>NC_044562.1:63999741-64701597 GCF_007565055.1 Rhinopithecus roxellana
GACAATATGTTTACATACAATATGCTTCCATATATCTCAGAAAGGTCATAGGAATGATATGGCTTGGCTGTGTCCCCACCCAAATCTCATCGTGAACTGTAGTTCCCATAATCTCCATGTGTCACAGGAGGAACCTAGTAGGAGTTAATTGAATCACGGGGGCATTTACCTCCATACTGTTCTTGTGATAGTGAGTTCTCACAGGATCTGATGGTTTTATAAGGGGCTTTTCCTCTGCTTCATGCTATACTTCTCTCTTTCCTGCCTCCATGTAAAACATGCCTTTGCTCCTCCTTTGCCTTCTACCATGATTGTGATGCCTCTCAGCCATGTGGAACTGTGAGTCCATTAAACCTCTTTTCCTTTACACATTATAAATTATCCAGTCTTGGGTATTTCTTCATAGCAGTATGAAAATGGACTAATGCAGTAAATTGGTACTGGTAGAGTGAAGCACTGCTATTAAGATTTCTGAAAATGTGGAAGCGACTTTGCAACTGGGTAATAAGCAGAGGCTGCAACAGTTTGGAGGGCTCAAAGAAGACAGGAAGATGTGGGAAAGGTTGGAATTTCCTGGAGACTTGTTGAATGACTTTGACCAAAATACTGATAATGATATGGACCATAAAACCCAGGCTGAAGTGGTCTCAGATGAAGATGAGGAACTTGTTGGGAACTAGAGCAAAGGTCACTCTTGCTATGCCAGGAGACTGATGGCATTTTGCCCTGCCCTAGAGATCTTTGGAACTTTGAACTTAAGGAGATAATTTAGGGTATCTAATGGAAGAAATTTCTAAGCGGCAAAGCATTCAAGAGGAAGCAGAGCATAACAGTTTGAAAAATTTGTAGCTTGATGATGCACTAGGAAAGAAAAACTCATTTTCTGAGGAGAAATTCAAGCTGGCAGCAGAAGTTTGCATAAGTAGTGAGGAGCCAAATGTTAATCACCAAGACAATGGGGAAAATGTCTCCAGGACATGTCAGATACCTTTGCAGCAGCCCCTTCCATCACAGGCCTGGAGGCCTAGGATGAAAAAATGGTTTCCTGGGCTGTGTCCAGGGCCACCCTGCTGTGTGAAGCCTCAGGACCTGATGTCCTGCATCCTAGCCAGTCCAGCTGTGGCTTCAGAGGGTATAAGCCCCAAACCTTGGTAGCTTCGATGTGGTGTTGAGCCTGCAGGGTCACAGAGGTCAAGAATTGAGGTTTAGGAACCTCCACTTAGATTTCAGAGGGTGTATGGAAACACCTAGATGTCCAGGCAAAAGTTTCCTGCAGAGACGAGGCCCTCATGGAGAACCTCTACTGGGGCAGTGCAGAAGGGAAATGTGGGGTTGGAGCCCCGACAAAGAGTCCTCACTGGGGTACTGCCTAATGGAGCTGTACCACTGAAGAGGTACACTTCCTGAAGAGAAGACGGCCACTGTCTTCCAGACCCCAGAATGGCAGGTCCACTGGCAACTTGCACCATGCACCTGGAAAAGCCACAGACATTCAATGCCAGCCTGTGAAATCAGCCAGGAGAGGGTCTGTACCCTGTAAAGACACAGGGGCAGAGCTGCCAAAGGCTGTGGGAGCCCACCTGTTGCATCAGTGTGCTCAGGATGTGAGACATGGAGTCAAAGGAGATCATTTTGGAACTCTAAGGTGTAATGACTGCACTATTGTATTTTGGACTTGCATGGGGCTTGCAGACTCTTTGTTTTGGCCAATTTATCCCATTTGGAATGGGTGTATTTACCCAAGGCCTGTACCCCCATTGTATCTAGGAAGTAACTAAATTGCTTTTGATTTTACAGGTTCATAGGTTGAAGGGACTTGCTTTGTCTCAGATGAGACTTTGGACTTGGACTTTTGAGTTAATGCTGGAGTGAGTTAAGACTTTGGGGAACTATTGGAAGGGCATGATTATGTTTTGAATTGTAAAAACCTAAGATTTGGGAGGGGCCAGAGGCAGAATGATATTGTTTGGCTGTGTTTCCACTCAAATCTTATCCTGTTGTGAAAGGGACCTGGTGGGAGGTAATTGAATCATGGGATTTGTTAGCTCCAAACTGTTCTTGTGATAGTGAGTGAGTTCTCACAAGATCTGATGGTTTTATAAAGGACTTGCCCCCATTGCATGTTGCACTTCTCTCTTGACTGCCATCATGTAACACGTGCCTTTGCTTCTCCTTCACCTTCTGCCATGATTGTGAGGCTTCCCCAGCTATGTGGCACTGAGTCCATTAAACCTCTTCCTTTATAAACGACCCAGTCTTTGGTATTTCTTTATAGCAGTATAGAAATGAACTAATACAAAGAATGTGTGTATGTGTGTGTGCACATGCACATGTGTAAAAACAGTCCTGGTATAAATCTTAAAAAAGCACTATCTCAGAGGAAAGGGATAGCAGGTAGAGAAGCTAAAATTCTTTGAATATGTCTTGTTTTGGAATTTGACTTTGGGACATGTAAATATTTTTACATAGTTGCAAAACAAAATCACCTTTAAAACCATTCATAAAAATAGAAGGCAAAATAGAACAAATTTCATGATGTATGTGTTTGACGTCATACCACACAAAGATAAACTATTTCAAGTGATTTCCAAATATGGTAATTACGGTATACATTCCAAGTGGGATGTAATGTCAGGACCAAAAAAAAAAAAAAAAAAAACAACCAACCAAACAAAAAAAAGCCAAACCTCCCAAACCCCCAAGCCCTTCCCACAAAAACCCTGCTAAAGATCTTAAACAGTTTTCAGCAATTGCCTTTTCGGTGATAGTGTTGGTATTCTTATTCAGAGGCTATTTGTGTTAGTCGAAAGCAAATCAGTAATGATGCTGGTGTCGTTGAGCAGAAGGATTTTCTATATGGGAGAAAAAATAATAGAAGTAAGATTAATCAATTTTAGTAAAAAGCCTATATCCAGAATCTGGATTGGAAGCTGACAGTATGAATTAAGAAGTGTTTTATCTTAATTTTTAGAAATTGCCTAGCCTTTTTTTTTTTCTTTTGAGACAGAGTCTGTCTCTGTTGCCCAGGTTGAAGGGCAGTCGTATGATATCCGTTCACTGCAACCTCTGCCTCCCGGGTTCAAGTGATTATCCTGCCTCAGCCTCCCAAGTAGCTGGGATTACAGGTGTACACCACCACATCTGGCTAATTTTTGTATTTTTAGCAGAGACAGAGTTTCACCATGTTGGTGAGGCAGGTCTCAAACTCCTGACCTCAGGTGATCTGCCTGCCTCAGCTTCCCAAAGTGCTGGGGTTACAGGCTTGAGCCAACACACCCAGCTGGAAATTTCCTAGCTTTATAAAAGGCCTAGTAACAATGAATCACTGTTAATTAGCACCCTTTGAACCCGGATTGTGGTCTTTAAATATCATTTCCCACAAAAAGGAACCAGGGCTCTTGAGAAGAGTTAATACAGATTCTGCTGTCAAGGAGAATGCAGGATGTGTCTATAACTTGTCATAATATCAAAGAAACCTGTTGGAGATTACTATAGGCACATCCAAAGAACCCAGGAGGAGAACAGGCAAAGCTAAGCTATCACAACAGAAAGTAAACCCGTGATTGCTTGGGGCCCAGATTTGGAGAAGGGTAAGTGATTGCAAAAGGATGTAAGACAAAAGCCTACCGTTTTTCTTCTTGGGTGAACCTGAACCTGAAATTAAGGTTGATGTGTTTTGGGGAGCTTTGTGATAAGGTAGGCAGGTGACCACCAGAGACTTCCTTGAAAGGTCAGCGGGGGCAGATTCCAGGCACAGGAAGCAGAGATAGAAACTACTCTTTCTAGCTTTTGCCTCTACTCTGCCCTCCTCCCAGATGATCTGTGGTTGTTTTCATTTTTCTGAGCTTCTGACTCATATTGTGAATGGCCCACTTGACCTCTGCATTGGATGTCTCATAGGCATTTAATGTTTCCAAATCTCAAGCTGATTTCTTGACCTCTCACCTGCAGCCTACGCATTAACATGACTCTAGGCTTTTCCATCTCTGGGAAACATTACCACCTTCTACTCAGTGGCTCAAGTCAGAACATGGAATCTCCTTGCCTTTTCCCTCTTCTACTGCTCCCAACCCCCAACACATCGGCAAGAGCTGTCTGCTGTACCTTTAAAGAAGGTCTTAAATGGCCCTCTTGCCTCCTGGTTCACCAGGACTGCTCTATGCAAACCGCCACATATCTCCCTCACATTGTCAATGAAAACAGTCAAACTCTGTAAAATATTTGAAGAGATTTATTCCGAGCCGAATATGAGTGACCATGGCCCCTGACACAGCCCTTGGGAGGTCCTCAGAACATGTGCCCAAGGTGGTCAGGGAGCAGCTTGGTTTTATACATTTTAGGGAGGCATGAGACATCAATCAAATACATTAAAGAAATACATTGGTTTGATCCAGAAAGGCGGAACAACTCAAAGCAGGGGCTTCCAGGCTATAGGTGAATTTAAACATTTTCTGGTTGACAATTGGTTGAGTTTATCTAAAGACCTGGGATCACAGAAAGGAAATGTTCAGGTTAAGATAAAAGATTGTGAAAACCAAGGTTCTTTTGAAGTCTTACCACGGCTGCCCTTTAGAGATAACAGATGACAAATGTTTCCTATTCAGATCTTTAGAAGGTGCTAGACTTTTAGTTAATCTCTTTAGGATTGGGAGGGTCTTGAAGAAAAAGAACTAGCTATGTTAATAGAGATTCTTTATAGATGCAAATTTTCCCCCACAAAGGACAGCTTTGCAGGGCCATTTCAAGATATGGCAAAGAAACATGTTTTGGGGTAAAATATTTTGATTTTCTTCCTTGTCTCGTAATGTTATGCCAGAGTCAGGTTGGAAAGTAGGTCATCCTATATAAGGTTAAATTAAACCCATCTGATGAGAATTTATGATTTGTAGAGCATGACTCCCCAGACCCTTGAGATAGAAAATTGGGCAAGATAAAAAAATCAGAGGATAGTCCTCAGGATCACCACAGTGTCTTTCAAACTCACTCCTCTGAGATCCACCTTCCACACAGCAGCCGGAGGGACGTTATTCAACCAACCAGATCTTATCACTCCAGACACTGGCTTCCCCTTGCACTTCCTGATTAAAATCCTGAATGTGGCCGGGTGCAGTGGCTCATGCCTGTAATCCCAGCACTTTGGGAGGCCAAGGTGTGTGGATCATAAGGTCAGGAGTTCAAGACAAGCCTGGCCAAGATGGTGAAACCCCTAATCTACTAAAAATACAAAAATTGGGCCGGGCACAGTGACTCACATCTGTAATCCTAGCACTTTGGGAGGCCGAGGCGGGCAGATCACAAGTTCAGGAGATTGAGACCATCCTGGTTAACAAGGTGAAACCCCATCTCTACTAAAACTACAAAAACTTAGCCAGGTGTGGTGGCACATGCCTGTAGTCCCAGCTACTTGGGAGTAGGTGGAGGTTGCAGTGAACCAAGATCGCACCACTGCACTCCAGCCTGGGTGACAGAGTGAGACTCCATCTAAAATAAATAAAATAAAATATAAAATAAAATAAAATAAATCCTGAATGTGCCTTGCCAGGCTTTGCAGATGTCCCATCCTCCTGGAGTTATCTTATGCCACTCTCTTCTCTTTTGTTTTCTTGAAAATGCCTATCTCTTCATTTACTAAAAGTCCTTTGTTCCTAGTCCTGCACTTGTAATGCTCCCAATCTCTGCTACAGCCCTGGCCCCAGCATACCCCTGCTTTCCAACTCCGTTGACCCCCCAGGACCCAGTGTGGATGCCAGGTCCTCAGCGATGCCTTCTCTCCTCTCTGCAACCCCCAGTATTAGTCAGGGCTCCCTGCTATCCTTGGACACCAACCTAAGCACCCTTCTTACCTAGTTATCTCTTCTGCCTGTAATTATTTTAGGTTGACGCAAAAGTAATTGCATTAAAAGTAATGGCAAAAACTACAATTACTTTTGCATCAACCTAATACATTTGCTTAACAGGTTTATTTGTTAATGCTCATCACCCCATGAAACTGTGATTCCACGGCGGCAGGAGCCTATCGGTTTTGTTACCTACCACTTTATCCCTCACTGAGGAGCTCAGTAAATATTTGTTAAGTGAATGAATGGATTCATTCACACTGCTGATGTCATATCAGTCCTTTTGTTAGAAGCCTTTAAAAACCTCCAGTCTCCTATAAGGCTCTATCTTCCTTATTCCAAATTGCTTCATACTTTGCTTTATTTTTTTGGAGACGGAGTCTTGCTCTGTCACCTAGGCCAGAGTGCAGTGGTATGATCTAGGCTCACTGCAACCTCTGCCTCCTGCGTTTAAGCGATCCTCCTGTCTCGGCCTCCCAAGTACCTGGGACTACAGGTGTGTGCCACCACTCCTGGCTAATTTTTGTGTTTTTTAGGAGAGACAGGGCTTTGCCTTGTGGGCCAGGCTGGTCTCGAACTCCTGACCTCAGGTGACCCTCCCACATCGGTCTCCCAACATGCTGAGATTACAGGTGTGAGCCACTGTGCCTGGCCCATACTTGCTTTCCACTTATGTTTTGCATCATATACTTTCACTCCACACCCTATTGCCAGTTTCACCTCAGTGTAGCCACATTTCTCTTGGCCTCTGGAGCTCTATTTTCCATACTAAAACCTTCATCAACCTTTAAAGTTCAGCTCCAACTTCGCCTTTTTGGTGTGGTCTTCCCTTCTAGAAGTCTGTAACATTTGCTTATAACACTCTTGAGCTCATGTTTCTTTCTGCCTCATAGTAAATCCGGTGCTTTCATATCTCCCTTTACCACTAAATTGAAAGAAGAACAATCTCTTAGTTGTGATGATATTCCTCTAAGTTTGTAGCTCATAGGAGTTGCCAGAGAAAGATGTTTGTCAAGTGAATAAAAGCTTTCTTTAGTTAAAATACCGTCCTCTGCAGTTACAAGATTCCGTCTCCTGGATCTTTTAAAGCATTTGTATTTCTCAGTATAAAGCGTTCACAAAAGGATTCACTTTAAACCTTGCAGTGGACTGACTTGCTGGGGATCTTCTATTAATCATTTAGTATTGGGTATCTGGTGACGACAGTTACAGGGAAAAGCAATGGGAGCAGAGAAGAAAAATCCCACCCCAGGCGCATGATAGTCTCTGCACAGCCTGGTCTTGGAGTTATTGTCTTTGTAAATGGATATGGTGGCACAGTTTCAGTGCCAAGAAGATAGACTGTTTTCATTTATTTTACATTATACGTTAGGACCTAACTATAAATATTCCAGCTATTCATCTCAGCATGATTTGGTTGTGGAAACATAATCAGAATTGTCTGAGAGACGCAGGCGGTGTCTATTTTGGTCCTGGTACAGGAAACTCAGCCTTTGTCCATTTTTACAGCTTGATTTATGGGAGGTTAAAAATTCATAATGCAGCAGCTAACCTCCAGCAAATATTGTTTTTTTGCATGAGCCAATTCAAACGCTCCCTCATCTCAGGTTTCCTGTTCAAACGGTCTAGAAATGCGGAGTTCAGCTGCTGCAAACCAGGTTAAACTACTGAAAATCAGCTAGTCTTTTGCCCTGTGAGGATCAGGAGGGACTCAGCCCACTGGGGTTTGAAGAGAGGGTCCGGGGCGCCATCCATCCACCTCTCAGGCACACTTTCTACGTCAGCTGCCTGATGCTTGTTATTTTACTTAATCTTCCAGTAATCTCATGACATAGTCCCCATTAGCTTTACTTTTCAGAAGCAGGAACTGAGACAGGTTAAGCAACCTGCCTGAGCTTGTAGCACTGGTGAATGGCCAAATGGCTTGGCCTGACTGTCAGGCTGTATGTGGGGCTTCCTGCTGCAGACAGGATGGTAGGGTGTCTGCTGCTGACTGTCCTGCTGCCTAGATGCAGCGATGCAGAAATCTCTCATATTTGCATTTCAAATCGACTCACAGACCCCTAGTGGAAGTGAGGGGTTTTCATTTTCTTCTGGGCAACAACACAGCTGCCCTGGCTTTATGAAGTGTGGACACATAAGAGCATCCTATAGTCAAAGCGTGGGCTACACATCTTGCTGTGCCAGGTGACAGGTCAGCCCCCCTTTCCCTGCAGACACTGCTGTGGATGCCTCACTGTCCCTTCTACCTCCCCAGGCTCTCAAAGGCCCTATGGATGGCTCTGGCCCATAGAAGCTTCTGATTGTTTGAAAGGAGCGTCAGGGCCTGAAGGCTGCTCCGTGGGTGCTGCTGTAGGGTGCAGCTGTTCCAGGACTCAGGGCTTGTCAGGATCTCGCATGTGTGAGTGCAGGCCCCGGAGACTCCACACTAATTGCACCTGCTCAAAACTCTCTCCTAACTAACTGGACCACAGAGGTTGTGAGATAAAGAGACGCTGGCCTGGGACAAGAAAAACACCAATGTAAACAGACAGGGAGAACAGGATGGAGGAATCACGAAGGTGGCAGAAGGACACCCTAGAGGTCTGCTTGGCAGTGCCAGGCAAGGACACCCGTGAGGTCTGCTTGGCAGTGCTGGGCTAAGTCAGGAGATGCAAGTGTTACACTGGCAATGCCATGGCCTGGGGATTTGAGGAAGCCTCTCCAGGCTCCTTATCAGGATGCAGATTTCATGGCTGACCTAGAGCTACCTGAGCAGGCTGGATTCATACTCTATTACTTTCCATTAAATTATCCTGAAAACAGGCTGGGTGTGGTGGCTCACGCCTGTAATCCCAGCACTTTGAGAGGCTGAGGTGGGAGGATCACCTGAGGTCAGGAGTTCGAGACCAGCCTGGCTAATGTGAAACCCATCTCTTCCGAAAAATACAAAAATTAGTTGGGGGTGGTGGTGGCCACCTGCAATCCCAGCTACTTGGGAGGCTGAGGCAGGAGAATCACTTGAACCCAGGAGGCAGAGGTTGCAGTGAGCAGGAGCTGAAATCATGCCATTGCATTCCAGCCTGGGCAGCAAGAGCGAAACTCCATCTTAAATAAATAAATAAATAAATAAATAAATAAATAAATAAATAAATAAACAAATAAATAAATAGATAAAATAAAATAAAAAAATAAAAAATCCTGAAAATAGAAACATCCAACAGCTTTGAAAATTAGGGCCAATGTTGGAGCTAGAGTTTAGGATGACTATTTGTATATTTTAGCAGAGCTTGGGTTTAACTGAGAAACACAGAGAACTACCCCCTCTCCACTGCAGGAGATCAGTGTAGCAGGTCCCAGAGAAGTGGGGAAAAGACTTTGACCCCCTGGGTGATCCTTGTTTGAGTCCACATTAATCACAAAACAGAGCGGACACCCTCTTGCTGCACAAGGACTATCTTTGAACCCATCAGTGGTGTTCCTACGTTCATCTACCTTTATTCCTCCTCTATATCTTTTCTAGTCCTCAACATGGTGGTGGGTGGGGGAAGGTCACTTGGCCACCGGCCTGTGGACAGGGCAGTTCAAGGGAGGTTGTAATTGATGAAAACTTCTCTGGACAGAGCAAAGATTTAATCTGCAGGGGGAAGAACACTCACCATACACCAGGCAAGACCAACACACTGCATAGTATTTTTTAAAGGAAAAAGATAAAAATTCACGTATATTTAGACAAAAGAGAAAGGAAGGCAGATTATTTAAAAACAAACAAAAATTAATCTGACATCAGACAATTCTTCTGCAAAAGCCAGGGGATGATGCTCCCAAATTCATACACTTCTGAGAGGTAAAAATTGAGTCAAAACTGGGTACAGAGACAATCATACCCAGCCGCATTCTTACAACACAGGGTCATCCTCGGTTATATTGGGGATTAGAAAATGACCATTCACATTCTCTTTTATAATTAGTTAAGAGATATTCTAGCCAACATAAAAGCAGTCAATATAAGGAATTAATTACCAGAAAAAAGCACCTTACTTATTCACCCCTTTAATTAATAAACATTTATTGAATGGTTGCAAGGTGCCAAGGCATTGTGCTAGGAAGCAAAATTTTGAATAGAACCAGAAAGGTCCATGCCCTTGTGAAGCCCACAGTCCAAGGGACAAGAGGGAAATAAACAGGAAAACACCTACCAGGGGGCAGGTAACAGTGGCATGGTGCATGGCAGCACGGTGACAGGGTGAGATGGTGGTGTGGTGACTTGATAACATAGTCGAGTATGACAGGGTGCATCATGACACAGTGGCACAGTAAGTAACATTGCATCATGATATGGTGAGATGGTGGCATGGTGATATGGTGATGTGACATGATGGCATTGTGGCATGATGATGTGGTGCTATGGTGGCATGGTGATGTGGCATGGTGACATGGTGACATGGCAGTATCATGGCATGGTGGCATAACGATGTGGTGATATGGTAGCATGGTGATGTGGCATGCTGACATGGTGACATGGTCATATCGTGGCATTGTGGCATGATGACGTGGTGATATGGTGGCATGGTGATGTGGCATGGTGATATGGTGATGTGACATGATGTCATTGTGGCATGATGATGTGATATGGTGGCATGGTGATGTGGCAAGGTGACATGGTGACATGATGGTATTGTGGTATGGTGGCATAATGACATGGTGATATGGTGGCATGATGATGTGTGACATGGTGACATGGCATGATGATGTGGCATGGTGGTGTGGTGAGGTGGTGACATGGGGACATTGCAATATGGTGGCATGATGTCGTGGTGGTATGGTGGCATGGTGGTGAGGTGATGTGGTGGCATAGTGACATGGTGGGATGATGGCATGATGGTGTGGTAGCATGGTGACATGGCATGGGTGGCATGGTGACATGGTGATGTGGTGTGGTAATGGGGTAGCATGGTGGTATAGGGACATAGTGGCATGGTGGCTTCAGGACACGGTGGCTTGGTGACATGGTGGGTAACGGTGATTCTGAAGAACCAAGCCCAGTTCAAGGTGGCCTGAATACAGGGTGGGTGAGAACTGAAATGGATCGAACACAGAGACCACACAGCACCATGGCGCATGAGGCCTAGGCAGAGGCTGTGTGGTCCTGATCACTAAGCTTCCGCCACTTCTTAGCTCAGTGTCTGGCTCATAGTATAGATTCTCAATAAATATTTATTGGATGAATAAATGAGTTACATAAAAATGGCCTAAAAAGAGAAAAAAAACTCAAATAATTTTTACTTTATTAAAAATAGCAATGATAATATATGTCGATCTGGGTCTATAATGTGAAAGTAAATTAACAAAGACTAGGAAATAATTGAGTGCACAGGAAGAGATAGTGTAATAAGTCTTATGTAAAAAGGAGCCAAAATAATTGCTTTATTCTTGACTTAAGATAATTAGAGAACACATTTAAATAGATATTTTAAAAAATTAAAGTATTCATTGGTACAATTTTAAAAAATACCATCGTACAAATAACGTGGAATATAACAGAAAGCTACAGTAAAGTGTAAAATGGAAAGCCTAACAAAACAAGATGAGAGGCATAAAGGTCAAGCATTTTGGTTATGTTAATAAAAGTTGGGAGTTTAAATTCTACTGTATCAAAGCAAAGTCTTATAATAGGCAGCAAAAATTGGACTATATGATACAATAAATAAATATTAAGGAGAGCTCTTTTACAATTTCAAATAAAAAGCTGGGAAAAGATAGAGAGGAAAGTTCACATAACAGAGAAAATGATGATTTCCATATCAAGAAAATGTAGGCATCAACTCAAGGAGCCTTAAAATGGCAATGAAAGTCATGTTGCATTGAAAGGTATTAGTGAAAATGGTCCTCAGCCTTCATATGCTGAGAAACCCAGTACTGTAAATACATATTTTAAAAGTCAAGAAGAAATGATCAAAATACAACTATTAGGGAGAATTTATCAATACCACTACTGTATGGTAGATCAGGAAACAATGAGAAGAGAATTAATTGCATATGGCTGCCATAACAAATTGCCACAAATGTGATAGTTTAAAACAACACCTATTGACTGTCTCACAGTTGTGCAGGTCAGAAGGCTATAATCAGTTTCACTGTGCTGAAACGGAGATGTCAGGAGGGCCTCACCGCCTCCAGAGTCTCTGGGGAGGACCCATTTTCTTGCCCTTTCTTGCCTTTTCTAGCTTGGAGCTGCATTCCTTACATTCCCTGGCTCCAAAGCCAGCGGCACAGCATCCAGCTTCCGTGGTCACAAGGCCTTCTTCTTCTGTATCAAATCTCTCTCTGCCTCCCTCTTGTAAGGATACTTGTGATTTGCATTTAGGGCATACCTGGATAATCCAGGTGAGAAAAGAAAAACATCTGAGAGCAGTCTGAAAGAAGTGGGCAGAACTTACCAGGCTCAGAGAGACTTAAGCAGAGGGCTTCAGTCTCACCCCGCCCTTCCACACCTATGCTGGGGGCAATTGTTTAAAAGCATTTCAGACCAGCTGTCTCACCTATATATCCTGTTCCTGGAATTAGTGATACAAAGGACAATGTATAGACATTCAATAGACTATGTTATTTTAATGTAAATTCTTGGTAAACAACTTAGGAACTGCCTCTCCTTTTTTTCTTTAAAATCCCACTTGTAACTGCTGTTAATTAGAATGCAGATTCAGAGCAATTTGGATCTATGCTCCTGGGTTGCAGTCCTCAAATTTGGCCCAAATAAACTCTCTACTTTTATTAATTTTGCCTCAGTTTTTTTTTTTTTCCTTTAAGTTGATTCAGGATAATCTCCCCATCTCAAAACTGTTCATCACATCTGCAAAGTCTTGTCCTATAAAGTAATATCCAAAGGTTTGAGGGATTAGGACCTGTATATCTTGAGGGGTCGCTGTTCAGACTATCACAATGATAATATAAGACTTAGAACAGATAAAGCTCATACTAATAGGACTACTAATTTTCGAATGTCCATGGAACATTTACAAAAGTTGCATATATTTGGCTCTATAAAATCCTCCAAGCAAAACTTGTTATTCACGAACATAGTTTTCTAAAATTCAAGACTTATAATAAACATTTAGAAAAGATAACCCAATTAGTTAAGATACAACAAATAAAATAAAAGCCCTCCCAGATAACTAATAGGATACCAAATATTATTTCAGATTATTTAGAAAATTATTAAAAAGGAAGACACTACATAACTAAGACTTTCCAAGGTATCTGGAGAGACCAGTTATTAACCCTAAGTTCTTTCATTTCCAGATTAAGAAGAAAATAAATATATAAGTTATTCAAAGTAGGGATTTAGAACATAATATAGATGAAATCAGAAATTAATGAATTATAAGGTGACAGGATTAATAAGTGGAACAAAAAATGATTTATTTGCAAAGACACATACCTCTGCCCAGTGTAGTCAAGGAATAGAGAAATTGTGGAAAAATAAACTGAGTGAAGGTCTTCATTTCTCATTCCTATCAACACATTACAATGTTACTTTGGAGGCTCTGGACAGAAGACAAAAACAAGTAATATACATTTGATATGAGGAAGATAGAAGTATTACTGTTTGCAGCCAGTATGATTGTATATAAACACCCCAGATTGTCAATCAAAATAATGTATGGATTGTTGATAGAATTCAGTGGTTGATTCTGAAAGTAATATATAAAAAATCAGGTCTTTATAATGTCTATAACCACTTATCTGAAATAATAATTACAGATACTATTATTATTACACATCTAAAAATAAGTAATACCAATATTTACATAACATGTCTTGGATGCTAAGACTATTTTGTATGATTATATTTCCCGACTTACATAATTAAAATAATTCCAAACAAAGTCTCTATACTATTTTTGGGAAAACTTGTTAAATCCAAAGTTCATGTGGAAGAAAAAGTGTCAAGAATAAATTTTAAATGTTTTGAAAGAAAGTATTATGAGGGGAAGTGACTTTTCCAAATATTAAAAATGCTGTAAAGCTGTGTTGATTTTTAGTTTATATAGCCCTATTATTAGAGAAGGAGTTTGAATATATGATGAAGTTGGCAAAGGCAAATAGTATGAGAAGTCATGGATTATTTAATGGAAAATGCTGACACTGCTAGTTAGAGGGAAATATGTTGGCTAATGAAATATGTGGGGAAGCAACTTCCTGCAATATGTTAACTGGGTATGCAGGGGGGTTATTAAAGTCCTGATAAGTCACAAGTTCACAAAGAATATATACTCCTTGATCCATAGCAGAGGTGGCCTGTAGATGTTCCAAGAGAAACCACTGCAGCCTATTTTTTAAAATAATTGAACACATCCTACCATACCATAGAGACCCAGTCACAGAGAGAACCAACACAAGATACCTATCCTGTTTTCTCAATCCCAAACAGAAGACCAGGAATCACCAGGCAGAGGAGGAGACCTAAACTCCGTGCAAGAAAAATAAAATCTCAAGACCCCAAAGTCACTATGCCAAAGGCGAAAAGTTCAGCCTGGGAACTGATTCACACAAAACAAAACGAAACACACACAACAGAAACAACCAAACAAAACCTGCCTTGCTTTGTTCCCAGACAGAAAGCTGTATTTTCACATGCTAACTTTATCTCATGTAGAATGTAGATTTACTGAGCTTGAGAGGAATACATTATTGACTTTCCCCTACTCCTCTCCTTTTACGTAAAACGTCGAGCAGTGAGCACTAATCAGAGCCTCACAAGAATGTAACTGCGGCCGGGCGCGGTGGCTCAAGCCTGTAATCCCAGCACTTTGGGAGGCCGAGACGGGCGGATCACGAGGTCAGGAGATCGAGACCATCCTGGCTAACACGGTGAAACCCCGTCTCTACTGAAAATACGAAAAAATTTAGCCAGGCATGGTGGTGGGCGCCTGTAGTCCCAGCTACTCGGGAGGCTGAGGCGGGAGAATGGCGGGAACCCGGGAGGCGGAGCTTGCAGTGAGCTGAGATCGCGCCACTGCACTCCAGCCTGGGCGACACAGCGAGACTCCGTCTCAAAAAAAAAAAAAAAAAAAAAAAAAAAAAGAATGTAACTGCTTGCCTCATTGCCTGCCCTCCATTTTTTTTCTTTCCTCCTTTCACTCCTGCCTGCTCTTTTGCCTTTAAATATTGATGATCATGAAACTGTCTTCAGATAAAGCACAGGTCACAGATCCTACTGTAACTTGTGTTTCTTTTCCCTGGGTGCATCCTCA
The DNA here is from genome assembly GCF_007565055.1 of Rhinopithecus roxellana. Lineage (NCBI taxonomy): Eukaryota > Metazoa > Chordata > Mammalia > Primates > Cercopithecidae > Rhinopithecus > Rhinopithecus roxellana. Next base: position 64,014,815 of record NC_044562.1, read on the forward strand.
ACTTTGGCAAAATAAGCCTCTAAATTGATTGATATTTGTCTCAGATACCTTTTGATTTCTAGCTCAAACAAGGAAGACCTGGATAAAGAAACAGAAAAAAAATATAAACAGAAAAATTATGGTAATTTGTGATACAGAAAAAATCTAAGAATAATATTCCAATTAATAGAGAGATGTAAAATTTTTAGTACATAAACCAAGAACAAAATATTCTGAAAAAGAAAGAAATGGAAAAGAACAACTATTTGAGATTACAAAGTAAAGGTGGGGTCAGGACAATTTTTCCAAAACGTAAAAAGATGAAAAAAATGAGACATATGACGAGACATAAGGGTCACAGAAAAAGAAAACAGAGAAAACAGTGGAATCATCAGATAAAAAACAGAAGTGACTGAAATTGATGAAGGTAAAACTTCACACAAAAAGAACCTGCTCCACAATGAATTATAAATGACCCATCCCTAAGTGAATCTTACAGCCTCTGTGATCATGTTTCCCTTTGAATTGAACTCTAGAAAGTATAAAAGTTGTTTCAAACTTATGTCTAGAAAGGTGCTCAGGGACTGAACATTTTCATACTGTGCTTAATTATCTATTGTCAGCTTGTTACCACCACCACTGCACCTCCACCACCATCACATCACTGCTACCAGCACCACCACCACCACCACCACCACCACCGTCACCACCACCACCACCACCATCACCATCACATCACTACCATTATCACCACCATCACTACCACCACCACCACCATCACCTTCACCAATATAATCACCACTACTACCATCACCACCATCACCACCACCACCACCACCACCACCACCATTACCACCACCACCATCAACACCATCACATCACTACCATTATCACCACCATCACCTTCACCACCAACATAATCACCACTACTACCATCACCACCACCACCACCACCACCACCACCACCACCACTGCACCTCCACCACCATCACATCACTGCTACCAGCACAATCATCACCACCACCACCACCATCACCACCACCACCAGCACCATCACCACCAGCACCATCACATCACTACCATTATCACCACCAACATAATCACTACTACCACCATCACCACCAAAAACACCATTATCACTACCACCATCAGCACCATCACCACCCACCACTGTCACCACCAAAACCACCATTATCACCCACCACCACCGCCACCACCATCACCAACAGCATCACTACCATCACCACCATAACCACCACTGTCACTACCACTGTCACCATCATCACCATCATTACCACCACTGTTACCACCATGACCACCATCATCATTACTAGCCATCACCATCACACCATCACCCTCACCTTTACCACCGTCACTATAGACAGCTAAGTCTGGTAACTACATTTCCCATAATCCCATTCCTTGTGCAGATTTGCTTTAGAGTTTCAACTTACATAAGACGAGGAAAGTGGAACTGATAGTTGCCAGGTCTGAGGCCTTAGGAAGCATCATGCGTTTCCATTTGCCAGCCTATGCTCAGCCTTCACTATGAAAAGAACACTCCCCAACTGGCCTCTCTGGTCCCAGGAGGGTGAGAGACTTGTGGAGCAGAGCCAGCAGGGTCTGCAGTGAGAGAGGCCCTCAGCTGACTCACAGGCTTACAAGTACAAAGAGAATGCTGCAATTGTCAGCAACAGAGATTTTGTCATTGTCCATTATGCAGCACTTCTGCAGTACTAATTGAATAATACAGGTGCGCTGACCTCATCTTACTTTTCCTATCCTTGTTTTCCATTGTTCCCACAGTTTTCTTCTCTTACTTTAAAAAATTCTATTTTAATACATATATAGTAGTGAGAAGCCTCAAACACTTTTCAGAATAGGTGAAGCACAAATAAGAATGCCCGTAAAATATTTTGGAGAATGCTACTTTATCCCTTTTGAATTCCATGCATGCTTCCGATGATTTGTAAATGGTATCATGTGACAGTTCTTAATATTAGTTTGGAATGTAGCTGTTAAAACAGGAGAACTCTAGGATAAAGAAGTCATATGAGAATAATGTCCAATCACTTCTGCCATGGAGGGAGGAAGAATTTTGAAGCCAAGTGGAATATTATGAGCAGGTGATATATATTAAACTAATGCAAATGAGCTAATGGCTGAGTTGAGAGTAATCATTGGCACATAGATTTGTCTCATTCTTCTTTTTTCTTTGAAGAATCCTGTGCTTATATCTTTTTTACATCAAGGATTTTCTTCTGCTTTTATTCTCCAACTCCTTTATTATTTTAAGATTCATTGCAGTTATAAATTCTGAAAGAAGAAATCTCAAAGTCACAGCATAATTAAATCTTAAGCAAAATTATGTGATAAATTATTACAATTATCTTCATTTTATAGGCCAAAGTGCTAGCATGCTTCAGAATGCTTTTTATGTATTGTCCCTCGTTCACCAAATATAACTTTTTATAGCTTTCTACAAATGAGATTGTAACATCTCTAATGTTCAGTGATCTGAGAACACAGCATCAATTGATAAAAGAAGAAAATCAATCACCACCAATACAAAACCCCAGGGGAATCAACCAAAGTGGAAAACTATATATTTTGTGCAGAGGCTTCAAAGAAGGGAAAACTGTGGCTTTGTTAGCTCTTCTTTCCATTCTGCAAGCGTATAGCAGGTCTGCGTAATTTATTTTTGAGGCTACTCTGTAAGCCTACGCTGAGACGGAGTGAGTGCTTGCTGTGAAATGGTTCATTAATTCTCCTCCTATTTTGCTGCCTTGAAGCAGATGATGATGATTAACCTAGCAACATGAGGAAATAGCCAAGTCACTCTGAGCCCCTGGGATGGGGAAACGTTGCTAATTGTGTGTGGACAATCAGAGTTTTCTCCCTATGTCATAAACGCAATGTTGTTCTTTCTCTTCATTTATCTGAGTCCCGTGCTGCAATGGTGCAGTTCAACATAAGAATGTTTGTGTCCCACTCAGAGCTCCTTTGTGATAGTATTTTTTAACACAGAGGGGCCCAACTTACCATGGTTTGACTTGTGATTTTTCAACTTTGCAATGCTACCCACACAACCATTCTGTTTTTGACTTTTAGTACAGAAGTCCATAAATTACATGAGACATTCAACACTTTATTATAAGATAGGCTTTGTGTGAGACAATTTTGTCCAACTGTTGGCTAAGGCATGTTTAAAGTAGGCTAGGCTAAGCTGTAATGTTGGGTAGATGAGGTGTATTGAGTGCATTTTCAACTTATGATATTCTCAACTTACAATAGCTTTATCAGGACATAACCCCATTGTAAAAGGAGGAGGATCTGTATATACAACTGGGAGGGTTTTTTCCCCCCCTCTTGAGGGCAGGCTGGTTTTGAGGCCTGATTGAGGGAGGGGCAGATTCCACACTTGGAGGGTGAGGGGTGCACTAATGTGGAGGGTTATATCATGGTCTCTGAGACAATGTTGAGTGGAGAGTAGAAGGTGCTAGCAACCTGCCCACTAAATCTTCTGTGCAAGCCTTGGGAGAAGCGATGGCTTTATGCACAGCTGTCAACCTACTCAGCTCAGTTACTGGAGACAGGGTTAAGCCCAGGCTGTTTGGTGCAGGATCTGGGATCTCTCAGCTTCAATTCTGCTGACCACTGTGGGACACATCTGGCTGGTCTGATATTCAGGGTTGTGTCCAAAGGGTGAGGGCTGAGGGATGGATATGAGAGGAGACAGTCACTGCTTCAGTCACACAGAGGTATTCATCCAATTTTCTGTAATGAATAGAAGAGAGCAAAGGAAAGGAACTGGTGGCTGGTGACCCTGGGGTTGAGAAATCGTGCAGCAGCGCAACAACCACAGCAATGCAGCCAAGGCCTGGGCTGGCCAGAGGACAGAGCGACTTTCCTGGTTTTCTCTCGATCCTGTGAACTTGGCTGGGGCATGGGTGAGTCATGGTGAGTGAGCTCTGGAATTCTTTGATCCATCAGGGAAAGGAAGTGGGATTCTTGTAAAAGCAAGAAAAATGATCTTGCTGGATAAGAAAAAGGCTTAAACCATGTGATGATTTGAACTAAAGAATAAAGGAGATTTGACCTCATGTTCAAGCCAGGCTGAGGGAATGAGTTGTGTCTGCTACAGAGACCATATCTTTATGAAGAGCAGCAAAGCCTTCCACCTCCTTGTGTTTTTCTAATACACAGGAGTTCCAGGAATGTACTATAAAACACTCAAATAACAGAAAGGTTGTGTCAGAAGAACAGTATTTTTTTAACGTCCTCATACGTGCAGAACAGGAGTCACGTTCAAGGGAAGGCTGAAGGCAAAGAAAGTCGGAGTATGAAACAGCATGTTCACCGGAAACAGAATTTTATTTCCGAGAGGGAGCTTGGCTGGGGTTTACCGGCAGGCAGAGTGATAGCAGTGAGAGACTGAGTTAGTTGGCGATGGCTGCCTAACAAGTGATCACAAACTCAGCAGCTGAAAACAACAAAACAGCCTGTCCTCATCATTTGCAGATTCCGTATTTGTGAATCATCCCACTGCTGAAATGGATTTGTAACCCCAAAATCGATACCCGAGGTGCTTTCATGCTCACTGGTGGCTGTGCACAGAACTTTGAAACTTTTGAGTCACCCAAGGTGCACATCCCACTGAGTTGAACAAAGCAACGCTCTGCCTTCTTGCTCCAGCTCGCACGCTGTAAACAATTGTCCTTTTCACAGTCTATTTAGTGTCAAGGTTCACAACCAATTTGTGTTTTTGATGGTGATTTCACTGTTTAAAACGGTCCCAAGCACAGCACTGAAGAGCCGTCTGGCGTTCCCAAGCACGAGAAGGCTGTGATGTGCTTCCTGGGGGAAATCCGTGTGTTAGAGAAGCTTCACTCAGGCAGGAGCTGTGGCATTGTTGGCCACGAGTTGTTCAATATTATGAATCGACAATATATATTAAATCAGGTGCCTGTCAACAGAAACACACATGAAGCAAGGTTACATATTGATTGGTAACCAAAACATGTTGTGACCAGAGACTCACGGGAACCTAACCCTGTATTCCCCATAGCAGCAATGGTATTTGCTAATTCGGCATTCATGGTGACTTCACAGAACATAACTATGGTGTACAATGAGAATTGACTGTGCATTTATCCTCTCGCGACTTCTGTGGGTCAGGAGACGGCATGGCTTAGTTGGGACCTCAGGTTCTTACAAGGTTGTGGTCAGATATCAGCCAAGCTGCGTTCCTCTTCCAAGCTCGTGTGGTTGTTGGCAGAATTCAGTCCCTTGTGGCTCTACACTGAGTCCTGTTTTCTAGCTGGCTGTAGCTGCAGCTGTTCTCAGCACCTAAAGACTGTCTACAGTTCTTTGCCATGTGGTGTTCTTGCAGGATAGCAGCTTATGTCTTCAAGTAATCTCACTCCAGTCAACTGTGAGAGCATCTCCTACAGCAGCAACTCCCAACCTTTTTGGTACCAGGGACTGTTTCATGGAACACAATTTTTCCAGGGACCAGGGGTGGGGTGGGGGGCAGTCTCAGGATGATTCAAGCACATTACATTTATTGTGCATGTTCTGTTATTATTACATTGTAATATATAATGAAATAATTCTGCAACTCAAAATAATGTAGACTCAGTGGGAGCCTTAAGCTTGTTTTCCTGCAACTAGATGGTCCCATCTGGGGGTGATGGAAGATGGTGACAGATCATCAGGCATTAGATTCTCATAAGGAACAGACAACCTAGAACCCTCACATGTACAGTTCCCAATAGGGTTTGTGCTCCTATGAGAATCTGATGCCACTGCTAATCTGACAGGAGGTGGAGCTCAGGTGGTAATGTGAGCAATGAGGAGCAGCTGTAAATACCAATGAAGCTTCGCTCGCTCACCCACCACTCACCTCCTGCTGTGCAACCTGGTTCCTAACTGGTACAGGTCCATGGCCCCATGGCTAGGGACCCCTGTCCTACAGCATAACACAATCAGGCAGGTCACTTTCTACCATCTGGCATGTAACATGACCTTTAGTGAGGGGCATCCCATCACCTCTGACATACTCTGTTGGCTAGAATCAAGTCTCAGATTCCACACAAGGGGAAGCGTCACACAAGGCTTGACTCACGGGGGAAGCGTCACACAAGGCTTGACTCACGGGGGGATCACACCAAGATGCAGTTGCTGTAGAGACTGACCCCAAATTTTCCGGAAGACTCCATGCAAATCCAGGAGAGATGAGATGTCACTGATTACTCAGGAAAGAGCTAATAATTTGAAAATTCATGTCAGCAGAGAAGAGGTCATCGAGGTTGTGTCTTGGTGTAGAAAGGATGCTGTGTGGGAGGTCTCCTGGGTCCTTGTCCCAGCTCTGTCAGTACCTGCGAGGATATCACAGGGCCTCAATTTTGTCAGCTCTGCTTAATGGCCGTGTGGTTAGAAACCCATGGATACGTGCACTGCAGACATTTCTAAATGAGTAAAGTGATGAGCTCAACACGTCACAGTTGGTCCACAAATCACTCAAACTGTGGGGCAAGTGCCCAGGGAGGCCCTGCTTCTTCCTATTTCCTTTTTGTTGAGAATTCTTCAGAGGGCCCCCATTTCATGATGCAAATTTTAATGGAATGAAAATTGAAACACCCAGAATTTTAGAAATAATTGTGTTTGCTGTTACCCAGGTCTAAAATTTGCCAGGAATCCCCATTATCCACACTAAGCACATCCACAATGTGCACATCCCTGCCTGACAGGCCCATGGCCAGGGTTCTCAGCATCTGGTTCTGCTCTGGGTCCTGTGGTTCAGTAAGAATTGGGGTGAAGGGTGTGCACAGGGTACCCAGAAGTGGTTCCGTTATGGGCATACATGTTATCAGAGGTAACTCCATCATTATTTACCTAATATCTCTGACAATCCATATAGTGCTACTGAGGCAGTTGTAAGCCACCCGCGCTCCTCCCGGATCTAGGAATACAGAAAGGATTGGATTTTCCGGTGTCTGCAAAGTGCATGAACATGTGTGGCCTAATTAAGTTCCATTTGGGAGGAATACACATCAACGGGGCCTTTCTCTTTAAGAATTGTTTCAAGACTACAGTCCTTTTGTTTAAGAATGACTTTGTTTCCCTTTTATTTGGAGTTCAAAAGCTATTAGCCATCTGAGTTCCTGCCTCTTCCCTGGGCACTCAGACGCAGACTGCAGATGGCCTAACAAAGACTGGTTCTTGTGCTCCTGTGCCCCAGGCAGGATTTTCCCGGGCCCTTCCTCTCATATAGCATCTTACACTAATGTTTGCTTTCTCAAAGCCATCTTTTCCAAACAAAGGCTTCTTTCTATAGATGACTCCTAATAAGCCTCTCCTGCTCCCAAGGTTATTTGCTTCTAGCCCTTTACAGAAACATATCCCAAAGTTCTCAATTCAGCAAGAGGCCGGCAGCCTGGACCAGAGATTTTCTGCCAGTCTCAGCCCTGACTGGTCAAATCAGGTTCTTTCTTTCAGATTCAATGTTATTTCTGTGTAAAACAAAGAGACTGAGTAAGATGATCTCCAAGCTCCTTTTTTCTACTCTAAAATGCTAACATGAGGTATGGGAATGCAGAATAGCTGCTGTGCCCAGCTCCCAGCACTCCCAGGGAGGAGCAGAAGTGCCTACTTGACATTCAGATTCCTGGGCCCCTGCCCAGACCAACTGGATTAGAATCTTGGGAGGTACAGTCTGGGAATTTATATGTATAGCAAGCCCCCCTAGGTGTTTCAGACATACAGATTTAGAAGCAACTGGATGACATTTGTTTAGAGCAGCATGTTTCTGCTTGCAAGAAGAAGCAGTCCATTTAGAACAGCGAGAGAACACCTGCTTATGCTGCTGGTTCAACAGGCTCTGTCTTTTCTTTAGGAGATAGGTGTGTGGTGTTTGGCTCAGGAAGAAAACACAGCAAACAGCTATAGAAACAATGATCTCTTAAGCAAATATTTGCCTTCCCTTCCCCCCTACTTTTATCCCTACTTCAACCTCAGTGGTGAGCAAATACAAGTTTAGAAGGTGCGGAGGCACTAATATGATGGCAATGGAAAAAGCAGTGGCCCCTCTTCAATTTGACAACTCCCTCTTTTTTGCCAATCTCCCTGAAGGAGATTGAACCTCACTGTTATTTAGTCTTATTTTATTTGGGGACTGGAAGGTGGTCTTCCTAGTCATTTACCTAGCTTTTTATCCATGAGTACACACATCGAAACTTTATCAGGGAAGTAATAGGTGTCATTTGTCCCTGTTTTGAGGACTGATAGAGGCTCAGTGATCATCCTACCATAAGACATTGAAGGAAGGCAATCTCTGCTTCATTTTCCTGAAACCATTTCCAGCAGCAGGCCTGCTGGCTTTCACCTGCTTAGATTAATGAACGGAATCTCAGGTTGCTGGCACTCTTTCTTGTAGAGGAAATATAAATAATGAGAGGATTCGCCTGCAACCTGGCCCTGTGATGAAACAATAAATGGTCAGTGCTGGGAGTCTGTGGAAAGAAAGGATTGTGCTGCTTTCTTCTCTGAAATTGTCCCGACGTCCACTAACTCATCCAGGAGGACTCTGGTGTTCTAGCAGATCACCCTGAGAGCTCAGTGTGGGTCATATTCTATCCTAATAACTCAGGTGTTATTCTGAGGTCATTGTTTTGAGACAGGAATAATATAGGATGGTCACAGGAGAATAAAACATTTCAGGTAGGAGTTTCACATGACTGGAGCCCATGGGCTGAGAAGACCCTGAAAAACCAGGGTGTGGACCAAGCTGGGTAAGAATGACTGGAACCCACGTGGCGCTGGATTTGACCTAGGTTTCTCCTAGGACCTCATTATGTGCTCATTAACATACTAGCCACACACCCATCAGCCACACACCCATGACAGTTCAGAGAACACCTATATTTGGTGTAAAAATGGATGGCACCACAGTTCTAAGATATCTTCACCTTTTTCCAAGCACTTTCATGAATATTCCACTCCTTGATTAAAGAAATCCACAGAGGTAGCAGCCCCAGACTCCATTTACTTAATTCTGAAGTACGCCCACACCTCCCTTTTTAGAGTGTGTACTTTTCCCTTTGTGGTAAATCTCCATACTTGTTTTATTTTCTGACTCATCCTTGAATTCCTTCTCGTGAGGATGTCAAGAGCCTGGGCACCATCTGGGGTCAAGGTCTCTCTGGTGTTCAGGGATCTCCCCCAGCCCATTGGAATCTGTATCTCCCAGAGAACAACTGAGCAATGATTCCTGTTGCTCCCTGATATGTGGGGGCATGAATGCTGCCTCGTGTGGTGTGACATGTTTGATTTGCTTCCTACAGTGTTTAGCTGTGGTTTTGCTTTGTTTTGTTTTATTTTATGTGTATCCTCATGAGGAATGCTAAGAATGATGATGAGTGAACAGAAAGCGATTTAGTATCTGGATTAGATGAGCTCAATGTCATGAAAAGCTCCTGTAAAGCTTCTTGAAAGGAGTCTTCTGGTTTTGGAATTTGAGCTTGGAATATATTTTGGCTTCATCTTAATGAAATCCTCTCTTCCATATTGCTTTTTGTGACAAAATCTTAGAGCTTCCAAAAGGCTGTGCCTGGCACAGCTTTAGAGCAGAGTCTTCGCAGGACAGCTCTCCCCTCCTCCTGCTTAGAAAGTTGACAGCGAGGTGGGCTCAGCATTTTTCTACTCTGGGCTGGGACAGAGCATTGTCCTCCGAGATAAGGGATCTAGGTTGGTATTTGTCAGGGGAGATGAGCTTATGAGATAATTTTGGGCCAGTGCACCCAGAAAGATCCTAATTTCAACCTTACTTTGTCTTTCCTCCCCATCAGGTCTCTGAGAGAGGTACATGCCCAGAGGGCAATTTCAGGGGAGCATCATATCACTGTTGAAGCCCCAGCCCCATGCACTAAGTTCCAGTATAGTCTCTGCAGCTCAGAAGGGCTGGAGCACATGATGAACCTACTTTGATCCTAAAGGTGAAGTCATAGAGGCCATTTCACCCTGAGGCCAACACAAAGCTGGTCCTGGTTGTCTATCTCAGGACACCCAAAGGCCAGGAAATTTCTCATATGAACCTCTAACCTCAGCCACATGAGGAGAAGACAAAGGGAGCTTAGAACAGCTCAGTAAAGAGAGAGTCTGGGGATCCAGCCAAGGTACTCAAATTAAAGCCTCTTAAGGAGAGACTCCACACTCTCTGCTTGACCTTTAACTTGCTGACCTTGGGACTGTGATCTGGGAGGTGAGTTTGTTCATTTCACCTACCTCTCCACATGCCAACTGTGTGTGGGGCAGGTAGGGTGCTGACAGAGAGAAGAGGGGAGACAGGCTCGAGCCAACCATCCCTTCCTCCTGGTTCTTTCTCTCTGAGAGGCCAGTGGACTTCATACCCAGGGGTTGGATCAAGCAGGAATGTTGCTTTCCCTGCAGTGCTTGGATGCAGAGCTGAATAATGTTTCAGGAAAGATCTATCCACTCCTTCATGGGGCAGCCTCTCTAGTCCTTACCAACACATGTCACATCTGTAAGGGATCAGTGAATACCTCTTGATGGTTCTGAAGAAAGCTTTCAAGTTGACCATGACTGCCAGTATGACTGCCTGATGGACATCTTTGCAGGAGGAGGAAAAGAGTCCCTTCTGTTCCAGAACCCTCAGTATCTCACACACCTTCCAGGGAGAGTCACACAGGGTAACCCCCAGTACATGGTAGCACAAGTTATGTGGTGGAATTCTGCTCAGTAAAAAGGATGCAGACTTGCTACTATTCCATAAAACCTGTTCCATTATTCCCCATAAAAAGTCATCAAATAAATGTAAATGCATTTCACTCTGTAACCTCCATGTTTCTTATTACATCATGGGAACTGGCATATTTCCTTGAGAGCCTTGAAAGCTAAGTTATTCCAATATCAAATCTTTCCCGCATCTCACTTCCCTGAAGATCCAAAATCCAGAATACATAAGAAAATCACAGCACTGGCTCCACATCCACAAAATTCAACCCCAAGTCACAACATTTCCATTTTATTACTTAATAGAATGCATCTAAACAGCATGAATCCTGAGACAGGAGGATGGCTGTTTCCTTATGAGCTGATTCCAGACCTGGGGACCACCGCTGCGCTCTCTCCTAAAATGTCTCACCCTTTAGCACAGGGTCAGCGAAGTTTTCCTCTGAAGGGTCAGATACTAAATGTTTAGGTTTTGCTGGCCATAGGGTTTCTCTCATGGCTACTCAACTCTGCCATTGTAGGAAGGCAGCTGGGTATGGCTACATGCCAATAAAACTTTATTTACAAAAACAGGCAGTCAACCAGATTCAGCTGTGGTTTGCTGCTTTAGCACAAAAAGGTCAGGCCTAGGGGCTTAAACCCTCTTGTGTGGCCTGCCCAGATCCCACCCCCTTCCCTAGGGTTGGTTCTCTCCTTGTGAATAAGGCCTTCGTGCTTGGCCTTGATTGTCTGGTCCAGGGAAGGCCTGTCCCAAGCCTGGCCAAGTGGGGTTTTTTCTCCAGGAACGTTTTGAAATGCACATGGAAAAGAGCCCATTGCTCTTTGGTGGTGGAAGCCAGGATGTGTCTCATATGAGACAACTCAATTTCCTTTTCACGAGTGTCCCCTTTTGCTCCAACTAGCATGACCTGAATTTTTGTTTGTTGTAACCAAAGGGATCTTCACGGATCCTCCAGGTCATATCCTATAGGACACAAATATAATATTTCCAATAATTAAAACCAGGGATTCCCCGAGGCTCCTAGTTACGTGTCTGTTGATCAGTCTTGCTTCTTTATAAATACCTAGTTCCTAAAAAAATCAGTTGGGTGCCCACTGCACTGTTGACAAGAACACAATTCTCATTTCAGAGATGGTAGAGCATCCGTCGACACCAATTTCAGATGGCAAATGCAGCAACCATTGTTTATTTTTGCTCCAAACCAAAACCCTACCTAGTGACAATCTCTCAGTCTCAAGGGTTTCGGAGCTCAAAGGCCCAGTTGGGGTTGGGGGAGCCCAATTCCCACTTCACTTTCCTTGCTGCAGTCCTGACTGCTGACTTGCAGGGCACTGGGCCATGCACATCAGATGGGCAGGCTGAGCTTGGGCAGGGCAGGAGTGAAAGGCTGTGCAGTTTCCCAAAGTCTTCAGCCCTCAAGTTTTGATAAGAATGATGTCACCAGCCTTCCACAGAGCTTCACTGTTTGTGCTGGGAGGCAGGGGTGGAGCCCAATAGGCAGTGAGCCCATACCAGGCACCAGGTGTCTGCATCTTTCTCATGTGGATTTGGTTATCAGTGCTCTGCAAGGGGCAGAGAGCAAACTGATGCTTCAGGATTTGCCCTTAACCTTCCAGATATCATCAGAAGCACCAGCCTCTGCCAAGTTTTCACCTGAGGCTTCTCAGGTCCCCAGACAAGGGACATAGAGGGAAGGCCATGCAACCTGAAAGGTCAAACTGATGGGAACTCGTGGAGTTAGGGCAGAGAAAACGCAGGACTGTGTGTGGATTCTGAATGCGGGCTTCATCATGTCAAACTCTTGCTTTCAACATCTTAGTGGTGGAAACTCCTTTTAAAGAGAATCTTATAAGAAAATGCAGTATGTCGCAGAGGCTGGAGCTGAGCTAGGGGTGACTGGGCCTTGTCTGCTGGGGGCTCCTCTCCCAGCAGCAGGTCTGTTGGGGGCTTGGCAGGGTCAAGTCTGAAATCCTCTGATGCCTGTAAAATATATGATGTTAATAAACAACAAATACTTGTTACCCACTTTGCATAATGTACACTAGAAGCGAAACTTGCTTAACCTTCAAGAAGTGGCTGAAGGTGACCTGAAGGAGACCTTAACTTGAAAGGCTCCTAATTGGAAAGCATATTGAATTAGATGGGATTTCTGCTGCCTCCCCCAACCCCTGCACCCCCCACATCTGCTTGCCATTCCTCAGAGCTAGGATCCCATGGCAACCTTCCCCCCTCACCTTTGCAAAACTAGTTCTAATCCATCTGCTCACTACCTGGGAGGTCCTGCTGCCTATCCTGCCTTCATCTCAGAGTTGAGTGCTGGCTTTGCAGCTTGCGACAAAGAGCGAGGGAATCAGTTCCCTGCAAAGACCAAACACAAGATGTCAAAAAGGCAGACCCCAGGGGGATGGAGCTGAGCCCAGCCTGGCAGCAGCCTACTCTGTGTAGCAAAGAGGTGGCCACGCCATTGCAGTGATACCTACTGAAGCCTTCCTGTGACTGAGCAATGTGGATCAGGAAGGCTTTCGTATAGATTCATGTATTTATTCTTCTGAGAGATTCCTCTCTGGGCTTCTGGTTTGCTAAGCCCAGGGGTAGCCTTGTGTCTCATTTTCATGAAGCAGCATCATGTAACGCCTAGGTCTGGCAATGGTAAAACAAGGTCACGTTTCTGTTCACCTTTCTGTGTTGAGGATTACATATTGCAGTGAATTGTCTTAATGGCAGAGCAAGGTACATTGAGATCTTGGCAGTCTACCCCAAGTGAGGACTCATGTTTTGTATAAGAAATATGTAGAATTTTGTGTTTTCCATAATGTATTTCTATCTGTTTAATAATAAAAATATAAAGCGTGAGCAAGAAATCAATGCTCCAAGGAAGGGCAGCACCTGCTGTGTGAGTGTGGAGTCTGGACTTAAAAAGCAAGGCCTGACTTAAAAAGCCCTGACTTAAAAAGCAAGGCAATATTTTACCTGGAATCCTTCCGGGCCCTAAGGAGCTGGAGTCTGAGCTGAGGGTGTTTTGCTCCCTGTTGGAACCACAGTTTCAGCAACTGAGGGAAAGTCCCTGGATTCCACTTAAGGTCATCGTGTGCATTCGATACATACATAGTGGGGATGGTGATTAAGAAAAAGATGAGTGAGACAAAAACAATTTCCTTCAAGGACTTTATCATCTTACAAAGGAGTTAAGACATAGTCCAACTGGTGGCAAAGAAGAGGTATTTTTTACTTTGCAAAATAGCGCATATTCAAAGGGAAGTGTCATGGTGAAGTTCCAATGTGGGTACTGAGGACTTCTCAGAAGGGCCTGATATGAGGCTTGCGCTTAGGTCCCCATAGGAAAGGGCAGCTTGACTACAGGTTCTAGAAAGAGGTGGGGTCCTATATGGAATGCACAGGATGCCCAGTGGTGCCCATAGAGACACACACATTCATCTTCTTGGAAGCATCTACACCTGAGACGTTGAGGGTCGTGCTGTCTCCCAGAATCAAACCAGCATCTCCCATAGTCAATTTGGAGTCACTGTCCCCTGTTGGTTGTTCTGCCTGGCAGATTCCTGACGTTAGCTCCTGTTTTCCTGGCTTGCCTCTTGGTGGCTTCCATTGGGATACTGCCTCTGCGCCTCTTGGACTGGGTCCAAGGTGTGCTCCCAGGTTTTCTGGTATACCATGTACCCCAGTTTGGGTCTTGCTAGTTCATGCCCAGCAGTATCCCTGGAATGGCTATAATTTTTATGTAGGGAGAGGGTGGAAGCTGTGGTTGCTCTTCCTGGGTATGAATTGGTGCCCCACTTTTAGGGACAGAGGAAGCTCAGGGGAGGTCCACCAGTAGTGACATGGCACTGGCTGTTAAGGTTCATGGAAGATAATGGGAGCTGTGTGGGAACGGATGAGGGAGGAAGACAGTGAATGGATTAATTAATAGCCTTCCTATATTTTTCTTGCTGCAGAGCTGGTTAACCTTTATACAATCTCATGGGCCAACTTTGACTTAAGTATCGAAGCAAGCCAGCCCCTGTTCTCACAGCATCAGCTTACAGAAGAAGAGAAGGAAAAATAAAATCTAATAGGAAAAATAACATTGATCTGGTAGTAATTTGAATTGTAATTTACCATCATCGCATTTCCCCTTACTTTGAAGTGATTTTCCATGAATTTTTGTGTGTAGATGGAATTCTGTGTTCATTGCATTCAATTTCTTTCCTTATTACAAAGTCTGTGACCACTTGTGGAAAACTCAGGAAGAGCAATTTTGGTTTGAAGTTCTCTCCTTTTGCAAACATTTTCTAAAATGATGTGTTTGGCATACATACGATCTGGATGATTTCGGTAGCTTCTCTGCCCCTCCAAAAACCAGTTCAGCTTTGCTCATACTCCAGATTGCACGGTCTGAAGTTCACTTCCTGCCCATTGATATCTGTAAATTCTTAATCTTGCTTTCCCTTTCCTCTATCGTCCTGAACCAAATACTAGATTCTTCTACTAGGCAGAAGCCCATTCCCCAGCAGCATGTTTGGAACTTGAATTTCTTTGGTGGAGGGACCTTGCATCAGGAACTTCTTCATTTCCTTGCTTGACATGAAAGGGTTTTGTTTTGTTTTGTTTTGTTTTTTTTTTGATGGAGTCTCACTCTGTTACCCAGGCTGGAGTACAATGGCATGATCTCGGCTCACTGTAACCTCCGCCTCCCGAGTTTAAGCAATTCTCCTGCCTCAGCCTCCAGAGTAGCTGGGGTTACAGGCATGTGCCACCATGACTGGCTAATTTTTGTATTTTTAGTAGAGACAAGGTTTCACCTTGTTGGTCAGGCTGGTCTCGAACTCCTGACCTCGTGATCCACCTGCCTCAGCCTCCCAAAGTGCTGAGCCACCGTGCCCAGCCAAAAGGCTCTTGTTAGCTGTGTATTCTGCTAAGGGGAAAGTTTCAACTTGTAACCCCAAGTGAAGATGGCAAATCCTTTTCTTTTTCAGAAGGCGCTCCAATATGGTAGTGCCTTCTGCCATTTTTTTTTTCTGCCAGTAGGCATTTTTTTCTGCCAGTGTTCAAGTATAAATGCTGGATAACGGAGATATATTTAAAGATCTTCTAAAGACAAAACTAGCACTTGAGACCTAGAAAGGAATTTGGAGTAGGCATTTCTGTTGGTTCTTACAATACAGGTTTGAATCAAATCATCTAAGGAAGTTTCCAAATTACACGCTTTAGGCCTCAACTCAAAAGCTGGTTTGGGGTAGGGTCTTGATGGCTCAATTTTTCAAAACCCTTGTAGGTGATTTTTTTGCATACTCTTAGTTCTGAATCACTGAAAGGTTAAAACATTCCTCACTCTGCAGATGAGGAAATTGGATACCTAAGAAATTAAATGACTTTGCTGATGTTGTCCTAATGGATATGGTGAATTGCCGCTTGCCAGAGGCTCTATCAGTTGGTAAATACCATGAAGCAGGAACAGCCTGTCCAGCTTCCAATCCTACTTCCAGCAATGTGTAGCTCACTGCAGGTGCACCGAACAGGAACAGCACAGAACACTGCAGGTGTGCAGTGAGCTACAGGTGTGTGGTAACCCGGAGTAGAGTGGAGGTCACACTGCCAGCCTGTGGCTGAACTAGCTCAGAATCTTGGGAAGGGTGGGATCAAGTGGAAAAGCATCTGTGTTCAGGGTTCCTTGCTTCAGGACCCAGGTGTGCCATTTCCCAGCTGCGTGAGTTTGAACAAGAAGATTAAGTGTTTTGCCTCATATTCCTTGTTTGCAGCAACAGAGTTCTTGAGAGGATGAAATCACACAATCACCTTAAAATGGGTAGGGAAGTGCTAGATGAATTATATAGACTTAATGAAAGCTGTTTTCCTTTTTGTTATAATCCAGTGCTTCTTTGGCTAATATGTTTTGCCTATAAAATTTTTACATTCCCTTGCAATAAACATTTGAAGACTCTATTGAGATGTCAGCAGGGCAATGTGAATACTCTAACCGATGTCTGGAATTTCTTATTACTTAGGATACAGATGATGCCTTTCAATTCATGAGCCAATTTCTCATCCTATCTAATTCTAGTTCCCTTCATTACTTCAAAAAATTTCCCCCTGAATTGCCAAAATGAGAACCTGACCCATTTATTTTTCCATTTGCTGTCTGAAGAGCGCATTGCACTTCAATTTTCTCCACCTTTATGGTTATGACATTTTTTCCTACCATCTTAATCACTATCAGCCTCTGCCGACATACAGTGAAACATTGGACAATTATAAATACCTGTGTATACAGATTGGAAAATGCTGATTTCGGCAATATCGGGGCTCATTTGCAAGATTTCTGATGACTTTTACCTCTCTCAGGAATTAAAATACAGCACTGCAAAATGGTACTATTGGACTCTGTCTAAGGTTTGTTGATCAAGGGACAACAATGAAAATGGTTTTGCTCCCTGGTGAAGCGGAGTATTCCCCTTTGGCCAAGATTTCTTTAGAATCCTGAGCTAAAGTAAAGAGGTGAGACCTGCTCAGCCTGCAGGATCACCAGTGGTTTTATTGACCCCACGGTGTCTTCAATAGCAGGAAAGTGGACTGTCCTACACAAAATATGACTTGGAGAAGGAGACCTATGCTCAGGATTTCATAAGTAAGCCATTACCCATTTATTAAATATAACTTCGCCTATCTTCTCCTATGTCTTCCCCCTTCTGTTCAGATAACAACCTAAATCCTGTAATGAATAGACTAAAAGGAAGAGGGTTTGTTTATTGGTGTCTTCTTCCAGACGACCCATGATACACTTTGATATGAGATCCTAATGTGCCTAGGTTTTTCCTCCTGAATTTCAGTAGTCCACATTGTCAAAATACCAGGAATTCTAAAAACAAATTTTTTAGATTCTCCTTTTTGAGGGTTGTAGGGAATGGGCTATCATGAGAATAAATGTTGCTCGGTCATTATCGTGGGACCCGTTTCTGAGATCCCAGGTACACACGGCAGGTGCACATTCATTCCATTGTCACTTGGCTTCCTAATAAAGTGGGTGTGATGCTGTTCAGGGCCCTATGACAGCTTTCCCTCATCTGTCACTCTGACACCAGCCTTCCACAGCTAGAATTCCTAAAATCAAGAACTAAATCTCTGTACACCAATTAAACAAGAACAAGATAAAATAAATGGTAAGGAGATATTAAAGCAATGGAGGTAATGATGGGAAGCTACAGTGAAAACAGACAAAACCTTAGGAAAAAGAGTGGTGAATAGAAAAATGAAACTCATGCAAAAATAAAACAAATTCATGTTAAAGATGACAAAGCTACAATCAAAATATCAAAACAGTAAGATAAAGACAAAACTAAAACATCATGAACTAACTGAGAAAACAAAAAAACCACTTGAAACAGACAAATAGAAACAAAATAAAATGCTAAGACCAGAAGCTTAAAGAGCAGACTGGGTAAAAATAAACAAACAAAAGTAAAACTTTACAAAATAAAGAGACAAACAAAGAAATAAAAAGATAAAGAAATAGGCCAGGCATGGTGGCTCATGCCTATAATTCCAGAACTTTGGGAAGCCAAGGCAGAAAGATTGCTCAGGAGTTTGAGACCAGCCTGGCAACACAGTGAGACCTTGTCTCTACAAAACATAATAATGAAAACATTAGCCCACTACAGGTAGCAGTGCACATTTGTAGTCCCAGTTATTTGGGAAACTGAGGCAGGAGGAACACTTGAGCCCAGGAAGTGGAGGCTGTAGTGAGCCATTTTTGTGCCACAGTGCTCCAGCCTAGGCAACAAAGCGAGACCCTGTCTTTCAAACAGACAAAAGAAAGAAAAAGAAGGAAAGAGAAAGAAAGAAGGAAGGAAAGGAAAGGAAAGGAGGAAGGAAGAAAGAAAGAAGGAAGGAAGGAAGGAAAGAAAGAAAAGTAAAAGAGGAAGAAAGAGGAAGGAAGGAAGGAAGGGAAGGAGGGAGAGAAAGAGAAAGAGAGAAAGAGAAGAAAGAAAGAGAAAAGAAAGAGAGAAAGAAAGATAAAGGAAGAAAGAAAAAGAAAGAGAAAGGAAGGAAAGAAGGAAGGAAGGGAGGAAGGAAGGAAGGAAGGAAGGAGAGAAAAGAAGAAAACAAGATAAAATAAAAGAGGGAGGGCAACAAATCTTTGGCTTCCCATGGCCTTTGAATGCCTCCCTAGGCAGGCTGATGCTAAACTCTGCAAAGAGCTTGAGGTTCTCCTTTGTGTTCAGGCATCCGCAAGATCAGCCACCCCAAAATAGGGTTTGATTTTTTAAAAACCATATAGTTAAAAAGGAGTCAATTTTTGACTTAGTACTCAAACAGACAACCCCTTAAACTCTGAGAGTTAAAATTAAAAGTCCACGCATAGGCGATAATATCAGAGATCTGCAAAGATATGCCCAGACCCACGGTATTCGCCAGTTTAGAGCCAAATCTGTCCATGAGAAAAAGGGCGTCCTATTGGCGCTTAGGAAAATCATTCTGAGCAATGTCACTCAGATGGGGACAAGTCCCCTTGCTGTGGTGGAAACATGGAGCAATTGTCCTTTTTCCTGTCATCACAACCATGCTTTCTCTGGGAAGCCTGCTAGCTGGAGAGTTTCCCAGCTGCAGCTCATCTTTCACCCAAAACACAACCTACAGCACTGTTTCCAGGACCAGAATCTTCTCTAGGACTCTCCACACCCTTCCCCTCTGACTCAGAGTCCTCCAGGCAGCCAAGTCCTGACACTGCTCATGGAGCTCCTTCCCTCGACTGTGGTGGGAAGGGCTGTGAACCCCTAATGCCGTGGTGTTGGCCTGAGTGCTGTGTAGGTTGACCTTGGGTGGGGTTTGGTGTTGACCCTGCCCTGACTTCATGGAAGCACCCCTGTTTCTGCCCCTGTGTTTAGGGTGTGCCATGGCAGCCCCAGGCTCCAAGCCCTTCCCCAAAATGGGCTCCTCAGGACTTGGCTGAGTAGTTTTCTGTGGAACCCAGGACAGCTGCCCTTTTTTCACACCCCAGGCTTCCCCAGGAGATGCTCTGAGAGCTCACGGGAGTCCACTTGGTGTTCTTTGAGAGACATGGATGTACAAAGGCCTTCAACCTCTTCTTGAGGCACATTCATTAGAAACCGTCCACACCCTAATGGCCTAGAAGTTTTTCATTTTCAGGAATCTTCAAACGAGAGGCTGGCTTCGTTGTCTATATTGATGCAGGTCATCAGACTTTGGGATCAAATGTCCAGACCTCTCTGCCCTCGTCATAGCTCCTCTCTGGTGGCTCTGAGGTGGTTTGGTGAGCAAATGGCCAGGAGAAAGACTCCTGTCTTCCCACCTCGGGTACCACGCAGAGTTGACACAGAATTCTCCTGCCCTTCACTGAGGAACTAGAGAGATGGTGATGGCTATGGATTCGTGAAGCCTTCCCTCCTTGAAAGGCCTCCTTGCTCTCCATCTCTACTCTTTTTTGGACAGAAATAGGAGACGGGTGGGAGGTCGTGGGTAAGAGGGAACGGGGAACTACAGCACTGGTTCTGATGAAATGGCAGCAGCTTGGTAATGGTGGCCGCCATAGCATTTATTCTTGGGGATGGAAGGCAAGGTCACCCTGGGGAACAGGAAAAGCTCCTCTTGGCCCTTAGACCTCCAAGGCATGTAAGCAGATGTTGGCTTTGTCTCTTGAACTGTCCAGAAGAAGAGTACCCTGACCCAAAGACGTGACCTGCAGATATCTGTGGCAGAAGAATCCCTGTAGGAGAGAAAATTGTATCAACTGTCATAGCTCAACAACATTAAGCTCCTAGTCCAGGGACTGGCAAACTATAACTCATGGGTTAAATTCTATTTGCTGCTTATTTTTGTAAAGTTTTACTGAAACACAGCCATGTCATTCATTTATGTGGTGTAGAATGCTACTTATATGCTACAATGTCTTAGTTAAATAGTTGCAACAGAGATTGTATGGCCTACAAAGCCTAAAATATTTACTGTCTGGCTCTTTATAGGGAAAGCTTACTGTCCCCTGCTCTAGATCATCCAATCTCAGAGTCTTTGTTAAGAGTCAAGGAAGTTTATTTGGGGAATTATTCTAGGAAGCAAAGGTGAGGAAGTGGAAAAATGAAACAGGAAAGGAAGGAAAACCAGTAGAGAGTGGATGACTGTGTGGGCAGCTGGGAGTCGGTTCTTCTGGGGAGCTTTTAAGAGACCATATGGGCCGGGCGCGGTGGCTCAAGCCTGTAATCCCAGCACTTTGGGAGGCCGAGATGGGCGGATCACGAGGTCGGGAGATCGAGACCATCCTGGCTAACACAGTGAAACCCCGTCTCTACTAAAAAACACAAAAAACTAGCCGGGCGAGGTGGCGGGCGCCTGTAGTGCCAGCTACTCAGGAGGCTGAGGCAGGAGAATGGCATAAACCCGGGAGGTGGAGCTTGCAGTGAACTGAGATCCGGCCACTGCACTCCAGCCTGGGCGACAGAGCGAGACTCCGTCTCAAAAAAAAAAAAAAAAAAAAAGACCATATGGAAGTTGGGGCATAATGGCCCTACCATATGGAGAGGCTGGGGCATTTATCCCCCAACTTCTTCCCCACTGGTTGAGTCTACCTCTTCCCCTCGCCAACACTACACTCCTGGGTTGTGCCTGTGAGGAGGGGCTCAAACTCCACAGGCAGAGACAGGGGTGAGGGGCAGTCTCTCACTGCACAAATCATCCAGGTCAGAAGGTTGGCCTTCTCCTGGTAACTCTGGTGCCCCCACATGTGTGTCTCAAGTTCCACATGCTCCAATGTCTCCATGCTTTGCATGTTGAAGACCATAGATACACAAGTGTTATGTGCACTCCTTTCCAGGGCCCCTCTGAACTTGCTGTCTCACTCCTGGCCCCACCCAGGTTCTCACATAAGCTGAGCCCCTTCTCAGGTAGGGACATTTGTGCATGCAGTTCCTCCTTACTCATAGTTTCCTTTTCTTTTTTCCCAGTCCTTCAATGGCCAAATTCTTCTTGCCAGTCTTTCTTTCTTCCAGGAGCATCCCCTCCGAGTATCATACCTGAGGCAGCATCACCTTCCTGCTTCAAGGTCTCTGTCCCACCCCTGGGCAATTTCCTTTGTAAAGCTCATTAGGAATAATCTCTTGCTCATTTGTTGAATAGATTGTAACCTGCCTTCTCTGGCTACAATGGACGCTCCACAAAGCAGGGACCTAAAGATTCACATTCATTAAAACATTGCCTTGCATTTGGTAGCTGCCCGGAGAGTATTTGCTAAGTGAAGAAATGATTACGAGTTCTTAGAGGAGGGCTCAAAAACGGACAAGACCATGGTTTTCCAGCAGGGAGGTATGGATAAGAAGAGGATCTTTGTGAGGGGTGTGCATGTGTGTGAGCGGTTAGGAGGGGAGAAGTCTCTTCCCAGCCATCTGCCTTGAGCCCCTCTGTCTTTGCCAGGAGTCTGGGCTCATAGCTGCTGTGCTTAGGCATGGGTAGAGAATGAACGTATGTACCCTGCTCCAGGCTCAAGTCTGTTGGACACATTTTTATGAAAAGGCATGATTGGCAATGGTAGAGTGATGCTGTTACTGATTTGGAAATATTTGCAATCTACTTTTAGGATAAAGAGGAATTACAACAGAATATATTGATATAAGGGATTTTTTTAAAAATCCATGGTGTATTCTGGGATTAGTATATCTTTAACTTTCCTTCATTCTCATGGACCAAGATGTATGATGAAAAATGTATATTTAGCATGTCAACCACAACCTCAAATTCACAAATCACTGTAAGAACTTTTCAACAACTAATAAAAGGTTGGTGGTGAGCTATGCTGAGAAAAAAGGCAGGAAAAATATTTTTAAATCAACATGAACCAAAACAAAATGTCTTTTCATTAACTCTCAGTTGATCAGAAATATATTTTAGTCTCATAAATTTAAATTCCAAGTTTTCCCACTAACCCAAATTTTAGTATATGGGATATAGGTCTTCAAATTTTAAAAATTCCAAATTTAAATTCAGTAATATAGGACATTTTTACAAATAGCATTTTTCTAAGGACAAGAGGTTGCTGTTTTTCATCAGAGCTAGGATTTGGCATCACAGCTCAAAGTTTAAGACTGCTCAGCAATTGTAAATACCTTGGAACCAGTTTTTGCCATTTAATTAACACCACTTGACTCCCAAGTGAAAGCTACACCGGACTCAATTGCCCAAGACACTGGCCAGCCAATCTCCTTCCCACACCTTCCTTTTGTTAGTGCTTCCTTTCAGTAGCCTTCCTTTTTTTTTTTTTTTTCCTTTGAGATGTAGTCACTCTGTTGCCCAGGCTGGAGTGCAGTGCCACAATTTCTGCTCACTGCAACCTCTGCCTCCCCGATTCCAGCGATTTTTCTGCCTCAGCCTCTCATGTAGCTGGGATTACAGGTATTGGACCACCACGCCTGGCTAATTTTTGTATTTTTAGTAGAGACGGGGTTTCACCATGTTGACCAGGCTGGTCTAGAACTCCTGACCTCAAGTGATCTGCCTGCCTCAGCCTCCTAAAGTGCTGGGATTACAGGTGTGAGCCACTACACCCAGCCTTTTGATCTTCCTTTTGTTAGTGCTTAAACAGTTTTTGAAAGTCAAATATGTACAAATCGACACATTTCTGTGCCTCAAATATTCACTCTGTGATTTGGCTTCAGTGGCCAGGGTATGCAAATACTTCCCAAAATCCTGCCCTTGGGGCCCTTGGTCTTAAATTGACAGGGAAGTGCGGGATGGAGACTTAGTTTTGAAGACAATATTCTGAGATTTCTGTGGCAGTGAGCACCCTCTGAGAGGCCATCTGTTCAGGCTGAGCTCTTGTATGTTTTTTCTTCTAGACAAGGTGAACTTGCAAATGCAAATAATAGCTCTTGAGATATCTTTGAGTGGACATCTGACCTTCTGGGCTTCTGTTTCCATAGCTATTCTGGGCCATCTCCATGTTCCATCATTGAAAGGGGTGGATAAACAAAATGGGGAAATAAGGAAGTTTGCTTTTGTTTTTGTTTTTTTTTCTGCTGAATATCTGAAAAATAAAATAACTCATAATCATATCAACCAGAGATAGTTCTCACATATTCTGATGTTCTGTTATTAGATGCATATATTTTTAGGCCTATGTCTTCTTGGAGAACTTGCACCTTTTCATTACGTAATGCTCTTCTCTGATAATTTTTCTAGTTCTGAAGCTTTATCTGAAATTAACATAGCAACTCCAACTTTCTTTTGATTAATGTTAACATAGTGTATCTTTCTCTATCCCTTTACTTTTAACCTGAGTTTTTATATTTAAAGTGGGTTTCTTATAGACAACATATGGTTGGATCCTGCTTTTATGATCCATTCTGACAATCTGTCTTTTAATTGGTATGTTTAGGGCATATACATTTAAAGTGATTATTGATTGAGTTGGATTAATATCTACCCTGTTTGTAATTGTTTTCCATTGATTGAACATATAAACCAGCACTGCTCCAAGTGCTTTATATACACAATCTATTTGACTTTTCTCCACAATCTCATGATGCTCCCGTTTGACAAATGAGAAAGCACACTTCTTAGCATGTAGGACTTACCCAGTCATGAGGTTAGTAAGGGACTGACATGGTTTGGCTCTGTGTCCCTACCCAAATTTCATGTCAAATTGTAATCCCCACTTGTTGAAGGAGGAGCCTGGTGGGATGTGATTGAATCAGGGAAGTGGACTTCCCCCTTGCTGTTCTTGTGACAGAGTTCTCATGAAATCTGGTTGTTTAAAGGTGTGAGCACTTCCCTCTTCTCTCTCTCTTTCTCCTGTGCCAGCCCTGTGAAGACTATGCCTGCTTCCTCTTCATTTTCCACCATGATTATGTTTCCTGAGGCCTCCATAGCCATGTGGAGTAATTAAACCTCTTTTCTTTATAAATTACCCAGTCTCAGGTAGTTCTTTATAGCAGTGTGAGAATGGACTCATACAGGGACAGAACTTAGAAAGAGTTATAAAGCATTCTTTAATACTTCTTTAGTGGATAATATGAATGGTCAGATGGATAAATAATTGGATATATAGAGGTATAACATGCCTCAACAGAAGAGAGACCATATTCAGTTCTATGAATAGGTTTACAAATTAATACAGTATTTTAACAAATACTTAAAATATGATATTATTACAGTTATATAATTATAATAATTATTACAATAAATTGTTACAAATCTTTGGTTAAAGATATTTCTGAAGTCGTTAAAATCATAATTGCAAACACATGGGAGAGCAGTTTTTAGCTCATGGATAAGAAAACAGTCGAAAAACAGATGATTCAAAGAGAATATGAGACATAGTGAGGAAAAAATGCTGAAAAATGCTTGATTTAGATACAAAACTGATTAATATTTCCTGGTGCATTTCCATAGGGTAATTAAACTATAACCCTCAGGGTAATCTTGTCTAATGGATCAGTCACTGTACCTCATCGGTTTTCTTCAGGTTAACACAGTCCTAATCAATTATTAATCAAGCCAGTATATTCTCTGAGAGTGAGAGGGCCTTCAAACAGGCTCATTAGAAAATCATTTAGCTTAATACTAAAAGGTAATGAGATTTTTTTTTTTTGCCTTATTTCTGAGTTTTGAAAACTTTTCCTAAGTACTTGTGAATATGATTTTGATGGCTTTTCTAAGGGTGCATGATAGGAAAGTTGCCACAGCAGAACCTTCTGGAAAACTGCCTGCACAGTGAGTGGTCTCAGGGTCGATCTCAGGACCCCTGGAACCCAGCTTACTACCTCTTCCTGCTGTACAGAGGTCAGGGACCCCTCTGTTCAGATTCTAAGAGGCTCTGGTTAGGGGACTGTGTGCGGCAGACTCTGCTTTCTGTTGGAACCCCATGGAGAAAGCCTGCCTTATTCACATGGCCTGCAGATTCCCCAGGCCTCGCCTCGCGACCTGCAGCCAGGAGCTCCTGAGTGTCAGGGGCACAGGAAAGCCTGGGTTCACCATTTCAAGCTGTTGTTGATTCCTGTAGGGCAAGGGTGTCCAATGTTTCGGCTTCCCTGGGCCACACTGGGAGAAGAAGAATCATCTTGGGCCACACATAAAATATGCCAACAACTAACGATAGCTGATGAGCTGAAAAATATACATGTATCACAAAAACAATCTTATAGTGTTTTAAGAAAGTTTACGGATTTGTGTTGGGCTGCATTCAAAGCCCTCCTGGGCCGTCTGCGGCCTGTGAGCTGCGGGTTGGACAAGCCTGATGTCGTTTTCTCTCTCGTGTTCTTTCTTCTGCTCATAAATAAGAACCTCCCCCAGAATCCCTGGTTCTAAGAAGATCTAGAGTGGAATCTTTAGTCTTCCCTCATCCCTCAGAGGTAGGTGTGCAAATCTGGTTGGTCCATTTTACACTGGGTTGCATCTAAAAGGAACGCCAGCTTCTGTTCTCCAGCTTCCCATTCTTAAAGGTCTGGCTGGGACCAGACCTGGGGGAGCCAGTATTGCATTTCCCCCCATCATGCTGTGAGCAGACAGCAAAGGCCTGCCTCAGGCCGATCCCTGCTCTGTTCCTGTGGTCAAGGTTCTTCATCTGCAACCTGGGCAGGTCAGGAGGACCAGGCTCAGGAGGTCCTGCTTCCTTCAGTTCAAGGACAAAGAGGTAGGCTGCTCCATCCTGGACTTGAGCTGTAACCCTGAGGAGTTCTTCCTGCCCACTACATAAAGAAAGACCATGGCATTGTAGTAGAGAAAGAGTTTAGTAGACACAAGGCCGGCTGTGCCACATGGGAGACAGAGTTCATACTCAAGTCATCTTGTCCAAAGCTACTAGGTTAGAAGTTTTTCACAGGCAGTTTGTGGGAAGGGATGAGGGTGGCCAGGTAGCAGGTGTTTGCTGTTGATTGGTTGGGGCGGAGATGGAAATCATAGAGGGTCAAAGCTGTCCTCCTGTGGGCTAAACCAATTCTGGGTCGGGCCACAGAATCGGGGTTGGTGGGTCCAGGTGGAGCCATGGGTGTCAGACATGCAAAAACCCTGAAAAGATATTTCAAAAGGCCAATCTTAGGTTCTACCATAGTGATGTTATTTGCAGGAGTAGTTGGGAAAGCTGCATATCTTATGACCTCAGGAATAATGGCTGACAATCATTCATGTCTGTGCCTTAGCAATAGTGATGTTATTTGCAGGAGTAATTGAGGAAGCTGCATATCTCATGACCTCCAGAACAATGGTTGACAATCATTCATTCTGCACCTTAAAAGGACTCAGGCCCCTCTCTCCCCATAGCCTGATGGTCTCCCTATAGCTTTACAAAAATGGCTGAGTTTTAGGGGAGGCCTATTATCATTTATAGCCTAAATGTCTTTCAAAGTTAGCTTGGCCCAATAGTCCAGGAATAATTAAGGGAAAGGCAAGATGGGATCCCTTTTGCTGTCATCATTTTCTCACTAACATAACTTTTGCAAAGGCAGTTTCACGGCCAAAGGAAGTTTCCAACATAGTGTATAAGAGGGATTGCATGTGGCTGTGACTGGGCTCTGATCAGTAGATTTAGGGCTATGCCTGGATCCCAGCTGGTTCCTGGTGTCCATTCTCCTACCTGGAGTAGGAGGGTGGTAAAGACATAGTACCTAGAAACCTCCTGATGGTTTCTATTATTTCTCTAGAGTCAAGACCCCAAAGAGCAAGCTTGCCTGAAGTGAAGTGAAATGGTGATTCTCGAGTCACTTGCACAGTAAATCATCAATCACGTTATGCTCTGGCTCCAATCATGACAGACTGGCAAGGATATTCTGTGTCTGCCTGTTCATGAAACTGGTGATGTTTTATGCTTGGCGGGAGCATGGGACTTTTGCCTCACAAACATCTGGATTCACATGAAATGAACTCAAACATTTCTATTTCTGGAGTCTGATAGAATCAGAAAAGTCAACTGGGGCTTGAGGAGACATTTAAGGTACCATAGCACCTGATGCATCTCTGCACCGCTGCTGCAAACCTCCACAGCAGACACTGCCCTAGTCAAGACCCTCTCCTACAAGACACAGACCTGGCTGTGTCTTATTCATAAGATCATCCCTGAGGGCTAAACAATCTGCTAATTTAACAGGAGATTATGAACAATACACAGCCAGGTTCTCTCTCCCAGTGCAGGGATTGATTACACTGACACTTTTGCTTATACTTCTGATATGACTAGAGAATTAACAAGACTGAACAGTCTGTCTCCAGGACAGGAAATGGTGTTATCTTTCTCTCTCTTATGAAAATTTTTCTGTATAAAATTTCTTTTGTCTCAGCTTTCTTAAAAGATTTTGCTTTGTAAAATAGGCAGAGCTTTGTAGCTCTTGGGAGTGAGAAATTCAAAGGGTTAGTCTGGCTAGAATTTGGATGTGACTGTAGATGGATTTCCCTCCAAGGTACAGGCAGATTCTATGAGCTCGTTCGGCCTTGAAAAGCCGAGTTGGTGCTCCCTGGAAGGTTCAGGCCTGTAGCAAGCTATTTAGAAACAGCCACAGGTTCTATGTGGTTTTTCAGAAACAGGAGACAAATGGCTTTCAGAGAATCATGCTTTGGCTCCTCTAAGATTTTCCCTCAAAGGACAGGTCTATTCTGGACCATTGTATAGAGCAATTTGAAGCGGACTGTACACACTTGGGAAGAGCTGGAAGATAAGAAAATACCTGTCTATTAGTTCAAGCAAGCTCATCATTATAAAACCACGTTCCCTGTAAACAATAAATCTCACCATTAGAAGGAATTTGAGGAGGCTTTTCTCTAGAAAAATCACCCAAATAGTATCCAAAGGACACCATCAGTCCCTTTCTCAACCATTTTTTTTTTTTTTTTTTTTTGAGACTAGGTCTCACTTTGTCACCCAGTCTGGAATGCAGTGGTGTGATCTCTGCTCACTGCAGCCTCAACCTTCCAGATTCCAGCGATCCTCCTGCCTCAGCCCCCAAGTAGCTGAGACTACAGGCATGTACCACTACCCTTGGCTAATTTTTGTATGTTTTGTAGAGATGGGGTTTCACCATGTTGCCCAGGCTTGTCTTGAACTCCTGAGCTCAAATGACCCGCCTGCCTTGGCCTCCCAAAATGCTGGGATTACAGGCGTGCCCCACTGTGCCTGGCCCTCCCTCAGCCTTTTTCTCCTCTATGCTGGCCCTCCCTCAGTGGGCTCTCCTTGCATGGGGGGTGGGGCATGGCAGCTCTGGTCTCTCAGTCTCTCTTAGGTTCACACATCACAACTAAGAGAAGGCTTTCATTGGCCCAGCTGGGCTCACATGCCCTTTTTGGGCCAGTCATGGTGGTCAGGAAATGGGGTGCTCTGATTGCTCAGGCCTGGGCTTTGTCATGTCCATGACTGAGAAGAATGGGAGCCGCATTGGATCCGTAAGGTGTGGGCTCCCACAAGAGGGCTTTTTTTATCAGGAGAATGGGGAGGAGTGCTGACCACCATGTCCAGAAAGAGGCCTCTCCAAATGTGAAGGCTAATAACTACACAGAGATATTGCTTATAGGGTTCTTGTGAGCATAGGTTTTGCATAATCCCTTGCTTCCAACCCACTGACCCTGTTGGAAATTGACTACATAGAAACTGGTACATAAGTGTAACCCAGCTCAGGTCAACTTCAGACCCTCTGACACTTTTATGGTTGTTATATCACATTGGGTGTTCTTTATCCTACGCTATAGAATCCAAGGTCTGGAGGGGGAGGTAGGGGTATATGAGGAATTGGCTGGGCACAGTGGCTCACGCCTGTAATCTCTGCACTTTGGGAGGCCAAGGCGGGTAGATAACCCAAAGTCAGGAGTTCCAGAACAGCCTGGCCAGCACGGTGAAACCCCGTCTCTACTAAAAATACAAAAATTAGCCAGGCTTGGTGGCGGGTGCCTGTAATCCCAGCTACTCAGGAGGTTAAGGTGGGAGAATCACTTGAACCCAGGAGGCAGAGTTTGCAGTAAGCTGAGATCGTGCCACTGCACTCCAACCTGGGTGACAGAGTGAGACTCCATCTCAACAAACAAACAAACAAACTTGAGGGAATCGGGTCACATTGAGGGCCCAGGTCACATGGCTACTTGGTGGCTGTGTGGACCTTGACTGGAGGGCTGCTGATGTTCATTCTAGGACCATGTCCTTTTCCTTTTTTAGGACAAGGGTATCACTGCTAGTTTCCCTGCTTGACAGACATTGCAGTGACAAATTGTGGTTAAATCTGCTGTAAAGACAGCTTAAAATTCATTAAGAGACTCTGAGGTTGGATTAGAAATGCTAATTTCAAGACATCCAAGTAATTCATTCTCGCTGGCATTTTTCACGTTGTTTTAGAGGCTGCTGAGAAATAAAGGAGCTGAACACTGAATAGTAAAGGACAAGAATCTTGAGAAGGACGACCTAAGCCTGTCCTTCCCAGCATCTCCTTTACACCAGGAAGAAACTCTTCCATGAAACTGGAGGCCCCATGGGTGCTTTTAGGGTTAAACTGAAATTTTTAAACTCCATTCTTGGCTGGATGCGGTGGCTTATGCCTGTAATCCCAGCACTTTGGGAGGGTGAGATGGGCGGATCACAACATCCATCCTGGCCAACATGGTGAAACCCCATCTCTACTAAAAATACAAAAAGCGTGGTAGTGCATGCCTATAGTCCCAGCTACTTGGGAGGCTGAGGCAGGAGAATTGCTTGAACCTGGGAGGCGGTGGTTGCAGTGTGCCAAGATCACGCCATTGCACTCCAGGCAAGGCTCCGTCTCAAAAACAAAACAAAACAAAAAGCAAAACTCCATTCTTGGCAAATGTCCCCTCCTGGGAGGATGGAACGGCTACACTTTTTCTTATTTCCCCTGCTGAGTACGACGCAAAGCCTGGACATTGCCTATAAAACAAACATAAGGAGACTCTGAAAAGTAGAGAGAAGGACACAGATCAGACGGGGACCCAGGAGTGACAGGGTGGTCAGTTTTCTAGGTTCTGTTTTGTCCTCGTATGTATCAGATTTGGAGCTGAAGAAGCCTGTAACAAAGAAAGGTACAGACAAAAAAAAAAGAAAAAAAATGGTCTCAACAAAAGCCTGGTCTCTCTGCCAAAAGGCCAGGAAAGGGCAGCCTATGAAGACAGCAAACTTAGACAATAACTGCCCACCCCTGCCAAATACTGCAGGAGAAAACTGAAACCCCACCACCTACCCTACCAGTAAAGGCTGCATGGGGAGCCTAGACTTCTGCTGCCTGTAACTGGGTGCTCCAATACCTGCCAGAGTGGTCCTGGGCAAAGTCGAGTCAAAAGCCTGGACTTTCTCCCCCATCCAGCAGTAATGAGGCACCCCCATCCCCCACTGCCCACTGAGCTGGGTAGGGTAGCTATGTCAGGGTGGGTCTATTGGAAAGTGAAGATTTTCAACACCAGCAGTAATGAGGCCATGCTTCCCTTGGTGTCAGTGAAGACTACATGAAGGGCAATAACGAGGTGTTACTATCTGTCCCAGTCTGGGGGGTGGGTCAGGGGAGGTCTGTGGGATGCTGGAACTCCCACCCCTGCCCAGCAGTAACAAGGACCCCTCCCCACTAAGGCGTCAATGGCAGAGGGTCATCACTGCTTCCCTGACTAGTGCAATGTCAGAGGAAGCCAGCTAAACAGAAGGCTTAAAAAGTTCCAGTGTCTCAAAATATACTTCCCCAAATTCCAGATTTCAACAAAAAAGTCACTCATCCTATTAAGAACCAGGAAGATATAAAATGGAATACAAATTAGACAATCACTGGGCGCAGTGCTTCATGCCTGTAATCCCAGCACTTTGGGAGGCCAAGGCAGGCGGATCACCTGAGGTCAGGAGTTCAAGACCAGCCTGGTCAACATGGCAAAACCCCATCTCTACTAAAAATATGAAAATTAGCCAGGCATAGTGGCGGGCACCTGTAATCCCGGCTATTCAGGAGGCTGAGGCAGGAGAATTGCTTGAACCTGGGAGGCAGAGGTTGCAATGAGCCGAGATCACGCCACTGCACTCCACCCTGGATGACAGAGCGAGACTCCATCTAAAAAAAAAAAAAAAAAAAAAAAAGACAATCAATAGATACCAAAATCAAGATGGCAAACATATTAGAATTATCTGTCAAAAGAATAGTGGCAGCATCAAATGCTAGTGGGGATGTAGAGAAACTGCATCATTCACACATTGCTGGTGGGAATGTAAAGCGATACAGCCACTCGAGGAAACAGTTTGGCAGTTTCTTAATAAAGCTGAACGTGCAATTACCATGCAACCCAGTGATTGCACACATGGGCATTTATCCAAGAGAAATGAAATCTATGTTCACGCAAGAAACTGTACACAAATGCTCACGGCAACTTGACTCGGAATAGTCACAAACTGAAAACCACTCAGTTGTCCTTTAAGAGACAAATGATTTGACAAACTGTGGTCTGTCCATGCCATGAAAGATACCATTCAGCAATAATGATTTTAAAAAACACAAAGAAAAAACGATTTATACCCACAATCACCGGGATGAATTATGCTAAATGAAAAAGCCAGTCCCAAAAAGTTACATACTTAAGATTTCATTTATATAACATTTTTTTCTCTTTTTTATTTTTTTAATTTTAATCTTTTTTTTTTTTGAGACAGGGTCTTGCTTTGTTGCCCAGGCTAGAGTGCAGTGGCATGATCTCAGCTCAATGCAACCTCTACCTTCCAGGCTCAAGCGATTCTCCTGCCTTAGCCTTCCAAGTAGCTGGGATTAAAGGTGCACACCACCCCCGGCTAATTTTTATATTTTTGTAGAGAAAGGGTTTCATTATGTTACCCAGGCTGGTCTTGAACTGCTGGTCTTGAACTCCTGGGCTCAAGCAATCTTCCTGCCTCAGCCTCCCAAAATGCTGGGATTATAGGCGTGAGCCACCATGCCCAGGCTGATTTAATATCCTCAAAATAAGAAAATAATTGTGAGGACTAAGCTCTGACCTTTTTTCTTCTCTTGCCCAAATTCCTGTCTAAGGGGCCTGGGGAGTCACACCCTGCAAACCATAAAGCCTCATCAGAGAGGCTTTATTTAACCCTATATAATGTGGCCTGCTTCCCAATCTGAGTCTGCCATACATCACATGATAGATAAGGAAGGAAATCAAAATATTTTAACC
Organism: Rhinopithecus roxellana; assembly: GCF_007565055.1. Taxonomy (NCBI): domain Eukaryota; kingdom Metazoa; phylum Chordata; class Mammalia; order Primates; family Cercopithecidae; genus Rhinopithecus; species Rhinopithecus roxellana. Next base: position 64,047,657 of record NC_044562.1, read on the forward strand.
CCAAATATGTTTTCTTGCCATATCTTGGAATTGCCCTGCAAAGTCATCTCTTGCAGGGAAAAATCTGCTTTCTGTAGAGAATCCCCTTTCCCTTTCCCAGGCCTCCCTCCTGATCCAAGACAGAATCAACAAAAAGTCTGGCACCTTTTTAAGTCTGAAAAGAAACATGTACCATCTATTCCCTCTGAAGCCTGCTACCTGGAGGCTTGTATAATAAGAACCTTGGTCTCCACAATCCCTTATCTTAACCCAGACATTCATTTCCTGGGTTAATGACAGGAAATTAACCCTGTTAAGATAGAAACAGGGTGGTCACACTAATAGACCACATTCTTTTAAATATTACAAATATACTAAGTTATCCATTATGTACACCTGTGGTTTTAATTTTGAAACATTTTACACTTAATTCTAACACTTTCTGGAGTTAAAATATTTTTATTCACTAAAAAAGACAGTTAAAATCTTATTTTACTGAGGTTACATAATTCTAAAATATTTGGGAGTTGATAATATATAAGATTAAGGAAACTCAATACATTAAAACATTAAAGTTAACTGAGATATCTTAGGGCTAAAGATTTTAATTGTGTAAGAGATCTTATATACTAATTGAGCCAAAAGAGCTCCTTTTTAGAGTTACTGGATCATGAGCCTCAAACTTGTAACAAAGTTGGTCTCAAAGCTTATGTAGCCCTTTATACCAGGAGTCAAGATATTTTCATTAATTTTTTAAATTCAAATGTCAGATGTCAACAACTCCTACCCAGGATGATTACTTGTTTGGATTTTCTATTTTCTTTGTATTTTAAAGATATTTAAATACATTTTTAGTCAAGCTATATGGACTTTGTACTTTATGAGATTTTTAAACTTTTTTTAGAATTATACAATTCTTAGGAAATTTTAATTTTTTATATTTATTTATTTATTTATTTATTATTTTTTGAGCTGGAGTCTCCCTCTGTCACCCAGGTTGGAGTGCAGTGGTGCAATCTTGACTCACTGCAACCTCCACCTCCCAGGTTCAAGCAATTCTCCTGCTCAGCCTCCCCTAGTAACTGGGACTACAGGCACGTGCCACCACACCCAGTTAATTTTTTTTTTTTTTTTTTTTTTTGTATTTTTAGTAGAGATGAGGCTTCAGCATGTTGGCCAGGTTGGTCTCCAACTCTTGACCTCAGGTGATCTGCCCTCCTCAGCCTCCCAAAGTGCTGAGATTACAGGTGTGAGTCACTGCACCTGGCTAATTCTTAGGAATTTTTTAAAAGCTATCTGGCTAATTTCAGACATCCCACATGGCTTTGCTGCAGTTGTGGGTCATAGCATTTTAGGTTATTATGACATGCTATTCTCCACATCCTCATCCTCCCTCCCTTGGACCTTGGGTGGCTTCTGCTTATAAACCTCCTGTGACAATGGAAGTGTAGAAAAGAGGAAAGTGATCAGGAGCAGGATCTGAAAATTGCTTCTAACCTCCAGGTAAGGAGCAATTGGACACTGGGACATTGGGATTTTTTCTTGGTTTTTTGTTTGTTTGTTTGTTTGTTTTTGTTTTGTTTTGTTTTGTTTTTTAAGACAGATTCTCACTCTGTCACCCAGGCTGGAGTGCAGTACCATAATCTCGGCTCACTGCAACCTCCACTTCCTAGGTTCAAGTGACCTTCATGCCTCAGCCTCCCAAGTAGCTGGGATTACAGGCATGTGCCACCACACCCAGCTGATTTTTGTATTTTAGTAGAGATGGGGTTTCACCATGTTGGCCAGGCTGGTCTTGAACAGACCTCAGGTGATCCACCTGCCTCGGCCTCCCGAAGTGCTGGAATCACAGGCGTGAGCCACTACGCCTGGCCAACATTGGGATTTCTTATAAGTTGCTCCACAAAGTTCTCTACTTGTAAAACAGGAGGCGGGATTCAGGCAAGAACCCTGTCTCCAGAAACAAAGGCAGTGAATTTGGGGTGAATCACTCAAAGTTGGGGACAGAGTGCAAAAGGGTGAAGAACACCTTCAGTTATGCCATTTTAATGTTCTGCTATGTTGATGCTCTTGTTCCATCCCCTTTACATGGCTTGGCTGTTGAAGAGATGAGTGTTTAAAAGGAGAGTGTCATGTCGTGGAAAGAACATTGAATTCAGAGCTAAAAGATCTGGGCTGGATTGAGCATTGCTTCCATCACCTAACAACTGTTTCCTTGGGCAGGTCACCTAACTTCTGAGCCTACTCTTTAAAAGTTAGTTAAGTTATAAATCTCATAGGGTGGTTATGAAACACAATTGGAATAGAAACATGAAGAATATCACCCCCCAATTGCTGAGGTCATCCTTAGACTCTTATAGTCCATATTCATTGAATTAATGGCTTTAAATAGGCAGCCATTGACTTGCAGATGACCCTCATTCCCTGCTGTGCTGATAATTTACTTTCCCTGAGATTACTCTGGCAGCCCCTGCTATGAGCCCTTGACATCAGCAGGGAAAGCTTAATGGAGTCTGGCCCATTATGTATTCCATGTATAATGCTTACCCTCAAGTTAGGAATGAGTGGCGATTGTTGTTCATTCTTCAGTGGCATCCCAAAGCTATTAATATTTCTCTTTGGAGACTATGCTCTACCAAAGATACCTTCTCTGCTTGGTCTTATCATTCTTGTTTTGCTATATTTGTACACATCTCTTGGTCTTTTCCATGTCCCAGTACCTGTTGTCCTTGATGTTGTAAGCCTTTTTCTCTCCTCTCATTCTCTATTCAATGTCTTGCAAGAATGGTCTACTTTATGTACAATAACTTTTCCAGTGCTCACCTACCTTGGCCTTTACCTCTACCACTTAGCTAAAATGACTCATTCAGGCTCTCTAGTGATGTCTTGCTTGCCAAACAGTTAATACCTTACTTGGGCTCCCTGAAGCCATGGAGACAGCTAACCAGACTTTCTTGAAACCCTCTCTTCTCTGTGTATGCCTGGTTTTGTGTGATCGTGGCTCTCCATACACTACGGTATAGTTCCATTCCTGTCTAATGTACACATTCCCCAAGGACTGGCCAATGTCTTCTGTTTTTTAATTCATTTGCGCTTTCTCGGAAAATCAAATCTGTGCCGGGCTCAGGAGCTCACACCTGTAATCCCAACACTTTTGGAGGCCAAGGTGGATGGATAGCTTGAGCTCAGGAGTTTGAGACCAGCCTGGGCAACATAGTGAGACCCCATCTCTACCAAAAATACAAAAAATAAGCTGGGTGTGGTGGCATTCACCTGTGCCCCCAGCTACTTGGGAGGCTGAGGTGGGAGAATTGCTTGAGCTCAGGAGATCAAGACTGCAGTGACCCAAAATCACACCACTGCACTCCAGCCTGGGTGACAGCCAGACCCTGTCTAAAAAAAAAAAAATTAAATATTCCATAACTTCAACCATTACCTCTGTTTCGATGACTTAAAGGCTACATCCCCACTCTCTTATTTGCTAGATTCATTTAACACATCCTGTATAGGGCTGCAGAAGATAAAAGAATTGAGACTTAGGTCACGTGAGAAAGGCAGGAAACAAGGGAGTAGTAAGGAGAGTCTTAAAAAGAACATCATGCCAGAACATCTGGGCATGGTGGTTTATACCTATAATCCCAGCACTTTGGAAGGCCACGGTGGGTGGATCACTTGAGGTCAGGAGTTTGAGACCAGCTGGGCCAACATGGTGAAATCCCGTCTCTACTAAAACTACAAAAATTAGCCAGGCCTGATGGTGGGCACCTGTAATCCCAGCTAGTCAGGAGGCTGAGGCACAAGAATTGCTTGAACTCGGGAGGCAGAGGCTGTAGTGAGCCAAGATCACACTCCTGTACTCCAGCCTGGGCAACAGAACGAGACTCAGTCTCAAAAAAGAAGCAAACAAATAAAAAGAACATAAATGGAACTTACATTTCAGCACCTATTTAAAAAACTCTTAAATTGATTGAAAAACAAATCCATTTATATGTGTTTATCAGAGGCCCACGGAAAACAAAAGTGGCATATCTGAAATGCCTAGCATAAAACTAAATAACTAAAACTAACTCAAAAAATAAAAAGAACAAACAGATGTATAAAAATTGAATACACATAAAGCAGCAATAAAGTACACATAAGTAAAATGCAAGAAAAAATTCATGGGACCAAAGGACCATTTTTGATTGCTAGAGGATATAATTCATAGTGATATACAATTGCTATGAATCTTTCTCTGAATAATATTACATCAAACTTAAAGGTCAAATCATCAGAAAATCAAGAAGCAGCAGTGAGATGTTAAGCAGCAGTGGTAGATTTTCACATAGCCATGAGGTAGAATTTCAGCCATGTGGTAGAATGTTCTATGCCCATATGTTGAAATTAATGTGCACAAAAAAACTTACATTATTAGCTTTTCATTTATAGAAGGAATAGATCAAGATATAACAGGTATTAAGAAGGCTTTTATTTCCCCAGTGCAACCTTGGATAAGTCACTCAGATTCTGCTTGGATTTTTCAACCTATGCTACACATAGGAAATATATGAACTGGAACACTAATGGATAAATGACATGGAAGGCTGTTTTGCAGTTGAAAAACAACCTAATTCAATGGCCATGGAGGTTCTACAATATTGAGCTATTAGCTGTTAGAGTATGTTTAGAAATTTTAAATCTAGCTGCTTGTGAAATGGAATATCACATTTACCTGGACAATAACACTGATATGGAATGTCACAAGACAATTTGAGAAATCTCCAAGAAAACCCTAATTTGACAATAATAGTTTGCACTTTTCTTACATTAAGTCCATGGCTTTTATAATGCCAAACTATAACCATGCCCTTGGGAAGACTAATGGGAATTAGAGTTAATTATTATTGGAGGCAAGAACAAGATTCAGAATGTTCTGTAAAATCGCAGACTCTCAAGGTTAGCCATGACCTTCAGTTTCATCCAGTCCAACTCCTTGCTTAACTCTTGAATCCCTGTAGAGGATTCCTGCTGGGGGGTTGTGCCATTGGCAGCAAAGTCATTACAATTTGATGCAGTCTATTCTAACCTTTGTAGTGCTGACCTTTCAAAAGTCTTTATTTTGATTCCATACTTTCTACTTATAGGGTTCCAGCTGTATAATAAATAATCAATTAGAAAAAGTCTAACCTCTTTTCCACATGTATATTAGTTAGAGACAGAAACCACACCATTCATTGGAACAGGGAAAATGTAATTTAATGTATTGCTAATTAAAGAAAGTGATTAATTACCTAAAAAATAACAAAGGACTGTAAGAGGTCAAGAAGCGGGTACAAAGGAGCAGCTACTTATTGCAGGACAAAGAAAGAGGATAATAAAGGAACAAAAGACCAGGAGAGCTCCACCCAACACCAAGGCTGAGATTCAGACCTCACTGAAGAGAGTATGGCTACAGCAGGAACATACAGCCTGACATATGCAAGAAACTTGGCAGAGGACACAGGCTGGTGCTGGTCTTTAGAAGCAGCTGCCATTGACAGAGGTTGTGGGCAGGTGGGAATGGCTCAAAAGTGGCCACTGGTGGAGAGCATGGCCCGATAGAGTTCCTCTGCAAAGGTGCTGGGCTCCTGTATTAGTCTGTTTTCATGCTGCTAATAAAGATATACCCAAGACTGGGTAATTTATAAAGAGGTTTAATTGACTCACAGTTCCACATGGCTGGAGAGGCCTCATAATCATGGTGGAAGGTGAAGAGGAGCAAAGTCACATCTTACATGATGGTAGGCAAGAGAGCTTGTGCAGGCTCTGATGGTTTTTATAAAACCATCAGATCTTGTGAGACTTGACTTATTCACTACCACAAGAAGAGTACAGGGGAAACTGCCCCCATGATTCAATTATCTCCACTTGGCCCTGCCCATGGCATGTGGGGATTATTACAATTCAAGGTGAGATTTGGGTAGGGACACAGCAAACCATATCATTCTGCCCCTGGCCCCTCCCAAATCTCATGCTCTCACATTTCAAAACCAACCATGCCTTCCCAACAGGGCCCCAAAGTCTTAACTCATTTCCCATTAACTCAAAAGTCCACAGTCCAAAGTCTCACCTGAGACAAGGCAAGTACCTTCTGCCTATGAGCCTGTAAAATCAAAAGCAAGTTAGTTACTTCCTAGATACAATGGGGTTATAGGCATTGGGTAAATACACCCATTCCAAATGGGAGAAATTGGCCAAAACAAAGGGGCTACAGGCCCCATGTAAGTCTGAAATCTGTACAGCAGTCATTAAACCTTAAAGTTCCAAAATGATCTCCTTTGACTCCATGTCTTACATTCAGGTCATGCTGATGAAAGAGGTGGGTTCCTGCGGCCTTGGGAAGCTCTGCCTCTGTGGCCTTGCAGGGTAGAGAACCCTTTCTGGCTGTTTTCATGGGCTGGTGTTGAGTGTCTGTGGCTTTTCAAGGCACATGGTGCAAGCTGTCAGTGGATCTACCATTCTGGGTTCTGGAGGATGGTGACGCTCTTCTCATAGATCCATTAGGAAGTGCCCCAGTAGGGACTCTGCGTGAGGGCTCCTATCCCATATTTCCCTTCCACACTGCCCTAGCAGAGGGTCTCCATGAGGGCCCCACCCCTGCAGCAAATGTCTGCAAGGACATCCAGGTATTTCCATACAGCCTCTGAAATCTAGGCAGAGGTTCCCAAACCTCAGTTATTGACTTCTGTGCACCCACAAGCCCAACACCATGTGTAAGGCACCAAGGCTGGGGGCTTGCACCCTCAGAAGCAACGGCCTGAGCTGTAGGTTGGCCACTTTTAGCCACAGCTGGAACTGAAACAGCTGGAATGCAGGGCACCAGGTTCAGAGGCCGCATAGGAAAGTGGGTCCCTGGCCTGGCCCAGGAAACCATTTTTCCTTGCTAGGGCTCCAGGCCTGTGATGGGAGGGACTGCTGCAAAGGTGGCTGGCATGCCCTGAAGAAGTTTTCCCCATTGTCTTGGTGATTAGCATTTGGCTCCTCGTTACTTATGCAAATTGCTGCTGCCACCTTCAATTTCTCCCCAGAAAATGGGTTTTTCTTTTCTACTGCATTGTGAGGCTGCACATTTTCTAAACTTGTATGATCTTTCACCTCTTGAATGCTTTGCCATTTAGAAATTTCTTTCACCAGATACCCTAAATCATCTCTCTCAAGTTCAAGGTTCCATAAATCTCTAGGGCAGGGGCAAAGTGCCACCAGTCTCCTTGCATAGCAAGAGTGACCTTTACTCCAGTTCCCAACCAGTTCCTCATCTTCATCTGAGAGCACTTCAGCCTGGATTTTATTGTCCACATCACTATCAGCATTTTGGTCAAAGCCATTCATCAAGTCTCTAGGACGTTCCAAACTTTCCCACATTTTTCTCTCTTCTTCTGAGTCCTCAAAACTGTTCCATCTTCTGCCTGTTACCCACAAAATCACTTCCACATTTTTGGGTATCTTTACAGCAGCACCCCACTCTATGGGTGCCAATTTACTGTATTAGTTTGTTCTCACCCTGCTAATAAAGGCATACCCGAGACTGAGTAATTTATAAAGAAGTTTCAGTAACTCACAGTTCCACACGGCTGGGGAGGCCCACTGTCATGGTGGAAGGTGAATGAGGGGGAAAGTCACATCTTAACATGGCAGCAGGTAAGAGAGGTTGTGCAGGGGATCACCTATTTATAAAACCATCAGATCTTGTGAGACTTATTCGCTACCACAAGAACAGTATGAGAGAAACTGCTCCTGTGATTCAATTATCTCCACCTGGCCCTGCCCCAACACATGGGTATTATTACAATTTAAGGTGATATTTGGGTGACGACACAGCCAAACTATGTCAGGTCCCATGTTGAAGAGACTGCAAAGTGGAAGAGTCTTTCTGCTGCTGTGGCCTGATAGGGTCACTCCAGCGCCCTCTGTTGGTGAAGCCTAACATTCCAGCAGCTGGAGAAGGAGTAATGTTTACAGGGTCCAGCTATAGTCCCACAAAACAGGGCAAAGAAGGGTGGTGGATTTGGATGTGGGAGATGCTATGGCATTCAATACAACAGCATTCCTTTTATAATATAAAGAGAATCAATATGTTTGTCTAACTTCTCCATTTGTTCTTTCTCTCCACACCCTCTTCAAAAATCACCTCTAAATACATGATCTCAAATCCAAACCTAGTATTTTCCCAACCTCTAACTCTGTATTTCCAGTAATTTGCTGGTTATCTACACTGGGGTCTCTCATAAACACTTAAATGCATTATATGTGGAGTTACTTTAGTTTTCACCAAACTCTTTCCAGTAAAAATATTTTTCCTGTCTTCATCTTATCCCAACATGGCAGATAATCTCCCTCATAGCCTATCAATATGTTGTTCATCTCACTTTGCCTCGTAAAGAATTTTTTCTCCTTTCTGACTCAAACAACCTTAATTCTGATTTCTTCCTGTTTCTAAGTTTTCCCTCAGAATCACGATACACATTACTATCCCCATTACTTGGATCATGAATTTCTTCTGCTCCAAAACCTTCAATGACTTTCCATTGCCTACAGTTAGCATTTCCAAGATGTATTTCACCTGTTCCAGTATTGCTTTATGTTAAAAGATCTTTTAACTTTAATTTTCAGTATCCATTGTACATCATGAATTTCCAAGAGCAACCGTTAGAATGTAGTAGCAATCAGCCAGGCATGGTGGCTCACACCTGTAATCCCAGCACTTTGGGAGGCTGTGGTGGGTGGATCACCTGAGGTCAGGAGTTCAAGACTAGCCAGGCCAACATGGTGAAACCCCATCTCTACTAAAAATACAAAAATTAGCCGAGTGTGGTGGTGGGTGCCTGTAATCCCAGCTATTTGGGAGGCTGAGGCTGAAGAATCACTTGAATCCAGGAGGTGGAGGTTGCAGTGAGCCGAGATTACACCACTGCACCCCAGCCTGGGCAACAGAGTGAGACTCCGTCTAAATGGGGGAAATGAGGGCAGAATCCTTACTCCTGGATTTACCTGTTGGGGACAGGTATGCCTCATGGGCATCAGTCTCTCCATCAGGAGTCAGAATGGTGATATCAAAAAAGAAGGCAATGTCTTGTCTCCTTTAATGGAAAAATATTTGTGAGTCCCCAGAAGCTGCCTCCTGGGGAAATATTTATAAAGAGATTTTATTAATAACGAGAGAGGTAAATAGTTCTAGATGTTTAAGACAAGGCAAACAGGTTTTCTTTGTTTTGATTCACTTTGTTTGCATGTTTCTATCCTCAGGGTAAAATGTTTTTATTGGTTCAGATTCTGTTTAACTTGGAGTTGGATGTGTTTGTCTGCACGAGGAGCTGGGGTTTAAGGGTTCAATTTCTAATACTCCCCTATATACCTTGAGTCCCACCTCAGGACCCTGTATCCATGAGGGACACTAGCCAACTGGACATAAAAGTCCATTCTGTGGCTGGGCCAGTACTTGGTTCAGTGGCCTAATTCAGACCTTTTTGATTAGACTGGAATGGAGATCTCAGCTTGGGACTGTAAGCCCAATTGGAGTTTTCCACTCCCCCGAGAGTCTGAATTTGGCAAGTACTCTACGCTATAAGAAGAGAAAGAAACAAAGAGGGCTTTCCTCTACAAAGAAGCCCTGAATCCAGTTACCCTAGAAAGGAGGCTTTTTATGTAAAGTGAGTAGATAGGGTAAAAGAACACATAACGATGCTAACTCGCAAGAGACAGATGTATAACACCCGTGTGCGTCTTTCTGAATTGATTATGGGAAAGGTGGATGGAACACAACTGATGGCGCTCAACCCCCTGCCTGTTCTCTCCTCTCCCAACCCTATTGTTTGTCCTGTTGAGAGCTGGCACCAGCAGCAGTGGCAGTGGGACAGAGCACAGGAATTTGGGAAGACTGACTTGGCTGGTGGGAGAGAAGATCTGGCCACAGAGACAGTGACACGTTCAGGAAGAGGCTGGATCAGAGTTTCAAGCAGCTGCAGGGCGTAAACAGCTCACACAGACGCACAGGCAGACTTGCTGCAAGAAGCCTCAGAGACTCAAAGAAAATAAACACATCTGCAAAATGTTCAACTGTGGTCAAGTCTATATACTAGAATGCTTTAGAACTGGCAGAAAAAATATAAGCCACGAACTACATGCATATGGGTGATTAGGAAGACAGTGTAAACTATGACTCTTCTTACAGCTTTAACGGTACAGGATGACAAACTATTACAACATTGGGGGGAAAAACCATAAAACCCACAAATTCACCAAGTAAATGACTTTTATGATGACTGGCAAAAGTATGGACACACCAGTGTTTGAAAGTATTCCACACATGTATGTAGTTATCCCCCCTCTACAGACGGATTTGGGGTTAACTTCTCTTCATCTGTAGATCTGCTGATCCTGGATCATTTCTCAGAAACCCGAAGACAAAGCTCATTTGTGATCTTACTGATCTTTCTGGAATGATTAGCAAGGCTGGGACTTTTCTCCCCAGGTGTCGGCTACACACTTAAACAAGACATTTTAAGATTCAACCTCCCCCTTGGTCTCTCCTGGTTTCTTACGATCATTCACTCGCTTGCGACAGAGGATGCCTTCCGCAGCGCCTCTTCCTGCCATCAGCGTGGGGACCGGGCTGCTTTCCGGGGCCTAGAAGTCATTAAACAAAACCCTTCTTTCTTTCAAAACAGATCCTCATTGTGGAGAACCTTTGGTTCTCAGGTGAAACCGGTGCCTCTGTAAATAGCTGCTGGGGAAAACTGCTTTCGTGGGTGGAAGCGAGGCTGGTGTGTGAGTTTTAGCATCAACAACCATCTGCTTTTGGCTGTGGCAGAGGTTTCCATGCCATATACCCTGCAATGGAGGAATTCCCTTTTCAGTCCTGCTGTGAGCAAGAAGAGAGATCTGAGCAGGTGGGCTCCGAACCCCGCTCCCACTTTCTCATGGAGCACCTCCCTTTGCAACTCTGCAAACACCTCTTTTCTTTAAAAACATTTGCCAACCTGGGGTTTGAATGACCCATGGTGAAAAAGGAGACTGCTCCGTTGCTAAGGCACTGATCATCCAGTTGGTTCAGATTCTTGCCCCTTCTGACTGTTAGCCTTTGACTCCAGAAAGTGAAGAAATGGGACTCAAAGTCGTCCATTTTCATGCTCATCTATTAGAAACTACTAGAAACTGAGCATCCTACCCAGAAACTGTGGTGCCCACAGAAGTTCAGTGTGCAGGGGTGAAGACTGCTCTCAGACCATGGATTTATCTCTAACATTGTAACCCTTGTGCTGGAAGTGTCTGGAAGCATAAGAATGGAGACCAGTGGTGTACTAGCACATGTTTAACATCTGGATTTGGGGGAGGAAGCCTTGGTTTGTAGCATTTGCTGATTGCTGTAGTGTAAATACTTCCATGCAAGGTGTGGGTGGCGTGCACATGTAGTCCCAGCTACTTGGGAGACTGAAGTGGGAGGATTGCTTGAGCCTGGGAGGTGGAGGCTGCAGTGAGCAGTGATTGCACCGCTGCACTCCAGCCTGGGTGACAGAGTGAGACCCTGTCTCAAAAACAAAAACAACAGCAACAAAAACATATGAGGCCTTCAGGGCTCTGCTCCTTGGGTTCTGGCAACCAGCAAATACATTTTAGTATGAGGGTGAATTTAAGTTAACCTGTTATCGTTATCACTTCTTAAGGAAGTTGTAACCAAAACTATCTCAAATTGTGAAATAATTTTCATTCTAGGTACAAAAATTATAATAATAAATCAATTATAAAAACTCTACCAGGCATTACTAGCTCTAAATTTAGAAGGTAGGGCAGGTGCTTGGGACACTTGTGGTTTTCCCTGAGGGGGCACTGGGGAAACAACGGCCCACAGATGAAACTGACCCCACGTGGGGCTCCAGGCCCCGACCCTCATCGATTCCTCACCAGTGACTCAGAAAGGCAGTCAGCACAGAGGTTATTCTCCATAGTTAAGGAATGAGAAGGAGTCTGGGAACATTTCATAGAAGTCCCAGAGCTGGAAGTGACTTTGGCTTCCCAGCACGGGGACTTTTCCTGCCCCTGAAACATGGAGCCGGCTGGCTGGTTCCTGGAATTTAAAACCAACAAGGGGAATGAAAGCGGAGCCTGGAAATGTCATAGTTATGATGATTTGGTCTCGCTTATTACTTCACCTCCAACTAATTGTTTTCCTCCTCTTTGTGGGATGTGTTAGTAAACTTTGCTTCTGAGACTGAGGAAGAACAGCGTTTCAAGCTGCCGGGAGAGACAGGCTGGATGCTGAGCCAGATTCGCTATTGCTTTTTCTTAGTGTACTGAGAGGTCAGGGGAATGGCCGGCTCAGAATTGGATCTCTAGCCTTAGGTGTTTCACATTCCATTGTTTATTCATAAGCTGTTTTTTCTTTTTTTAATTATTATTTATTTATTTTTTAACTACAAAGTACATCTATTGCCTTAGGGAGGTTACATTATAGAAACTTACTAAGCAGAGCATTATGAGTCTCCTAAATTCTTAGACAATTGGAAAGCAACCATTCTAGATAAGACAGTACCGACTGTGGGGTAACCTTGACTTCACAGTCCGTGTAAACAATCACAGGTGCGCTTGGTTTATTGTTATCCACACTCCTGCAAATGTCCTGTAAGTTTCTTCGAGTCTGCACTACAGCAGTCATGAAAAATTGTTTTGTTGAGCCTGCTTTTCCCACATCATGCAATTTCACTTTAAGATGTTTGGGTTGACTTTCAAATTCTACATCCTCATCTTATCCTCTGCAACTCTTGAAACCTGGCAGTTAGGCAGCTCTGAATTATACATGATTTCTACATTTGTATTATATATGGATACAAATAATAATTCAAAACCAAAAATACCTCCTTTAATAATGAAGGTTGAACTGTGCTTTTGGACAGTAACGATCTGCTCCAGAGTGAAAAAAAGCTGCATTGGTTTTTGTGTGCCTGTTTCTCAACTGTTGAAACACGCACACCTAACAGAACTGAAGAGTGTTTTGAAAAGGACATCATGAAAGAGGACTCCAGAGTTAACACAAACTAAGATAAGTCGTTCAAGGGAAGATTTATGGTGAATGCTTATAAATATGGGCATAGTTCAGATGACCATGATTTTAACTGACAAAAGGAATTTATATCTCTTTGGCCTGCCTTTGAAAATATTGTCCATCTTTAACAATATGCACCATAACTTCTTCCCTTAGAAGACAGCTTTAAAAGAATTTATGTCATGTAATTGAAATCCGGGCTCATTTTATGCAGAAACATTGTTTACAAGAGGCCTCGTGTGTTTAATTTTGTTTTGACATTGATCTATTATGTGTGGGTTCCCAAGAGTAAGTCTGAAATTGTTAGCAGAGAGGGAATTGAGTCATAGAACCTTAGAACTGGAAAGCGTCTCAAGGCTTAATCATGACAGCCTCCTCTAGCAGCATCTACAGCGGGCCTCTGCCTCAGTACTGCGACAAGACATTATTTTGTGAATCTCAGATGTCTTTAGGTGACAGAAAGCCTCCTTCGGAAAAAGCATTCTGCAAGAGCATAGGATGAGGATTTTTAGTGGCTGCTGTTTGATTCAGTGTCATGATTCTGAGCACTTCAAGCTAGCTATGTGTTTGGTTGCATTTGCTGTATATGTATATTATTTCATTTACTCTTTATAGCATATTTTCTTTCTTTCATAATAATAAAAATGACAAAACAGAAGAGTTCCCTTTCCCCCTTGCAGGATGTGTGAAAGGGGTGTGGCTCACCTGTTCAGTTGCTGCTGCTGCTCAAACCCCTGATGGGAGGGGTATCACACAGACAGGCAGGTGCAGGAGCTGGGGCAAGCACTTTCGGCTCCAGCCCTGTGGTAGTGTCTAAGGGTGGGTGCCTGCAACCCAGTGTTACAATGCTCTTTTAGTTCTGTGGTCCACAGACAGCTTAAGGGTTAACCAGCTCAGTGCCCCCTCTAGCTTTCTGCAAGGGCAGAGGACCAGTGTGACAGCTTTCTGTACCCTGAGCTCTTGTCCAGTGTCCTGGAAGAATCAGGTCACACATGGACTTGAAGGATGAATGCAGGGTTTTATTGAGTGGTGGAGGTGGCTCTCACTGGGATGAATGGGGAGCTGGAAGGGAGATGGAGTGGGAAGGTGATCTTCCCCTGGAGTTTGGCCACCCAGCAGCCCAACTCCTCTCTGACCGCCCCCGGCTGAACTCCTCTCAGCATTCAGATGTTGCTTCTCTTGTCTCTTTCTCTGCCATGCCATTCTGCCATTCATCTGCTTGTTTTCTTGTATCCTCATCTGCTCTTGGAGCCTGGGGCTCAGGGTTTATATGGATACAGTATGGGGGCCGTTGCAGGCCAAAAGGCAACTTTTTGGGTGTGAAAACAGAAATGCCTATTCCTATTTAGGACCACAAATTGACAGTGGGGCCTTTGCTAGGGAACCACCCTCTTCTACTCAGTATTTCCCTGTCTCCTGTCCATATCAGTAATGTGTGATTGCTAGTTCAAACAATACAATAGTTTAAACAATAATAAAGGAAATAACCCTTTAGTATTCTTTCCTCATTTTCATACTTCCTTACAGATTGTTTTCATAAATAGTTGATATTTTAATTGCCCTCCTGTGCATGTATTGGACATGCATATCTATTTTACTGTGTGTATGCACACACACACACACACACACACACATATATATGCACACGCATACACACACACACACACACACATATATATGCACACAGTAAAATAGATATGCATGTCCAATAACACATTACTGATTACACAGTATATATATATATACACACACACATATATACACACACAGTATATATACACACATATATATACACATAGTGTATATATTTACACACACACACATATATATACACACAGTATGTGTGTGTGTGTGTGTGTGTGTGTATATATATAGAGAGAGTAATCTACCACATATTTCTTGAGGAAATTTACAAAAGTGTTAGTTTTTCATGTATTGATATAGAATTATGTCCATGACAACTTTATATAATTTTATTAAATTTTTTTGTAATTTACCTATATAGATATTTAAATGCAAATATTTGATATCATACTACACACATTTTGTTTCATAACTATGTTTTTAAAACATAAACATTAAAAATCAGAAATTTTTTTGGAAGGTAAAGAGATATAAATACTCCAGAAACATACAATCAGTTAATCCAATTGAAAGTTAATTTAGCATCTTGAAGGCCAAGGAAATAGAAAAACTATGATGAGTTTTACATTTCTCATTATGTGATAAGGTGACGCCAACATGGTTTCTGAAAAGAAACATGTTTGGACACTAAAATCTATGTGGAATCCATTAAGTTGATCTTTACACACCTTCAGGTATGTAGCACAACCTATCAGACACTTCTTTGACTGTGATTTTTCAAAAATAGAGAAATATCCTCTATATAAGAGCAAGTAACTTCTCCCTCACAACAACAAAACACCAAACAGCTGAAGACTTAATTAAGAAATTGTTTTACATAACAACAGCAAATCTGACAACTCAGGAAGAAGATGTGGATCTGGGAAAAATTGCAAGAGGGAATTTGTTGGCCTTCCAGCTTCTGCTTAGGACGCAGAAAGATGGAAAAGGCATTCTAACAACTGCAGTAACAACACGCCAGGTCATCTGCAAGAAGCACCACTGTTTTCAACCCTATCAGAAAGCTGAGGTTGCAGACCCAGCAAACTAACCCGAACTCTGAGGAATAATCCAGACCCTAAGGTCACATATTCCATAATTCTATTTATATGAAATACTCAGAATTGACAAATCCCTAGGAAGAGAAAGCAGATTACTGTTTGCCAGAGGCCGGGTAAAGGGGAGTGGAGAGTGCCTCCTTGCTGAGTTACAGGGTCTCCTTTGGTCCTTGGGGGATGATGAAAATGTTTGGAACTAGACAGAGGTCATGGTTGCACTCACTGTGAAGGTACTAGGTGCCACTGAATTGCACACTTTAATTTTTTTCTGTGAGGAACAGTGGCCTCAGAGATAAGGGCATGAGGCACACCTGGGACCTCCTCCCATGCATGAGTCACAGACCTTAACAGAAACAAACTAGAAATCAAACACAGACCTATAGCTGGAAAACCAACTAAGCCGTGGAAATGAAACAATACACTTCTAAATAATCCATGGATCAAAGAGGCAGTCATG
The DNA here is from genome assembly GCF_007565055.1 of Rhinopithecus roxellana. Classification (NCBI taxonomy): domain Eukaryota; kingdom Metazoa; phylum Chordata; class Mammalia; order Primates; family Cercopithecidae; genus Rhinopithecus; species Rhinopithecus roxellana. The sequence goes on from NC_044562.1 coordinate 64,063,828, forward strand.
AGAAAAATTAGAGAATACTTTGAATGAAAATGAAATCTACATTAAAATTTGTACAACGCAGCTAAAATCGTGCTTAGAGGGGAAACCTATAGCATTAAATGCCCATATTAGGAAAGAAGAAAGGTCTCTTACGAATGATTTAAGCTTACACTTTAAGAAACTAGAGAAGTAAGAGCCAATTAAACCCAAAGCAAGCGGAAAAAAAGAAATCATAGCATGAACAGCAGAAATCAATGAAATGGAGAAGAGAACTATGACAGAGAAAATCAATGAAACCAAAAGCTTGTTCTTTGAAATAGTCAGTACATTGGCCGTACTGATTAGAACAAAAGAGAAGTAGAAGTTATCAATATTAGAGATTTAGAAAAGATATTGAAAGATGGCTGCTCAAACCTCAGGCCATATATCCATTGGAGAGGCAGTCCTCTGCCCAGTTAATCAAACAGACTCAGGAATCAAATATCATTGATCCTGATGAGCCTGTTCTGGTCACATGTCCACCTCTGAGCCAATCACTGATGCCGGGGTGGATGGTGCCGATTGGCTTCCTCTAGGTACCACCTTCCAGTCCTGGAGTCTGGGACAGAGTCGCCTCATCTAAAACCTGTGGCCTCAGAGGAGAGGATGTGGGCTCCCGAGCAGCAAGTAGCTCAGACACATGGAAATACAAACTCCAAAGGAGGGCAAGTGGCAGCAGACACCCTCTCAGAGCTTCCAGTAAGAAGAGCGGAGGATTCCTGAGAGCCTCCTTGTTCCATGGAAGCTTCAGGACAGGCAATGATAACCTTGGGGTACCCCAGTGACCACGCCCCAGTCCTAGAGCTGACATGCCACACTTGGTCCATGTAGGGCTGCCACGCCCCCTATTGACTCAGCCCTCCAAGTATTAAAGCACCACGGGAATGGAGGAGTCCTGACTTTGCCATCCCTGGAAGAGGGCACCCCAGGAGAGGGTGGCACGGGGAAGAAGCAGGCAGGAAGGGACTCGGAATAGCTCTTCCTCTAGGTGTCCTCTTTTCTTGTCTCCATCCAATGTGCTGTTCCCACCACCAACACGATGGTCTATAAGGAGAAACTTATAAAGGGCAACCTGACACCAAAAATGAGACATCAGGTTGCCTTTTCAAATCTCTAAGTCTCTGTTCTTTAGCAGAGACAAAGAGGAATGAGCAAGAAGGTCATTTTTCTCAGCATCATTTATCAAGCTGTTGCCATGTAAACTGCTTTGTAATTAACATTTCCTTGCCTTATTTCTGGGGATATAACTGTGTTTCTCACCATTATTTTGGCCTCATACAAAGAACAGCAGTTTATTTACTTATTAAATGACATACAGCCTGTGGGACATGAGTGTTAACTGTCAGAATAGACCGGTTTTGTTAGAAGCACTGTTTCATTTATGATACATGGAAAACAGAACCTGGTTTTTTTCTTGAGTTCCAATCCTTTTCCTATTTGTTTCATAAAGATAGCAAGCAACACAGCACCCAGGTGATAGCTGCATTATGAATAACAAGCTCAGTTTGGCACATATTTGGATGGGCCTCTGGGTACCTTGAAATAGTTGCTATCAAGATGTCAATAAATACCTGCTTAAGGGTAAACTCATTAGGAACTAACATGGTAAGTGAGAATTGAAGGCATATTTATAGTAGTGGGTAAATCAATATGCCATTGCTTAATTATATTCAATGCACAGTTGCTTTTCCTACCTCCATAATAAACCTTCGAAGTGAAACATTTTAAATTAGAAACATGGCCGGGCGCAGTGGCTCAAGCCTGTAATCCCAGCACTTTGGGAGGCCGAGGCGGGTGGATCACAAGGTCAGGAGATCGAGACCATCCTGGCTAACACTGTGAAACCCCGTCTCTACTAAAAATACAAAAAAAAAACTAGCCGGGCGTGGTGGCGGGCGCCTGTAGTCCCAGCTACTTGGAGGCTGAGGCGGGAGAATGGCGTGAACCCGGGAGGCGGAGCTTGCAGTGAGCCGAGATCGCACCACTGCACTCCAGCCTGGGTGACACAACGAGACTCCGTCTCAAAAAAAAAAAAAAAAAAAAATTAGAAACATATCAACACAGGATGGAGTTTGAAACACAGTCACATACAAACAGCAAGACAGGCAGGTGGTGCTCCCATGAGAGGGAATTTTGAAGACATTGGCGTTGCAATCAGGCAACATAGAGCATAAGGCCAGGGTGGACCCCACAGGCTCATGCTCAGCTAGTGGAGACATTGGTGATGGCCCAAACTCAGGAGCTGATTATTGAAATTTTGCCTCATGGACAAGCCCAAAGAGCCTCAGTGCCCTCCAGTCACAAGCCAAGCAAATGACCTGTTCCTTGAGTCTTAAGAGGATCAGGTGGAAGGTAAGAACATCCATGTTGTGGAACACACAGAGGGAAACCCAGCAAGTGAGCTACAGTCTTCTGGCTCCTCTAGAGCACAGGCCCAAGGATGCAGGGGCCCCAGGATGGAAGTGAGTGCTCACATCCTGGAGGAAACTCAGGAAGCCACAGAGCATCAAGTCTGCAGGGGCTGGGAGTTGGTGATGTTGCTCTCCATCTAGTCTGCTCTTTCAGAATTTGCAGGGTATGTTAGTCTATTCTCATGCTGCTAATAGAGACATACCCAAGACTGGATGATTTATAAAGGAAAGAGGTTTAATGGACTCACAGTTCAGAATGGCTGGGGAGGACTCAGGAAGCTTACAATCATGGCAAAGGGGAAGAAAATACGTTCCTTCTTTATATGGCAGCAGCAAGGAGAAGTGCAAGGAAAAGCGGGGAAAGCCCCTTATAAAACCATCAGATCTCATGAGAACTCACTCACTATTCTGAGAACAACATGGAGGTAACCATGCTGATTCAATTACCTCCCACCGGCTTCCTCCCACAACACGTGGACATTATGGGGGCTACAGTTCAAGATTAGCTTTGGGTGCAGACTCGGCCAAACCATATCATAGTAGTTGGCACTCCCAGGTGCCTGTGTGGTGTGCCCAGATGAAACTGTACCCACCAAGTGTCCAGTTCATTCTGGCACATCAGCGTGCTTACCCAGTGACGTCAGTGGAAACTAGCTTTGTGCTCCCTGTGACACAGGTTTTGCAACTTTCATTACCAGTCCCAAGGACTGTGCTGACCTTGTGGACAGGTGCCATCAGATCCCAGCATCAGTCAAAGGGGAGGTCAGTCCATCTGTCATCCTCAATCCGGGCTTCCAAGGCTCCCTCTTAGAACTACATCCAGGGTATAGGTCATCAGGAGGTGTTTCCTGTGTAAGTCGCCACATTTAGTGGCACGCTAATGAACTGGCCCTTCTGCCTACCCCGGAGAAGCTGAACAATGAGCCCCATGCTGTGTCTACTCAGGACTTGTGACTCCGGGCCCAGGCACTTTTAGCTTCAGCTCTACCAATGTTTGTCTGTTATCTCCTGGTGTTTAATGTAGCAGGGGAGAAATTTTAGTCCAATCTACCTGACATTCATTTCCTCAAGGGTAAATTCAAAGGCATTCTTTTTTTTTTTTTTTTTTTTTTTGAGACGGAGTCTCGCTCTGTCGCCCAAACTGGAGTGCAGTGGCCGGATCTCAGCTCACTACAAGCTCCGCCTTTCAGGTTCACGCCATTCTCCTGCCTCAGCCTCCCGAGTAGCTGGGACTATAGGCGCCCACCACCTCGCCCGGCTAGTTTTTTGTATTTTTTAGTAGAGACGGGGTTTCACCGTGTTAGCCAGGATGGTCTCGATCTCCTGACCTTGTGATCCGCCCGTCTCGGCCTCCCAAAGTGCTGGGATTATAGGCTTGAGCCACCACGCCCGGCTCAAAGGCATTCTTTTGTTAATTTTCAAATTATAAAAAATTGCCAGCATTGTCTTCATGCCCATCTCTCTTCATTAATGGAGCCTAGGGACTGTGAGCCCCTGCCCTGGCAGGCAAGTCTATTTCCAGGTCAGAAAAGTTTTCTCTAATAACTTTTATTGTTGCTTCATTCTAATTTCCAGGGTGTGCTTTGTCAGGAGCGGCTTTTATTCGTGGATTGGATCTCCTTGGTTAGTCCTCTGCTTCTATTATCTTACTTTTCTTATCTTTTAATCTTTTTATTCATTTCCTCTGTTATCGTATAAGGTCACTCAAGTTCATCTTCAGCTTTACTGAGTTGATTTCCTTCAACAATGAGCCTGGTTTTTCTCTTCTGGTGTGTATTTAATATCTGCGTCTGTTCTTTTTATCTATGAACTTGTTCTTAGGACTGTGCTATCCTTATCTTACCCTGGAGAATTAAACAAGAGCTATGTCTTCTTGAGTCACACAGATAATACTGAGCGGGTGTTTTCTAAAAACAATCCCTCTGTTTCGTAGAGTATGTCTGTTATATGGAGACCTCTTTTATAAGGGCAGGGAACTGGGGTTGTTACTGGTAGAAGGTGTCTGAGGTTCTTGGCATCTCAAACAAAGAATTGGACAAAATGCATAAACAAAGCAAGGAAAGCAAAAGCAGGGATTTACTGAGAACGAAAGTACACTCCACAGTGTGGGAGCGGGCCTGAGAAGACGGCCTCAAGAGCTGTGGTTACAGAATTTTCTGGGGTTTCAATACTCTAGAGGTTTCCCATTGGTTACTTGGTGTATGTTCTATGTAAATGAAAAGAATGAAGTGAAGTTACAGAGTTATTTACTCAGAATGCGCCCTGTTATAAATGGAGAAGATGCTCCTTGGTGTGCGTGGTCTATGTAAATAGAGAGGATGAAGTGAAATTTCAAAGCCATTCACATTCCTGTCATTGCTGAAGTGCTTTCATTTATTTATTTTATTTTATTTTATTTTATTTTATTTTTTTGAGATGGAGTCTCACTCTGTCTCCCAGGCTGGAGTGCAATGGCACAATCTCAGCTCACTGCAACCTCCACCTCCTGGGTTCAAATGATTCTCCTGCCTGGGATTACAGGCACCTGCCATCATGTCTGGCTAATTTTTGTATTTTTGTAGAGATGGTGTTTCACCATGTTGGCCAGGCTGGTCTCGAAATTCTGACCTCAGGTGATCCACCCACCTTGGCCTCCCAAACTGCTGGAATTACAGGCATGAGCCACCACACCCAGCCTAGGAAGTCAGCGTGGGTCAGCCCTTATGTTCCCTGCTTCCAGGTCCTGTTCTCCTGCCTCAGGGTCAGAGGTCGTAACCCAAATGCCTTTAGGGCCAGGCAGGCATCTGCAATGAGTAGGAGCACTGGCTGGCTGGAAGGACGGTCAGGGCTCCTTGTCTGACTTGTCCACAGAAGTGGAAAATTCCAGTTTCCAGGTGAAATGCTATGACTTTTCAATGTTAGGCCAACCCAGGGGTGGGGAGGGCAAATGCAAAAGGCTTCCTGGCCAGTGTTCTGCCTGCTGGCCTCTAGTCTTTAGCTAAGGCTTGGCAGAAAAGCCTTCTCCTATGGGGAGAACTTTCTGTGAGGTTCCATATGGTCCCTGCTGACTCTTCCTGGAGTGAAGGAGGCTCTTCCAAGCCCCTTGATGGAAGACAGGAGGCACACGTGGTCCCCTCATTTGCCTGCAGGTGGAGGAGCACTCTGCTGGGTTTGCCTAATAAGATGCAGCTTCTAAAATGACGGCAGCAGTGCAGATGAGAGTGAGATGACACAGTACACTTCCTACAGGCCAGACAGGTGACGCGCTCTGTGTGTATTGCATCCTTTATGAGAAGGCACCCAGCAAAGGTGTTTGGGATATAGTAAGCTCTCAATAAATGTCATGATTTTCATGATTGTTAAGATTGCTCTTTACATTTGGAAGCCACGGGTTGGAAGCCTGGGCAGCTGGTGAGGTGTGAATAGCACAGCCCCCAGGGCACACCAGGCCTGCATTATTGCTCACTCCTGCTTCTTGCTTTTTCCTCTGATTAGCAGCAATTTTCGAGGGTGCTGAGGCAGAAAGTGGGAGATCAGGCCTTCGACCAGTAATAACAGTGGTCACTGTGCTACAAGCTGTGCATAAGCATTTCCTAATTTTTACAACAAACTTGCAAATCTGATGGTGTTGTCTCATGTTTACAAATGAAAAAACTAAGATTTGGAGAGGCTAAATGGAGGATTTATAACTGGGTTGAGCATGATGAGGACAGAAAATACTACACTAAATTCAGTAATGTGGAGGTTGTTGGGAACCTTGAATGCAGTGATTTGAGTGAAATAATTAAGGTGGAAGCCAGATTAAAATGGTCTGCATAGGAAGTGAAAAATGTATAGATCGGCTGGGCGTGGTGACTCGTGCCTGTAATCCCAGTACTTTGGGAAGCCAAGGCGGGTGGATCACCTGAGGTCAAGAGTTCAAGACCAGCCTGGCCAACATGGTAAAACCCCAGTTTTACTAAAAATACAAAAATTAGCTAGGCATGGTGGTGTATGCCTGTAGTCCCAACTACTTGGGAGCTGAGGCAAGAGAATCATTTGATTCCGGAGGCAGAAGTTGCAGTGAGCTGAGATCATGCCGCACACTCTAGCCTGGGCGACAGAGCTAGACTCCATCTCAAAAAAAAAAAAAAAAGAAAAGAAAAGAAAAATGTATATATGGCAAGAATAACTATTAAGGAAGTAAACAATCAGACTATAGACTAAGAGAACAATTTGCAAGATATGATAGACACAGGATTCATCTTACTAATATAAAGAAGTCTGCTATACATTGAGGGACAAAACAAACACAATCCAATGCAAAATGCTCAATGAATATGAGCAGGCGATATAAAGAGGAAATCCAAACACTCTGTAAACAGCTTCCTTATAATTGAAATTTTCAAATTAAACCCGGAAGTCTATTTTTTACCTATCGATGATAAAAGTCAGTATTACACAGAGTGAGGGGAAAGATACTCTTTCCTTCTTGCTGGTATGAGTGTGAAATACTGCAGCCTCTTAAAAATGTCATCTAGAAACATCATTTAAAATGTAAACTATGTATACCCCTTGACTCACTAATTCTATACTTTTGTGTGAGTATCATATACTCACGCTCATAGGATGTGTTGGCTATGTCATTTCCTAGCTCTGTAACTCTCCGACACATTATTCAACCTCAACATGCCTCAATTTCCTCATCTCTAAAATGGAAATAATTGAAGTGCTTATCTCACAGGATTGTCGCAAAAATTTCATGAGCAAACACAGACATAACCACTGCTCTGCTGCCACTATCATCCTCATTATCTCTATTGGATATTGCATATCCTTCTGCAGTTTGCTTTTTCTGATCAAGTTATATTTCTTCATGATGATAGGTGTACCTCAGTCTCATTTATTTTGATTTTGCAACTGTGTAGTAACTACATTATATGACTATATGACAATTACATATACGTTTTCTGATGGATGGAGGTAGGTCTTATTTGTCATCACAAGCATAGCTTCGGTGATCTTCTTGTCCTTATCCATCCGCATATGTGAAAAGTCCTCTTGGCTGCAGTTCCAGAAATGGAATTTTAGGACCCAGTGAGTGATTGTTCATTTTCCTTGATAGTGCTATCTCACTTTTTAAAGTAGAGTTTGTGGTTTGTGTTGCTATAGATTTGCACACATGCATTATATCAATCTAGTTAATTTTTGCCAATAAAAGTTTTCTTCATTTAAGTTTTTTATTCTGGGAACTGCCTATTCATGTTCTTTGCAATTTTTTTTTTTTTTTTTAAGACAGAGTCTCGCTCTGTCACCCAGCCTGTAGTACAGTGATGCGATCTTGGCTCACTGCAACCTCCGCATCCCTGCCTCAGCCTCCTGAGTAACTGGGATTGCAGGCACTTGTCACCATGCCCGGCTAATTTTGTATTTTTAGTAGAGCCGGGATTTCACCAGGTTGCCCACGCTGGTCTCGAACTCCTGACCTCAGGTGATCCACCCGCCTGGGCCTCCCAAATTGCTGGGATTACAGGCATGAGCCACCACGCCCGGCCTGCACTTTTTCTATTATGTTGTTTTTCTCTTCTTGTTGATTTATTGAAACTTTTTACTTGATTTTATTTTTTGCAAATGTCTTTTCTGAGCCTGGCTTGTCTTTCCACTTTATTTGCTTTGTGCAGAGGTTTTCATTTAAATGTAATCAAATGTGTCTATCTTTTGATGTTCCCTTAGTGGAATTTTTGGTGCCTTTTTAATAAATTATATCATTCCTTTTTTTTCTTTTTGGTCTAGGGGAAGATGGAAGATTTTCATGTTGGCCGGTATGTAGGTATATGTGCTGAGAAATACTATGTCAATAGTGCCCAAATTCCAGGTGTTATATTTCCTTCTTTGTATTTGGGAGGATAATGTATGTTAAGCTGTACATTAATCTGGAGTGAAAGTTCTAGAATACCCCACACCACTGGTCACCTACAAAGGTGACCCATATAACAGGCCCCTGAATCTTTATAGGGTTACTTTCCCACCCTCTGGAATGAATGTCTTGCCAAAGTCTCCAATGTCCTAGCCACTTTTTTTTTTTTTTTTTTTTTTTTTTCCTGGAGACGGAGTTTCACTCTTGTTGCCCAGGCTAGAGTGCAATGGTATCATCTTGGCTCACTGCAACTTCTGCCTCCTGGGTTCAAGCAATTCTCCTGCCTCAGCCTCCTAGTAGCTGGGATGACAGGTGCCTGCCACCATGCTCATCTCATTTTTTGTAGTTTTAGCAGAGATGGGGTTTTGCCATGTTGGCCAGGTTGGTGTTGAACTCCTGACCTCAGGTAATCCACCTGCCTCAGCCTCCCAAAGTATTGGGGTTACAGGCGTGAGCCACCACTGCACCTGACCTACTTCTTTCTTATCCAGTCAAATTACCATGACTTTATTCATAATGTAGCCCAATAGAATGTTCTGAAAGGTATCTAGTAGGCCTGTGTCTCTTAGATTACATTAAGGAGAGAGTAGAATAGTTGACACAGCCCTTATTCAAGCATGGAAATATACATTCTTGTTCATTCCAAGTGACTGAAAAACATTTCTGATCTGATTTTCTGATAAGGATAAAAGAATGTATTTAGTAGATCAATAACCACACACCATGTGCCCAAGGCTATGTCAATCTGCTCTAGTAAAGATACTGCACCAGGCACAGCAACTGCCACTGGGCTACGATGTGGTTGAGTTTCTTGTCACTGTTGACCTCTAGGATTAGTCTGTTTTTGTAGGAGCCAGACTAGTGAATTACAAGGAGGCATAATGAGAAGCGCCCCCTTGCACTTTTTCTTTAAGAATGGCACTAGTTTCTACCATTCTCTTGAGGATGTGATACTGGTTTTGATGAACTATATTGGCTGGTGTGTGGGTGGGGGAAGGGAGGCCAGTTTCAGAGGTTTCTATTTGTTTTTTCTCACTATAATAGCTCTTATCCCTAGGCCAAGAAACCAATGTGGGAATTGTGCTAATGACCACTGCAGGAATTTGTAGTTCCAGTGGATGTAACATGAGCTAAACCAGGGCTAGGACTCCACTTAATACGTGGCCCCCTGAGAGGGTACCAGGATGCTGGTATCACTGTCAATCAGGATGCTGTCTCTAACAGTACCTGATATGTTTTGTATTCCCCTTTCCACACTGTGCAGTGACCAAGGTAAACAACCATATGTCCTTGTAGGGAAAGACTGAGGACTCGTTTTCATGAACATTCGTCATGATGTTGCAGGGTCCTTTCTTCAGGGACTGACCTTCCCATGAGTCCTAAAACTGGGTACTGGGTAAAGGATATTACTTTCCAAAGATCAATTCCCTCAGACTCCTGGTCATCATTCTTGATTCTTCTGATTGTATAGGTTGATATTACCCTTGTTGGCTGCCTACTAATCTTCCCCTTGGGAAGCCACGTTCAAATAAACATCTCAATAACTTTCAGCCAGCCAGGCCCCTCTGGCTACCCTCCAACACACTCATGATAATTTAATCCACCTGCCTTCTGATGACGAGGTGTTGCCACCTTCCCACTATTGTTTTGGGATCCTGTCATTCCCATTGCTATGGGTGAGCCCAGTCCCTAACAGCATCTCCTAACACCAGCCTTTGCATACAGAGGAGAATTACCTCTGCTCTTAGCATCCTTGGTGCCCCTCATACCAGCACGTTTCTTGCAGCCTTGCTGAATTGCATACTCTCTGGGTGCCTCTCTGGGTACACACTACTCTGGTGGGTTTTCTGGATTTAGGTGCTATATACCCTTTAGCATACCCACTTCTCTCTTCTACCACCTGCCACAGGAATTCTGACATTTCTATCTGACTTAGTGTAGCCCACTGTGTTTTTATGCTCCCAAAAGCCTTCCAGATCTCACATTTATGCCATCACTCAAAGTCTTTGCCAAGGTATTGCATCCTGTATTTATGGAGAATGCTGCCAAATCAACTAACTTTTCCTTATCCAACCTTACATTCCATCCCCCTTGATCAAAAGCCCTTGAATCCATTTCTGTGTGGGTCCTCCTCACTTCTGCTGCTACTGCCAGCTGGGCCCTGCAGCTTCTCTAGGGTATAGACACTTTCCTCCCGGATGCTATTGAGTGCTGGATTTTCTTGTATTCCTTAATAGAAGATTGGACAATTTCTGGCCATCAGTTTTTTTAGTGGATTAGTGATCCATCCATGGCTTGTTTCTAAGCTGCATTGGGAAGAGTCTAAAGACACCTTCATTGCAGGGCTAACTAAGCTCCATTTTAAAAGGCACAGCCTAGCCAGAGTCTCTGTTGAAAGCCCTGTGAGTTCAACAGTCTCTCCACTCTGGCTAGAGGAAACTTGAAAGGTCCTAGGCAATAAGCTCAGGGAATTTTCTCGTCACACCTTGTAAATTATTCTTTATTCAGAAATTGTTCTTGTCCAGCCTTGGGAGATTCATTCTATATATGTGCAGTTTGATTTTCAACCAAAGACTCAAGGGACCCCATGCAGATTTCTGAGTTCCTTTAAGAGTACATAGCCTCTTTCTCTCGGGTTCTCTGGCCCACGGATTCTAGTGTCTTTGTAGTCTCTGAACTCCAGTTGTGTGTATCGTCAATGCAGCAGGAATGTTAGATTCCGTGCAGATCCCCTCCATAAGCCACAGTCCAGGGACTTCTCCAGGCAGAAAGCTCAGGCCAGGAGAGGGCTCGTCTCACTTCCTGCCCTTTCTCCTGTGCTGTGTGTTGTTCATTGACAGCTGTGCTCTTTGTGTGTTCAGTTCTCTAGTTGTCTACTGCAGGAGGGTGATCCTGGACCACTTCCTCCCCATGACCAGAAGTCCGGAGGCTTCCTATTGCATGTTCTACATTTATTTACTGATATTTACTGAGGAATGCTATTGTTTTTTAAATGTTGATTTTTTATCCAGCAACTTTGCCAAACTATTTTTTTTTGGGGGAGGGGACAGTGTCTCACTCTGTTACCCAGGCTGGAATACAGTGGTGCAATCATGACTCACTGCAGCCTCCACCTCCCAGGATCAAGCCATCCTCTTGCTCCAGCCTCCCAAAGTGCTGGGATTACAGGCACCTTGTATTAGTTTTCTCTTGTATTAGTTTTCATGGCTTGTCTGGACGTTCTGTTAAGTATTTTGTATTACAAAAACAATCATGTGTCTGCAAATAAAAATGGTATAATCTCTTCCTTCTAATTCATATACATATTATTTCTTTTTCTTTTCTTATTTAGCTAGTGACTAGAGAACATTTTTGGTGAACATTGTAACTGCCCAAGGGGTTCACCTTGCCCTCTGCCTAGACAGAACCAATTCATCAAGGCAGGGGAATTGCAATAGAGAAAGAGTAATTTACGCAGAGCCGGCTGTGCGGGAGACCGGAGTTTTGTTATTACTCAAATCAATCTCCCTAAACATTCAGGGTTTTAAAACTACAGATTAGAAATTTAAAAACCACAGCACTTCGTGCTGCATTGAGTTTTTAAACCCGCAGAGTTTTTAAGGATGGCTTGGTGGATGGGAGGAAGCCAATGAGCCAAGAGTGCTGATTGGTCAGAGATGAAATCATAAGAAGTCGGAACTGTCTTCTTGCGCTCAGTCATTTCCTGGGTGGGGGGACCACAGGATCATATGAGCCAGTTGATTGATCTGGGTGGGAGCAGCTGATCCATCAAGTGCAGGGTCTGCAAAATATCTCAAGCACCGATCTTTTTTTTTTTTTTTTTTTTTTATACTTTAAGTTCTAGGGTACATGTGCATAACGTGCAGGTTTGTTACATATGTATACTTGTGCCATGTTGGTGTGCTGCACCCATCAACTCGTCAGCACCCATCAATTCGTCATTTATATCAGGTATAACTCCCAATGCAATCCCTCCTCCCTCCCCCCTCCCCATGATAGGCCCTGATGTGTGATGTTCCCCTTCCTGAGTCCAAGTGATCTCATTGTTCAGTTCCCACCTATGAGTGAGAACATGAGGTGTTTGGTTTTCTGTTCTTGTGATAGTTTGCTAAGAATGATGGTTTCCAGCTGCATCGATGTCCCTACAAAGGATGGAAACTCATCCTTTTTTATGGCTGCTTAATATTCCATGGTGTATATGTGCCACATTTTCTTAATCCAGTCTGTCACAGATGGACATTTGGGTTGATTCCAAGTCTTTGCTATTGTGAATAGTGCCGCAATAAACATACGTGTTCATGTGTCTTTATAGCAGCATGATTTATAATCCTTTGGGCATATACCCAGTAGTGGGATGGCTGGGTCATATGGTACATCTAGTTCTAGATCCTTGAGGAATTGCCATACTGTTTTCCATAATGGTTGAACTAGTTTACAATCCCACCAACAGTGTAAAAGTGTTCCTATTTCTCCACATCCTCTCCAGCACCTGTTGTTTCCTGACCTTTTAATGATTGCCATTCTAACTGGTGTGAGATGGTATCTCATTGTGGTTTTGATTTGCATTTCTCTGATGGCGAGTGATGATGAGCATTTTTTCATGTGTCTGTTGGCTGTATGAATGTCTTCTTTTGAGAAATGTCTGTTCATATCCTTTGCCCACTTTTTGATGGGGTTGTTTGTTTTTTTCTTGTAAATTTGTTTGAGTTCTTTGTAGGTTCTGGATATTAGCCCTTTGTCAGATGAGTAGATTGCAAAAATTTTCTCCCATTCTGTAGGTTGCCTGTTCACTCTGATGGTAGTTTCTTTTGCTGTGCAGAAGCTCTTTAGTTTAATTAGATCCCATTTGTCAATTTTGGCTTTTGCTGCCGTTGCTTTTGGTGTTTTAGACATGAAGTCCTTGCCCATGCCTATGTCCTGAATGGTACTACCTAGGTTTTCTTCTAGGGTTTTTGTGGTATTAGGTCTAACATTTAAGTCTCTAATCCATCTTGAATTAATTTTCGTATAAGGAGTAAGGAAAGGATCCAGTTTTAGCTTTCTACTTATGGCTAGCCAATTTTCCCAGCACCATTTATTAAATAGGGAATCCTTTCCCCATTTCTTGTTTCTCTCAGGTTTGTCAAATATCAGATGGCTGTAGATGTGTGGCATTATTTCTGAGGACTCTGTTCTGTTCCATTGGTCTATATCTCTGTTTTGGTACCAGTACCATGCTGTTTTGGTTACTGTAGCCTTGTAGTATAGTTTGAAGTCAGGCAGCGTGATGCCTCCAGCTTTGTTCTTTTGACTTAGGATTGTCTTGGCAATGCAGGCTCTTTTTTGGTTCCATATGAACTTTAAAGCAGTTTTTTCCAATTCTGTGAAGAAACTCATTGGTAGCTTGATGGGGATGGCATTGAATCTATAAATAACCTTGGGCAGTATGGCCATTTTCACGATATTGATTCTTCCTATCCATGAGCATGGTATGTTCTTCCATTTGTTAGTGTCCTCTTTTATTTCACTGAGCAGTGGTTTGTAGTTCTCCTTGAAGAGGTCCTTGACATCCCTTGTAAGTTGGATTCCTAGGTATTTTATTCTCTTTGAAGCAATTGTGAATGGAAGTTCATTCATGATTTGGCTCTCTGTTTGTCTGTTACTGGTGTATAAGAATGCTAGTGATTTTTGCACATTAATTTTGCATCCTGAGACTTTGCTGAAGTTGTTTATCAGCTTAAGGAGATTTTGGGCTGAGACAATGGGGTTTTCTAAATATACAATCATGTCATCTGCAAACAGGGACAATTTGACTTCTTCTTTTCCTAACTGGATACCCTTTATTTCTTTCTCTTGCCTGATTGCCCTAGCCAGAACTTCCAACACTATGTTGAATAGGAGTGGTGAGAGAGGGCATCCCTGTCTTGTGCCAGTTTTCAAAGGCAATTTTTCCAATTTTTGCCCATTCAGTATGATATTGGCTGTGGGTTTGTCATAAATAGCTCTTATTATTTTGAGGTACGTTCCATCAATACCGAATTTATTGAGCGTTTTTAGCATGAAGGGCTGTTGAATTTTTTCAAAAGCCTTTTCTGCATCTATTGAGATAATCATGTGGTTCTTGTCTTTGGTTCTATTTATATGCTGGATTACATTTATTGATTTGCGAATGTTGAACCAGCCTTGCATCCCAGAGATGAAGCCTACTTGATCATGGTGGATAAGCTTTTTGATGTGCTGCTGAATCCAGTTTGCCAGTATTTTATTGAGGATTTTTGCATCGATGTTCATCAGGGATATTGGTCTAAAATTTTCTTTTTTTGTTGTGTCTCTGCCAGGCTTTGGTATCAGGATGATGTTGGCCTCATAAAATGAGTTAGGGAGGATTCCCTCTTTTTCAATTGATTGGAATAGTTTCAGAAGGAATGGTACCAGCTCCTCCTTGTACCTCTGGTAGAATTCAGCTGTGAATCCATCTGGTCCTGGACTTTCTTTGGTTGGTAGGCTATTAATTATTGCCTCAATTTCAGAGCCTGCTATTGGTCTATTCAGGGATTCAACTTCTTCCTGGTTTAGTCTTGGAAGAGTGTAAGTGTCCAGGAAATTATCCATTTCTTCTAGATTTTCTAGTTGATTTGCGTAGAGGTGTTTATAGTATTCTCTGATGGTAGTTTGTATTTCTGTGGGGTCGGTGGTGTTATCCCCTTTATCATTTTTTATTGCATCTATTTGATTCTTCTCTCTTTTCTTCTTTATTAGTCTTGCTAGCGGTCTGTCAATTTTGTTGATTTTTTCAAAAAACCAACTCCTGGATTCATTGATTTTTTGGAGGGTTTTTTTGTGTCTCTATCTCCTTCAGTTCTGCTCTGATCTTACTTATTTCTTGCCTTCTGCTAGCTTTTGAATGTGTTTGCTCTTGCTTCTCAAGTTCTTTTAATTGTGATGTTAGAGTGTCAATTTTAGATCTTTCCAGCTTTCTCTTGTGGGCATTTAGTGCTATAAATTCCCCTCTCCACACTGCTTTAAATGTGTCCCAGAGATTCTGGTATGTTGTATCTTTGTTCTCATTGGTTTCAAAGAACATCTTTATTTCTGCCTTCATTTTGTTATGTACCCAGTAGTCATTCAGGAGCAGGTTGTTCAGTTTCCATGTAGTTGAGCGGTTTTGATTGAGTTTCTTAGTTCTGAGTTCTAGTTTGATTGCACTGTGGTCTGAGAGACAGTTTGTTATAATTTCTGTTCTTTTACATTTGCTGAGGAGTCAAGCACTGATCTTAAGAGCAGTTTAGGGAGGGTCAGAATCTTGTAACCTCCAGCTGCATGACTCCTGAACCATAATTTCTAATCTGTGGCTAATGTTAGTCCTACAAAGGCAGTCTAGTCCCCAGGCAAGAAGGTCTGCTTTGGGAAAGGGCTGTTACCATCTTTGTTTAAATGATAAAGTGTAAACTAAGTTTCTCCCAAAGTTAGTTCAACCTACATCCAGGAATGAACAAGGACAGCTGGGAGGTTAGAAGCAAGATGGATTCGGTTAAGTGAGATCTCTTTTGCTGTGTCAATCATAATTTTGCAGAGGTGGTTTCAACATGATGACAGGACATCCATCACTTGTTCTTGACTTTGGTGCTAATGCTTCTAAACACTAACCATTAGGATTAGGGTGTGCTGTAGGCTTTTCAAATTTCTTCTTTTTCCCAGTTTCATGAGAGTTTTCAAATCATAAATTGGTATTGACTTTTGTGACTGACCTAGGTACATCTTTGAGATTTTCCTTTGTTTTCTTCTCATTATTCTCTTAATATGGAATATTATAATAACAATGTTTCTGCTTTTGAAAATTATACATTCCGAGAATAAACATGCATTATTTTAAAATATAACATTGAGTTTGATTTGCCAACATTTTGTCTAAGATTATTGTATCTATGGATGCAATGACAGGTCTATCTTCTCCTTTTCTTATACACTTCTAGGCCGGGCGCGGTGGCTCAAGCCTGTAATCCCAGCACTTTGGGAGGCCGAGACGGGCGGATCACGAGGTCAGGAGATCGAGATCATCCTGGCTAACACGGTGAAACCCCGTCTCTACTAAAAAATACAAAAAACTAGCCGGGCGAGGTGGCGGGCGCCTGTAGTCCCAGCTACTCGGGAGGCTGAGGTAGGAGAATGGCGTGAACCCGGGAGGCGGAGCTTGCAGTGAGCTGAGATCCGGCCACTGCACTCCAGCCCAGGCGACAGAGCGAGACTCCGTCTCAAAAAAATAAAAAAAAAATAAATAAATAAATAAAAAATAAAAAATACACTTCTAGTTCAGTTTGATGAAAAGGATATTTGCTAGATTTTTCAAATGAATTTTGGAGGCTTTCTTTCCCTTTTCAATCACGTAAACAGTTATTTAAGGTCGTTATTTTTTGAAGGGATGGCAAAATGCACCATAAACCCATCCAGTCCTACTGTGTGTGTGTCTCTTTAAGCAGGAATCTTTTGACTACAAGTTAATTTATTGTTTTCAGTGTGTGTCATTTTAATGAGAATTCCTATTTCTTTGTGAATCAGAGTTGGTGACCTGAAGAGAAACAAGCAGAATTGTTTCCAAAGTGTAGGTTGCCCGACAACAGACTGACTGACGTTCTCCCTTCTCAGTGGGAGGGTCTGTGCTTGAAGTCAATCTCCCTGGCGGTAGGAGTTCCTTTCCTGTTGGGGTGGCATAAGAAACCATCAAGCTACGAGTGCATTCCCCAAAACTCTTGTCCAGCTGCCGTGTATCCTGTAAGAGCCTGGCACCCAAAACTTTTCTGTTTTTACACACCCACCTGATGATTTTTCTCCTGCTCCATATAAGGTATTATAAGAAGAGGCAGGTGCCCTCACTAGAACCTGAACCCTCTGCACGTCCAGAAGCATCGGCCTGTCCCCAGTACTCTGCTCTATAAGATGATGAGACATCAGGGAACCACCAGCCTTCTCCTCTGCTTTTTGTTTTTTTCTGAATTTTATTATTTTATTTTGTTTTAAAATTTTTAATTTAAATTATTTTTGGGATACTGTGGAATGTGTCTCTACATCTTAATTGTATTCTCCTCGAAATGTTTCTGTTTTTACTAAGCTTTTAAATTGTCTGGCATAAAGTTGCATATAGCAGCCTCCTAGGGCTTTTAAATAACTCACAATGTTGTCATCATAGCCCCGTTTTTATTCCCTGTCTCTTGTTAGTGCCGCTTTTCTCCTATTTTAATGATTAGTGTTATTTTATAGACTCATTAAGAAATTGATCTTTGCTGATATTCTATTGTTTATTTCTTTTTCATTTTGTTAATATCTGCTTTTATATTTGTCATTTCCTTCTTGTTACATTTTTAGGCTTTAGTAATTTTTCTTTTTTAACTTAAAATGAATGAACTCATTTGTTTACAAGTTTTTTAAAATAAATGCATGAAGGCTATAATCTAAACCCCTAATTTAGCTACAGCCTTCATGTTTTGAGGTCCAGAGCATTTTCATGCTATTCATTTCTAGATACTCTGTAATTTGCATTATGAATTCCTCCTTAATTTGTGAGTTATTAATAAATGCATTTTTAAGTATCTCCATATCTGGAGAGCAGAAAGTGTTGTCTACCCCCTTATCTTTTATTGTTGTTTTTTAATGTAGTTGAATTATGCTTAGCAAACACAATCTGTATTTTATTGATGCCATGAAATGTGTTGGCAATTTCTTTGTGTTTTAAGGCATGATTAATTTTTCTTGAAAAGAGTCTATCTTCTATATTTTGGTGTGCTGAGAGATTTTCTACATACATTTTATATATATTTTACTTTTGCTGGTTATTTTTGTCTCACATAGTTAATATGTTAATTTCTAATATGAATGTGTTGAAATCTTTCTCAATGGTTTAAAATTTGGCATATTTTGAGGCAGTGTTGCTAAGAACAAAATATGATTCTTCCAGTTGGATTGTTCTTTTTATAAATATAGAGTGTCCTTCTTTATCTCTACTAGTGCTATTTATCTTAAATTCTATTTTGTCTAATATTATTTGTTCTTTAATTGTTATCCTAATTTTGTCAGAATTTGTAAAGTATAGCATTTCCGATCTTTTTATTTAAACTTTTCTATGCAGTTTTATGCTTCTTTATGTGCTTCTTATAAATAGTGTTAGCTAGATTTTAAATATCTTACCTGATAGCCTCTGTTTTTTAACTGGTGAGTCTAATCCATTTATATTTATTGAGATCATGATATTTTTAGACTCATTTCCCCCATCGTATGGTGCATTTTCTATTTACTATCTTTTGTCTTTTCTTTTCTTTTTACCCTTTCCTTCCTTTTGTTAGATTAATGAAATTTTCTATATCCACCCCTCTGTCCTGCTTCTATCCTCTGTTGATGAAGAAGCCATGATTATATTTTCATTGATTTAGTGGTTACCATTAAAATTTTAACTATTCATTGTTTTTCCTAGCAAACTCTATGGTGATTACTGTCTCTATTCCTCAAATTTCTGCAAGAATTTTGTCATGTGTCTAACCACTGAAAAACCCCGCACTCCTATGATCATCCGAAGACTTTTTATTTTATCCTCTTTACACACACACATACATTTTATAGTCAGTAATGTGTCACACACACATTTTTATAGTCAATAATGTGTCGTTTACATTAATTTCTGAGCTCATTATAACTTCCCATGTGCCTTGCGATCCTTCTGTGCTCCCTTTTTTTCTAGCTGAAAGTATCAATGTTTTTAGTTAAATGCAACAGGAAATGGCTTTAGCTAATTAAATAAAAGGAGTTTATTCAAAAGATTGTGGAGTTTACAGAGTCATGAGGAGGCATAGCGAACAGGACTCGAGGCTAAGTTTCCAAGAATAATGGCCGTTCCACAGACCTGATCTGAGGGAAGGTTGTCTCTGCTACCAGTAAGCACCACATGCAGCATTTCCACAGCTCCCACGTGCACCAGTAGATAGATCTCAGTGCAGCTTTATTACGCCTCCTTCGTCACAGACTCTTTGAAGCAAATCACTATGTGTGGCCCACCCTTGAAGAATCAGGAGTTACGGTTTCCCTTTACTGTGGGATGAGGTGTCTATACAGTAATTGGAATTTTTCTAGTACAGGAGAATATCTTCTCTCCCTAATTTATTTTATTTACTCAATCATTTTTGTAGGTGTGGATTCATGAATAGTATACCTTATACTTTGGTTTAGAATCCAATACTGCTTTACTTATGTTGTTGTTTGAATTGTTCTAGCTTGGGACACTAGGGGCTTTTTCAGCGAGCTCCTGGGCTCCTCTTTTATTTACCATTACTATAATTTTTTTTTTCCACTTTCTTACTTTCTGGCATTACAAGATACTCCAGGCTCACCTTGTTTATTTCCTGCCCCAGCCTAGAAGTGTTCATTTTTCCCTGGATCCCTGGTTCCTTTGGTTGGAGAATGGTATTAGAAACCAAGATCTAGGGGTGAGGAGTGCTGTTCTGGCACATTTTATAACTTGTCCTTGGACTGAAGGAATTGACAAAAATGACATGCAATCATACCTCATGTGTAGTTTTAGGGATTAAAAGACAGATCTCTCTCTCTCTCTCTCTCTCTCTCTCTCTCTCTGTCTTCTTTAGTAGCAACATTAAACTGCAAGCTGGTACCACTTGAGGACAGAAGATTTCCTACTGGACTCAGTAGGTGTATTAGTCCATTTTCATGCTGCTGATAAAGACATACCTGAGACTGAGCAATTTACAAAACTTTCTTTGATTGGACTTACAGTTCCATGTGGCTGGGGAAGCCTCAGAATCATGGTGGAAGGCAAGAAGAAGCAAGTCATGTCTTAGGTGAATGGTGGCAGGCAAAAAATGAGAGAGCTTGTGCAGGGGAATGCCTCTTTTTAAAACCATCAGATCTCGTGAGACTTACTCACCATCACAAGACCAGCATGGAGAAACCCATCCCCATGAATCAGTCATCTCCCACCAGGTCCCTCCCACAACGTATGGGAATTATGGGAGCTGCAGGATGAGATTTGGGTGGGGACACGAAGCCAAATCATGTCAATAGCTATTACATGTTCTGTTCCGTATGTGACAATAATGTAAAATTTATCTTTGTGAGGAAGGCACTCCCAGTTCTTGGTAAAAACTGCTTGAGAACAGCAGTTAACAGTCTTAATTTGTTATTATCATTTTTGTCCTGAGAAAAGTGAAAAGTGGCATTTAAGGTAAGGTGGTTGAGCTTAGAGTAGGCAGAAAAAGTTTAGCAGGGGCCACCTGGAGCATCAAACATTTGGCAGACTTCTCCAGGGACTCTTTCTGGTCTCCTCTAGAGGAAGGGAATATACAGTTGGAAGATGTCTGCTGGTAGAGACAGAAGTAGGGAGCACTCAGGGGCTGGATGGAGAGGTGCCACAATCACAGGGCTCAAGAGGTCAGGGACTGAGACAGAGAGGGGCCTGGGTGCAGCCAGGGGTGGAGCAGGGGACGTTCAGTAAAGTAAGTGCATGCACATCAGACTTCCAGACTACTTTTCTAGATGAAATTTGATATAGATAATAAGTTCCTTATATGATTCTGGTTGATCATGAGTGAGACGTGGTTGTGCCTTTGACACCCGTGGTGGAAAGAAGCCGGAGCTTGCCACGAGTCACCCCTATGTTTCTTTGCATCATAAGCTGGATGGCATTCATCTACTTTGGAGGAGCAGTCTTTTTGGCAACATACAGGCAGCCAAACTCATTCAGGCCTCACTCCCACTTCAGTTACACCCTTGCTGACCACTGACACCTTGTGGACCCCCCAGGTCCACAGCCCTGCTGCCTGGCCAGTGAGTTCTGCTGGGCATATGATTCACCCAGCAGCCATTGCTGCCCACAGCAGTCAGAAGCTAAAGGACAAGGACCCCGCTGCTGGCATTCCCACTATCAGAGCAGGCTACAATGTTTCAAGGAATTGTATTTTAAGGTCAACGTGCATGAGGGCAGAGAAGAACATATTGTGTTCTTATAATTAGAGATGGTTTCTGCTCTGCTGGGAGGCTCACAAGACTGCATTTTGCTTACCTATCTCCAGGTGACCATTGGTGCACAGAGACAGCTGCAAAGCAGGACATTGCAAGAATTGTGCTGAGTGGGGCCAAGAAGGCTCCTGCCCAGAGAGATATGTGCCTGGGGCTTGGAAGGGATGCTGATGCCAGCTCCTTTACAAGCCTGGTTAGTTCATGTCAGCATCAGCATCCAATGATACACATATCGGTACTCCTCAGCCACAATACTGACTGGAGGCATTTTGTACAACACAGTAGCAAATTTTCCAATAATACCTTCCACTTATCTTTCCATGTGTAGGAACTACTAGAGTGTTATAATAATGCATTGGTACATAAATACAGAGATACACTGTAATCATGATTGCTGGGGAAATATGAAATAAAGTACTGGTTCTCAAATATGCTCAAAAATATGGTTCTCAAATGTGCACTAGGCTTACCTGGGAAACTTGCTAAAATTAATGGTTCCAAGTTTTCTCAAGACTCTCCAAATCAGAACCTGTTGGGGGACTCCAGAACAGAGTTGCCATGTACAGTTGTGAAGTTTGTGCACTGCACAAAGTCACCTGGCAGGGGAAGACAATAAAGGCTGAAATTCAGACCATGCTTGGCTTACCCACTGTGTTCTGCGCAGGGCTGAGTCAAGCTCCCCAGCTAATCTTGAAACATAACCAGGTTTAAGTTCCTATGGGCTATAAAGCAGTGGTCAAATTAATTGTATTAATTAGAAAAGACCATTTGGGGGATATTCCTAAGAGGTTAAAAAAACCCACCCTACATTGTTGGATGATGTGTTTAATGAGACCTGTTCCATTTTACTTTTCCTAGAGGCTTTTGAGTTTACAGAATGTGAAAAAAAAACCAACTAAATAATAACAATAGTTATTCATGACCATTCTCATACTTCAGTTAACAACATTTTAATGCCTCATATCAATTTTCAGCAATTTCAATTTCACCAGCATGTCAGGCAGAAGACAGCAAATTGAAAAAGATGCTCAAAATTCTGGCTGTATTTCTAGTGCTGTCTGTGGTACATGACCTTGGAAGTGATGAGGGAGTGCTGTCAGCTGCATGGATTGCTGTCACATCCTGTCAAGGAACCCACAGCTCAACAAGGTGGAGTTATTTGCTGGAGGGCACACACAGAGAGCTGGGCTTGAGCTGGAGCCCTGCTTTCACCTGCTTTGCATGCAGATGGGTACCTTTGTGATGGTCTTCTGGATTTCATGGTTAACAAAGTATTTGTTGAGCTGGGTACCATGTGAACCACCACAGACATACGTGTGTCTAAGGCAGAGCATGTGTCTTTAAGGAGTTCACAGTCTAAGCAGGTGATGTACCCATCTACTTAAGGACCGAAGAATGTCACGTCCAGCAATTTTTGTTTGTTTGTTTGTTTTGAGATGGAGTGTCACTCTGTCACCCAGGCTGGAGTGCAATGGTGTGATCTCGGCTCACTGCAAACTCCGCCTCCCGGTTCAAGCAATTCTCCTGTCTCAGCCTC
This sequence comes from Rhinopithecus roxellana, assembly GCF_007565055.1. Lineage (NCBI taxonomy): Eukaryota > Metazoa > Chordata > Mammalia > Primates > Cercopithecidae > Rhinopithecus > Rhinopithecus roxellana. The sequence goes on from NC_044562.1 coordinate 64,086,662, forward strand.
CTGAGTAACTGAGATTACAGGCACATGCAACTGCGCCCAGCTAATTTTTGTATTTTCAGTAGAGACGAGGTTTCACCATTTTGCCCAGGCTGGTCTTGAACTCCTGACCTCAGGTGATCCACCTGCCTCGGACTCCCAAAGTGTTGGGATTACAGGCATGAGCCACTGCGCCCAGCCACATCCAGCAAGTTTGACTTGAATCCCTAGATTTTGTTATTGCACTCTCAGAGATCCATGTGGATGAGGCGACATGACTGCTGGGTTAGAGTAGCCACATCCTCGGCGTCTAGGAATGGCTAGGAAATCTGGGCAGCCCAGGAAAATGCCATGCCATTCTCTCCTGTTATGCCTTCATAAATCATCTTGGGAATTTCCTTTTTCATGTTAAATATGTGTTCTATCCCATCGCAATGGTACCAAGTAATTTTAGTACCTAGGTCACATAAAGAAATGTTTTCTTGAGTTTCTACCTTTCCATCGGAAGGAAGGAAGATAAGAAGGAAGAGAAGAAAGGAGGGAGGGAGAAATAGAGGGACAGAGAGGGAAGGAGGGAGGGAGGAAAGACCTTCATTGGTGAAGTGTGAGATTCTAGAATGTGGGACTCAAAGGGAGAGCCCACAGGCCAGCACGCACAACTGATCACGCTCGGTTCCATGTGGGAACAGACCTGGAATGCAAAGATAAATAAGATTCTTTTTCTTATTTCAAGGACATCAGTCTGGCTGACCCATCTGGTGGGGAGACAGGTGTGTAAAGCAGATCGTGTTGTTGCACTAGAAACACCTTGACAGAAGGGAGAACACAGGGCAGGATGAGTGCTTCCTGGCAGATGGAGCAATCAACCCTGATGGCGAAAGGCTGATGTCTGTGAAGTTTCTCAGAAGGGGAACTCCTGAGCAGGGTTTCCAAAGATGAAGAAGTGTTTTTCAGATAAGCAAGGAGGCCTCAGGTTTATTAGTTAGTTAGTTAGTTTGTTTGTTTATTTATTTATTTATTTATTTATTTATTTATTTATTTATTTATTTTGAGACAGAGTCTCGCTCTGTTGCCCGGCTGGAGTGCAGTGATGTGATCTCCGCTCATTGCAACCTCCACCTCCCAAGTGCAAGCGATTCTCCTGCCTCAGCCTCCTGAGTAGCTGGAATTACAGGTGCCCACCACTACACTTGGTTAATTTTTGTAGTTTTAGTAGATACTACGAAAGTAGTAGTAGTAGTAGATTTAGGGTTCCATCATGTTGGCTAGGCTGGTCTCAAACTCTGACCTCAGGTGATTCACCCTCCTCAGCCTCTCAAAATGCTGGGATTACAGGTGTGAGCTACCATGCCTGATCTTTAATTGGTTTTTATGACCAGCTGAGGTCACTAGCTTGGGATGACCAAGCCCTTTCAAAAGGTCCTTCTCAAAAGTTAAGATGTAGCACAGAAACCCTGTTAAAATGCAGATTGTGATTCAGTAGATGTGGCTGAGGTCTTAAGAGGCACCAGTGCTGCATAGACCACACTTGCCACAGCCGGGCTTTATTGAAGCGGCTTCAGAGAGTCAAGACTGAGCATGCCTTCTAAGCGCCAGGTGCTCTTGTAGGTCTGGGGGACACAGTGAACAAGACCGACAGGGTCTCTGTCTTCATGGAACTTTGAGTCTGATGACAGCAAAGGGAAGAGCAAAGCCCAAAGCATCTCAGTCTGATCTGGAATCTTCCTTTAAACCCAGGCTCGTGATAATGTTCTTGCTGTGTGTTAATTGTCTCTCTGCACTCTTGGCTGTGGGTGTCTCCTGCCCTTCTGCTCTCCTGTGTCTCGGGGAGACTTGGAAACACATTGCTAGGATATGCTCCCCTGCTTATCATGTAAAAATGGTTCTGCTTTCATACGACTTTGATTTCACGGATGTGTGAAAGATGCTCTGGGAGGCTGAAGCATGATTGAAGCGTCATCTCCCCCACACCCCCCAATGTTTACCGTGCCCCTGCTGTTAACTCTGAGACACAGGGTATTGGATAATGGTCTCCTGTCTACAGTCACTTGCAGGAAAGTTGGCAAAGGCAGTAAGTAAAGTAATAAGTCAAGAAAATGTCATGAAATGTATGTGCTATGTTTGGTGTAGGCGTGGTGTTTGGTAGGGCCTCAGAGGAGAGAATGACTATTTCTGGGAGCTGAGGGTAGCGCATGAGGGTGGAGAGGTCATTTCAGAGAGGTCTGACTCACTGCAGCCCGACCAGGACTCCTTCTGCCCCTGGAACCTGCCCTGCTCAGGCCTTTCCCCGCCCACCTCTCTCAGGTGCTTCCTCCAGGTATTTCTGTCTGCCTGCAACCTCTCCCCATCCTCCTGCCCTCCAACAAACGCCGACTTTTCTCCTGGCTCTCCCTTCTCTGACCCTGCAAGTTGTAAGGTGGCAAACCATCTTGGTTTGCTGGGACCGAGGGATTTCCCAGGAGATGAGAATGTACTGCTCAAATGGGGACAATCTGGGATAGTTGGGATGGCTGGCTACCCCAGGTGTCTCCTCTGATGCTTCCCTTGGGCAGCACTCAGGATGCAATGAATTGCATAGCCCACGTCTCTGTCCTCTTTACAAAGACATGGCAGCTCCATGAGGCCAGTCCTGCGACAGGCATCTGCAGTGTCCTGTGCAGCTGGCACTCGGTGAACTCTCATAGACAGAACTCTCGTGGTCCTTGAACCCTCTCGAGAAAAGAGGAGGTGTTTATCAGGCAGATAGGGAGAGGATGAAGCTGTGGATCTGAGGGGCAGCCCAAACGAAGGCCCTGGGGTACTGGCCAAGCGTGTCTTGTCTGGGAAGGGTGGGCCACCTTCTGCCACCTCTCCGCATGTGTGAGGGGCTGAGGCAGCTCTCGCCTAGAGGAAACACTGCAAAAAAGACAAGGGCCAGCACAGGAGGCTGAGGATGCACCAGACCACAGAGATGGCACTTGCTTCTGCAGATGACATTAAAATATGGGACCATTTCAAACAGGATTAAATGCGAGTTTGTAAAATCTTGTTCTCATGACACTGTGTGGGGAGGAAAACTGCCAGGAAGCCTTTGCTAAGGTTATAGCAGACAGGGTGGAGAAGTGGGGTAGAATTCCAGCATACTTAGGAGGCAAATCTGTACTGATGATTGAGTCATGGTGGTGGGGGTTGGAAGAGGAGGAGGAGGAGACAAGTGTTGCCCCAGATTTCTCATTGGCCAGGAGAAAAACGAGTGGAGGAGCAGGTGACTGGGAGCACCATCTTGGTGTAGCAATGTCCAGGAGGCCTGCTGTGCTCAGCCCTGCAGGTTTGCAGCTCAGCTGAGAGTTCTGGACCACAGCGAAATTTAATTACCATAGGCAAATGGATGTTAATTAAAGCAAGGAGTGGAGGAAATTGTCCAGGGAGACTGTAGCAGGTAAGAAGAGGAGAGTGCCCAGGGCCAGGCCCCTGAGAGTATCAAGATAATTTGGCAGCTGAGGCAGAGGAGTGACATCGACTCAGAGAGGGGAGCCAGAGGGAGAAAGCGCTGTTTGGAATTAACTGGAGGAGAGAATTTTTGAGAACTGACGATCTTTTTTTGTGAGACAGGGTCTCACTCGGTCACCCAAGCCGGAATTCAGTGGCATGAACACAGCTCACTGCAGCCTGAACTTTCCGAGTTTAAGCAATCCTCCCACCTCAGCCTACCGAGTAGCTGGAACTACGGGTTTGCACCAACACACACAGCTAACTGTTTAATTTTTTTATTTTTATTTTTTGTAGAGATGAAGTTTCACTATGTTGCCTAGGCTGGTCTTCAACTCCTGGGCTCAAGCGATCTACCTGCTTTGGGCTCCCAAGGTGCTAGGATTACAGACATGAGCCAAAAACTCATAGTCTTTCCATTACAGGCTTCTGTGCACATCCAGCTCTAAATGGTGTATGCTGTGTAGATGGGAGGGAGGGAGGTGGGCGCAGACCTGGTGGCCAACATGGAGGAGGCAGCCTCCCTCAACCTCCTCCCACCACCACTGTGACCACAGGGAGCTGAGGTTGGCTCCTGACAGGCTCACCTGCTGGGAACTCCTTCTCTGATCTGAATGGTTTCCCTGTGGATGCAGCACTTCTAGGCAAGAGCAACAGGAGGTGCTCCAGGCCTGGGCCAGCCCTGCTTCCACAACTGACTCTGCAGACAGCTGGGCCAGATCCCAAGCCTCAGAGCTGGGGCAGCTTTGGCTGGACCTGACAACTCTGAGGCTGCTTCTGGCTCTGATGATCTGAGCCCCCATGACCTTAGATTCTGGAAATCCCAGAACAGGCCACTATTTTGAGGGTCCTCTGTAAATTTCCTACTCATTATTATTTCAGTGAATTTGTTCCGCAAATGTCCGCTGAGCATCTGCTATACATTAGACCTGAGGCACAGAGAGAGAACAAAATGGAAATGGCCCCTGGCCTGCAGGTATCCCAGGAAGTAGGCATTAAACGAGCATGCATTAGATGAAGAATAACCTGGTTCTCAGCAATGGGCATGCTGGGGACCGAGAATGGATCATTGCAGATGTCAAATGTTGAGGATATGGGAACTGAGTTTGAGAAGAGTGAAGGAGGATGTCACGTGGAGGAACCAAGTGCTCTGTCTAGCTATAGGTTGGCAGGACGAGAGCCCAGTGAAGGAGTTGAGGGAAATGAAGTTGGATGCAGACCCAGGCTGAGTCACCTGGGGCCTGCATGCCTGGGGAAGGGGTTGGTTTTATTCTGGATGGAAGGGGAATTCTAGAAGGTGAGTGTCATAGTCTGATTAACATTTATAAAAATATGTCAGCCGGGTACGGTGGCTCACGCCTGTAATCCTAGCACTTTGGGAGGCCCAGGCACGTGGGTCATGAGATCAGGAGATGGAGACCATCCTGGCTAACACGGTGAAACCCCGTCTCTACTAAAGATACAAAAAATTAGCCACGCGTGGTGGCAGGCGCCTGTAGTCCCAGCTACTCAGGAGACTGAGGCAGGAGAATGGCATGAACCCAGGAGGCAGAGGTTGCAGTGAGCTGAGATCATGCCACTGCACTCCAGCCTGGGTGACAGAGTGAGACTCCATCTCAAAAAAAAAAAAAAAAAAAAGGCAAGATCACACGTTTAATCAGGACTGATTTGCTCCATCTGATGCCCTGCACAATTCTGGAGAGTTTTGCTAATGGCTCTGCAACACTGCTTTGACAAACGGGTAAGAACCATGGCAGTACGTGACAAATTACTTGAATATCAGCCAAGGTTAAAATCACCACTAAACACTTTTTTAAAAATATCATTTCAAATGTAATAGCTGCCAAATTTCCCTGATGGGTTAATTGACCTGCTAGTGAAGAAGGGTTTAGATGATAATCCCAGACCAGCTGAAAGCTCAAGGCCACGGGAGAGCCCCTCCTCCATCCATGATCACTTTCATTCCGACCTTGGAAGAACAGGTCTTCTCCAGGCCCATGAGAAATGGGCAACCTCAGATTGGTCTCTGTGACTTTCCTCCAGGCCATGAGCTGCTGGGACACTTGGCATGGAACCCGTAATAAGCAAAGCAAAGGGGTCACCTGGCTGGGGTCTTGGAAGGGAAGCAGAAAGGAGATGTAAGTACACACAGCCTCGACCCCAGGGAGTTTGCCTTCCAAGGTGGTTAAAGAGGAGAGGCCAGGACTCCAGACTTTCCACGCATGTCCCATCTGCTCTGGGGCATCTTCCAGGAAAGACTCCCATTTTATCATGTAGCTCTCTCATACAAGTGCGCCATGATGTGCCATATTTTGTCCTGACAACATCACTCTTCACTTCTGTATGGAAGCTCCAAATGAAACTGAAATAGAAAATGGGGCTATTGAGAATGCTTTCTCTGGCTTGGTCCTAGCTCCGTCCCTCCTCCTGCCCCCAAGACTTTGGAACAAGTGTCTCCGTTTCTCCAGCTCCAGTTTCACTGCCTGTATGATAGGAATGATCTTAGAGCCTCCGGATCTCACCGGTGCTGTGAATTACCTGAAAGGGAGGAAAGAGGTCTTTTTCAACCCAGAGTTCTCACAGGCCGCAAGTGATGGGTCTGTGTTGGGCACTCGATAAACCTTGAATTACAAATGGTTGTGAAGTGACCATCAGCATTCTCTTGCAGGTGGCGAGGGCTGACAAACACAGCTTAAGGCCTGTGAAAGGAAAGTAAATCTTGGGACCCCAAAATCGCTAAGCCAAAGGGAAAACTCAAGCTGGGAACTGCATCAGGCAAGCCTGCCTCCCATTTTATTACTAAATAAGATAGCTACGAAGAGTAAAAAGCTACATACCTCCATCACTATTTGTCCACAGGAAAATCCCCTGTGGACCTCAAGATCTTTACCCTAAAACAATTCTGTCGAATTTCACCCTGGCAATGTAAATTGATGATAGCTTATCTTCACAGATGTGGGACAAAGGACAGAACTGAAAGTCATCCCTCTGCCACTAAAGACAAGTGCACATCTGATTGTTTCTTCCGCCTTATTGTTTATGTAAAAATGCAGATTCACTGAGCCAGACTGAGGCATAGACTATTCCTCCACTCCGTTCTCACATGTAAATTGTGTACTCAGTCAAAGGCTGATCAAAAACCCAAAATGATGCAACCTTTTGTCTCTTATCTACCTGTGGCCGGGAAGTCCCCATTTCAAGTTGTCCTGCCTTTCTGTACTGAACCAATGTTCATCTCACACATATTGACGTCTCATGTCTCCCTAAAATGTATAAAACCAAGCTGTGCCCCAACTACCTTGGGCACATGTCATTAGGACCTCCTGAGGCTGCTGGGATGCGAGAAGCAGAAGCCCATTCCACTTGAGATAAGAGGACATTTATTGCAGGAATATGGGGGACTCTGACTATAGGAACTGGAATGTCACCAATAACTGCTGGCTCCACCCACCTCCACCTCCCCGCCCTGCCTCTGCTTCTCTGCATGCCCACTTCGTCATCCTCTCTGATGCTACCTTCCTCTGCTGGCCTCCTCATTTATGCTCCATCATGGCTAAGTAATATTCCATTGTATGGATAGACCACATTTGGTGGACCCATTCCTCTGTTGATGGACGCTTGGATTGTTTCCACATTTTTGGCTATTGTGAACAATGCTGCCATAAATATGTGTGTCCTTGAGTATGTGTTTCTGTGCTTTGGAGCATATACTTTGGAGTGGAATTGCTGAGTCACATGGTCATTCTGTGTTTGAGGATCCCAATGAGTTTATAGCTCCAGTGCCCCACACTGCATGCCAACTTGCCTCCAAGTCTCAATTCCAAATTCCTTCTGCAGACAATCGAATTGGTCCAGAGGAAGTGGGCATTGCTTCTAATGTAATCAGCCTGCATGTGTGGTGGGGGTTGGGATGAGATCGGGGGTGAGGGAAGCACGGAGGACACTGGGGCTGCCCAGTGGCAGCAGGAGAGGAGCTGCAGGGAGCAAAATAAGAAGGAAATAGCATTTCTAGCCAGACCAGGAACTCCCAGGAGCCACCTGTGGCTGGTGGAATACAGCTCTCTGTCTTTGACTCAGAGGAGTTGGTGGTAATTTTTAAACACCTGCTTTCATGATTCACTGTGTTACCAAATTTTACATTATTGTTTCTAAAATACCACATAAATTTGTAGCATTACCATAACAATCCAGTTGAATGACCATTTTCAAACTATTTCAAATGAGCAAGACGAAACACTCAGCAATTTTATGGGAAATTGCTCTCTGCATTGTACACCTGTAAATACTGTGTATTAATAATGCAGCATAGAGGCTCACACGCTACACAGGATGAAAGTCACTTCTTTATGCAGCAGATGCAATGAAGAATTAATATCTTTGCCAATACCAAAAGGTATATTCTGTTATGAAAATGCATTGACACTTTCATTCATGACAGACACCCACGCTGTGTTGGAATAATAAAGATCAAATTGTTTTTCCTCAAGAAAAGGATTTACACATATGTCAGAATGAAAAATCACAAGCTGCTTGACACAGTGAATCATGTGTAATTATTTAAAACTCTTTGAATGTGTGCTTCCATCCGAAGGTAGAGTCTCGTTGCTGAGATGGGAAGGGTTCAGTTATTTGCTTCAAATGCCAAGAAAACAAAATCCTCAAAAAAACCGTCAGTATTTTTTAAATCAGTAGTTTTTTTTTTCTGTATTAGATGACAAATTAAAATTTACTCATGATAAAAAAAAAACTGTCCTTTTAAAATCCTTAATATCTTACAGGTCAAACATGACCATGCAATATCATATTTAATATTTTAAAATATTAAAGTATTTTTGAAGGGGATAAATAAACATTAAATATAAAGATTTCTCCTAAGCCATTAGGACTCTGTGAAATACAATTTATAACATTATATTTTATAGAAAGCTATATGACTTTTGCCACCCTCCCTTTGTTACCTTTTTAAGTAATTTCCAGTTTTTCTTTTATTATTATATTTACATTATATTTATATTTATATTATATACTATATTATATTTATTAATTATAAGTATCCTATGACCATCCTGTGCAAAAACTTTTGCATTTTGAAATATTTTTCCAGGTTAGATTTCCAGAAGTAGAATTAGAAGTCTAAAAGGTATGGGTATATCTAGTGCTAGGTTATTTTCAAAGAAAGTTGGAATAATTTATAACTCTACCAACAGTAGTTGAGAGTGTTAATTTTAAACACATGATCACGGTTGTTTGGCATTTTCAATTTTAAAAAATTGTTCACGGTTTTAGGACATGGAACTGTGCTTTCTTTTGTTGTTTATATGATTGTTTTCTCACTGTATATCACAACTATTTACTCTTTGTTATTAGCAAAGCAAGGCATTTGTCCAAATCTTTAGTAATCATTTGTATATCAAATTGGTATACATTTGATCATGCGTTTATCCATTTTAGTGCCTTTCTATTGGTGTATGTGAGCTGTTTAAATATTATTGATATTTTCATTCCTCATTTTTGTTTGAAACACTTTTTAAAATGAGATGTCTGACTTTTCGTTTTATTTATAGTGTGCTTTGACACATACTATTTTAAATTTTGATGGATTCAACTATACCGATGACTGTCTTTGAGATAAATGCTGGTGCTTCAACTTAGAAAATCCTGTGACATTCGAGGATTTGAGAAATATGTTTAATGTGCGTTTCTAAAATGTTAGCTCTTAGATTTTCTGAAGAACAATTTTCTCTAACCTAACTGAAATTTATTGTGCAATATGTTGCTAAGTCTGGATCTAAGTTGCTCTTTTTACAAATCGTTAACAAACAGACCAAGCTATTTGATGAATAAGGACTCCATTTCTACCTGATTCATATTCCTTCTTCCTGGGAGGCTACATTTTCATCTATAGTAAAGTGTGCTTGGAAGCTATCTAACGGACTATGTTGATATGCTTGTCCACATCAAGCTAATCTCGGTTCTGATGGAAAAGAGACAGGCAGCCCCTGACATCAGGGATCCACCCGGCACCCCCAGCCTGGTCTTGGGGTTCTCCTGCTGAGCACAAATGATGTCACAGAACATCAGCATCCACATCAGACTGTGCCCGCCACAGAGTAAGACCAAAACCACCCATGGCGCATCTGAACACAGACCAACCAAGAACCAAGCCACAGAATGACAATCACCCCTCCTGGCTAATGGGAGCGCCGCTGCCTCTGTGGACTTACCTCTTCTGGAATTTCATACAAACGGAATCCAGAGCTGTGGCCTCGCTCTGGGCCGTCCCCCATCTTGCTAAGACTTCCTGTGACGTCCATTTGTAGAATTGTCCCCGCTTTCTGACAGCACTCAATTCAGAGCACTTAGCTGGGAAAAAATGGGACTAACCTGAAGTCAATGTCTAATCTAGCTTTAAACCTCATTCCACTGAAGCTCTTAAACTGGACTCAATGTAGACTTTAATTTAAGGAATAAATAGTGCAGAACAAGAAAAAAAGCTCTTAAAGAATCGCTTTGGGAGAGCTGTGTCTTTTGGGATAAATTCTCCGTTTCTCTGATTTCTGGAGTCCCTCCCCACTGGTTCCTTTCTAGCACCTCTGGGTGCCGGAGGCTCTGGGAGTCACCCAGCACACCCAACCTAGCCTTGGGGTTCTCCTGCTGAACGCAAATGATGTCACCGATCATCAGCATCCGCATCAGACTGCGCCCGCCGTGGAGCAAACCAGAACCACCCATGGCGCCTCTGAACACAGACCAACCAAAGAACCAAGCCACAGAATGACAGTCTCCCCCATCCCGGCTAACGGGAGTACATCCCCACCAGACTGTGCCGGGTGGTGGAGGGAAGATTGCGCCTGAGCGGTGGCAGGTCTGCTGTCTCCCAGGGGATGGTTGCCCTTGCCCCCTCGCTGGGTATTCTGCCAAGTTCTAGAGCGGACGAGCTCATGTTCTGTTCCCTCTCTGCTAGTCAGGGCCTGGTTTTGTCCATGTGCCTCCTCTAGGCTCAGAAGAGCAATTGAGTCCCCTGAACCTCTGTCCTCCTTCAGCTAATGCTGGTGGAATCCAGTTCAACCCCCCAGGGTGTGGCCTCAGCCACTGGTCCTGGCCTCCTGGGAGCTGCCAGAGACTCAACCATTCAAACCCAAAGCACCCTCTCTCTGACCATACCCCTGACTCTCTGAAATATGTTGGGCTACCCCGTGTCTGTCTAGCATACCCACCTTTCAGTCAGATCCGGGAAGGGGAAATGAGAACCATAGTTCCCATCAACTTCTCCCATGGGTGAGGAGGAAGGCCCACCTACTCTCGTTACGTTAAAGTCCATGGCCTAATCATCCTCATCGTGATAATGGCCTCATAGTCCCAGCCGGGCTCTTAGTGTGCTAATCCTTTCTTACAATCCTGCCTGGTCTGGGAGCATGCACTAGTTCTGTGAAATCCTACTTTGAATTTCATAAGCTGAAATTGCTTTCTTTTCTTTGGATTCCTTCTGTTTTCATGTTAATTTCAACCCTGCTGTTTCTCTGGGAGCCAAGGCAGACGGATGCCATACTCAGGGAAAAACAAAAGAAAAAACGCTTTAATAATTTCCAACTCTTCCTCTCATTCCATTCGTCCCTTTGTTCCTTATAGTGGGAGGGTCTGCCAGCGTATGGGACTAGGGCAAGTATGGATGTCTTCCATGCAGAACACCCCACAGTGGTAGCACGCCATTATGTTAAAGTTAAAAGGCAGGGCAAGGGAAAACAGCCCTGTTTTCCTTTCTCAATTTGGTAAGTTTTATTTTCCTGATCTAGCCAAGAGATCTTTTCTCTGTAACTCTGAATATAATTAACTCAGGAGTTCTGTATAAACATCAGCAACCAAGGACCTCTATAAACTTATGAAAATTAATTGCAGCACATGCTGTTAATGGACCACCCAGTACCTATTCCCTGCAACACACACACACCTGAGTGTCCCTGGAGCATCCACAGACAGATCCCTGCCCACTGACAGCTTCCCAGCTGTGTCACACTGCTTCTCTGCCCACTAGGTTGCTGGGCACTGCACCTCGGGTCTTGTCCAGCCCAAGCTCAGGAAGCCCAGAAATTCTAGGATCTAACACTGACACCGCCTTTGCAAAAATTATCACAGTGAGAAAATTATGGCAGTGAAAGAGATTTGACCCAACTGACTCCATCTTGCATCTAATCTCCAAGCTGCCCTTGTTCATTCCTGGGTGTAGGCTGACCTAACTTCAGGAGGAATTTAGTTTACAGTTTAACGTTGAAACAAAGATCATATCACCCCTTTCCTGAAACAAACCTCCTTCTTGCCTGGGGACCAGGCTACTTGTGTAAGACGAAAAAATTAGCTGCAAGATTATAAATTATGGTTTAGGAGTCATGCAGTCAGAGGCCACAAGATTCCAAATCTCCTAGGAATAATATCACTATTGTAAAACCTATCGGTGCTTGAGATATTTTTCAGACCCTGCATTCCACTGCACCATCTGGAACCATGCAGGCCAGTAATCTGGCTCAACCACTTCTGCAATCCCACCCAGGAACAGAAGACAGCAAGCACAACCCACCCACTTCAACCCCCTACGGTTTCATCTTCAACCTGACCTGTCAGCACCCCCCAACTCCCTGGCCCCCTACCCACCAAATTATTTTTGAAAAACCCCAGTCTCTGAATTTCTGGGAAGACTGATTTGAGTAACAAAACCTCAGCCTCCCGTTTAGCTGGCTCTGTGTGTATTAAAGTCTTTCTCTATTGCAATTCCCCTGTCTTGGTAAATTGGCTCTGTCTGGGCAGTGGACAAGGAGAACCCATTAGGCAGTTTGACACCTTTAGGATAAACCCTCAATGAATGAGGCATGAGAATTATAGATAAATACCCCAGCTTTCCTTCCATCGGAGGGACAGCCCCTCAGCATGTTCTGCATGATGCCACAGGTCTGGCCTCAGCTGCCCAGGGGCGCTGTGCTCAGCACACACCCTGATTGCAGTTCCTTGCTTCTCCATCAACCTTCTCCACTCCCTCCTTCATGCTTCTCAGGGTGAGCCCCCACCCCTCAAGTAACTCCTGCATTCAAGTCTTTATGACTGGAAGATTCTGAACTAAGATATTAGCTGACAACAAGGACCTGTGCACAGTCAATGAATGAAATACTGAACTTCAGGGGTTTAGAACAGTGGTTTCTTTTGCAGGGGGTGGGGCAAGGTGACTTAAAGCCCGTCTTCATGAAAAACTTTGCATAGAGCAAAATTTTTAAGCTAGAAAAGTGGACAACCAAGAAAAGTGGACAGCCATGGTGCTCAGAAAGAATTTGAGAACAGAGCTACAGGCTCCCGTCTACACACCCCCCGACTCAGGGTCACCTGGTCACTTCATTTGATTCATTAACCTCCCTTCTATGTCACCCCACCCAGGCACTGAGGGAGAAGGGGAGACTGTGATCCCAGAGGAAGTCTAGCTCCGTACAGAAAGTGCACACTCAGCTGCTGTGTCTTTCAGGCCGTAGTCTCAGAACATAAGTGAGGCTTTAGGTGGCTGGATGGAGTGTGGAAAATGATCACTATGAAAGTACAGCACAAAAAGAGACATTTTAAAGAAAATAAAATGGTTTAGTAAAATGTACAATATGTTTTCATCTTAATGATGAGCCTTTGCCTCTTTAGAAATGGTCATTTCCTCATGACTTTATCATCGTATGAAAGCTCCCACTAGGATATTCCATTAGGAGATCCCAATGTATTTCTTAGAATGAAACACATTAATCTGACGTCTTCGGCTGCCCTTCTGCCCCTTCACTTTAACTTTTAATTGGGTCCACTCTGACCTCTGGAACCTCCTCAGTGCGTGTATTCTAAGAGGTGAGTCCAGTATCACTCACAAGTCATTGTGTACTATACTGATGAACTGTAGTTGCAATGTGAAATGAAGTCTGCTCTAGGGTCTGATGATTTGGGGATGCTTAAAAGAAGGTCTTCCCACCTCCATGGTGCTACTTAAACCATTGGCCTTTCTTTCAAAGGAGGATCTATGAAAATGTGCAGAAGCAGAAACGTTTGGAGACCCAGGAAAAGGCGTCCTTAGTCGTAAACATATTTCTCAGCGGGAGTGGCACATCCTAGCATCTGATGAAGTGGGAGTGTCTGACGAGGAAAGCAGGCAGAGACCCAGGATCCATTAGGAAGAACAGTCTTATGGGCACATTCATAGATGGCCCCCTTTCTTGATTTTTTAAAATTAGCTGCTTGTGTAGAGGAAGGATTTGATGCGCGTGTTGCTACTGGATAATGACCACTGTCAAATATGTGGGGAAATGAGATGTTCCTCCAGCTGGCAGGAAGGCTACCATGTCCATGAGCAAGCCAAGAGGATCTGGCCAGGACTTAGAGTGTGGGGGTCACGAAGGCAGAAGAAAACTCTCTGCAGCTGCAGTCAGGAGCAGGACCTCACCCCTATCCACAGAACCCCAGCTCTTGGCATGTTCCACATGGTAGGCATGTGCCCTTAGAAATGAAGAGGGCTACCCGTGAGCTTAAAAAGTAGGACATGTTGTGGTTAGCTGGCCTAAAGAGAAAAATTCAAAGCACTTTTCTCTTTCAATTACAAATGACTCCCTAAGACAAGCAGGGCTGGGAACATTTATCTTTGCTTCCTGCCCCAAGCCTCAGTTATTTTTGTCTCATTAGGACACCACCCCATTGACTTTTACAGTGAAAAAAGAAATGGAGGGCCAAGCATGGCGGCTCATGCCTGTAATCCCAGCAGTTTGGGAGGCCGAGGCAGGTGGATCACCCGAGGTCAGGAGTTCAAGACCAGCCTGTTTAATGTGGTGAAACCCCATCTCTAAAAAAAACACAATCAGTCGGGTATGGTGGCACATGCCTGTAATCCCAGCTACTCGAGAGGCTGAGGCAGGAGAATTGCTTAAACCCGGGAGTTGGAGGTTGCAGTGAACCAAGATCATGCCATTGCATTGCATCTTGGGCAACAAGAGTGAAACTCCATCTCAAAAAAAAGAAAAGAAAAAGAAATGGAGAGGGGTAGTACACAATTTACAAAACACACAATGGCTGCCTATTTTTGTTCTGGGCTTTCTAGAGCTAGGGGCTCCCAAAGGAATAGAGACTGGTTTAGGAATAGACAATTCAGAGAGGCTAAAAAGAACTGTATTGCAAACGTGTGTGTGTGTGTTGCATGTGTATGTTTCATGTGTGGTATATGTGTGTGATGTGTATGTTTGGTGTGTGTGTGCATCTGTATGCTATGTCTGTGTGTGTGTATGTGTATGTGTGTGTATGTACAAGTTTAAGCCATCTCAGAAGCTTTGCTGGCCAAGTCCATTAATATCAGGAACTCTGCTTCCCTGAAGTCCCCTTGAGCACACCTAGAGAACAGGAAATGGTGGGAAGCTTTCTTTATGGTTCCCATCTCTTCACCTTGCAGGGCGTCCAGTGTCCACCTTGTACAAGAACCCAGGAGCCCTCTCTGGCTTTGGGCTCTCACTCACTTTCTTTTTCTGCACTCTCCCACCTGAGTCCTGGTTTCACCGTCCCCACTGCTTGTGGGCCAGGACTACAAGTCCTGCTTGCATTTTGTGACCAAGCTTGGCTAGTTGCCGGCTTAGTCCCCATCATTTTCAGAGTCAAGCATGATAAGACAAGTTCACCGTCACTGTGATACTGATTGCCTTGTAATCACTTAAGTCTTATGTATCATGCTAAAGGGGCTTGTCCTCGTGAAAGGCAGGAAAGTGAGGAGAGAAGAGGGTTGAAGGGAGAACCCCATTTATCTCCCCACCTTGTGCATGTGTATATATGCACAAATATACTAGCAAGCGTGGGCTTCCCATTCACACGGAATAGAACATGAGCTTCTGTTCCAGATTGGTGTCCCAGGATGGTACCCACCTCCTGTACACTACCTCCTGGGGTGGTAGTGGCTGTTGGGGCTCCGGGTAGGTACTCTGGATTCTGATGGTGCTGGTTGAAGCCTTAGCTCCCACCCTGGAAGGAGTTGGTGCCACCCTCCATTTCTGAGAAGGTTGCCTTTCCTTCCAGTGTAGTTCTCTTCCCCCCAAGAAGCTCAGCCACCAGTTCAGAAACAATTCCCGTTAGCTCAGGTATGCCCTGAGCCTCAGACATGAGCAGTGTCCTGGGAGCCCCTGCCTTTAGTCTAGGGCAGAAGTTCGGGGCTGGCTTCCCTGCCTGAATGACGGCAGCCTCCTTCTCCCTTTCTCATTGTTCAGTCTCTAAACCGTGACTCTCTAGTGATGACTAAGATCCAGAGGAGCATCTTCTCTAGAATCTTCTAGAATCCTAGCTGCCTGGAGCCCCCACGGCTGCTACATCCACGGTTGGTTCTCTTTACAGGTACCATTTGCAGGAAATAGTCAGTTTTGCCACAAGCAAAGTAAAGAGGTGGAAAGCTTTGCTTGTTTGAATGCACAGTGGCTGTCTTGGAAAACTTTCTTGGGAGATTTTCTTTTGATTTGCTGTTCTGTCCAGTTCTCTGACCGTGTATGGCCTGAGCTGATGGATTTATGAACACTTAGAGGGACTGCCCATTTGATGGGGAACCAGATGCCCTTGTCCTGAAATCTAGAGCAGGTATCACAGGAATTACACTTCCATCTCAGAGGAAAAAGATTATATATATATTTTTAAACAGTCTCACTCTGTCACCCAGGCTGGAGTGCAATGGTGTGATCTCAGTTCACTGCAACCTCCGCCTCCCAGATTCAAGTGATTCTCCTCCCTCAGCCTCCCAAGTAGCTGGGATTACAGGTACCTGCCACAACACCCGGCAAATTTTTTGTGTTTTTAATAGAGATGGGGTTTCACTATGTTTTCCAGGCTGGTTTCGAACTCTTGACCTCAGATGATCCACCCGCCTCAGCCTCCCAAAGTGCTGGGATTACAGGCATGAGCCACCGTGCCCAGCCAAGAATCTGTTTTTTCAAAGAATTTCCAACTTTGTATTAGGGGCCTTCTAGATAACTCTCTATGCCCCGAATCCTTTCTAAGACTATTCCTGGAAACAAAGAACTAAAGTCAGCAGAAAATCCTAACAAGCTCCATCGGCTCATTCTTCAGCTCATGGTTTGGGGAATGTAGAAGATTTTGCAGGAAACTTTGAAACTAAATGCCACCTGAAGCCACTGACATTTCTGAAATCAGCATTGACCTCTGAAAGACCACAGCCATTGCCTAGAAATGGCATGGTTTTAATCGGAGGGTCTGTAACCAGCTCAGGGTGTAGACATGGAGTATCCAACTGTTAGCAGTCTCTGGCCGCAACTCAGGTTTGCAGGAAATATGATTTCCTTTATCCTGTAGCTTCAAATTAATTTCTGTTTAGACCTTCAGCTCTGTTGGAGTGAAGAAAACAGTCTCAGTCCATATGGGCTCCTCAAGAATGCAGGTCCTTTAAAATTGCATATCACGAAGCATTCTGGTGGGACTGCAGGATGGGGCTCTCCAGATTTGGGTTGTCAACCCATGCAGGTGTGCCCTCATCTGCCCTTAGCTACTGAGCTGCACAGGTCTCTGTGGAGAAAGGGAGCAGGCCTAGAACTATCAATTGGTCCTGAAAGTTGCTGGGAGCTGTGTGACTCTTACTACAGGTCCCGGGTGTCCTGTTGAACAGAATTTCCCAGAGCATTCACAACACATAAGGCCACTCTGTGACCATCAGACAAGCCTGCTCCATCATCATGCCTGAACCAAGACAGAGCATGAGGATCGCCCATGCCGCAAAAGTGAGCAAGCGTGATGCGCCTGAGCTGCCTCTTTCCCAGGGAGATTTAGTCTCTGCACCCCCTCCTCCTTCTGAGATAAAAATATGCACTCAGAGAATCATGCCTGCTTCCTGCAAGCATCCAACCTGGATTGGTGTCCCGGTTCTTTGAGCCCTTCCCTGCATTACACAACATGCGCCCAGGCTCTATAACAGGTCCTTCCAATGCCTCTTACCTACGTGCCCATGATTCTTCTGCCTACTGCAATGTGTCGATGAAATCAACTGAGTTCAACTGCAGCTGTGCTCCTGGTGGTTTGGCTGGAGGGCATTGGCCTTGCTACCATGAACTATCTGTCTGCCCACCTGCTCCCTTCAAGTGCAGCTCTCAGCATCACTATGGGGGAGGAAACATGTGTTTGTTTCAGTGCCACCCTCTCTTGGGCGCAAAAACACCTCCATGGTTGTCCAATGTCTTACCTGCCCTGACCCCTCTGGCAGCACCTGGTCTCAGCTCCTCCAGGGCCCACCTGAGAGTGGCTCTGTCTGAGACCCACCCACATTCACTCTCCTCAACATTTATCCATTTCCTTTCCCCAGTCCAGAGATGCGTTCCTATCTCTGAGGAAGCCCTACCCATATTTCTCAAACATGTTGTCCATGCTGTAAACCTTTTCTGGTGTTTTAAGGGCTTAGGCTTTTAAAGAGAAGATTTATTCATTCTGCTTTTATTATTTATATTTATGATTTTTGCCCTGTCCTGTTTCTCCTCTTTAGTTCAAAGCTACAGATCTACTTGGATGAAGACAGGGGTGCTGGGGGGAAAGGGAAGAGGAAAACACAAAGATAAAACAAAAATGGGCCGGGTGTGGTGGGGCTGTAATCCCAGCACTTCGGAAGGCTGAGGCAGGAGGATCACTTGGTCTCTGGAGTTTAAGACTAGCCTGGGTAACAAAGTGGGACCCCATCTTTATTTTTAAAAAAGAAAAAGAAAAAATGTGTGTTCATAATTTTATTTAAATGAGAATCTCTTCATTGCTAAGAGCTTTTAAATGTCAAATTAAAAACAACTGTGACAATCTTAAAAAGTCAAACTCATAGAGGCAGAGAGTAGGATGATGGTTGCCAGGGACTGGAGAGCGGGGATGAGGGGATGTTGGTTAAAGGATCCAAAATTTTAATTATGCAGGAGGAATAAGTTCTGGAGACCTAAGGCACAGCCCGGTGTGTAGAGTTAATAATGGATGTGGTTTGGATCTGTGTCCCCACCCAAATCTCATGTTGCAATGTAACCCCCAATGCTGGAGGTAGGGCCTGGTGGGAGGTTATTGGATCATGGGGGCAGAGTTCTCATAAATGGTTTAACACCATCCCCCCACATGGTACTGTCATCATGAAAGCGAGCGAGTTCTCATGAGATCTGCTTGTTTAAAAGTGTGTGGCACCTCCCGACCCCTTGCTCCCGCTCCCACCATATGAGATGCCAGCTCCCCCTTTTCCTTCTGCCACGATTGTAAATTTCCTGAGGCTTCCTCAGAAGCCAAGCAGATGGCAGAATCATGCTTTATGCACAACCTGCAGAACAGTGAGCCAATTAGACCTCTTTTCTTTGTAAATTATCCAGTCTCAGGTATTTCTTTATAGCAGTGCAAGAGCAAACTAATGCAATAATACTATATCATATAATTGAAATTTGCTGAGAAAGTGGATCTTAAAACGTTCTCACTGCACACACACAAATAACTATGTGAGGTGATGAATACATTAATTAGCATGATTGTGGTAATCATTTTACAAGGTACACACACATCAAAATATCATATGCACCATAAATATACACAATGTTTCTTTGTCAATTACATTTAAATAAAATTGGAGGAAGATACAGACAGGGAAATAATAAAAATGCAAACTGGAAAAAGACCCAATAGCAAAAAATTAGGATGAATATAATATTAAGAAAACCTGACTTTTGATTGGCCAAGAGATGCTAAGCTATCTCTGTTGATTAAAAATGGTATCCAACAATCACAATCCATGAGTTGTGCAGATATTATGGTCATGCTTTTTGAAATAGAAGGGATATAATTTTTGGCAATAACTGTTTAAATTTCTCAAAAAATTACTAGTGGGACCAAAAAAAAAAAAAATCAAATTTAAGGAATTGACCCTAGGCCTGTAAATATTTGTAACTTAAACTTAAGGTACAATGGGTCATTTTACTGGAATCACATGCTAGAAAAAGATCAGATCACAAGCCAGAGAATTCTGTGATGTGGCTGAACACAAGGGACCTTCACTTGAGTTCTGTGGGAGAGAATTTACTGGTATTCTAGACGTTCAGCTAAAAGAAGTGTCGTGTGACTTCGTGCAGTCACACAGAGCTCAGGAAGGTCAGGGATAGAGGAATTGAGTGCATGGCTTTGTGGTTGTGAGAAAATTATATACAAGTTGGTTGGAGGAGGTTTTAAGTATTTATTTTAGTGAGAAAAGACAGTAAAAAGCTTCTTCACATGTTTTTTAATCCGCTATGAAAAGGACGAATGGTCTTTCAAACCCATCCAATGGATCCACTGTTGGGGTTTCATTAGGCCAGACCTAGATATTTGAGAATTGGGTTTTTTGATGGCCCTTCCTTCATCCAGGTTCTTCTTGAAATCTGGGTACTCAGTTTATGTGAACAAAACGAATAACAGAGTGCTTCTACCCTGCTACCTTCCAGAGCCTCTTGAAAGCATGTGGTCACCTCTAGGAAGCTGCTCGTGTTTCTCTCTGTTTGCCTGAAACAAACAGCGTTTATTCTTGCCATCCTACTGAGAATTCTTAGAATTTAACAAAGACTCTGAATGTTTACCACATTTTTGTGAAACCCCACTATGTTATGTTTTTGCAAAATGTCTTAACATTAGTCATAATTCACCCGCTAGTCTTTGTAATTGACCTCTGGCCCTGAGATCAATGCCTCCAGCTAGAAAAATAAACACTTCAGCTGCCATCAGCATGGGGCAGGAAACTATTAGTCTGTCACGGTGTCCTATTCATTGGTATCAGCTTGAAATTAATGGTGAATTACAATGAAATACCAACAGGACTACTCATGCCATGTCCAATAAGCACTCGACCACCCTGGAGACTGTGCAGTGTCTCCTGCTGACGTGAATTCAACTCCTTGGCGTGAGGTACTTCAAAGGCAGGTAGGTCTCAGCTCCCCCAGTTAACAGCACCAGAGAAAAGTCCAATGGGCCTGTGCATAGGACATGTTGAGCAATTGATAGGAAATGTCCCTTCATTCATTCCCCTCTGTGGCCTTCTACCCCATCCATGTCTGGGTGTATGGTTTGAAAATAGACTGCAATGTTCAATCCTTCTTGAAGCCATTCTGTGAGTTTGCCTTGTAAAATGCATATCTCTTTCTCAGCCACATAAAAACATGGAGGCCTTGAGTGCTGGAGAATAAGTCCCCACATGCCATGTGAAATGACAGTCTAAGCAACACCAAACTGTGCAATAATCCCTACATGCATTTGGACATTTCAATAGCTTCTTTCCAGGTTTTTCTGGAAAGATTTTTGGATAAAAATTTTTGGATAACTTATTCAAGCTAAGATTTTCTCCTGATCTGTTGTCCAGTTCTGCTGATACCCCGCATGCATGGGCAACCAGCTAGCTGGGCCACCCAACTTGATGCTATTGACAAGGTCCTTTTAATGCTTCAGCAAACAGGACCCTCTGGGTGGGTTCTAAGCTAGATTTTTGTTTTAGAGTGAATACATGTCCACCTCAATTGCCACTGCTTTTTTTTTTTTAAAGCATTTATTACTTTTCCCATTGTGAATGTCATATAGGGTCAATATAGAAAATTTATAATAAAGAAAACTAACCTTTATAGTCTTAGTAAGCAAAGCCAATCATGGTCAATCTTTGGAGAGTTTTGTACAACACTTTTTCAGTGCAGGGTTGAATGTCTTTGTTTATTCACACTATTCACACTATTCACACTATTATCCGTATTCACACTAGACACAGTACAGCATGGTATTCAGGAAATCAGTTCTGGGGTCAGACAGCCTGGGTAAGTGCCCCAGCTAAGCCTGGTAGTATCATCTTGACTAAGTTTGTTAACGCCCTAAGATTTGTCTTCTTAATCAGCAAGGTGGAAATAAAAATGCTATTGCTTTAAAATTAAAACACAGTTGGAACCCCAAAGGATCATTAAAGGGATTAAAAGAAAACAAAATATATGTAAATTACAGTTAACACAAAAGGAGGTTGGGTGTGGTGACTCACACCTGTAATCCCAGCACTTTGGGAGGCCAAGGCAGGTGGATCACTTGAGGTCAGGAGTTTGAGACCAGCCTGGCCAACATGATGAAACCCCATCTCTAATAAAAATACAATTAGTCGGGCATGGTGGCGCATGCCTGTAATCCCAGCTACTTGGGAAGCTGAGGCACAAGAATCATTTAAACCTGGGAGGTGGAGGTTTAAACCCAGGAGGTGGAGGTTTGAACCCAGGAGGTGGAGCCTGGGTGACAGAGCTAGACCATGTCTCAAAAACAAAACAAAACATAAAAGGAACTTAATAATGTAAGCTCTTTTATCATTATTAATACAAGAATACATTCTTCCTTTTCTACTTTTTTCTCCTTGACATTTCTCTGTCATTATCACATGAGCATTTTTAATTACATAACATGCTCCCAATATTATTTTTATGAATACAGGATAATCTATATACCTTTTGTTTTTATTCATTTAAAAAATATTCATTGACTCTCTACTACAAGGTATACACTACAGTAGTAATGGATATGGACTTATAAGTAAAAAGCATCCCTGCCACAGAGAATTCACAGACGTGGAAGCAAATAGATAGATACAGAGACAGGTAATCACAATGGGATGTGATCCTCGAATATTAGAGATGTGATCAAGAAGTAGGTCCTGAGTGCTCACCGGGGAGATGGGACTCAGACCGCACTCTGCAGGAGGTAATTGTAATTGACCTAGCTGTTCCTCTAACGTTGAACAGATAGATTATTTCCATTTTCCGTCGTTAAAAAGACTATTAAACATTATTAAAATTAATACGTAGGGGTATACATGCTTTTCAGAATGTTGTTTTTCTTTATGATGGGGTCTCCAAAGCGTGAACTGTTGCTAGTTCATTTTCAGAAGCAGCGTGTAAGAGATTGCTTCAGTATGCTTCAGAGAGCATTGAACAAATTTTTTTAATGCTCTGAAAACAAACTTGATATTATTTTAATTTGCATTTCTTTGATTACTAGGCATGTGGTGACCTTGTTTCCATATTTATTCATCATTTCTATTTCTCTTCCTGTAAGTATCAATTAACATCATTAGCATGTTTACCTCTGGAGTTTCTACTGTTCTTATTGACATTTTTGAACTCTGTCTGTATTGTAATGTTAGCTCTTTGTCTCTCATGATTATTGCAAATATTGCTCTCTGTTTTTTTGTCTTCCTTTTCATTTTAATAACCCATGCTTTTCTGGAATGCACCAGCTTGGGGATGAAAATAGGATTATAATAACAACAATAAAGTTGTGTTTCTTGGACCCACCTCACCCTCTATTGCAGAACCTTCTGCATATTGGATTCATCCTTCTTTTTAGGCTGTTCTGTGTGTTTTAGGCTTCAGAACCCTCCAAATGGAGAAAATAATCCACTTTGTTAAGGCAGCCCTGGGAGACTAAAGCACCTGTTTAGCGTTTTACCTGGTGACTGTTTGGAATGTTTGTGGTGGAGAATGAAAAGAGAAATGAAGACGAACAAGAAAAAAAAAGTTAGTCAAGCAACACTGAAGGTGCAGTTGAGATAGGCAATGAGACGGTGAGAGCGGCCTTGGTGATGAGGGATTTCATCGCACACTCCTCCTAAGTGGGCAGCCAGCTTGGAGAACACAGATGTCTGGAATGTTCTGCAGCTGGAGATTGGTGAAACAGATTGAGGGGAAAGAAGGGAATGAGAATTGGCTGTGTGGCCGTGAATTCAGGGCTGGGCTATGAATTGAGGTTTAAAAAGCAGAAGGAGACGCCTGGGGCTTTCTGTGGGTGTGGAGTGGTCAGAGAAATCAGCATGAGCTTCCCCTGCTGGACTTGGTGGGTCTGATGGGTGGAAATGCAGCGGGGCTTTTCCTTCTCTGCTCTGAGACAATCACCCTGTGGCTCCTTTACTCTTCTGCTTAATGTCCCAGCCAAAGTCAGCCAAACATCTCACCCTCAGATTCCAGAATTTCCAGGACTGAGGGGCTGGGGACATGGAAGCTGCCAGCAGGAATGAATGCTCTGCAGCGCATTCTGAACTTCCAATTAACAGCCAACAGGTATTTTTATTGTGTGGATTTTGTCTTTCTCTAAATGCCTCCTCCTTGGCTCAAAGCTTTTCAGGATAAAAGAGACCCCCAAAGGCCCCCAAAGACCATTGTCTAAAGTGGATTTGCTCTCCTGTTTGGTCTGGCAGCAAGATAGGGTATGACATTGATGAAGAAAATAGGGAGAATTGCTTATTCCAGGCTTAAATCGTTGTTTGCTGCTAAACATTTGTATGTTTGTGTTTTGTATTACTAGGTATGTAATTGGCAAGCATGCAAATTAGGCAAGACAATGAGCTGCCATTTCTTCTACTCTGAGGAGGGTATCTATGATTAAAAGGAATAAGAAACACTGGATATTTCAAGCTACTGAATAACACAGAGGAGCCTACTACATTTTTTTTAGGAAGAGGAACTCATTACTTGCTTCAATTAGCACCTGCAACAGTGGGTCTTAGCATTTTTGGGCATTCCTTGCCCCAGGTGCGAGTTTAAGGAAGAAACAGAGTTAGCAAGTCTCTCCCAGGGGATAAAGAGAAATGATTTAGGGAAACTCATTAGAATAATGTCTATCCATGGATTTCCTGACATTTTCTTCAAACGGTGAAAGAGAAACTCCTCTTGTTATTAGCTTCCGATGAGTGTGCTCTGAGTATGACGTCACTAAGTGAACATGGTTCACACTCAGGCCTGGGCTCCAGTCAGCGGCAAGATCCATATAGCAGGGTGAGACTCTGAAGTGTGACTGAGGTGCTCACAGCCATAAGAGGGGCAGCACCTACCTGTGTTTTGGAACCTTCATTGATGGGAACAAAGTCATTCCTTCCTTCAAGAGCTGCAAAGATTTGTTGGGCATCTATAAAGCATCCTCAAAGTTCCTTGTACTTTACCAAGCATGGCCCACAGTGACCATGTGGGTTAAACATGATGGGCCTGATTTTTGCCATGGAGGAGGATGAGGCTTGGAGAGGTCATGTTGCTAGACATTGTTTGAGTACCTGGCCAGGCCCTGTGCTAGGACCCTCTGACTCTCCCACAGGGAGTGAGTATGCTGATGGCTACCCTAGATGGAAGATGCTTGCCCAAGATGAGGTATAAGAGTGGGGAAGGGAAGGGAAAATGAGAACCTTGTTTAACTGGAGGAGGATGGGACAAGGCCAGGGGGAGGGAAGCTGACTCATGAGGGAGGAGGGAGCCACGAAGTGAATGTCTTTGCCTGCTGCTGGGACCAGTCATTCATACTGTGGGTGGAGGATCACTGCTGTGAGTTAATGTGACAGGTAGAAGCAAACAGGAGGTACAGCCACTTAAGCCCCTGGGATGATTGACTGTTTTGACCCCACTGTACTCCAGTTTAGAAGTGACCTAACCAGTGATTCTCCAGAACATCGGTGCTTGAAGGGATCTAAAGAGCTCTGTGCTGAAAGATGAGCAGATTTACGGAGCCAAGAGAGGTTCAGGGCAGTGTCTCAGAGGCAGAGCTAGATGGCAAGAGAGATTGGGGAACAACTCACCCCTAGGCAGGACTGGCTGTGGCCTCTGACTGTTACACAGCAGGGACCTGCCAGGTTCCTGTCATCCAAACCAACTGCTATCATTTGATCTCCAACTCCTGTCCGCTATTCCCCATTCTGCAGGACTGAGCTCCTGACCCTCTGTCCCACCCTGGTCCGTGGCTCTGGGGGTGTCATCAGCTAAGACAGGTTCAGTTATGCTGTTAAAACCACCTACAGTCTTAGCCATTAAAAACAGCTCGAGAATATATCTTGCTCACAGGGCATGTTGACAAGAGCCTCTGCTCCTTACAGTGACTCAGGGCCTCAGGCTAAGTCAAGACCCTCCCAGATGCTGCTGGTGGATGTGCAGAGAAGTGAACCCTGGAGGATCTTACTCAGGAGTCACGTGCATGGCCTAGAGGTGACACTCATCCCTTCTGCTCACAACTCAGGGGCCAGAACAGGACCTCTGACCCTACTCAACAGCAGGGGACCAGGACATACAGTCCTGAACATCCTGCCATTTATCGGAAGGTTGGATATCAGGATAGTTTAGTGGGCAGCCTTGCTGACCAGCACAGGTGTATGGTGAGGCTCCTGACTGGCAGCCCAAGCTCTGACTGTGCCACTTGTACCATTGTCCAGGTAAGTTAAATTAACATGTCTGTGGCTCCCTTTCCCAGGCTCCCAGTCCTCCACTGGTGTACTTGGGGGAGAGTAATAAATGGGACAGACACTGCCCTTACCCGTGAGGCGATTGCAGTGTGGCATGAAGACTTGGCAGGAGTCTGAGTGCAGGATTGACCCGTGTTTCTGTGAGCCTGCAGTGGGCCTACATTCTATGCCCTGCCTCTCTCTCTTTTTTTTCTTTTTCTTTTGAGACAAAGTCTTGCTCTGTCACCCAGGCTGGAGTGCAGTTGCACGATCTTGGCTCACTGCAACCTCTGCCTCTCAGGTTCAAATGATCCTCCCACCTCAGTCTCCTGAGTAGCTGGGACTACAGGTGTGCACCACCACTCCCAGCTATGTGACCCCTCTTTTTATAAAGGAGAGAAGCTTCTAGGGTTTCTCTTCACGGAGAGCTAGAAAGCCATGTTGGAGCAGGTCTCCTGTGCTGTGAGGTTCAGGACAGTGCCCTTCCTTGGTTCTATAAATGTTCACTTGCCATGGGGATATTTACTTTATTGTGCCAGGCTGGCTCAGTATGCAATGCTTCTGTTAAAACATTTCTACAAGAACTGTGTGTGTATGTATGTGCATGAGTGTGTGTGTATGCGTATGTGTTTGTGTGTATGTATATGTGTGTATATGTATATGTGTCTGTGTGTGTGTGTCTGTGTGTTTGTATGTGTGTGTATGTGTCTGTATGTGTCTGTGTATATGTGTGTGTATGTGTATATGTCTATGTGTTTGTATGTGTGTGTATGTGTCTGTATGTGTCTGTGTATATGTGTGTGTGTGTATGTGTATGTGTCTATGTGTTTGTGTCTGTGTGTCTGTGTGTATCTCTGTGTGTGTATGTATATGTGTGTGTATGTGTATGCATCTGTGTGTATGTGTGTGTGTATGTATATGTATCTGTGTATGTGTGTGTGTGTATGTGTCTGTGTGTGTGTGTGTGTGTGTGTGTGTGTGTGTGTGTGTTTTGGGGGAGGAGGGACCTAGGTTTAAAGAAAAGGATGAAATCCTCAGATCCTTACTTTCAAGACTCTTTGTGTAGAAAACCTGTTGATGGATAAAGGAGTGACTCAGTCAAGGGTCACTGGCAGAAAAGGACCCCAACTTCACCATGAGGTCTTCATGAGAGAGGGAGTCTGGGCTGATAAACCGGTCTTACCATGAGGCAATAAGGCAGAGTTTTTCAAAGTGTGATCTGACAAGAAAGTGCATCTTCTCTTCTGATGTGACTGTTAAAAACGTGCATCACCCTTTATCCTGACATTGAATCATAACATGTTGGGGAAGACCCTGGAAGTTTGCATTTAAAAAATAAGCCCATTTCAGTGCTTCCCAGGGCCCTAAGGTTTGCACACCTCTGGCCTGCATATGTGTGGAGTAGAGCTTGTTCTGAAACAGTGCAAAGGGCTGTGGTTGGGAAGCATTGCCAAAGATCATGAAGATGAACCGAGAGTCACTCACTGAGGGCTCAAGCCCTGGCCCATGGCAGCACTGGTGGGGATCTGGGTCATGGGGTGTTGTACACCAGTGAATAAACCTTTACCAAGCACCACAGGGCTGATGTCCAACAGTGGCCCCTAGTGACCGTGGAAGAAATGACAGCACTATTGGACTGATTAGGAATTTAGTTCTTTTCCATGGTCTAGCAATGGAAGAGAACACTTCCAGAACTGGATGGTAATACAGTTTGGATGTTTGTGCCCTCCAAATCTCATGTTGTATTGTGATCCCCAGTATTGGAGGTAGGGCCTGGTGGGAGGTGTTTGGATCGTGGAGTCATCCCTCATAAATGGCTTGGAGCCCTCCACATAGTAATGCATGAGTTCTTGCTCTTTTCCAATGAGAGCTGGTTATTTAAAAGAGCTTAGCACCTCCTCCTCTGTCTCTTGCTCCCTCTTTCACCATGTGGGACATTTGCTGCCTCTTTACCTTCCGCCATGAGTAACAGCTCCCTGAGGCCTTACCAGAAGCAGATGCCGGTGCCACGCTTTCTGTATAGCCTGCAGAACCATGAGCCATTTTTTTTTTTAAATAAATCAACAAGCCTCGGGTATTTCTTAATAGCAACACAAAATGGACTAACACAGATGGCCTCCCCAGGATAGAGAACATTTGGATAATTTGCATGGGACTGGGTTTGGTCTTGTGGATTCAACAGTGAAATCTTTGATTTCCAGTTAATTAAGGCACATGCAGCTTGTCCCATTTTGGAAAAATAACAGAAGCAAATGCACTTATATCTGAAGCAGGTACAGGGGCTCATGCCAGGCACATCTAAGCAATCTCTGTCCTTGGTAGGAGGTCTTCCACTGCATGGCAATTACAAATATCTGCTTGGCTGGCTTTCAGGGTCCTCTCAGGGATAAACACATCGAGTGACCAGAGGGCTCAAATCCTACCTGCGCCTGAAATCTCTGAAACATAAGCTCTAAATGTATTCTTTACTCCTGGCAGTGAGAACAAGGTGCTTGGGGTGAGGTGGATTCGCAAGGAAGGCTGCTTAGACAGACCTCTTTTTTCCTTTTACTGAAAAGAAAGGACTGCTTTAGGCACGTGTTGGGCTTGATTCCTCACTGTAATTACTGGAATCACATGACTTTGGAATTGAGGACTTCCTACTGCTACTACTTTGAGCTATCTTTATTTTGTGTCATGTGCCCATTAAAAGGGCAAGTTGAATGTAATATTCTTTCTGCAGCATTTTTAGCCTCCCTGGACCAATACCCACCCTTCTTATTGTCTGGCAGCTCTGTTTTTTCCAGCTTCTCTCTTAACTCTGAGAAAGAGGATAATCAGAATTTATGTAACTCTTGCTAAGTGGATTTCTCAAGCTAGACTTTTTCTCTTTGAGATGTAAGATTACTGTTGGGGGAAAAATTGGCCCTTTTAAAGATATTTATTTATTATTTATTAATTAATTTATTTATGTATGTATTTATTTTTGAGACAGGGTCTCACTCTATTGCCCAGGCTGGAGTTCAGAGGTACAATCTTGGCTCACTGCAATCTCCGCCTCCTGGGTTCAAGCGATTCTCCTGCCTCAGCCTCTTGAGTCGCAGGGACCACAGGTGCCCACCACAATGCCTGGACAATTTTTTGTATTTTTAGTAGAGAAGGGGTTTCATTATGTTAGCCAGGCTGGTCTTGAACTCCTGGCCTCAAGAAATCCACCCACTTTGGCCTCTCAAAGTGCTGGGATAATAGGCATGAGACACCATGCCTGGACTGGCCCTTAATTTTTCTTCAGTATCAAATCTCTGACCACCAAACGCAATCATGAGAAAGATCACAAGAAGCTGATTTTAAAACAGTGTGATAGAGGTGAGGTTAAGAAATAGGGAAGCTTCCTGGAATACCTTCTAAAAAAATCCAACACTCCTATCTCTATAGAGCTTTAATAAAAAGGATTAAGATGCATCATACAGATGAGGAGGTAGAGAGTGAGACCAGAGGAGAATGAAAGATAAGGTAATGTGTTAATTATGTCAGACGCAGGAGATTGTAGGACCTCAGAATTGTTGCCTTAGGCTGAATTAACATGTACATTGTGGCTTATAGGCTGCTAATATCTTTTCATTCTTGTTCCAAGACCCAGCCTCTCTCTCAAGGAAGGTTAGTAATTTTCAGTGGAGCTCAGGGCTCTTCAAGGAGCTAAGGGAAGAAGACACCTGCCCAGCCAATCAAATTACCTTCAGTGTGGACATGGGAAGGTACTCCTCCTATTGCTGCTGCTTCTTCTATCATTATGTTCCACTATTTTTCCCTGATCATTTTGTTTCCATTTGATAAATTTTCCTTAGTCACTCTTTAAAGGAAGCTCAGCTAATGATAAATTATTTTAGTTTTCCTTAGGCTGAAGGGATCTTTATTTCCCCTTCATTCCTGAGGGACAGTTTTGCCAGATATAGAATTCATGGTTGACAGTTTGTTGTTGTTCAAAGATCGAATTGAATTGAAAAATCTGCCACTTCCTCCTGGCCTCCAAGTTTCAGATGAGAAGTCCACTGTCATTCAAATGGGTATTTGCCAACAGGTGCATCATTTCTTTTTGGCTGCTTTCAAGATTTTTTTCTTTGTCTTTAATTCTCAAAAGTTTAATTATGCTGGTCTTGACATGTGTTTCTTTGGGGTTTATCTTATGTGGGATTTTCTCAGCATCTTGAGGCTGCAGCTGTGTCTTTTTCCAAATTTAAGGAGTTTTCAGCTATCATTTCTTTAAATACTCTTCCACCTCTTCTTTTTTTTTTTGCTGTTCTTCTGGGACTCTGATAATATGAATGTTGGCTTTTTTTGTTATTGTCCCATAAGCCCCTGAGGCTCTGTTAATTTTTTTTCTCAGTCTGTGTTTTCTCTGATGTTCAGATTGGATGAATTCTACTGCTCTGTCTTCCAGTTCATTGACTCTATCCTCTGTCAACTCCACTCTACTATTGAGCCCATCCAATAAATTTTAAAAATATATTTTTAATTGTTGCACTTTTCATTTCTATAATTTTTACTTGGTTCTTATTTTTTTTCTAACTTCTATTTCTTTGCTGAGATTTTCTGTTTTTCATTTGCTTCCAGAGTGTTTTTAGCTGATTGTTAGAGTATTTTTACGGTAGTTTCTTTAACATCCCTGCCGGATTATTCCAACATCTGATTCATCTCAATGTTGCTATTGGTTGATTATTTTTTCTCATTCAATTTGTGGTTTTCTTGATTTTTGAAATGATATATGATTTTCTACTGTATCCTGGACACATCGTCTATTATGTCAGGGGTCTCTGGGTCCTATTTAAGTCTGTTCTTTTAGAAAGCAGGCTTCCTGTTTAGGGTTAGCATGCAGGGTCTGGACTCCTTTTCTCAGCTTGACACCATTGACAATTCAATTTTCAGAGCCTTTGCTGTGTTAATTCAGTCTACTTGGCTCATCTGGTGATGCTGGGGTTCCCATCACCCCCTGTTAGTGCTGCCTGAGAAGGCAAAAGCCATTTCCCCAGGCAGACCTCTAGGTGTCTAATATGGTTTGGCTGTGTCCCTGCCCAAATCTCATCTTGAATTGTAGTTTCCATAATTCCCACGTATTGTGGGAGGGACCTTGCAGGAGGTAACTGAATCATGGGGGCGGGTCTTTCCCATGCTGTTCTCATGACAGTGAATAAGTCTCATAAGATCTGATGGTTTTATAAAGGGGAGTTCCCCTATACACACTCTCTCCTTGCCTTCCACCATGATTGTGAGGCCTTCCCAGCCCTGTGGAACTGTGAGTCCATTAAGTTTTCTTTGTAAATCACCCAGTCTCGGGTATGTCTTTACTAGCAGTGTGAGGACAGACTAATACAGTGTCCTGCAGCGAGGGAGGCACCTTTTAGACCTGTGGGGATGAAGACATGTCCTGGGCCATTTTATGTGGCTGTGCCCCTTTTGCCAGTCCCACCCACTGCTCCTGTGTCTCACTATGAGGAGGGGAAGCTCAGGACCTGAGGGGAAGAACAGAGCTTCCCTAGACACTTACTGTGGGTGGGGCTCCCAAAGGACCCACTTTCCAGTAAGCATCAGGCTGTGATGTCATCAAAATAACTCCTCTCTGATTCCGGGGAGGAATGAGTCTACCTGTGCTGCCTTCTGTTGCTAGGCAGGGGTGAGAAAATGCCAAGTCACTTCTCTGTTGAGAGTGGGACATAAAGGGTCCTATTGCTGGGCTGTTCCTCTACTTCTTGGGTCCTAATCCAACTTGCCACCTTCTTACCACCTAAGGATGGCCTTTTATTGGAAAGTACTTCCTTCTCTAGAAGCAAAGCATGACTCCCTGTGTTGTCCCAGGGACAGGCTCACTGCAACACTCCTGGAAACTCTATACACAGTCAAACCCCTTTCCCCTATGGCAGCCCTTCAAATAAATCTTAAAGACTATCATTCTGCAACAGTTTCCCATAGAGCACAGACTTGATTTATCCATTCTTCAGAATGCCTTCCTCTGAATGCTCTTTGTCATGTCTGGACGTCTTACAGAGAGTGCTGTCCGTGGGAGGTGGAACACTACCTGCGCAGGTACCCTCACTCTAGCCATGGCACTCACCTGCTTCTATGAGGCTCCTGTGGTCTTTTCTGGGTTCTCTGTTGGTAAGGACCTTCTTCCTTTCTAGACCCCTTACCTTCTCCTCTCAAAGCCCTTATTAAAATACTCTGTACTTGTTTGATTTTCTGTCTCTTTCCTTAGATGATGAGCCCTTTGAGGAAAAGAACGTCAATCTAGCCTACTGGAATGACTCCTCTTGGTTTCAGAGGGAAATGGGGTAAAAGTTTGCATTCAGTCAATGCGCATGTGTAGGCAGTTGCTTGGCAGAATGGTTATTTGAACTATTTGCCAGTGGCTTGAGATTTTATCTCTGGTAAATGAGGGACTTCATCATCAACTGTATGTGATTTTCTCAGGAACAATGAGCTTTCCACCCAAGCAGTCCTGGCCAAATCCCATCACCCTCTCCTTTTTCCTAAGCTTCTGAATTGCTCACTAAAGGGTGCTGTCTGGATTTCAATAGTATTTGACCCATCATTAGTGCTAATAGTAGATATCCATTAGTTTTGTCTGCCTGACATCCCTTCTCCTTTCTTTTGGAAGAGGAAAGTGTCTTTCTATGGGGAACCCATTTCCTATGGTTTGGGTGGGCTGGCTGTCATCCCATCCTGTTATAACAGTGGGACAAGACCCAGCCCTGAACAATCACAGCACCCCGTTGCTCTGGCTGCAGTGATTGGCTTAGGGACAGGCATCCCACTCACGCTTGACTAGTGACATTCTTCCCCAAGACCTTCCCAGCAGATGTATAGAGATAAGTGCCTTCTTTCTGCCTCTCAGGGTCAGGCCGCTAAACTAACAGGACATGAGTCTGGGGCTTCCAGAAGCCACATGAAGACAGTGGCAGAGAAATGGAGAGAAACAGAAATGTGATGATTTAGTTTTAGGCCATGACCAGACTTTGATCACATAAACCAATAAATTGTCTTTTTGTGTCTAAGCTGATTTGAGTTGGTTCCTGTGACCAGAAACTGAGAAAGTTCCTCAATAGTGCAGCAAATGGAACC
Organism: Rhinopithecus roxellana; assembly: GCF_007565055.1. Classification (NCBI taxonomy): domain Eukaryota; kingdom Metazoa; phylum Chordata; class Mammalia; order Primates; family Cercopithecidae; genus Rhinopithecus; species Rhinopithecus roxellana. The sequence goes on from NC_044562.1 coordinate 64,119,417, forward strand.
ATGGAACCACTTAAGAGGATCAGTGGAAACTTCACAGCTCTTGGGTGGCAGCAGACTCAGATTTACTGAAGCAAGAAAGGGAAGGCAGTGGCAGGAGGCTTGACAGTTTATGGAATCAGCGTACGAGCTAAATAGCTAGCCATGGGAAGAGCAGAAGAAGGAAGCTCAAGAAATCTCAGCAACAAACACTCATGGACTTTTTTCTAAAAATGGAAATTTAAAACTTTCTCGACCATGACCCACAAGAAATACATTTTACACGGTGCATCCAGGACATAGCAATATGTCTGTGAGCCACTTTGTGGTTGAAGGTTTCCATGTTGAGCTAGTTTCGGGAACATTGCCTCCTGTATTCTCCTTTAGTTTCGGGAACATTGCCTCCTGTATTCTCCTTTTAGAGATTCACTCCATGGATTTACTGTATCAAAGTCTCCGAGAAATCTTATTCTAGCAATCCTGTTTCATGCAATATTTCTTAAATGTATTTGGTAGCAGTTAACTTGTTATTGCAACAACAAAAATTATTGATTCCCTATTTTGTGCAAAATACTGGGCTCTGCACTGGTGAAACAGAAGAAAGCCTGCCCTCACAAAGCCTCCAGTCTCAGAGAATACTTAGTAATCCCTCATGATCTACACCTTGGAAAACACTGACTTAGTTTACTCTAATCCCCATTCCTGCATGTAGAATCTGGCCACTCTAGGCTTCACTGTAGTTCAGCATGTACTGCCTCTAGCACAGATGACTGTGGACAGTTGTACGGGGTATGGGTGGAAGCATCATTAACATGATTGTCTATCTAAATGGCTCCTTTAGGGTTGTGCAGTGGCCAACAAGCACCATTGTCCTCAGTGGCTCTGCTTAAGGCTGATTTCTGGGTTATACATTACTACTCAAGGCACAGACCCCACATAACCCCACCTTGGTGGCAAGGTTTCCAGCCTGAGTCACTCTTTCTTGTTCCAACTTTTTGCTTTGAAAATGTTCAGCCCTACAGAGAAGTTTAAAAATAATATAATGGGCCAAGGTAGGCGGATCACGAGGTCAGGAGATCGATACCATCCTGGATAACATGGTGAAACCTCATCTCTATAAAAATGAAAAAATTATATGGGCATGGTGGCACATGCCCGTAGTCCCAGCTACTCAAGATGCTGAGGCAGGAGAATTGCTTGAACCCAGGAGGCATAGGTTGCAGTGAGCTGAGATCGCACCACTGCACTCCAGCCTGGGTGACAGAGTAAGACTCTGTCTCAAAATAATAATAACATAATATAATGAACATTGCATCTTAGATTCACCAATTGTTAACATTTTGCCACATTTGCATTTTACATTTGCGTGCATACACACATATGTGCGCACAAAGAGACAATATGTATTTATTGATGAATCATTTGCAAGTAAGCTGCAGACATTGTGATCTTTATCCCTAAATATTTTAGCACAAGTCTCCAGTGAATAAGCACCATCCACATGACCCCAGTACAATGAGCCCACCTAAGAAGCCTAACAGGAATCCCATGAAATCATCGGAAAGCCACTCCATGTTCAAGTCCCCATTGTCCCAAAAATATTTTACAGTGTTATTGTAAGTCAAGCATTGTATTTGGCTGCTCTTCATCTCTATTTTAGAAAATCAAGAATGGCTACCTCATCTTTTGCTTTTCATACTGTTGACCTATTTAGAAGGTCCAGACCAGCCGTCATGGAGACTGCCTTCCTCTGGATTTGTCCGACTGTTTTCTTGTGATCAGGTTCAAACACCCTGGCTGGCAACACTCCATTGGTGATGCTGCTGTTTCCGCAGGGCCCCACCCAGAGGCATGTATGCCGGGTGGCTGCATTCCATCACTCGACCAAGGAGCTGCTGCAGGGTGTCTCCATTGGAAGCACATTCTTCCTCTGAAATCAGTGGGTAATGGTGGGATAATACCGTGAGAATGAGGGTATTTCCTGTCAAGAGGATAAATCCCTCATTCTCCCCCTTTTATGGGTCATAGGGCCTCCTTCTTGATCTTTCCCACATTGTCCTCACTTTTCCCTGCCCTGATAAGGGCATCTTATGTCTGGGTGCCATTTTCATCAGAATGCAGAGGGAAACAAGTGAGAAGGGTCTTTGTGTGGCTGCAGCTTAAAGGCTGGAAGTGGACCCTGACATTTGGTGGCCAATATCACACACCGTGCTGTGGGTCCCGTGGAACCCGCGGCCCAGGATGGACACAGAGAGGCATGTAGCACACGCTTGGGAAACTGAAGAAGGGTTTTTGGAGGAAGTGGTGTTGAAGCTGACATTAGAAGGATGAGCAGCGATCCAGGAGCAATAGGAGAGAGAATGGGGTGGTCAGCATCACACGGCTGGCCCAGGTGTGAAGAGAGCACACCCAACCCAAGGGCACAGGAAATCCAGTGTTGCTGGACATGGACATCAAAGGAAGAGAGGTGAAGGCCACTGCAAGGATTGGCAGGGGGCTGATAGCAAGGGGTCTCATGAGCCACCAGCTGGAGTTTAAATTTGCTCACAAGATCCATGAGAGGAGCATTAAGTTTTATTAAACAGGGCTGGTTGGGACAGGGGCTGATGGGACATGATTTGCCCTTTAAAAGGAGCCCTGTGTCCGTATCGTGATGGCTGGATTACTGCAGGGGAACACGAGTGGAGGCAGAGCTGCCATTTGGATGGATGTCTGTCACATTGATCCAGGGAAAAGACATTTGCATCCTGAACAATGACCATGCCAATGGGATGGAGAGACTGCATGGAATTCAATGGGTTTAGGAGGAAGTCTTGATAGTGCTATGTGCTTGATTGGATGAGGACAGAAACCTCAAGATTGATTATTTCCTTTTCACAATTTTTGTCTTGAATTAGGGTAAACTGTATCCAGGTGGGGAGAAGCACATTTGTCCCAGGGCAAAGGATTTTATATGAGGTCTCCATAAAGAACAGTACACTCTATGTTCAGTGTGTTATTTCAGCAAGAACCCAAGCTTATTACCAAACTAGGTGAACATCAACACATTAAGAAACTTGGCAGCACAAGAGGAATCTCTGTACTGATGAACCAATTCTATATCTTCATTGTGGTGGTGGGTGGTTGTATGAATCTACACATGTGCCCAAACCACACACACACACACACACACACACACACACACACACACAAGTGCTTGTGGAACTGGTGAATAAGGCCTGTGGATTGCACCAACACCAATTGCCTGGTATTGAAATTGTACTGTAATTCATATTGTGGAAACTGTACTGTAATCGTATTGTGTTTGCATAGTACTGTTACCCTGGGGGAGACAGGTGGAGGTTACATAGTACCTCTCTATACAATCTTTGCAACTTCCTCTGAATATCTCGTTATTTTGAAATAAAAAGTTTTAAAAAATTAACAAACTTTGTGTTTAAAAAGAAAATAGACACAGCAAGATGTTGTGATGTCTTCACTCACCTTCAGTGTGGGAAGGAATATTACTGAACAGATGTCAGTCTGGTGCTAGCCATGCTTAAGCACTAAACCATCCAGCTCATCTCAACCTCAGATGTCTGGAATCCTCCACCTTTTCACCCACTGTCAGAGTTATTTAGGTCATTGTTCCCTGGTAACGCGGTTCCCTCCAGCAAGGTCATTGTTCTGTTCCCTGGTTAAGGAGGATCAAAGGGATAGACTGTCAATTTCCTCTGACTTTGCTATTCTCCTGTTTCGACTCCTTTCACTGTGAATAATGGAACAGAAATGAGAGGGACATGTTTTAAGAGAGGAAAACTACTAGCTAGGTTGCTGTGCTGGCTGTTTGTGGAAGGTTGAGGGTACATGTTGTTGATAGTGGTGGTGGTGAGTTAAGTTAAGGCTAGGAAAAATAATTTGAACAAAAATAAAAACTTTTTAGCTGGGCACAGTGGCTCATGCCTGTAATCTCCAGCACTTTGGGAGGCCGAGGTGAGAGGATTGCTTGAGCCCAGGAGTTCAAAGACCAGCTTGGTCAACATCGTGAAACCCAGTCTCTACAGAAAAAAAAAAGACAAAAAATTTGCCAGGCATGGCGGCATGCACCTGCAGTCCCAGCTACTCAGGAGGCTCACTTGAGCCCTGGGAAGTCGAGGCTGCAGTGAGCCCAGACCGTGCCTCTGCACTCCAGCCTGGGTGACAGAGTGAGACCCTGTCTAAAACAAACAAACAAAAAACACCACACACACACACACATACACACAAACCCCACAACTTTTTGTCATACCTAAAGCATAATGTTGGTAAAGCTATCTGGTTGGACCACTGTTGAAATAAACAGAATACTCTTATATTTTTCATTGGTCCATAGCACTGGCACTTTTCATGCTACTTCTGCTCAATCAAAGAAGCATTGCAGGAGTGGCTTCCTCCTTCTCTCCAGACTCCTGGAGGGACTTGCTTCCCGATGGAAAAATTGGAGTGAGGATAGTTGTTCTTGCCTGGTCTGGGCCCTGGCTTGTGCTCTGACTTGGAGCTGCCTGTTAATGAGCCAAGGCCATGGTCCTTCACTGCAGATACAGCAAAAGAGGTCTGCAGGTCCCATCTGTTTAGCCCTGGACTGAATGGGAAGGTTCAGTTTGGGGTAGAGGAGCAGAAAACCACAATTTTACATTGAATCCAAATTGCATTGTCCAGTCCCTTCCCTATAAGAAATATGATACTCAAGCCTGTAATCCCAGCACTTTGGGAAGCCAAGGTGGGTGGATCACGAGGTCAGGAGATCAAGACCATCCTGGCTAACACGGTGAAACCCTGTCTCTACTGAAAAATACAAAAAACTAGCTGGGCGTGGCAGCGGGCACCTGTAGTCCCAGCTACTCGGGAGGCTGAGGAAGGAGAATGGCGTAAATCCAGGAGGCGGAGCTTGCAGTGAGCTGAGATCTGGCCACTGCACTCCAGCCTGGGCCACAGAGCGAGACTCTGTCTCAAAAAAAAAAAAAAAAGAAATATGATAATGTACTGAACCCTTACATTTCTGTTTATTTTCTTCTATAGCTTCAGAACTGAAGATAGGGGAGTCTAAGATCGACATGCAATAGTAGTCTTTTATTATTAATAGCCTTGTGAGCAAATGAGTAGGTGGGCAAGAGAGAGAAAGAGAGAAAGAAAACAATAATCACTCTTTACCAATTCTTACCTTCCCAGGTGCCCTTTCTTCAGTTACTAGACTGTTGAAGTAAAATTGGGGAAATGAAATAGTCAGAAAACCAGGTTGTTGCTGCTGAACTCATCCCATTTACTTTCAGATTACTAGTTTGCAGAAAAACACTTTTATTCTTTGGTACCAAACGTGTTTCATGTGTTTCTATAAGTGTGTACAGCAGCAGGAAGCTGCAGGTTAATTTGAATCAGATGTGGCACTCTCTTGAATCTTATAGTTTATTGAAATGTTGTTTAAACTGTAAAGGTTTAGTCCACATTCTCCCCCAAATTATTTCCTTATCCTTCTACCCATGTTTCTCTTTCTGTGTTTGGAACATCAGCAGAGCCCTCCTGTGGATAATTGAATGACTGTAATTTGCTGTTCTAAACCAGTGTTCCAGGGAAGGTAATTATGTCAGCTTTGTGTGTCAGCTAGTTAGTGGATTCTGAGCTTGGGAGCTGGGAACTTTAATCGAGTATTTATTGCCATGTGCAAAATGAATGTGATTATAGACTAGATCTTGGCATTGCCAAAAGGAAAAAAAACCCACACATCCAATTCAGAGCACTTCAAGAACCAAAGACAACCCAGGGAGCAGCTTCGTTTTGCCATCGAGCGTTCCACGTGATGAGAAGAGCCCCGTTGGGAAAATGCCCCCTCCAACGCCATGTGTCTTCCTGAAGCCAAAATCTAAATGGAAGCAGACTCTTCTGAATGAGACAAAGAACCTAGCTTTTGAAAAAATAAACAAATCCCAGCACTCTGGGAGGCTGAGGTGGGCAGAGCACGAGGTCAGGAGTTTGAGACCAGCCTGACCAACATGATGAAACCTTGTCTCTACCAAAAATACAAAAATTAGCCGGGTGTGGTGGTGCATGCCTGTAATCCCAGCTACTCAGGAGGCTGAGGCAGGAGAATCGCTTGAACCTGGGTGGTGGAGGTTGCAGTGAGCCGAGATCATGCCACTGCACTGCAGCCAGGGCGACAGAGCAAGACTCTATCTCAAAAAAAAGAAAAAAGAAACATTTTTGTTGTGGCCTGGAAAAAGCATACATAAATGTGAATAATGTCAAATCCATGACCCAGATCAAAATCAAGAACTTTTAAACTCTCATCCACATTCTCCTCTAATTTATCATGTTACTACTGCTTGAGTTCTGCTCATTTCACCATGTTGAGCAGATAATCAGAATTATAGTACTTGTATGTCTAGAAATGTTTCTATATTGCTGTAACTTTTTTTTTTTTTTTTGAGACAGAGTCTTGCTCTGTGGTCCGGCCTGGAGCAGTGGTGCGATCTTGGCTCACTGCGATCTCCGTCTCCCGGGTTCAAGCGATTCTTGTGCCTCAGCCTCCTGAGTAGCTGGGATTACAGGCACGGGCCACCACACCCAGCTAATTTTTTTGTATTTTTTAGTACAGACAGTGTTTCGCCATGTTGGTCAGGCTGATTTTAAACTCCTGACCTCAGATGATCCACCCGCCTCGGCCCCCCAAAGTACTAGGATTACAGGCATGAGCCGCCACGCTTGGCCACCGTAACTCTTAAAAGACGTTTCAGTCGAGCAGAGAATATTGCATTGTTAGTTGTTTTCCCTCAACATTTTGCTCCATTGTTTTCGGGCCTCTTTTTTGCTGATGAAGATGCTCTCGAACAGATAGCCATTTCCTAGGTTACAATGTCTTTTCTTTCTAGTAGTTTGAAATTTTATTTATCACCTCTGATCTGGAGTTTCACTCTGATATATCTATATATGGAATTTGGTTTGTGTGTTTATCTTACTTGGCCCTCAGCGTGTTCATTTAGTCTGAGGAGCTCTTATTTTCCTTCCCTTCTGGAAATAATTAGCCATGACCCTACTCATGCTGTTTCATATGTAGGGAGCTTTTCAGTATCTTCTCCACATCTTTTACTTCTCTTTTATATTTCTCTCTATCTCTCTGTGCTGCATTTTGATTGATTTCTGCAATTGTGTCTTACAAAGTCGCTCATCAACTTTTTTCCAGCTTGTTTATCTCATTGCGGCAGGCTTTTATTTCAAAACTACATTTTTTTTCAGATTTTGAAATTGATCTTTATTGATCATTGATCAATGGATCCATATTCATCTTGATTCCTGAGTGCCATTTTTTTGTCTCGTAACTCCCTGTTCTTACTTACAGTTGCTGTCACTTTTTTTTAAACTTTCTGAGGATTTTAAACAGACACTATTAAAGTCCTTTTCAGTTTTCACTATTTTTCTATTTTTTTCCAGGTGTGTATTCTCCAATTTGTTAACTTTGTGTCTTTCTTCTGGGGCATCTGATTTTGGGAGATTCCTTATAATGCTCGCTTGGCACAGGAGCTCTAGTTCCTCTCCTCCAGACATCACCTTTACCTGTTTGATAATTTCAGGTATCCTCAGTCAGATCTCCAAGAGACCAAGACTCAGAGGAAGAGCATTATTAGCAGTTCAGGGTTCTCACCCCGAGAGTTCACGGCAGCTGCAATCCTGGAACCGGTAAGCAGCCTAAATGCCAAGATCCCAGTCGGCCGTTGTTTGTCTGCCTTTTCCTTCATCACAACATGCAGCTACGTTCTGGCTGCCATTCCAGGGGGGCAGAGAATTTGAGTTTCTTTCACAGGGGAGATAATATAACCGTAGCCCTGGTCTCATGAAGAGTGTCCAACCTTGCCCTGCAGCTTCCCTGGGGCCATTGGATCCCACCCGCTCAGGGCTGAAGTCATGGCCCCTGCATCTGCCCTTCCCAGCTCCTGTCGGGGGAGAGCTCCCGTCTCGGCCCTCCTCTCCATGCTTCTATCCGCTTAACGATTTACAGATTTTTTTAACCCCAACTCCTCCATGTTGACTGGAATTTGGGGGTCTCTTGCCTTCCTCTCTCTCCCACCAGTGCCTCCCGAAGTCCTCTGGAAGCTCCTCTTCCTCGAACTTTTTGCCCACCCCCTGGGCAATCTCACCCTTATCCCCCGCATTCCTGTTCTCCGGTGTCCTGTGACTCCCAACAGTCCAAGCTGTTCTGAGCTGCAGATACCATGCCATTGTCCAAGGGATGCCCCTAGGTGCCACCCAATGTAGACACCCCTAACCCAGGCCCTTCATCGTTTCCCCATACAAGCGATGAAGGGCCTGGGTTAGGGATGTCTACATTGGGAGGCACCTAGGGACATCTCTCCAGTGCTTCCTCTTCCTCACTGAGCTCTGCATTTCAAACTTCAGTGGACATCCAGTCATCCACAGCAAAAGCGGGTCCCTCTACCTTCTCATGTGATCAGCCGCCAATGTTTTCAGCTCTCCTAGAACTCGACTGGCTCCCTTCTCTCTGTCTCCACCATCACTGTCTTAGTTCAGGCCCACGAATACCTCTTCCCCTGGACAACTGCAGCAGTCTTGGTCTAACCTTTGTGATCAAGGGTTAGACTATGTAGTCACTCATTCACTCACTGCTCTTCATCCCCTTCTCCCATCCTGCAAACTGCTGCCACTCTGATCTTCCTAAAACATGGTCAATGTTCTCAAAAACGTCCTCTTAGCCTCCACGATGAAAAATCAATATTAGCATGGTCAGGCGGTTCGGGCCCCCTGCATGGTTCTTGATGCTTCAGAAACACTCGCACTCACCCTGGCCTCCTGGCCTTCACACACACTGTCCCTCTCCCAGGATTGTCTTCCTTCCCTACACTATCACATGAGGGAAAACGTCTACCCTTTCTTCAAGGAGCTCCTGATCCATGAAGCCTTCTCTGAGTCTCTCAGTTCAAGGCACGGTACTTCCGGGTTCCCGCTGTGTCCTGTGTCTGCAGGAGCTGTTTGCCTTCCCTCTGGCTCATGCACTCCCCAAGGGCAGGGCTCTGACTTCTCTGGAATTGCAGTGAGGTGCAATCAGGAGGTGAGGTGTCCCTTCCTCAACTTGTGCATTTGGTTGAGTAGCACAAATGGTGACAAGGAAACAATGACTTGTGCTCTGGCATCCAGGGAATTGTCTTAGTGTCAGTATTGGCGATATTCTTTCACTTCTTTTGTGGACTCTTGCTATAGGCAATTATTGATATATCGATTTTGTTTTTGTTTTTTGAGACAGTCTCACTCTGTCACCCCGGGCTGGAGTGGAGTGGTGCGATCTCAGCTCACTGCAACCTCCACCTCCCGAGTTCAAGCAATTCTCCTGACTCAGGCTCCCAAGTAGCTGGGATTACAGATGCCCACCACCATGCCCAGCTAATTTTTTGTATTTTTAGTAGAGACGGGGTTTTGCCATGTTGGCCAGGTTGCTCTCGAACTCCTGACCTCCTGATTTGCCTGCCTTGGCCTCCCAAAGTGCTGGGATTACAGGTGTGAGCCACCATGCCCGGCCTACTATATAATATTCTAGAATATTATATAAATGAGATCATACAATACATACTCTTTTTTTTTTTTTTTTTTTTTTTTTTTACAGCTTTTTTAGCTCCACATCCATGTTTTGAGATCCATCCCTGTTGCTGCATGCCATTGGTAATTTGTTCCTTTTTACCATTGAGTTGTGTTCCATTGTGTGGCTAACCCTAATCTGTCTCTCCCTTTCCTGATGATTGACATTTGGGTGGTTTCCAGTTTGGGGTTTTTACAAATAAAGCTGTAATGAACAGTTTGGTATCAGCCTTTGTACAGACATTTGCTTTGTTTTCTTTTGGGTAAATACCTAAAAGAGGAATGGTTGGGTCATAAGGTAGGTGTATGTTTAAGGTTTTAAGAAACTGTCAAACTGTTTCCAAATTGTTTGTATCATTTTCACATTCTTTCCAGCAGAGTGTGAGTGTTCTGATTTCTCCACATTCCTGTCAGTGCTTGACATGGCTAGTATTTTGAAGTATAGCCATTCTAGCGGTGATGTAGTGGTATCTGACTGAAGCTTTAATTTGCATTCCCCAAGGCTGGGTTCCTAACCACTGCTGAATTGTGCTTCTCCAAGCCTTGGCCTCCTCCAGAATCATCATGAGAATTTTATGCCTGCCTCACGGGGGTTCTGAGGCATGAGTGAAGTACCCATTCATTCTCTGCCCCATCTAATCATTACCTCTCCCAGGTATTTTGAATTTTAGCAATAGCCATGTTGGAGAGGGAAAGAGAATCAGGTTTCTCTGGTTTTTATTATCTGTTTACCCCCCCCACAAAAATGTAAATTGTATGAATATCCCCTAGTTGGTTCTCTCTTTCTGGGAAAAATAAACTATGTATGTGTTGAATGAATAAATGGGATAAACTGAAGGGAGAGAAGACTGAAGAGACAAGATGAAGCCTGTGGTTTTACACGAGTTGAGCTTGAGGTTCCCATAGGACAGCCAGGTGGCTGTCACATCAAGAAGGCCATTAGATGTGCAGGTCTGGATGGAGTGAAATGTGTGAATCACTGGCCTACAAATGGTATTTGAAACCTTAAAAATAAATGAAATCAACCAGCATACAAGGATGAAGAAAACTTTTTTTTTTTTTTTGAGGTGGAATCTTGCCCTGTCACATACGCTGGAGTGCAGTGGCACGATCTCAGCTCACTGTAACCTCCTGCCAGAATCAAGCAATTCTCCTGCCTCAGCCTCCTGAGCAGCTGGGATTACAGGTGCACACAACCACACCGGGCTAATTCGTGTACATTTAGTAGAGACAGGGTTTCACCATATTGGCCAGGCTGGTCTTGAACTCCTGACCTCAAGTGATCCACCCACCTTGGTCTCCCAAAGTGCTGGGATTACAGGTGTGAACCACTGCACTTGATCTGAGAAGTCTATTTTTTAGTTAGGAAGTCCCATGACAGACTGTCTGCAAGCTGGAGAACAAGGGAAGCTGGTAGCACGGCTCAGTCCAAGTCTGATGGCCTTCACATCAAGGAGGCCAGTAGGTACCTCTCAGCACCTTCAGTCTGAGGCTGAAGGCCCAAGAGCCTGGGGGCCTGCTGGAGCCAGTCCCAGAGTCCAAAGGCTGGTGAACCTGAAATTCTGATATCTAAGGGCAAGAGAAGATGGGTAGTGTCCCAGCTCCAGAAGATGGAGACCAAGAATTAGTCCTTCCTCTGCCTTTTTGTTCCATCTGGGCCATGGCCGATTGGATGATACCTGCCCATCCTGCCCTGAAGGCAGATCTTTCCTATTCAATCCACCAACTCAAGGTTGATCTCCTGTGGAAATAGCCTCGCAGACACCCCTGAGGCAGCAATCACTCAAGTCAAATGCCAAACCACCTGGGAAGCAGAGGAACGGGTTCAGTGCCTAATGAAGCACTGAAAATAACGCTTTATCAGCTGTCTCATACTCTTTTTTTTTTTTTTTTTTTTTTTTTTTTGAGACAGGGTCTCACTCTGTCACCCAGGCTGGAGTGCAGTGCTGTAGTCTCGGCTTACTGCAACCTCAGTCTCCAGGTTTCAAGTGATCCTCCTGCCTCAGCCTCCAGAGTAGCTGGAATTACAGACACACACCACCACGCCCAGCTAATTTTTGTATTTGTAGTAGAGACAGGGTTTCGCCATGTTGGCCAAGCTGGTCTCCAACTCCTGACCTCAGGTGAGCCACCCAAAGTGCTGGGATTACAGGCATCAGCCGCCATGCTCGGCCTCTGTCTGATACTCTTAATGCAGTCATGTTGACATCGCAGATCAGCCTCACAGGTATTTCTGTCTTAGTCACTTTTGTGCTGCTATAACAGAATACCATAGGCTGGATAATTTGTAAAGAATACACATTTATTTCTCACACTTCCGGAGGTTGGGGAGTGGAAGATCAAGGCAGCAGCAGGTCTTGTTGTCTGGTGAGGGCTGCATCCTCCGGAGGGAGGGACGCTATGTCCTCACCTGGCAGAAGGCAGGAGGGTGAGCAGGCTGAACGCAGAAGGAAGCCGCTTCTATGAAGTCCTAAGTCCCATTCACGAGGGACTCTTTTTTTTTTTGAGATGGAGTCTCGCACTGTCACCCAGGTTGGAATGCCACGGCACTGTCTCGGCTCACTGCAACCTCCGCCTCCCGAGTTCAAGTGATTCTCCTGCCTTAGCCTCCTAAGTACAGGCGCCTGCCACCACACCCAGCTAATTTTTGTATTTTTACTAGAGACAGTATTTCACCATGTTGGCCAGGCTGGTCTCGAACTCCTGACCTCAAGTGATCTACCCAGTTTGGCCTCACAAAGTATCAGGATTACAGGCATCAGCCACTGAGCCTGGCCCTTCCTCAACTCTTAAAGGCCCCGCCTTTCAATACCAACACAGAAAGACACATCAGAGAGGACTCATTCAAACCACAGCACCTGCCTTGCCTAGCACTCATTTTCCTCTCTCTCCTTCGTTGCTTTGCCTTCTTGCCTGGTAATTCTTTGCCAGGTCTTTCACTCTTAACCTTTCACTCCCCTTTTGCTTTAAGTGTGCCTTTTAGGCACAGAAAATGGCTACATTTTTGAAAACCTGATTTGTCTTATTTTTCTAACTATGGGATTTAAACAACTTTCACTCATTCTTGCCGTGTGGTTTCACACTTTCTCTTTTTGGGGGCTCACTGTTGTTCCTTTCATTTCCTACCTTTGAGAATTAAGAATATAATATTTAATAGATAATTTATGATAGTAATAATATATAATATGAAGTAATATAGAATATATGTTAATAGTATGTTTATTAATACTAAGTACATATTTGTTTATTTACATGAATTTTCACTTGTATTTGAAAGAAGAGACATTCAGTTCTTAATTAGTCTTTAATTTTTGGTTTACAAAGTTGTGTTGATACTTATCGTTTCATTGTCAGAGTTAAAAAAAAAAAACAAATAGGAATTTTGTCTATGCCTTATCCATGGAAAGAACTGTCTTTACAGCAGCATGATTTGTAATCCTTTGGGTATATACCCAGTAATGGGATGGCTGGGTCATATGGTACTTCTAGTTCTAGATCCTTGAGGAATCGCCATACTGTTTTCCATAATGGTTGAACTAGTTTACAATCCCACCAACAATGTAAAAGTGTTCCTATTTCTCCACATCCTCTCCAGCACCTGTTGTTTCCTGACTTTTTAATGATTGCCATTCTAACTGGTGTGAGATGGTACACGTATGTTTATTGCGGCACTATTCACAATAGCAAAGACTTGGAATCAACCCAAATGTCCATCAGTGACAGACTGGATTAAGAAAATGTGACACATATACACCATGGAATACTATGCAGCCATAAAAAAGGATGAGTTTGTGTCCTTTTTAGGGACATGGATGCAGCTGGAAACCATCATTCTCAGCAAACTATCGCAAGAACAGAAAACCAAACACCACATGTTCTCACTCATAGGTAGGAACTGAACAATGAGATCACTTGGACTCGGGAAGGTGAACATCACACATCGGGGCCTATCACGGGGAGAGGGGAGGGGGGAGGGATTGCATTGGGAGTTATACCTGATGTAAATGACGAGTTGATGGGTGCAGCACACCAACATGGCACAAGTATACATATGTAACAAACCTGCACATTATGCACATGTACCCTAGAACTTAAAGTATAATAAAGAAAAAAGAAAAAAAAAATAGAACTGCCATCCCCCCTTCCTACCCTGATTTTTGTTAATTTGATGTTGGTTTATAATTCTATTTTTTCTTATTTGTTGTAGAAATATTCTTTTGTAAAAATAAATTGGCCGGGCACAGTGACTCAGGCCTGTAATCCCAGCACTTTGGGAGCCCGAGGCAAGGGAGATCACGTGAGGTCAGAGTTCCATACCAGCCTGGCCAACATGGTGAAACCCCGTCTCTCTAAAAATACAAAAATTAGCTGGGCGTGGTGGCAGGTGCCTGTGATCCTGGCTATTTGGGAGGCTGAGGCAGGAGAATCACTTGAACCAGGGAGGCGGAGGTTGTAGTGAGCCAAAATCGCGCCATTGCACTCCAGCCTGGGCAACAAGAGCAAAATTCTGTCTCAAAAAAATAAATAAAATAAAATAAATAAATTGAGGCCTTTACCATTCATATTAGAAACAGGATATCCGGTGATGATTATGACTTGTGCTTCTCTGTCAAACTCCACTAGCAGTCCAGGGGATTTCCTCTCTGTGTTTTAGGTTCCTGGTGGTAGGGGCACTCTTGTGAATTTCTCTCTTGCTCTCTCCTTCTTTTCTGTCTTCTTTCTGTAATGTCATGGCCACTTTTAATGGAACGTTGTGGACGAGTTCCCAGGAACAGCTAGAATGTCAAAACATTGACCTCAGGGGCAGAAGCTTGTTTTCAGTGAGATCATACAGTTGTGATCTTCAAAGAGCATCCTGAGTCTTGGTGCTTCCTGGGAACATTGTTACAGGCACCATCTTTGGAGTCCAGAAGACTTACTTGCTTTATCAACTCGAACAAGTTACTCTCTGGGCCTCAGTTGCTTCTTCTGCAAAACAGTGCCTCACACCTTGTGAGAAAGGTGTGATTATCCATCAGAAGTATCTGTAAGACGTGCTCTGGAGACCAGCAGACAGCAACGGCTTGCCACTGAACTTACCCAGCCTGTGGTCTACCCGAGATCGTTTGACCTGTGTGCATTCTAAATTCTCCCATGAGATCGCTGTAACGTTTATTTGTGGTGGGGTGGGGGATGCCGGAGGAGGTTTCTGGACCCAATTTCTTCTTTCTCCCCAACCTTATGATGATGCTGTGGGCTCTGCGCTCCCTCTGGTGGTGAAATTGAACACCTTCGCTATGAGAGCGTCGCTCAAGGCTGAGATGATTGTGGTCACGATGTGGGCTCCTCTCTCTGTTCTCCTGCCCTGGCTAGGGATGCAGTAGGCACCCTCCACACTTGGAGATTCTGAAGAATGCAAAAACACTTCAGAGAATGTTCTGATCGCGGAATTTGTTAGGACAGAGTCTTACAAGAACGAATGTGAGGATTTTACATATCTGCATATATCTTTGACCTTAAAACTCTATTAATTTTTCATTGTCCTTTTCCACACTAATTATATTTATCTTTGCAAGGGTATTATACTTCCTTCCAACAGGATTTCTTACTCTCTCAAGTGGTTTTGATAATCCTCATAATCCTGTTAAAAATAGCTATAATTCGTTCAAGTATATGAAAGTTGAGTACGAAGTTAGTTTGGCTGGTTGACTCACTGCATTTTAAACCCAAGGATATGGGAAGACTGTCTTAATAGAGTCATTTAAAGTTTCAAGATGTGAACTTGAACTTACCCTCTGAAGCTGGGGTTTAAGGTAGACAAAGAATTCTGCTTTGAATGTGCCAGAGCAACTGTGTGTGTGTCTAATTTAAGCTTTCTAAAACCAGGATCGAAATCCTGTCAGTGTTATTTGGTTGTAGAAGTTACGTTAAATGTTCCCTCTTTTTGTCTCAGTGACGTTTGTGAGGACAAAATAATTAAGATTGTGTCTCTTGGCCGGGTGCAGTGGCTCAAGCCTGTAATCCCAGCACTTTGGGAGGCCGAGACGGGCGGATCATGAGGTCAGGAGATCGAGACCATCCTGGCGAACACGGTGAAACCCCGTCTCTACTAAAAAAAATACAAAAAACTAGCCGGGCGAGGTGGCGGGCGCCTGTAGTCCCAGCTACTCGGGAGGCTGAGGCAGGAGAATGGCATAAACCCGGGAGGCGGAGCTTGCAGTGAGCTGAGATCCAGCCACTGCACTCCAGCCTGGGTGACAGAGCGAGACTCTGTCTCAAAAAAAAAAAAAAAAAAAAATTGTGTCTCTTTTCATGGAATCAACCTAGATGTCCATCAGTGGTGGACTGGATAAAGCAAATGTTGTACATATACACCATGGAATACTGTGGAGCCATAAAAAAGAGTGAAATTATGTCCTTTGCGGCACCATAGATGTGGCTGCAGGCCATTATCCTAAATGAAGTAATGCAGAAACAGAAAAAAGCAGATGTTACATCTTCTCACTTACAAGTGGGCGCTAAACCTTGGTACACACAAATATAAAGATGAGAACAATAGGCACTGGGGACTCTAAAAGGAGAGAAGGAGGGAGAAAGGGAGGTGGGGGGGGAGAAAGGGCTGAAAACTTTCTACTGGGTACTATGCTTACTATGTGGGTGATGGAATCAAGAGAAGCCCAAACATCAGCCTCACACTGTATATCCTTGAAACAAACCTGCACATGTAACCCCTGAATCTAAAATATAAAACAATTTTAAAACGCTGTGTCTTTAAAGATGTTTTCCACCTGAATCTGAAAGAAGAAAAGACTACGCAACTTCGAATCATACTAAGGACTAATAGAATCTTAGAGTTGAGCCAGAGATCTCAGAGGTCCTCATCCACACACCTCCTGATGGAGAGATTCCTTCCATAGCATCCCTGAGGGAGGGTGGGCTGACCTCAACCAAATCCATCAGAATGCTTTTGTTTGCACGACACATAATGAGACAAAACCAAACCACGTGACTTATCAGTGATGGGAACTCATTGATTCACTATCTCCATCTCCATATTGGAGTATGAGAGGGGACCCGCAGAGAAGCCAGTGCAGCAGCCAGCTGTTTGGGTTGCTAGGATCCCAGGCCACATCTCCCTGGGCCCCAGGAGAGCAAGCTTCCCTCTTTCCCCAGCCCACCCCTTTCCAGATTGTAATGCTAATGATAAGAACGGGTGTGACAACATGGGCTTAAAGCCCCTTGATTTCTTTTTTAAGCAACTCAGACTTTACTAGAGTCCGTAGCAGGAGCACAGACCCATAGCCTGGAGATGTCACGGAGACACAGGCTCAGGCTGCCCTTTTCTGGCAAAGTCATTTTTTTCTTCATAATATTCTTACTGTAGCACAAGCTCCTCCTGGGCCCTCCCCGCTGGTTTCCCCTAGACACAGCTCACTCAGCACCCCCACCGTCTGAATGGATGATTATTCCTTTGCGTGTGGTTTTCCTCAATTCTGACTGTTCTCATAAAGGAGGAGGCCTTGGCCAGGGTGAAGGGGTTTGGGAGGGAGTGAGGCAGCCACGCCCTTGAGCAGGTGTCTCTGGCCCCTGCCTGAGCTCCCTCGACTGCTCCAAAGAATTCAGAATGGCCTGTTTCCTCTCTCTCACTCCAAAACACTGGTTTCTCTCTCCGCCAAGTCTGCCTGAGCTGCAACTTTTCCCCAAAATTTAACAATTTAATTCCTCGATGCCTTTCTTCTTGTCAATGTTTACTGTAGGTTCAGGAATACATGTGAAGGTTTGTTACACAGATAAACTCATGTCACGATGTCCGTTGTACAGATTATTTTATCCCCCAGGAATTAAGCCCAGTACCCAGTAGTGATCTTTTCTGCTCTTCTCCCTTCCCCCACCCTCCACCCCCAAGTAGACCCCAGTGTCTGTTATTTCCTCCTTTGTGTTCATGAGTTCTTATCATTTAGCTCCTGGATGCTTTTGACTCTTTCTTCCAATCAACCCTTCCCAGTGGAAAGCCCAGAGGCCACGAGCTTTGGCTGCTGCGGTGAAGTAGGCCCGTGCCCCCAGGGCCCCCTCTGTGCCTCCCTTGGCCCGTGTTTTTATGGCAGCTGGGGCTGGCCAACTCTTCCATCATGTGGGTGCCCGTGGGGAAACAGGGATTGGAGTGTGCCGGCTTATACAAGCGCTGGGGAGCTAGCCACAAATGTCCACTATATCACCCCCTTCTAGAACATTGCCAGCAATGAGACCCTCACTGCCTTAGAAGGTGCCTGCTTCATGGTTGGTTGCCTTTCATTGGCACAGGCCTGGGAACCAGGCTTCCTAGGTTCAAATCCCAGCTCCACCAATTGGCAGCCCCATAATATTGGGCAAGTTTCCTAACTGCACCGGCCTCAGCTACCTCCTGTGGCAGGTGGAAGTTATAATTGTTCTACCCCATCACCGCTGTAAGAATCAATGGGAGGACATGCGTAAGGCGCCTGATGTGTTGCACCCGCTCAGTAACTGCTGTCTCTGCTCCCACTTATCCCCTAACACTCCTCCTTCTGCCCTTCAGCCATTCATTCTATTCCTGTGACATGGAAGCCACAGAATCCGTCTACCCTTGCGTCTGTGTTTTCGGCATTTTGGGCAGCTCTCACTGCTTCACAAAGAATTGCCCTTGATTCTTCCCCAGGCCAAACTGACTGCTTCTTCAACTTCTCCTGAGTTTGCCTCACCTCCTCATACTGCCCCTTCTCACTTCCTTGAACCCACCTCTGCCTTCCCTGCTGTGCCCCCACCACACACACAGCACGCCCTCCCCATCCTGTGTACTGACCTTCCTTCCCTGGGCCCTTTCAGTCTGGCATGAGATGTCCTCTCTCCAGATCCTCTCCCCACTGCCCCCATCATCTCACTGAATGACACCTGCTTTCCTCGGCACCTGATTTAGGTAACACCTCCTCCAGGAAAGCTGAATATCTTAAGACTAGTGAGGGCCAGGCCCTTCTCATCCCACTCCCTTCCTGCTTGCCTCTCTCTTCTTTTTTAGATGCTTCCCAAGGCATGAATCAACTCTGTCTGTTGGTCACTATTCCTGGAGTGTAAACCCCTGGAGGATAGGAAGGCTATCTTCCTCTCCTTCACCCCTCTGTTGTCTAGACGAGTGTCTAGTATATAGGACAAGCTCAGTAAAGATTTGAAGAATGAAGGAAGGAAGGAAGAAAGGAGCCAGTCCTCACACACTGGATGGGGTTTAACAAATGCAGAGAAAACATGAACTCCCCCTGGTTTGCTAGGTCTGCTCGGCAGGAAGCGAGAAGGACAGAGCACTCAGGTGAGCTGATGGCTAAAAGCTCGTTGTATGCACATATGCACCTCCTACTGAATGCATGTGTAGAGAGGCAGGTGGATCTTTCCCCAATGCCTGCCGCGCTTGCATTCTCATTGTGTATAACAGTAAGTGGGGGAAGGAAATTTGCAACAACAGGAGTGATAATTGGTGCTGATCGTGTTTTCTACGCTGCAAACCTTACCTGTAAACACACTGGGTGGGTTGTAAGCTTGTAAAACTGTTCAAGAAAAAATCTCAGAGAGGTTTTGGGAAGGGCTTTTAAAAGACAGCATTTGATCCTAGGAAATATACATAGGCAAATGGAACGACTAAGTAGAACAAAGAGAACGAGAGTGAAAGTGTGAATCCAGGACACAGGCGTTTGAAAGTGACAAAGAAATTTATTTAAAACCATTCTATATAAGAGCAGTGTCAACAACATTCTCCCAGGCAAAAACACACAGACACTCTCTCCGTCTCACACACACATGCAGGATGCAAGATCACTAATACGATATAATTGACTAATAATGAGGATTATTTTTTACACCCTGTAATGAAATAATATCACAGTACAGACTCAATATAATTCTTCTTCCTGCTTGCATTTCACTTATTTAACTAGAATAGAGTAGGGAGAAAAAAGACACCCTCCATTGGTCCCGCGGAGAACAGCTAATAATTGGGAAAAGCTGCCTGAATATTATACAGGTGGATGTGAGTCAGTCACTATGTTTTTATCTTCAGGAATCCAAGAATTTTAGGTTTGTATGTGAGGAGGGAGGGATGGAAATGAGAAGGGTCTTTTAAAGCTAAGTGAAACCATGAGGGGATACTGTCTCTTCTGGATTAAAAAACTTATTTTTTTTCAGCCGGGCATGGTGGCTCACACCTGTAATCCTAGCACTTTGGGAGGCTGAGGTGGGTGGCTCATTTGAGGTCAGGCGTTCAAGACCAGCCTGGCCAACATGATAAAACCCCATCTCTACTAAAAATACAAAATAAGCCGGGTATGGTGGCAGGTGCCTGTAGTCCCAACTACTGGGGAGGCTGAGGCCAGAGAATCACTTGAACTGGGGAGGTGGAGGTTGCAATGAGCCGAAATCGTGCCACTGCACTCCCGCCTGGGCAACAGAGTGAGACTCTGTCCAAAAAAAAAAAAAACTTATTTTTTCTACTTGCCTTTTTGGAGGATTCATGAGAGTCTACGTTGGAGCTTCCTTAAAGAAAACTGGGAGAGAGCTGCAGAAATACACTATAGAGAAGTCAGAAAATATAGACGCTCAAAAAATAACCCCAAAGTACTTAAATATTATGACTTAAAATGTAGCTCACCACCCCCTTCAGAATGTTTTCCTTCACTCATAAGAGCACAGACACCTTTTGTTTGTTAGAGATCATCAGGAAAGCTCATTCTGTACCCAGTCTCCGGCCTCACGGGAAACTGACCGTCTTGCGTGTCACTAAATCCGGATCTATTCAGATGAGCTTTTTACGGTGCAATTTCTGATTCTAGTCGTAATTACCACACAGCTCTTTCTGGGTGTGTGTAATCCTGTGCCATAGAAAACCTGAGAGCACTGTAGTTCTCAATCCAAAATCAATCCATTTAGCTTTCAAACACCATACAAGCTCCTTTATTTTCCCAAATTGGTTTTCGCTTAACCAAGTGTTAAAATGAGTTTAGAACCCGCGGGCGCGCACGGGAGGGACAGGTAAGCAGCCCTACTGGGCGGCGCTGCACGCAGGGACAAAGCGGCCCCAGGTGAACCCTGACATCCGCCCCAGGGACACCCCGGCCCGGCTCTGGTTCTCGCTCTGCGTTTCTTCTCTTCACCACCAGGGGGCAGGCTCCTAGCGGGATGAAAACCCTGCGTTGCCTGGTACTGCTTGGGTTTGCTGGGCTGGTCCCGCTTCCACACGGCGGATCCTGGAGAAATAGTCTTTGATGACTGGCTACTGATTCAGCATTCCAGGCCAAAAAAGTCATATCTAGAAAGCCAAATTCTACTGAACAGCTAGGAAGTGTGGAGGTAGTCTGTCCTTCCTTCCTTCCTTCCTTCCTCCTTCCTTCCTTCCTTCCTTCCTTCCTCCTTCCTTCCTTCCTTCCTTCCTCCCTCCCTCCTTCCTTCCTTCCTCCTTCCTTCCTTCCTTCCTTCCTTCCTCCTTCCTTCCTCCCTCCCTCCCTCCCTCCCTCCCTCCTCCCTCCCTCCCTCCCTCCCTCCTTCCTTCCTTCCTTCCTTCCTTCCTTCCTTCCTCCTTCCTTCCTTCCTTCCTTCCTTCCTTCCTTCCTTCCTTCCTTCCTTCCTTCCTTCCTTCCTTCCTTCCTTCCTCCCTCCCTCCCTCCCTCCCTCCCTCATTCATTCCTCCCTCATTCATTCACTTCTGGGTAGCTCCACAAATGTGTTGATGGCCGCACACCTTGCTAGACACTGGGCACCGCCGTGACCTCAATCTCCAGGAGCCCCCTGCGAGGCAGGGCATGGCTGCCCTCTTGCCATGATCACGTGAGGTCCATCTCATTGGAGTTTTCCTTCCAGGAAGGTGAGGGTGAGCAAACAGAGGAAAGGGGCTTCCATTACGTTTCAAGCAAATTCCTCATCCTTTCCGGGCACTCGCTGGTATGCACCCCCTGCTGTTCCTGGACCCTGTGGGCCCCTCCTCTCCTGCCTTCCTGCGTGCCATGCCCTCTGCCCCAGACACACCTCCCTGACTCCTCACATTCCCGCTCCTTCCACCCTCTCCAAGGTCATCTTCCTGGCTCTTTGTGGCTGACCTTGGTCAGCACAGCGTGATGACTTAGTCCAAGCTGCAAGAATAGACTCTTCTGCAGGCCTCCTTTGTCATCCATCACCCTCACAAGAACAGAAACCCCACAGGTGCACAGTCTCGGCTCACCAATGGGCCTCCAGCATCGAGAACGCTCCTTGGCACATAGTGAGTGCTCAGCAAATGCCCGTTGAATAAGATTGTCGTCTGTGTCTCAGGACTGGTGCATAAAGAGAGGCAAAGAGGTAAGGAACGGCCTAGAAAGCATGAAGATGTAGTGTGGATGAGCCATGGGGACCAAGTGGGGAGAGAGATGCAGGTGAAGGAGAGAACCCAGAGAGAGCCATACCTGGTGAGAGACCCTCAGGCTCCAGGCCACACACACCAGGGCCAGCTGCTCATACAGGTGTGGGCACTTCATTTCCAAAGCTACCTGGCCTACCTTCCAGTTTCTATAAACTGACCTTTTAACCCATCTACCATTTCCTCCCTGACGTGGCTACTTGGAGGACCCATTATCCAACATTCATAGCATTTGACTCTGACCTCTCCTCTGACTACCCCCTCCCCACCCACAAGTTTCAGCCACAACTTTAAGGCCTGAACCCCGTTATATACCCTTAGTCTTCTATATTAAACATCATACCTGGGGCATGGCTTCCACAGACCACCATGAAAACTACAAAATATCAAGAGGATAAAGAGCCTCTCTTGGGGAAGAATCTGCCTGTCCCTGTAGCCCAACCTTATTCACAAAGACGGGAATATCCAGGAGGGGGCTGACATTTTCAGGTATGTGTGATGAGGACCCACATGATCAATCTAAAAGATCAACCCCAAAGGCTCTACTTGAGTTGGGTTTCTCTGATAGATCGTTCTCCACTCAGAGGTGACAGAGACATCCTCCATCCTTTCTAAGAAAATGTCTGCGAACGATTTGGATGTGATTGAGTCCTTACGTGGTCCCTGACATCCATTTTCTACCATCACATAAAGCCTGGGTGTCCTCGAATGCCTCAAAGGCGATGTCTTTGCTGCATCGAACATTGCCGTGTGAAAGCCTCACCTCATGACCTGGGAAACCACTGATCGAACTGAACTGAAAGTAATGATGCATGGTGCTCGGCCGACCCTAGCACCAGGGCGGGGGTATTAACAGGAAGCAGGGCCAGGCCTTGACAGGTTATGTTCATCATTGACCCTCATGTGTGACTAAGGAAGGCCATTAAAAAATGAGCTGCGTCGGCAGAACCAGGGAGAACCCCATTAGATGGTGAGATCTGCATGGCGAGATGAATATCACTGGTACACTTTGGGACAAAACCATTTTTAGACTCTCCGCTATCATGTCTGTCTCTGGCCACTGAGGAATGAGTATAGAAAATACTAATGGTTTTGACAAAAAGAATCTATCATTGTAAGAAACTGTTTTGATGTTTGTCATCGTTTATAGCAGTCCTGTGGCTGGGCAAAAGTCCTCAGTGTTTGGGCAAAAGTCTCCAGCATTTGAGACATTATGAGAAAAGAAAGAAAAACTCAGTTCCTTTTTCTCAGATACTCTAACACACTTAAAATATAGTTTATCTTATAGAATGCTGGAATAAATCATCTAAAATGTAATTAGTTCAGATTTTAGATTTTCCCCCCAATAATGACTTTAGTAAAATCATAACTATTCATACCAATTTAGCATTTATCACGTGCTACCTGATTCACCCAGAAAGCCTGAATGTCATGGAAACTGAGGTCAGGGAAATTGCACTGTCTGCCTGAGAGGGGTTGTTGCTACTGGGCTTACAGGCAAGTCCATCTGGGCCCAGGCAGTGCTCTCCCCACTGGCCCTGCAGCCTCTCCTGGGGCAGGGCACCGAGAATTGACAAAGGGCAGAGGCAAGTCCATCTGGGCCCAGGCAGTGCTCTCCCCACTGGCCCTGCAGCCTCTCCTGGGGCAGGGCACTGAGAATTGACACAGGGCAGAGGGAATACACGGCAGAGTTGTCTGGCCGGACTAGATTATTTTGAAGAGAAGTACTTCAGTTTCATTGATCATCAGCCCCACATTTGACCTTTTTAAGGCAATTTAATTTTTAATTTTTAAAATTAATTTTTAAATTGACTAAAATTTTATATATTTGTGGTGTACAGCATGATGATTTAAAAAAATTTTAATTGACACATAATAACTGTACAGGTTGGGTGCTGTGGCTCACACCTGTAATCACTACTCTTTGGGAGGCTGAGGAGGGAGGATCACTTGAGGCTAGGAATTCAAGACCAGCTTGGTCAACAGCAAAACCCTGTCTTAGCTGGGCATGGTGGCTCACGCCTGTAATCCTAGCACTTTGGGAGGCCAAGGCGGGCAGACCACTTGAGGCCAGGAGTTCAAGACCAGCCTGGTCAGTGTGGTGAAACCTTGTGTCTACTAAAAATACACAAAATTAGCTGGGCGTGGTGGTGCGTGCCTGTAGTCCCAGTTACTAGGAAAGGTGAGGCAGGAGAGTCACTTGAACCCAGGAGGCGGAGTTTGCAGTGGGCCGAGATCGCACCACTGCACTCCAACCTGGCAACAGAGCAAGACTTTGTCTCAAAACAAAGAAACAAACAAAAAAACCAGTCTCTACAAAAAAGTCTTTAAAAATTAGTCAGGTGTACTGATGTGCACCTGTAGTCCCAGCTACTCCAGAGGCAAAAGGATCCCTTGAGCCCAGGAGTTCAAGCTTGCAGTGAGCTGTGATCATATCACTGCACTCCAGCCTGGGTGACAGAGTGAGATCCTGTCCCAGAAACATCTCTAAACATCTCCACCCCCCCCCAAAAAAGGATATATTTGTGTGGTAGGGTGTGATATTTTAATCTATATATACTCTGTAGAAAAATTAAAGTAATTAACACATCCATCACTTCACCTACTTATCATTGTTTTGCAATGAGAATGTTTAAAATCAAATTTATTAGTAATTTAAAAATATACAATACATTGTTATTAACTACAGTCACCATGTGGTGTCACAGATCACTAAAGCTTATTCTTCTGGTCTAACTGAAATTTTGTACCTTTTGACCAACATCCTCATCCCACTCCTCAGCCTCTGATAACCACCGTTCTACTCTCTGCTTCTATGAATTTGATTTTTTTTAGATTCCACATGTGAGTGAGATCACACAGTATTTGTCTTTCTGTCCATGGCTTATTTCACTTAACATAAGTCCTCCAGGTTCATCCATGTTGTCACAAATAACAGGATTTCCCTCATTTTTTTTTTTTTTTTTTTTTTTTGAGATGGAGTCTCGCTCTGTCGCCCAGGCTGGAGTGCAGCGGCGGGCGTGATCTTGGCTCACTGCAAGCTCCACCTCCTGGGTTCATGCCATTCTCCTGCCTCAGCCTCCCCAGTAGCTGGGACTACAGGCGCCGGCCACCTCGCCCAGCTAATTTTTTGTATTTTTAGTAGAGATGGGGTTTCACCGTGGTCTCGATCTCCTGACCTTGTGATCCGCCCGCCTCGGGCTCCCAAAGTGCTGGGATTACAGGCGTGAGCCACCACACCTGGCGGATTTCCCTCATTTTTAAGGCTAAGTAGTATGCCGTTGCATATGCATATATAACGTTTTCTTTATCCATTCATCCCTTGATGGACACTTAGGATTCTTTGTCTTGGCTATTCTGAATAATGCTGGCATGAACATGGGAGTGCAGCTATCTCTTTGACATACTAATTTCATTTTCGTTGGGTCTATACCCAGTGGTGAGATTGCTGGTTCATAGTTTTTTGAGGAACCTCCATACTGTTTTCCATAATGGCTGTACTAATTTACATTCCCACCAACAGTGTACAAGGATTCTCTGTTTTTCACATTCTTGCCAACAATTGTTACGTCTTATCTTTTTGGTAATAGCCATTCTGACAGGGGTGAGGTGACATCTCATTGTGGTTTGTACCTGCATTCCCCTAATGATTAGTGATATTGAGTATTTTTTATATACCTGGCTATATTTGACTTTTGGTTACAGAAACAGTAGCTGCTTAATTAGTGAGTCCAGGCTACCTGGGTTCAGAGCCCAGCTCCATCATTCCCTGGCTGTGTGATTGCAGATTGGCTATTTTACCTCCCCAACACTCAGTTTTCCCAACAATAGAATAGGGATGTTCATGGATATCCTACGATCACCTTTAATCCGGGTAAAGTATGTTATTTAATGCCTGGCATATAACTATCAGTTAACTAATGTTAGCCACTATTATCTAATTCTCTTCAATAGTTATTTTTAGGATAAAGGAGGGCACTAGTTTGAGTTGAATGGTGTCACTCCTCTGGTCAAAGCCATCTGATGCCTTTCCATCTCATTCAGACTGAAAGCCAAAGTCCTCAAAATAATCCACATGGCCACTGCTTGATCCGATCTTTTCTCTTCCCCGTTGGATCTCATCTCCTAATACATACCCTGCACTCACCTGTTCCAGCCACTCACCTGTTCCAGTCTCTGTACTCACCTGTACTCACCTGTTCGAGTCACTGGACCTCTTCAGTGCCCTTGAGCATGCCAGGCCCTCCCTCACCTCTGGCCCCTGCACTTGTTCCCCTGTTCTGGAATGTTCTTCTTCCAGATCACCAGTGGGCTCACTTCCCCACCAACTGCAGGCCTTTCAGCAAATGTTGCCTTCCCTGTGAGTCTTTTCTTGACCATCCTATTTAAAACCGTAACATTTTAACATGCTTCTTAGCCCTGGCTTAATTTTTCTTCTTAGAATGTCTTACTGTTTGCCATACTCCGTAGTAGTGGGTACTATGGAGTGCTGCCCAGGGGTCTTGAGAACTGAGTTTAGTGTGAAAGTGGCAGAGTGAATTAATTTTCTCTTGCTATGCAACAAATTATCCCCAGAATGTGGCAGCTTAAAACAACATATATTTATCTCACAGTTTCTGTGGCTCAAGATTTTGGGGGCAGCTTAACCTGGTGGTTCTAGCTCTGGGTCTCTCACGAGGTTCCCATCAAGGCATTGGCCAGGGCTGCAGTAATCTCAACGTTTGAGGATCTGATTTCAAGAAGGCTGACTCACCCAATTTGGCAGCCCTCAGTTTCTTGTTGACCACTGGCAGGTGAGCTCAGCTCCTTGTTCTGTAGACCTTTCCATAGTGCTGCTTGAGTGTCCTCACAATATGGCAGCTGCCTACCCCTGAGAGAATGACCCCAGAGACAGACCAAAACAGAAGCTACAATGTCATGTATGACCTAGCCTTGGGAGTCCCACACCATCACTTCTGCCATATCCTGTGGGTCACGCCAACCCTGACACAATGTGGAAGGGACTTACAATGGTGTGAATACCAGGAGGCAGGAGTCATTGGGTGCCATCTTGGGGACTGGCTACTGTAGACTCTCTCATCTCATATTAAAAACTCAGACTCAACAGGGGAAAGTGCTGAATCTTTTTGAACCTCTGGCTCCTGCTAAATATTAAATAAGTCTATTAAGTATTAGTACTAATATAGTATTTAATAGTGTTTTATAACTGGAATATAGTAAATGGGCAAAAATGATTAGCTCTTTTTTTGAGTTCAAGTTGCAAGTACAAAGGGTTTTACACAGAGAATGACAAGACTGCATTGTTGTCACTCACTCCAGGTACAGTGCTGAGAGTGAATTGGAGAAGTCAACCTAAAGGAGGAAGACCAGGAAGAGGTTCTGGTGGCAGGAATCAAGATGGGCACATAAATGGAAGTGGGCAGATGTAAGAGCATTGTTGAAGTCACCTTAAATTTATAATAGACAGCTTATGTTATTCCTGACACGTCTGGAATTGATCATTGATTCATCATCTTGGGTAAGTGAAATTAGACA
Source organism: Rhinopithecus roxellana (assembly GCF_007565055.1). Taxonomy (NCBI): domain Eukaryota; kingdom Metazoa; phylum Chordata; class Mammalia; order Primates; family Cercopithecidae; genus Rhinopithecus; species Rhinopithecus roxellana. The sequence continues at coordinate 64,146,886 of NC_044562.1, forward strand.
ACTCAATTTGTCTTTACTTAGAGGAAGGGCATTCTTCTGTTCTACTCTGATATAGATTTGTTTCTGTAAGGGAGTATGGTAGACTGCACTGTTGTTCACAAGTATTTATCTTCCTGTGAGAGGGCTAACAACCCCATTGAGGTGGGGCTTGATCATGTGACTTGCTTTGATCAATGACATATACATGCTTTTGGTCAGTCTTCTTGATATGCTCCTTCTGCCAAGAAACTGAGAAGGAGCTGCTTCCTCAGGCATCTCAGAATGGGGAAGACACGTGGAGTGAAGCCAGAGCACCTCAGTCAACCAACATATAACTACATGAGAAATAGTCCTTTGTAGCTGTAAGTTATTGTAGTTCCAATGTGAGGGGTTGCTTGTTATGTGGTGTAACCTGGTGATAGCTAACTGATACAAGGGGAAACCCTTATTCCCCTAGCTTCCTATTTCCTGTTTCCTCTATTGGTTCAGAAGGAACACCTACAATCTCTCTCCCTCTCTCTCTCTCATACACACACAGATACACAGACACTTTGTATCTTCCCCAAGGAAGGCTCAATGACAAGTGTGGGGGATGAGTCTGAGGAAAGCCTTGCATGTGGGTGAGTTGGCCATGGGATAGAGCCACTCTACAGAACCAAGAGCATCAGGAGCTTTCATTTCTATGCAGTAAACAGACCCGATAGGTTCTATGTGTGCCATACTCAATCAGATCTTTAGTCTCTTTTCTGCCTGTGCTTGAAGTATTGGTTGGGATAATAAGGTAGCAAGTTCTAGAATGCAAAAGGGATGTCAGAGTTGTCCAGTATAGCCTTCCTAACCCTAACAGTGCCATACTCTGGCTCTCTGTGTTCGTTCTCAATTTAAAAGCTGGAAATAAGGTGTTTGTTAAATAGCACCGTCTAACAGTTTCCTGAAGATGAAAGCCAAGGTTTATTTTTTTTAAACATTATTTTTGTGATTTTCCTAATTTAGGTGTCAAAATGCAAATGAACCTCCTCTGAGTGGTCCTAACCTCCCCTTGGTTAGCCTGCCCATTGATTTGCCTGGCACTGCTTGACAAGCTCCACTGACCTCTGAGTTTTACACTGACAGATGCTATTTACTAACTGAAAACAGCCCAACATGGTGAAATTGACTTTGAGGACTGGAGATGTGAGTTGGAATCCTGGCCTTGATAGCAACCAGTTGTGAGACCTGGGGCACATCACTGACGATCTCAGAGCCTCAGTTTATACAGCTGCAAATGAGGACGAAGGAAGTCCCTACACCCCTAGCATGGTATGAATGCCAAGCAAGATGGTGTTTGGGAATGGGCTTGCAGGACATCCAGCACAGTGAAGTGAGTGAACAATGGGCGTGGGGACTCTCTGGAGCATAGAGTTGTAGAGATCCAGGTTCAACTGGAGCCTGTTTCCCATAGGCATGCTATTCTAGGCCTGGACTGCTCATCTATAAAGCAAGAATAATAATTATTGGGATAATTCAAAGAAATATTCTATGTAAAACCTAGAACACAGTAGATGCTTCACGTTTAATCTCTTCCTTATGACCAGTGAGAAATTAAAATGAACGGTATTTGCTGAAATTATGGATGAAAGATGCACAGAATAAGACTAGAAATCATTCTAAAAGAATAGACAATTATAAAGATCAGAAATGGCAAACTACAACCCCCAAGCTACGTCCAGCCCACTGCCTGATTTTGTAAATGGCTTTATTGGAACTCAGCCACACTCGTTCACTTACATACCGTCACTGACTGCTTCCCGTTACAGTGGCAGAGTTGAGTTTTGACAGAGATCATACGGCCCTTGAAGCCTAAAATATTCACTGGCTGTTTGGGGGCGAGGGGCGTGGAGCTTGCTTGCTCTGTTGTGGATAAGTGGAAGAGGAAGAGCATGCTCTAAGAACTAGGAAGGAGGACTCGGCATTAGGGGGGCAGTGGGAGAGCTGCAATGAGACAGAAGCTCCGACAGGGGCAGAGGAGGGATGGGAGAAAATGCAGGACAGGCAGAATAACAAAGTAACCTATGAGGCAATGGGGAGCCATGGTAGGCTGTGGAGCAGGGGAGACATGACGTCTGCTGCTGACTCAGTGCAATTATTAGAGGGGCTTAGCGCAGATCATCTGTTTCTCAGTCTGATGGAGGGTTTGCATTTCCACGTAAACAGAGCAGATGGAGAGCCTGCAAAGCAGTTGCTTGTTTGGAATGGGAGTCGGCTTACAGAGGAGCAGCTGGGATTTGTTTCCCTATTTGTTGGTGTGGGAGTTGTCTCCCACGAAAGTGTAAGCAATTAAATTGGTAATAGCAAAACTCACAGTTGGCTATAGCGTGGCACTGCCCAACGTGAACGTCCCAAACCGGGAGTAGGTGCTCTACCAAAAACGAGCCTTCTCTGATCTGGTGGCTCCTGGAAATGCCACATTAAATCAACCCAAGCAAGTTGGGTTTTGTCCTGCAGGGCTTCTCAGAATCCAGAGTGTACCAATATGTATTTTGATTTTCCTAGAGGGGGTACAAGATGCTGTTTCTCTCAGATTTAGTTCACTGTGGATATGTATGTGTGTGCGTGGAAAACAATAACCATCTCATAGAACATTTTTGTTTAAAGAAATGCATTTTGAAACAGCTGGCCCAGAGGCTTTCTAAAGAGCTCAACAAGAACATGCTTGGAAGACTGGGGAGGGTTATCTGTATCCAAAGACATTGCTATTTCTCTGTTCTATTTCACAGACTATGTCAGTGCTGCATATTCTACAGAGCTTTGCAGTTTTCCAAATAATTTATGTACATGTTGATTTCTACATTTGCAAGTGGATTCAGCTGGATTAGCAATTTAAATGGAAATCTTCTGAATACTATGAATTGGCACCTAATTTGCATCTCTTGTCAATTATCTGTGGACTTAACTCGTGGCCCTGAAAATATTCTAGCTATAGTCACATGCCAGGAGGCCTGACACTGGGGGATAAAAGTGATCGATGGACATCTTACTTACTTGAATCTGAAGGTCACACAGACTTCCTGAGTGTAAAACAAAGTTGCTAAGACATTTTGTTGCAGTCAGCTTCCATGCGCTCAGGACAGCCCTCCTGGGCAGGGCTCAAACCGAAGCTCCTTTGATACAGCAATGTCCCCATCGGCCCTGCACGTTCTGTGAGCCATAGCCTCATCACTCTATTTTCTCATCTATTCCATAGATCCACTCAGTGCCTTCTGCCTTTCCCTCGCTGTGATTTGAATATTTAGGCTGTAGGTTGGTGCTGGACACAGGCGGGCCCCAGAGATACCACCAGTGCCGAGGTGTCTGGTAAACCAGGGTATTTAAGAAAAAATAGTGTGGGCACTCTTCTTTCTTACAGAAGTGTGTGCTTCTGTGCTCAGGGTTGAGGGCCTCATTAGCTGGCCCCACCCTGATGGTTCCTCTCTTGTTTTTGTGAAGGCAAGTGGGTGAAGCCAGAAGGGAGAGGGCGACTCCATCAGCCTGCCCAGGTGTCCACCCTTAGAGCAACGTCACAGGCACCTGTGCCTCAGCCTCTGCCATCTTGCCAGGTACCGTATTCGGTAAAACCCCTTTGGTTCTGTAGGTAAGCATGGAACCTGCACCCACGCAATCAGCCTGGACCCACCAGGGGCTGCAACTTTATTCACCACGATTTTATCTGTACATATTTGCAGAGCCCAGGGGAACAATGGAGGGGTGGGCACTGCTGGGTCCAAGCTGCATGCTCAGCTTGTGGCTCAGCACCCCAGCCTGGCCGAGGCTGGCCACATGGCAGAAGGTTCAGGGCGCACGTCGTAGAGTCTCTAGTTGCAACAAAAAGCTCAGAGTCCCCTGGAAACATGATCGTTTCTTCCAACCCCACCACATCCTTCCAGTTCCTGCAATGAGTTTCTGGTTCTGTGGGTACCTAGCGTTCTGCTTCCGCACACCGCAAGCTGAGGCCCAGATCCCACACAAGCCTTGCTCTTCCCACCTCAGGCTCCTCGGCCCCATTGTGGGCCTAACCCCACAAAGCAGAACTGGGGATTGCAGGGCTCTGACCTTGGCTCTGCAAAGCAGCATACAGAAGTGGGTGTGGAGAAGGGAGGAGAGGGAAGCGCAGATGCACCTGCACAGACTCCAGAGATTTCAGCTGCGTGGAGTCCGGTGGGTGACAAAGCATATTGAAAGAAGTTGCATGTTCACACTGTATGTATTTCTCTTAATTATATATAAAATAAACATGTCTATAAAGACATATGTTTATAATTCTTTTCTACAACTAACATGCATGCTCTACTTTGTATTTACAATTTTTTTTTAATATTTGTTTTTGCCTGGCTATATAGGAAAGGAAAACACACCATTCTGACATGTGAAGAAAGCACACTCCAGGAGGCCTGTCTCCTTAGACCAAAGGTACAGTGAGGACTTTTCCCTTCTGAAGACATCCTTTGAGAAACTGCCCTGAGAGCACGCACGCACTCAAATGAATGCCATCCGCCAGCCTAGCTGGCAGGTGTGGGGTGTGCTACTAACGTGCTCAGCCCCATTCATTCCCATGCCTTGCAAACTTGCACCTGGCCTTATTATAAATCTGCCCGGAGCGTCCTGCAGAATGAGTGGCCATCTTTCCTTCCTCACCAAAGGAGGCTGCTGGGTTGCTGTGGTAACACCGGGGCTGGGAATCAGGGCGATCAGTCTCTATGAAAATGACCTGGAGGTGGGGCAGAGGGGCAGCGAGATGACCACACTCTTTGTTCTTAAATGCCCAAACTGGAATGTCCCCCAGGGTGGATCAAATTTTGTAAGCTGGAAGATAGTGCTTTCCTGTTTTATTGACATGTTTCTGCACTTGTGGACTGATTTAACATCTGCTTTTGTCTTCTGCTTTAATATTTTCCTCCCTTTCCTCAACTTCCTTCCTTCCTTCCTTCCTTCCTCCCTCCCTCCCTCCCTCCCTCCCTTCCTCCCTCCCTCCCTCCCTCCCTCCCTCCTCCTCCCTCCCTCCCTCCCTCCCTCCCTCCCTCCCTTCCCTCCCTCCCTTCCTCTCTCCCTCCCTCCCTCCCTTCCTTCCTCCTTCCCTCCCTCTCTTCCTCCCTCCCTCCCTCTCCTTTCCTCCTTTTTTCTTTCTCTCTTCTTCCTTTCTTTCAGAAGAAAAAGATTGAATTACCATCCTCCCACCCCAGAAAACCCACTGCATCCGTATTTTAACATTCACATGGGTGTCTGCAAGTTTACAGTCTCCATAATAATGCAGGTGTCTTTGGGATTTTTTTTTTTTTTTTTTTACTTTTTTATTTCAATAGCGTTTTGGATACAAGTCATTTTGGTTACATGGAAGAATTATATTGTGAATTCTGAGATTTTAGTGCAGCCATCTCCTGAGTAGTGTACATTGTACCCAATATGTGGTGTTTTTTATCCCTCACCTTCCTCCCAACCTCCCCCTTCTGAGACTCCATAGTCCATTATATCACTCTGTGTGCCTCTGTGTCCTCATATCTTAGCTTCCACTTATAAGTGATGTTAGAACTGTTTGTTTCTTGGTGCCAGAAAGAAATAGTATTTGAACATTAATTTTTTTAGCAAGGCCATTTTTATTTTTTGTACACTCACTAGAAGTTTTGTCACGAGAGTACACTGAACAAAGGAGATAGGGTCATTCATAATCTGATGCGTCCACCTTACTGCTGTGTCCAGTTTCTATTGGCTGGTACGGGACCTCACATTCTGTATTTGCCTGGATTGGCTAGCAACTTGGAACTTTTTAAAAGAGGCAAAGGCAGAGGCAAACAAAAGGAGGAAGCAACTTGTGGAATGTTGTGAAAGGTAAAAATACCTTTAAATAAGGAAGAGGAACAGGCTATGACCTAATGCTTGCTTGGACCAGTATAAGCATATCAGAGCAAATATTTAAGCTCAATTGTGGGAGCTAAGAACAAAAAGTACATTGATTTTTTATTATGGCTAGCAGGTATTTAAGAACGTTAGTACAGGTCTTTGAATAAATTTTGCTTTTAAGAGAAGTTACTATTTATTTTTAATTAGATGGGGAGGAAAGTCTTTGAAGAGGAAATTCTCCTTTACTTTTTACAGTGAGAACACACGGTATTTGGTTTTCCATTCCTGAGTTATTTTACTTAGAATAATGGCCTCCAGCTCCATCCAAGTTGCTCGAAAAGACATTATTTCATTTCTTTTTATGATTGAGTAGTATTCCATGGTGTGTATGTACCACATTGTCTTTAGGCACTCATTGGCCAGTGGGAACTTAGGTTGGTTCCATATCTTGGCAATTGTGAATTGTGCTGCTATATACATGCGTGTGTATGTGTCTTTCTCATATAATGACTTCTTTTCCAGTATCACTGGGTACCTAGTATGGATCGCTGGATCGAACGGTAGATCTACTTTTAGTTCTCTAAGGACTCTCCATACTATTTTCCAGAGGCTGTACTGGTTTGCATTTGAAATGGGTTGTTTTCTTGAATAGTCTCGAAACCACAAGTGTTAACACACAGGTGCAACTGTATGTGAACCCTGGGCTGTTAATTGCTCATCAAATTCTTCTAACCCCTTTGGTGTGTGCCAGATCCAAAACATTGTGATGTAGGAGTTTGGGTTGAGGCCTGCAGGACTGAAGCCTATCTGGTTCAGCAGTTCCAGGAGGGGAGAAGTTCAAGCCAAATCCACTCCTGGAAAAAGCCCAGGAGCCCACATGTGCAAGAACGGGAGGGTGCACAATGAGGGCAGAGGGCCGGTCCTCCCAGTGGGGAGGCACTGCTCATGCCCACGACTTGGCTGGGCATTTTCAAAACATCTTTCTTCCCCCATCCCAGCTCTTCTAGTCTGTAACCCTCTGAGGAAGAAGTCCTAGAAAATTCCAGTTAATTGAAGAAATGCCCTTTTCACCTCTCTTTAAGGACTCTTTCACATACACCTAGAACCTAAGAGTAGAGTTTTGGGTCCTGGGGCTGCTGCAGGCTTCTGAAACCCACTGGCCTTGTACCCAGAATTCCAGGGAACCCTGCAGGCCCATGATGTCCACAAGTGTCAGGGACCCAGAAAACTGTGGAGAAGGCTAAGTTTTGACCCACTTGACCTCCCCACCCAAGCTGGGCCCCTTGAAGCCCAGATGGACCCAGTGCACTTCCAGGGTTGGAGCTCCAGAATATAGAAAAATGCCAAAAGTGGATTACCATGTTTGTAGTATATTCTAAAAGTCTACATGGAACAAATTAATGCTTCTAATGCAAAAAATTACAATTATTCACATGGTAGTACTGTTGATGAAAAGAGTCAAGCTCTGTAAAATATTTGAAGAGATTTATTCTCAGCCAAATATCAGTGATGAATGGCTTGTGACACAGCCCTCAGGAGCTCCTGAGAACATGTGCCCAAGGTGGTTGGGCTTCAACTTGGTTTTATACATTTTAGGGAGACATAAGACACCAATCAATACATTTAAGATGTCCCTTGATTCGGTCCCGAAATGTGGGACAGCTGGAAGCAGGGGCTTCCAGGTCACTGGTGGATTCAAACATTTTCTGATTGGCAGTTGGTTGAGTTATTATCTAAAGACCTGGAATCACTAGAAAGAAATGTCTGAGTTATGATAAGGGGTTGTGGAGACCAAAGTTTTCTTATGCAGATAAAGAAGCCTCCAGGAAACAGGCTTCAGAGAGAATAGATTGCAGATATTTCTTATCAGACTTAAAGAGTCTATTCTGTCAGTCTTAAGGTCTGTTCTAATGTTAATGCTGGTCAGTTGTGTCTGCATTGCAAAAGGGAGGAGGAATAATAAGGCATGTCCAATTCTTCCCTCCCATCATGGCCTGAACTGGTTTTTCAGGTTAACTTTGGAATGCCTCAGCTGAGAGGAGGGGTCTATTGAGATGGTTGGGGGGCTTAGAATTTTATTTTTGGTTTACTGGATAGATTTATTTAAGCCCATGAAACATACTGTTCTTTAGGCAGTGCAATCAAGCCACAAACTGCATGCATGATGCATAACCCAACCTCTTGTCTCTGGTTCTACCTTCCTGGCATTAAGGACTAGGGTCTAGAGGTGAGACCCTGGAAGGCTCCAGACAGAAGGGTCAGCCCCAGGGAAACCAGCCCATTGCTGATGTCCCTTTCATGAGTCCATCCTAGCTCTGACGGCTTAACCTCTGAGTGCTGCATTGTGTGCCTTCCCTTTATGTAGAGACACACACACATAGGAATGGATTTCCTAAATTTAAGGTGAATGCTTTGCGAGGCATGGAAGTGATAGCACCTTCCCTACATGGCCACTCTGTCCACAGACACAGAGTACAGCCTCCAGAGTTGCTACTTGCAACTCTAGGTCCCAGGATCCTTCCCTGCAGGCCCTTGGGGTCTGTTCTTGAACAGGGGTCTTGAAGAGGGGTCAGTTCTTGAACAGACAGCCCCTGAGGAATCACTCTAATCAGGCTGTTGGAAAAGTCTGCAACAGTTTGGCAGGCTGCCCTCTTTGCCCAGAACCATTCGTATGACCAGTGACACATGAGGAGAGGATGATACTGGCTACAGCGTCTCTTTGTCCATTTCAAAGTCACCATTTGTTGTGGTTATTTTCGGGCCCATTGTATTGCTCGTGAAGTTCAAGAGGATGATCTGCTTCCTAATCCAGTTCCCCCTCTCACCTGTGGCCCTGCCCTCTGCCCTCTGCCCTCTGTCCTCCTGCTGCAGGGGATATTTAACATTTTTTGGAAACCTGGCTGCTGACTCTCTTCCTTTGGGGAATTCCCGCAGCAGGAGGTCTGGTGGGAGATAGCACCAACCTCTTATTGCAGGACCTCATATATCTGGATGCTGGCTCTGCTCACACCCTGACAGTTTGGCAGTGTGACCTGGGCTTGGTTAACTAGATGTCCAGTCCAGGCTTCCCTGCAAACGAGCAAAAGTGCCCCTTCCTCTGGACAGAGGCAGCCTGTGCCAGGGCATAGGGCTTAGATACTGGAATTCAGGCACCAGGAGCAAATGACACTAAAATCCAGGAGGCAGCAATAGAATCCAGTCTGGTTGGTGGCCTCCAGGTTCTAGTGGCAGCGCTTCCAGTGACAGCATCCACTGGCCAATGATGATGCACTGTGAACTTGGTCTCCGTGTGAGCTCCTAGCCCCTTGGATCTTGCCAAAGCTCTATCCAGCCTGAGTGTCCAGCCATCCTTTGATTCTCTGAGACCTCCCAACGACTGTCCGGGAAACTCCTCTTCTGTCCAAGACAGAATCAGTTTCTGTCATTTGCATCCAAACCCTGGCTGGTACCCTCCACTTGGAACAACCAATTCTAGCTCTCTCTTGCTCTGAGGCCTTTGCTATTCCCTCTGTTGCCAGCAGTTTCCCCCCTTCACACCCCAGCCATCCCCAGCATGGCTAATACCACTTGATTCTTTAGGTCTCACCCACATCTGGGTAGGTTACTCCTCCATGTGCTCCTCCTGTGCAGCACAGGCCAGACTCAGGCTGTCATTGCCCAAGGATTTAACTGGCTCCAATGACACCATATGACCTTAAGGTGGGGGCTTATCCTTCATGCATCTTTACTACTTCTTGCATCTTCAGGGCATAACACATTATTTCCACCTGACCATATGGGCTCCTCTTGCATGCAAAGCTGAACCACCTCAGTCTCCTGCAGGCTCTCTCACAGATTAGCACAAAGACTTTTTTCTACCTTACTCTGTATTTCCTTTTGTAGGAAGGTTTTTCACTCCTTGAGTGAAAACAATTTAGGATGAATGGTTTGGGGCTCTAGTCAGGCTGGTATTTTCCTGAGGTGGGACTGCAGCTTTGTCCCCAACTGGGAAAAGACAAAAGTGAGGTTTGCCTGCAGCTCTTAGAATACTTAGAGCTCTCTCATCATCAGAATTTGCTCAGTTCCTGCCAGGCTGTCCACCGCTGGAGCTAACTCAAGAATTCAACCCACCCCAGGCACAGAAAGCAAATGACAAACAGGATAGAAGTAAAAAAAAAAAAAAGGGAAAAGTAAGCATAAAACACAAAAAAAGACAAAATAGTTTTGTACTAATGTTGGTCATTAATTGGGTTAATGTTTCAAACTATTTTGGTAAGTTGTTCAATTTATAACTGCTAGAATTAAAATGCAGAACCCAAGGTCTAAATTACTATGGAATATTACAGCAAGCAGAACATCTTGTATATGTTGCAAAAGACAATAAAAACGAGCATTTTGGAAGGTTGAAGTGGGAGGATTGCTTGAACTTAGGAGTTGAGACCACCCTGGGCCACATAGCAAGACCTTGTCTGTATAAAAACCAGAAATAATCTGGACACGGTGGTGTGCACCTGTAGGCTCAGCTACTTGGGAGGCTGAGGAAGTACTGTGGCTAGAGCTTGGGAGACTGATGTTGCAGGGAGCTGCAATTGTCCCACTGCACTCCAGCCTGAGTGACAGAGCAAGATCCTGTCTCATAAAACAAAACAAACCCCCGATGTTGCAGGGAGCTGCAATTGTCCCACTGCACTCCAGCCTGAGTGACAGAGCAAGATCCTGTCTCATAAAACAAACCCCCGATGTTGCAGGGAGCTACAATTGTCCCACTGCACTCCAGCCTGAGTGACGGAGCAAGATCCTGTCTCATAAAACAAAACAAACCCCCGATGTTGCAGGGAGCTACAATTGTCCCACTGCACTCCAGCCTGAGTGACGGAGCAAGATCCTGTCTCATAAAACAAACCCCCAAGACTGATCAAATTTTTTAAAAAGAGCAAAACACAAAAATGACATATATAGATCAGATTTATCTATTATTTAGTAAGTTCACATGGATTAAATTTTTTTCAAAAGGGCAAACAGATTTTTTTAAATCTAAAGATATTCTGCTTATAAGGCACATCTAAAAATAAAATGACTCATAAAGGTTAAAAATAAAAAATAAGGCAATGATATATTTGGCAGACATAAATGGAAAAGAAGCAGGAATAAAAATGTTCAAAAACAGGCAAAAGAGGATGTAGGAAAAAAGCATTAAAAAGGTCAAAAGACATAATTTTATATTAGTAAAAGATTCAGCATAAATAAAAGGGCTTGTGTTCATAAAGATCTTTACATCTAAATAAATCATACAGCAAGTATTTCCAAAGCACAAGGAAAATGTGACTGAAACCAGGTTGTAGTGGAGGCTTTTCATACACAGCTGGCACTTTATGGCCAAACAAATAGAAGAAAAACATAAGATTATGATACATTGAAAATTTTAAAATTTCTGTATGTGTAAATATGACTAAAATTTTTTACCTACAAAGAATATACAAAGAAACATGTATAAAAAGTTGCTATATTCTAGCTACAAACAGAATTCATTGAATTTCCAAAAGCAGAAATTTCACAGGTCACATTCCCTGATCACTGTGATAATTTCTTCATATAAGGTGAAATTAGCAACAATGGCTAAATTTAACACAAAAAATTATCTACTAAAAGAATTAAACTCATATAATGTCCTATCTAGAAAATACACTGAGAATCCAGAATACCAAAATTATTCTTATCTCTATTTTTTCTTCCATATGAATTTTATAGTTATTTTATTAAGTGCTAAAAGGTAATTCCAATGGGGTGATGATGCATTAAACCTAAAAAATTAATTTAGGAAGAATTAACATTTTCAAATGTATTCTTCCCATCCAGTGTTGGATATCTCAGTCTATTTGTTTTACCTTTTTTTGTATCTCTCAGTAAAGTTTTGTAGTTTTCTTCATGTAGGTCAATACATTTTACAAAGCTAGCATAATTTCTGTACCAAATGCTGACTAAGACAATGCCAAAATGGAAACTCTACACTCATCACATTTGCAAACACAGAGGCAAAAATCCTAAATAGAATCTTAGTAAAAAGAGTTAAGTAGTATATTAAAACCATAGCATATCTAATCTAAATAGAGTTTATCATGGGAATTTTATCATAGGGAATTTCTATGAACAAGTTAATAGTATCCGTTTGTTGTTGCATCATGTGAAAATAGTTGTAATTTTTTTTTTTTTTTTTTTTTGAGACAGAGTCTCGCTCTGTTGCCCAGGTTGGAGTGCAGTGGCCGGATCCCAGCTCACTGCAAGCTCCGCCTCCCGGGTTCACACCATTCTCCTGCCTCAGCCTCCTGAGTACCTGGGACTACAGGTGCCCGTCACCTTGCCCGGCTAGTTTTTTGTATCTTTAGTAGAGACGGGGTTTCACCATGTTAGCCAGGATGGTCTCGACCTCCTGACCTTGTGATCCACCCGTCTCGGCCTCCCAAAGTGCTGGGATTACAGGCTTGAGCCACCGCGCCTGGCCAATAGTTGTCATTTTTTAAAGCTAAAATGGGAGAGCAGATTGGGACATCTGGTCATGGGGCACATGACTGTGTTACCTGGGGGTACCTCCAGGAGATGGATGGTAATTCTCTCCAGAGTAAGTAAAATAGAGGTGAAAATAAGAGGCCAAATGACTGTCAGTCAGAAGCAATCTGCTACATGATAAGACACCAGGAAGAGTTCAAGCTGCCATTGTTTGAAACAAACCCCAAATAAAGAGGCCCAAGAAAGGAGGTTCCAATGCCCAGGTACCAATTAGACATCAAGCCACTTCTGCCTGGGCAATCCAGCACTATCCTCCATCAAGGACACCTTGACGGCCACCTCCAGATGGCTTGAGATCTGACAGGCCCTGCTGATGCACTACCCATTACATTCCTTGTGATTTGATTTTGCAAGCAGCTAGTGACCGAACCTGTATGGCCGCTTGCTGCTTGCAAAATCAAATCACAAGGATGAGGTGTGGTAGAAGGAAAGTGATTTTATTTACCAAAGCTAGTAGTAGGGAAATGGTCTGGGCTCCTCTTGTTAAAAAAAAAAAAAAAAAAAAAAAAAAATTCAAATTTTGGGGCAGAATACAAGGGTTTACAAAGGGAAGTTTGGCACAAGAGGTACACAGGAAGGGCAAGGTGGTACAGGTCTACAGGACTTGTTCCAATGACCCGAGTTATTGTCCCATCTGGTGGATGGGCTGGCACCGTCTTGTATGCAACTGGGCTGTGAATTAACTGTAGCCTTGAAGAAATCCCTGGGTGTGGGTGGGTGGGGTTATAATTCCATAGGCACCTGGATTGTTTCAAGATTCAGTCTCTGGAACTTCTAAGCAAATACATCGTTAGATCAGCTAACAGTGCAAGTGGGTGCTTGGCGGAAAGAAGAAGAGTAAAGGTTATTATTTCATTACTAGGAAACGAAAATAAGGAATTAGCAAAAAAAAGGTGGAAGAAAAAACTTTAAAAATGGAGTACTTGGTTATAACACAACTCCAGCTACGACCTCATGGCCCAGACATTGCAGGCCACCTGTTACCCTAGGGAGGCTCCCGCTGCTGCCCCTGGTCACCTCTCCTCCTGGGAGCCACAGTGATGCTTTGGGCCACTCCGCCTAAAAGCTGGCATTGAAATCGGACGACTCAAAAGAGGGTCACCTCCCTCATCTGATTATTGCTCCTTTTTCTGTGTCCGACACAGATGTTCTAGGCTCACTGCAGGGTGCCTGAACCCTTCCTGGTCCAAAGGGCTTCTTCCTTGCTCATTTCTGCTACTTTTAGAAAAATCTTCATCAAAGATCAAAGAAGGCATTTCTTTGCCAAGCCCCTAATCATTTATAGGTCTCCTTTTAGACAGTGAAAACTTCAGAATTCCAAGATAATTACCCAGAAGGTTGTCAGCAAAGGCCTCTCATTTTCTATCACTTTGCCATTAGACAGCTTCTGGCTGTTTTCCACACCAGTGTCTGAACCCTCTTCTGGGGAGCTGCCATCTGTCCTAGCTCAGGCTACCATAACAAAATACCACAAGCTGGGTGGCTTTAACAATAGACACTTATTTTCTCCCAGTTCTGGGGACCAGAAGTCCTGGATGAAGGTCCAGCAAGGTTGGTGTTTGGAAGGGGCCCTTTTGCTGGCCTATAGACAGCCACCTTCTCACTGTGGCCTCACATGACCGTTCTGTGAGTTCATGGAAAGAAAAATATCCCTGATGTCTCTTCCATTTTTATAAGGACACTAATCCTGTTGGACCAGGGCCCCAGCCTTGTAAACTCATTTAACCTTGTCCATTCCTGTTGCTATAACAAAATATCCCAGACTGGGTAATTTATAGATTCTTATAATTCTGGAGTCTGGGAAGTCCTGGATCAAGGTGCTGGCAGATCCAGTGTCTGGTGAGGGCTTAGTCTCTGCTTCCAAGGTGTGGCACCTTGCTGCTGCAACTTCTGGAGGGGAGAGCACTGTGTCCTCGCATGGTGAAGGACATGGAAGTGTCAGGCAGCTCTCTGAAGCTTCTTTCATAAGAGCATTGATCCCAGTCATGAGGGCAGAGCCCTCAAGACTTAATCACTTCCCAAAAGACTCCACCCCTTAATACTGCCACATTGGGTATTAGATGCCAACATACGAATTTTGGAGGAACATATACAATTGAATCTTAGCAAATTTTTTTTTTTTTTTTTTTAATTTTTTGGTGACAGAATCTCACTCCAGGCTGGAGTGCAACTGCACGATCTCAGCTCACTGCAACCTCTGCCTCCCAGGTTCAAGCAATTCTCCTGCCTCAGCCTTCCGAGTAGCTAAAATTACAGGTGCGCACCACCACACTCGGCTAAGTTTTTGTGTTTTTTTGTAGAGATGGGGTTTCACTATGTTGGCCAGGCTGGTCTTTGAACTACTGACCTCGTGATCCGCCCACCTCAGCCTTCCAAAGTGCTGGGATTACAGGCCTGAGCCACTGTGCCCAGCCTCATAGCAAACCTTAATTACCCCCAAAGGCCCTATCTGTTGCAGGGGAAGAAAAAATTATTGTTCTTCCATCCTTCTAAGTCCTTAGCTGGGGCCCCTGTAACAGAAGACTAACAAGAGAAAAACAAACAGCAGTTTATTCCCATGTATATAGGGCATGTGACACATGAGGGTGCCCAGAGACAAGTTGCTCAAAGAGGCCTCCAGCTTATGTAGCACCATGAAGCACAGCATGGGGTAGAGAAGGGACGGAACCAAGGAAAGTGGCTTTAGGTTTCCAAGGGCAGGCAACTGAGGGCAAGTAAATAAATCCATGGGAAGCAACTAAAGGGGTAAAGTTGGTTTGCAGATTCATCTGGTGGCATTTCCAGGCTGTTAAGAGTTTAGTCTCCAGTAGAGGAGAGTTCATATTCCATCTTTAGATAGAAAGGGAAAGGGTAAAGAGAGCTTTTCCTGCTTTGGCTACTTCTTAATTGCCTTTAGCTCAAAATAATTCTTTGCAAAAAGTTTTTTTACATGATCTTTAATTTGAGACAAGGTTCCACTCTGTCACACAGGCTGGCATCATCATGGCTCACTGCAGCCTCAACCTTCCAGACTCAAGCAATTCTCCCGCCACAGCTTCCCAAGTAGCTAGGACTATAGGCACACGCCACCATGCCTGGCTAAATTTTGTATGTTTTGTAGAGACAAGGTTTCTCCATGTTGCCCAGGCTGGTCTCGAACTCCTAGGGTCAAGCAATCCACCTGCCTTTGCCTCTCAAAGTACTGAGATTACAGGCATGAGATTACAGTCAACATGCCCAGTCAAAATAATTCTTGTGTTAAAAAAGCATATTTTGCGGCAATAGATTCTGGTTTCCCTCACTGAAAATACAGCCACATTAAGGGTTAGGGCTTCAGCATATGAATTTGGGTGGGGGGCACAATTCAGATCATAACTTCATTGTATTGGTCAGTTGTTACATTGCTATAAAGAATTACCTGAGACTGAGTAATTTATAAAGAAGAGAGGTTTCATTGTCTCACAGTTCCATTGGCTGTACAGGAAGCATGGCTGGGGAGACCTCAGGAAACACAATAATGGTGGAAGGCAAAGGGGAAGGAGGCACGTCTTACCTGTCAGGAGCAGAAGGAAGTTGGGGGGAGGTGCCATATACTTTGAAGCAACCAGATCTCGATCTTGTGAGAACTCACTATCACGGGAACAGCAAGGGGACGGTCCACGCCCATGATCCAATCACCTGTCACCAGGCCCCTTCTCCAATATCAGGGATTACAATTCGACATGAGATTTGGGTGGGGACACAAATTCAAATCATATCAACCGTCTTTCACTTGTTTCACAAAACTACTCGGACATGGGGAGACTTACTCCTAGCAACCCTTGGATCAGTAGGTGCAGACAGAGAGAGGTTCGTTCAGGGGCAAGTGCTGTGGCCACAGCCTCTCCTCTACTTCCTTGTTATGTATTAGTGCTGGGCCCTGTTTTCTCCCAACCTCACCCTCTCAGATACACATCTCTTCTCCATCCGTCAGTGCCCAGCGCTGTGGCCCAGGAGGCTGAGCTCTAGAGGCTGACTCCCCAGGACGCCCTTGTCCTCTGGCTCCTGAATGGATTTGGTCAATAGAAGCCACTGACTGGACAGCATGAGAGTCCAGGAGAGAGGCTGGCATGTTTATTCCCCTCTGCCCCCTTGCTGCCTGGCTGTGTCGCAGGCTGTGTACCTCCATGGCTACAGCTCCTACCAAAACCCTCCCAGGGCTCCACACCATCATGGGTTCGTCAGCCCTCCTGGCTCTGTTAAGCATGGAGTAGCCCCTTCACCCACTATCCACCTTGTTCCAGCGGGCTGAGGCCACGTTCAGAGGTAGGAGATCTCAGGAGACCCATCTGGGGGCTTCACCATCTTCTTAGGAGCCCTGGTATGCTCAAAATTGCAACAACAGCTGGTCAGCATTTGCAAGCCTGGCCCTAGAGAAGGAGGGCATCAGAATTTTTATGCCTCCAGCTTCATGGCTCCAGCCTGGGGCCCAGGTACACTCTCTCTAGCCAGCACAAGCAGAGCCTGCCTCTCGTGCATAGCAACCTCATAGCAACATTTCTGTAGGAAGCTCCATTCACAGTGTCTGATCACGTACATAAGACAATTTCTTTGAACGAGAAATCCATTTTTTCAGGAATATAAGCACTATCCTTTCCCCTTCCTTCTCTTTTTCTTCCTTGACTCTTTTCTTTTGGGTTATAATTAAATTCTGTCATCTTCAGCGTTTCAGCCTTTCTCTGACATCTATTTGTATAGCTCTTGAGAGCACCAATGAATGGAAGGAAGACCTAAAACCCAGTAACACACGTCTCTGTCCCCGTAATTATGATCACTCCAGCATCTCGACCTCTCGGTCAGTCTTTCAAGGAGGTTAAAAACAACCTGTAAGTCTGAGGACACATTTCATTTGCCTGCAACAGCTCCAGCGGCTGTGACATGCTTCCTCCCAGCTGTCATAACAACAGGGCATCTGTTGACAGGGAGACGGAGCGGAGATCCTGAAGACACTGACTGCCCACCCCTGAGACATCCATAAAATACCTTCTTTTCTCTTTTTTTTTGTCTAATATTTTAATTTATTTTAAGATCCACACTTACTTATTTCTATTCATGAGCTAAGATGACCACGTTAATTTTTGTAAGTCTTCATTCCTTATTTGCCAACTGCAGAGTCCAGCTACAGGGTCCCCTCCCTACATGCCAGAAATGGTATTTAATCAGAACCCCTTTGAGAATCCAAAGAAAGATGCAGAGCTTCTCTCCAGGAAAATGAGACACGTAAAACTGAATTTCCACCTCAGGGCTTCAAGGAACCACAGTGAGGTGTATCCACGGGCCACCTAAGGCCCGGTCTTCTCAAGGGGGAGTTAGGATCCCCTGCATCAGAATCTCCTGAGGTGCTGGTTAAAACATGCATGTTCGGCTGGGCACGGTGGCTCATGTCTGTAACCCCAGCACTTTGGGAGGCTGAGGCAGGCAGATCACCTGAGGTCAGGAGTTTGAGATGAGCCTGGCCAACAATGTGAAACCCCATCTCTACTAAAGATACAAAAATTAGCCAGGTGTGGTGGCAGGCGTGTGTAATCCCAGTCACCTGGGAGGCTGAGGCGGGAGAATCGTTTGAACCTGGGAGGTGGAGGATGCAGTGAGTTGAGATTGTGCCACTGCACTCCAGGCTGGGTGACAGAACAAGATGCTGTCTCCAAAAAAGAAAAAAATCAAAATCCACTCATGTTCCCAAAACTGATGGAAAATGTATTAAATCAGAATCATCAGGGATGAAAGCCAGGAATCTGCATGTTTACCAAGTATCTGGCAATCTTCAGTCATGGTGAACTTTCAGGATTGGTAGGGAGCCTTCCAACCCTGATCCCTAAACTGATCTCATTGTTTCTAAAATGATTCAAATGTCTTGCTCTCAGCTCCTCTCTACAGGCCAAGAGTATGTTTCACCAGTCAATACATTCATGATCTATTGTTGTGACCACAGTTCATAAACAAATTTGGATCAGTTAACACCTCCTCTTCTTTGAATGTTCCCCAAACCAATTACTTTAGTGTATTTGAATGTCAGCTTATTTATGAGGGTTTTGCTGTTAAAAAGTAACATAACATTTGGACAGTTTTTCTTGGAGCAGCTTTCATATTCAAGTTACAACGATAAAAAATGACAAGTCATAAATTTCCCACCTGAGAAAACCTACCAAGACCTCAGTTGTCTTGTTTTCATTAACGTCAAATACTATTGCCTTCTAAAGCACACCCATTCCACTGCAAAAAGTAGTATTTATAAATTAAGTGAAAAATTTTAACCAGAAGATTTACGAATAGGAAAAACACACTGAAACAGGACTCCTTGGATTTTTTTCACTGACGATCCTAGTGGCAGAGGAGAGTAAGCACATGCCCTGTGCGACTCGACATCACAGTCCCAACGTGCTGTTACAAGTAGGAAATGTCTTTGAAATACTGTTTTTCCCCATAATAATTTGTGCAAATTTTGTATTCCCCAATATAATTTATCCATACTGAAAAATTATGTGTTTTTCTCTTCCTCAAACTTTCAAGTAAAACTGATGCTCCATGAAGATGCTTCCCATTTATTCAGACTTTACATGCTTCTAAACAGACTTCCTATATGCTGGTGTAAGAAGCCTGACCTTAAATCCTTTATATTTATGTGTGCCATAGACTGAAGGTCTGTGTCCCTGCAACCTTCATATATAGAAATCCCCACCTCCAAAGTGATGGTCTTAGGAGGTGAGACCTTTTTGTGGGCACAGAATCCTCATGCATGGGTGTGGTGCTCTTATCAAAGAGATTCCAGGCCAGGCGCAGTGGCTCACGCCTCTAATCCCAGCACTTTGGGAGACTGAGGTGGGCAGATCACTTGAGGCGGGAGTTCCAGATCAGTCTGGCCAACATGGTGAAACCTCATCTCTAAAAATACAAAAATTAGCTAGGCGTGGCAGTGCGCACCTGTAATTCCAATCACTTGGGAGGCTGAGGCACGAGAATTGCTTGAACCTAGGAGGCAGAGGTTGCAGTGAGTTGAGATCACGCCACTGCACTCCAGCCTGGACGACAGAGTGAGATTCTGTCTAAAATAAAAACAAAAACATTTCCCAGACAGCTGCCTTGCCCCTTCCACCATCTGAGGGCATGGCCAGAAGGCCTCCTCTGTGAACCAGAAAACAGGCCTTCACCAGACACCAGATTTGCCTGTGGTTTAACCTTGGACTTCTCAGCTTCCAGAGAACTGCAAGAAATAACTGTCTGTTGGTTACATGCCACCCAGTCTATTGTATTGTGCTGTCGCTGCCTGAACAGAATAAGGCAATGTCCATTTTAAGATGTAATTCTCTACATTCCTCCTCCTTACCTGTTTACCAGCATACTTATTTTCAGCCAAATTCTGGCCTGAACAATACCCTGGACTTACAGGTCACTGCTGACTGTGTTCTTAACTGATTAAGCCCCAGACGGGCAAGGCTCTGCTGTCTTTAGGCTCTAGGTAGCCCCAGCTCTGCGAACAGAGCCAGACACAGAGTTGGTGCTCAGTAAATACTTTCTGACGAACAACAAAACAAATGAATGAATAAATGAATCGTCAATTCACTTTTTTTTTTTTTTTTTCATGAGATGGAGTCTCACTCTGTTGCCCAGGCTGGAGTGCAGTGGTACCATCTTGGCTCACTGCAACCTCCGCCTCCTGGGTTCAAGTGATTCTCCTGCCTCAGTCTCCCAAGTAGCTAGGATTACAGGCATGCACCACCACATGTGGCTAATTTTTTGTATTTTTATTAGAGACAGGGTTTCACCATGTTGGCTGGTCTCGAACTCCTGACCTCAAGTGATCTGCCCGCCTTGGCCTCCCAAAGTGCTGGGATTGCAGGCATGAGCCACCGTGTCCAGCCACCAATTCACTTTCAAACCATGTGAGGGCTGACTTATACTTGTCTTCCAACTCAACATGATTCTGAGCCTTTGTTTTAAAAGGACCTGGAAGAAGACATGAACGCTGGCATTGTGCAATGAAGCTTTGCATTTTCATGTCTCGTAGTCCCCTCTATTTCATTCACAGCATGGACAGCCACCACCTTCTGTTCTCTCACTTCCAATTTCTCAGGCAGCCAGTTGTAGAATCTATAAACATTTCTCTCACAGATAAACCATATTCTTCATGCACATCATGAATTTCTATCCAAGCTGACCTCTTGTACACACCAGGGTGCAGCTGGTGCCGAATGCAGAATGACTGTTGATGATCCATTCACTAGTGATGTTTCTAGAGGAACTGGAAGGTATTTGATGGATTCTCATGAGCCCTGTGTCTTGGACACTGCTCGTTAACATAAAGGAAAACAGCTGATATTGTTCACCTGTATGTCCTCCCGATACTGGATAAGCATATTTTCGCTTCAATTCTTCCTTCAAGCCCCTTGTGGGGAGGATTCCAGATGAAGATGATATATGATCCTTACCTGCCAGGCATTTGTGGTCTCCTAGGTGAGCCCGCCTGAACAAGAAAAATGACATACTTGAAGAATATCAGCTGTGTATACATGATAACAGAAGAATTTTCTCTCCTTCAGTCTCACAGTGGACGCATTCAGAGTGGTACTTCTCACCATGGTGCAGACGTTTTGAGTATCAGCGCTTCTGCTTTTCCTGACTTCTGGTGTCAAGGGCCTCCCCTCTGCACCCTCATCTCCACCGGATGATACTCCCTTTCCTCTTTCCTCTCTGTATTATCAGTTCTTTTTTTGTACGTCAGTTGGAATCCTCCTTTCTCCCCCCTTTTTTCTAGACTACTACACTCTCTTAATTCATTTTTATTTCTCAGAAAAAAATTCGCAATCTGTTTGATATGAAGGAAACAGATTGTACGCAAGAAATTGTGCAAAGTAAGGTGTCAGGAAAGCGTAGCGCTGAGGTATTTTTGGATAATAGTAATAATAGTAGCAAACATTTATTGAATGCTGAGGCTGGGTCAGGTGCTCCTCCGAGTACTCTGCCTGGATTAATTCATGTGATTCTCAAAAGGGCCACATAAGGTAGACTTTATTGTTATACCAATGTTTTAATGTTACATTTGAGGAAACTGAGGCATGGAGAAGAATAATTCAGTCCTGTTCAGGGCAGAGGGAACCCCTCCCTTATTACAGATATGAAACCCAGTCTACCTTCACCTGTCCGTAAGCATGCGAATCCCCTGAGGCTCCTCGCAAGGCCCCTCCGCAGTCCGCCCACCCTCCCACCTCTCATGGCTATAGTGCCATGAGATAGTTTGTTCACTGGATAGTTTGTTCACTGAATCCTCACAGCACCTACAGAATGTTGGAATAATTATGCACTTCTTATACACAAGAAAAATGAGGCTGAGGCCAGTTAGGAAAGTTCTCCATGATCATAAACCAGCAGGTAGAAATCCAGGATTTCCACTCAGATCTGACTCCAGAACCTATGCTCTCAGCTACTCTGGGATTGATGTGTATATGCATGTTTGTGTGTGTGTACACATATGCTTATGCGCTCATATGTGCACATGCGTGTTTATAACTCTAGCACAGTGCTACAAGTGAATGCAATGTCTGGTCATCAGTAATCTGTGATCCGAGCAGCACGTCACTGACGTGCTGGAATGTTCCCTGGAATTCAGCCATCCTTATGAATTGCTGACCTGCAGAGATTTCATCCATTAAAGAGAAAAAAAAAAGAAAAAAAAGAAAAGCCAGCCCGTGTCTCTTCTCAAATGCTCAGGTTGGGTTTGCGAGGGATTGTGATTCTTAGGCAGTAGGTAGAAAGCAGTAGGTTTTTATAGTATTTCAAAAGGGTGCAAGTTCTAACATTTAAGGCTTAATTTTTCAAAACATGGTAACAATCTGCTAATGTGATTGTTTAAATTTTTCAGCATCTTGTGTTTTAATTATAAGAGTAATAAATTATCGTTGTAAAAACTTTTAGTGTTTTGAAAATTAAAAAATAAATGCTAAAAGCATTGTCACATATAAAAATGTTAGAAAAATAAGCTCCCTAGTTTTTTTTTTTTTTTTTTTTTTTTTTTTTTTTTTTTTTTGAGACGGAGTCTCGCTCTGTCACCCAAGCTGGAGTGCTGTGGCCGGATCTCAGCTCACTGCAAGCTCCGCCTCCCGGGTTCACGCCATTCTCCTGCCTCAGCCTCCCGGGTAGCTGGGACTACAGGCGCCACCACCTTGCCCGGCTAGTTTTTTGTAGTTTTTAGTAGAGATGGGGTTTCGCCGTGTTAGCCAGGATGGTCTCGATCTCCTGACCTCGTGATCCGCCTGTCTCGGCCTCCCAAAGTGCTGGGATTACAGGCTTGAGCCACCACGCCCGGCCGCTCCCTAGTTTTTTTAGTCCTCTGGGCAGCTTTGTGTCTTGTCTATCATGATCCCAAATCTCTCTTCTGCCTATTCCATGTTCCAGCTTAGGGAATAAGACTTTTCATGTTTAAAGCAACGTAATTTTCCTAGGTGAGCATTACTGAAACTAGTAGTGAGATGACATTGGAATGGAGGGGTCAACCCGGCGCAGTGGCTCACACGTGTAATCCCAACACTTTGGGAG
The DNA here is from genome assembly GCF_007565055.1 of Rhinopithecus roxellana. Taxonomy (NCBI): domain Eukaryota; kingdom Metazoa; phylum Chordata; class Mammalia; order Primates; family Cercopithecidae; genus Rhinopithecus; species Rhinopithecus roxellana. Next base: position 64,169,806 of record NC_044562.1, read on the forward strand.
GCCAAGGCAGGCGGATCACCTGAGGTCAGGAGTTGGAGACTAGACTGACAAACACGGAGAAACCCTGTCTCTACTAAAAATACAAAATTATCCCGGCATGGTGGCACATGCCTGTAATCCCAGCTATTTGGGAGGCTGAGGCAGGAGAATCACTTGAACGTGGGAGGCGGAAGTTGCACTGAGCCAAGATCTTGCCATTGCACTCCAGCCTGGGCAACAAGAGTGAAACTCTGTCTCAAAAAAAAAAAAAAAAAAAAAAAAAAAGAGGGGTCTTTCGTCACACCTACCCTACTCAGACCCAAGGATTGCCTAAGAGGTCTTGGCGTGAAGAGATATTTTACTGGAGAAGTTTTCACTGGCTTTTGAGTCACTCACTTCATCCCTACACATCTCCAAGGAAGATGGTTATGTTGGGGGTCCCCAGGACCACCCCCAGGCTGATGATTTGCTGGGAGGACTCATGGGACTCAGCATACAGTCGTACTCACAGCAAAGAGAGGCTCACGGAGGAAGTCCAGAGGAAACCAGGTGCAAGTTTCCAGAGTTCTCTCTCAGCAGAGTCACCCAGGAAGTGCTCGACTTCCCCGGTAATGAGCTGTGGCATGTGTGCAAGCTTTTCTACCAGGGACGCTCACTAGACACTCAGTGCCCAGGGTTTTTACTGGGTCAGCCACATGACACCTCTGCCTGGCACACTCACATTCCAGATTCCCAGAAGGAAAGCTGGTGCTCAACATAAACCGTATTGTTCGTAGAAACTGTGTAGGCACAGTGAGCCCTCTGACCAGCTTGGGGAGTGGTGGGAAACCTCCCCAAACCGAAGGTCCCAGACACCAGCCAAGTCCTGTCTTTCAAGCACAGGACAGCCGCCTCAGGCCTGTGGTGCTAACTCTCTTCTGAACAATGCCATGGCTGCCTTGGCCCCTGGCCAGGAGTTTGGGCCTATGAGAGACCCAGGAAAGGGCCATAGAGTCTGCATGGGACCTCCCAGTGAGGCAGCGCCACCTGGAGGAACTGGAAACACAGCCCCCAATCCCTCAGACGGGGCCTTGAGAGTGAGGGGTGCAGCCGATGCCCATCCCTGACTCAGCAACACAACCCCTTTACACACCTACACACCACACACACATACACCACATCACAAACACCACACTCTACACACCACACCATACACACACATACACACCACACCACACACACACCACACCACACACACACATACCACATCCCACACACATACACCACATCACATATACCACACCCCACACACATACACATCACACACACCACATCCCAGACTCCACACCACACACACCACACCACACACATACAGACCACACACACTACCCCACACACCACACATACACCACACTACACACACACACCACACCCAGCGCCTACCACACACAGAAACACACAACACACACACACCACACCCCACACACACACCACATCACACACGCCACACCCCATGCACCACACCACACACATACCGATCGCACACACGCTACACCACACACACCACACATACACCACACTACACACACACTACACGCACCACCTACCACACACAGAAACACACACACAAACTACCTCACACACACCTCACACCCCACACACATACACCACATCACACACACCACGCCCCACACACCATACCACACACCACGCTCCACACACCATACCACACACTGCACCATACACACACACACACCATACCACACACATACACCACACCACCCAACACACACACCACACCACACCACACACACACCACCCACATACACACTACACCACATACCACACCACACACACACCACCTACACCACCTACCACATGCATACACACTACACCACACACACCACACCACACACCACACCACAAACACACACACCACCCACACCACCTGCCACACACATACCACACCACACCACACACACACCACATGCACACACTGCGCCATGCCACATATACGGACACCACACCATACACACACCACGCACATCACCTACCACACACACAAACACACCACACCACACACCACACACACACTACACCACACATACACCACATTATACATACACCACACTACACATACACCACATGCACCACCTACCACACACACAAATGCACCACATTACACACACACATCACACATACACACTACACCACATACAGACCACACCACATACACTGCACCACACATACACAGCACACTCCACACACACATACACACTACACCACACACACACACACATACCACCACCACACACATACAAACACACCACTGAGCATGGCATTACATTAGTTTCCTGGAATTCAATCATCCTTATGAATTGGTCGAATACACACCACACTACACACACACACCACACACACCACACACCCAAACACACCACATCACACACACACCACACACCACCTACCACACACATGCACACCACATACACACTCACCACACACACACCACAAACATACATACCACATCACACACGCATACACTACACCACACACACCACATGCACACACCACAGCACACACATCACATACCACACACACCATACCACACACACCACACTACACACACATCACACGCACCACCTAACACACACAAACACACCACATCTCACATACACACACCACACACCACACACACACTGCACGCACTACCTAGTCCACACACAATGCCCACCTAGCCACACACACTACCTACCACAAACACAAACACACCACACCACACAGCACATGCCACACCACACATACACATCAAACCACATCACACATACACACCGCATCACACATTCACTCCCTTACACACCACACACATACCATACTACACACCACGCACACATACCATACTACACACCACACCACACACACCATACGCACATCTCACTTCATATGTTGCCTTAAAAGTTAAAGGCAGAAGAAACACATCATTTTACCCCTGTGGGGTACTGACTTTAAATTGCTAAGCAAGGTAACTACTATAACAAAACAATCATTTTTATAGTCATTTAATTATACTTAGGACTTCAGAGGTCAGAGGTAGATGATCTTTTGCAGGTTTCAGTAGATAAAATCAGGGCTCTCATAAAAAAAGGCATTTGAATATACATGTCCAAAATGCACCAATTTCACATATCTATGGAACATGAACTAAATAGACTCCATAAATACGCTCAGTCTCCCATCGAAAGTGGACAGTACAACTCCTTATTCTCTCTTAAACTCAGGAAATATATTTTTAGATAAATCTGCAGATAACCATTTATTGAAATAATTACAAGCCAGAAAAGTGACCTCTACCACATTGGTAAAGGGTTATTTTAGGGACTTACATGCAAAATAAGCACGTATAGAACTAAGATGAACAGTATGGCCTGATGTGACAAGAGAAAATGACGAGAGCGGACATTGTGGAGTGTTTGCTCTTCTCTAGGGGTGGGGCTGAGTCCTGAAATGCCCAGGCTCCAACAGCTGTCCCTGCAGCCTCGTGAGGGAGGCACTGTGATTATCTCCACGTCACAGATGGGGAGACTGCAGCTAGCGTGGCTGGCCCTCACCCCACATCATATCGCTGAGTGGAATTAGAGCCCATATCTCACTGACTCCGGGAGCATTGCTATGAAAACCTAAGCTGAACGCTCTTCCCAGAGAAGTATGAGTCACCAATAAAATACAAAATATTTCCCCACTCCTATGTCTTCCAAGTAAGTGAATAAAGCATTTAGTTGTGGCAGATATTTGAATTTTGGGGGGACAAATTTTTTTGATGAAATGTCACTCAAAAAATTACAAATATTGTTCATTCGAGAGTCTGTACTCAAATACCAACTGATGCTGTTTTTGAGCGGGGAAAGGCTTTAGGGAAGCTTCCTCAATAATGACTCAGTGCTGTAATTACAGGTTGATGTAGCTGAGACACTGTTCTCCATCGATTTCTGCTGCTTCTCCATTGCTGTTACCTAGTTACCCAGACCGTTATGGGGCTAGACTCTGGACCAACTAGAACTTTCCAGCTGTGCTTTGGTCCAAGAAGTCCGTCTAACCCACTGTGTGCAGCTGCGTCTCCACCTGGACACACTCAACAGGGGCTTCTGGAAGGACCCATCAGGCCTGGGAAGTAAGAACAGAAGCCTGGGACTCCAATGGCCACCCTGCTAATGACTCACTCCCCTGGCTGGCTACTTGCTTCCAATGGGCCTTTTTAGCTAAGCTTAAATCTAAAAATCCTGATTAAGATTTACCCAATTATATTAGAAAGTTTTGTCCCAAGGCTTTTTAAAAGGTGGTCCGAGAACAAAGTGGGGGTTCAAGACCTCCTTCAAATGATGTTTATTGCTCCTTCTCACCCTGGCTGTGCCTCCACTTGTCTTAGGAACCAGGGCGATACAAGGGGCTGGAACCAGGGCAGTCTCTGCTGCCACTCCCTAGGGCTGGGCAAGATGCAGGCAGGATGGCACCGCAGGTGACATCCTCCCAAGCATCCCCAGTGATTCCGAGGCAGGGGAGAGGGTGTGCCATCAGGAACCCCAGAGAAAGAGGTCCGGGAAATCATTCTTTGTAGGTTGGGATGCTCCTAATTTGTATCCACTGAGCTCATTGAGCTATCGCAACTTTGTAGATGAGGTCAATGGTCCAAATGCTGGTCTTCTGCTCCCTGCTTCGCCCTGGCCATCCTAGCTCAGGGGATCACATCTTCCCTTCAGCCCAGGGGAGCGGCCCTGTTCATCTCTGTCCTCTGTGCTGTGGATAATTCTTACTGAGCATTACAGGTAATGTTTTGTGGGTTCCATCTTTGTCCCCTACCTGGGTTTTATATTTTGGAAATTTTCTTCTCTACCATCATTTAGGCAACTTGGAGTTGATTTTGTGCATTACCATAAACTGTGATGTTCTAGTTAACAACTAACTTCCAATTTTGTAATGTTCACATTCAAATTACATTACAATTAGCCATTCTATAGCACTCTTAAATTGAAGTTATTATTGCAGGTATTACGGGTTAAAGTAGGTTGAAAGTGGGAGCCTCTGATGGGCCAACCCCCCCCTTACCACACCCACCTTAAAGGCCAAGGTCCCATAGTGTCTGGCCATACCTGGCTGAATTCTTCATGTCAACCAGTCACCCCTGATGCTGCCGGGGGGGAGAGGACATGGACAGTTACTGAGTGGTCTCCTTGGTCCAAGAGGCAGCAGGGCTCCCACCACCTGTGAGCCCAGATGATACCATCAAGCTCATTCCCAACCAAATGCAGAGAAATGGGCTTATTCTCTCCTAAAGCTGGAGACTGTGTCCTTAGATATTCTATTAAAAGGCGTGTGGCAGGGCTTCACTGGCCTCCCACTTCTCTGCTGGGTTTTGGTTGTGAGAATGAGTCAATGGTAGTGAAGGACGTAAGAAGAGGAATGGGGGAGGAACAGTGACTCAGTAGGGGCAAAGGTGAGATCAGTTGGAATGGTCTAGGGGTGTCCATGGGACAACCCAATGGAAACATGAACAGGGATTTGGATACAGTTCAAGGCACAGGAGAAGCAAATATCTGGGGGAAAGAATCCACTGGAAACAACAACAACAAAAACAAACAACCAGATTTTAAAAGGGACAAGGGACTTGAATAGAGATTTCTCCAAAGAAAATATCCAAATGGCCAATGAGTGCAAGAAGAGATGTTAAACATCACTGATCACTAGTGAAATGCAAATCAAAACCACAATGAGATACCATCTCACACTCATCAGGATGGCTAGAATTTAAAAAAAAAAAAAAGAGCATAACAAATACTGGTGATGGTGCAGAGAAACTGGAGACTTGTGCACTTCTGGTGGGATTGTAATGGTGTAGCTGCTATGGAAAACAGCATGGCAGTTCCTACAAAACTTAAACACAAAAATACAACATGACCCAGTGAAGGGGTGGCCTGCCCCTCCACACCTGTGGGCGTTTCTCATTAGGTGGAACGAGAGACTTGAGAAAAGAAATGAGACACAGAAACAAAGTATAGAGAAAGAAAAAGTGGGCCCAGGGGACCCGCTCAGCATACAGAGGACCCACACCGGCACCGATCTATGAGTTCCCTTAGTATTTATTGATAATTATCTTTACCATCTTAGAAAAAGGGAAGTGACAGGATAATAGGATCATCGTAGGGAGAAGGTCAGCAGTAAGACATATGAATAAAGATCTCTGTGACATGAATAAGTTTAAGGAAAAGTGCTGTGCCTTGATATGCATATGCAAACATCTTCATAAACCTTTTTAGTGCATAAAGAGCAGCATTGCACTAGCAAGTCCCACCTTTCACCCTAAGGCGGTTTTCTCCTTTCTCAGTAAACAGAACATGCAATTGGGTTTTACACCGAGATGTTCATTGCCCAGGGATGGGCAGGAGACAGATGCTTTTCTCTATCTCAACTGCCAACAACCGCCAAGAGGCCTTCTTTCCTCTTGTACTAGTCCTCCTCAGCGCAGACCCTTCACGGGTGTCAGGCTGGGGGACGATCAGGTCTTTCCCTTCCCATGAGGCCATATTTCAGACTCTCACATGGGGAGAAACCTTGGACAATACCTAGCTTTCCTAGGCAGAGGTCCCTGTGACCTTTGGCAGTGTACATGTCCCTGGGTACTTGAGATTAAGAGAATGGTGATGACTTTTAACCAGCAAGCTGCCTTCAGGCACTTGTTTAACAAAGCACACCCTGCACAGCCCAAAATCCTTTAAACTTTGAGTCACCACAGCACATATCTCTTGCAAGGACAAGGTTGGGGGTAGGGTCACAGATTAACAGCATCTCAAATACAGAACAAAATGGAGTCTCTTATGTCTACTTCTTTCTATATAGACACAGTAACAGTCTGATCTTTCTTTCTTTTCCCCACAACCCAGCAATCTCATTTCCAGATATATACCCAAAATAATTAGAAACAGGGTTTTGAAGGGATATCTGTACACCCATGTTCATAGCAGCATTATTCACAATCTCCGAAAGGTGAAAGCAACTCAAGTGTCTGTTGACAGATGAATGAGTAAACAAAATGTGGCACATATGTAAAACGGGAAATTATTTCACTCTAAAAAGGGAAGAAATTCTGACACATGCTACAACATAGATGAAATTTGAGGACATTATGCGAAGTGGAATAAGCCAGTCAAAGACAAATACTGTATGATTCCATTTATATGAGGTACTTAGTGTAGTCAAAATCATAAAGACAGAAGGTAGAATGGTGATTTCCAGGGGCTGAGAGGAGGGGGAAATAATGAAACACTATTATTAATGGGTAGAGTTTCAGTTTTACAAGATGAAAAGAGTTATGAGGGTGAATGGTGGTGATGTTTGCTCAATATTCTGAATGTATTTAATACCACTGAACTGTACATTTAAAATTGGTTGGCTGGGCGCGGTGGCTCACGCCTGTAATCCCAGCACTTTGGGAGGCCGAGGTGGGCGGATCACGAGGTCAGGAGATCAAGACCACGGTAAAACCCCGTCTCTACTAAAAATACAAAAAATTAGCTGGGCACGGTGGCGGGTGCCTGTAGTCCCAGCTACTCATGATGCTGAGGCAGGAGAATGGTGTGAACCTGGGAAGCGGAGCTTGCAGTGAGCCGAGATTGCATCACTGCCCTTCAGCCTGGGCGACAGAGCGAGACTCCGCCTCAAAAAAAAAAAAAAAAAAATTGGTTAAGATGGTAAATTTTATGTTATGTGTATTTTCTCACAACAAAAACATTGTGAAGGAGGGAGAAGAATTCACTGGAGCAACAAAACTGTCCCTTGAAGGTAGGCACGGTGTGGAACAAGGGCCAAGCAGAGGGCTCAGAAAATACTCACAGTTCAGAGGTAGATGGAAGAAAAGGACTTTGTAAGAGAACCTTAAAATGTACAAGACAGCTGGAAGCAAGGACTACAATGAAAGCCAAAGAAAGGAAAGTCAGAGAGAGTTTTGGGGAAAAAGAATGTGGTTAACAGCACCAGATGCAACTAGGACAATAAGTAAGATTAGGACTAAAATAGGTCCAGTTTGTGCAGCAATCAGGAGGTGACCTTTGCCAGCACAGGTTCAGAGACTGGGGAAGGGCATGACAGATGCGAGCAGACTGAAAGTTGCATTGTGAGAGAAGCAGAGACCCTCTGAGAAGGGAAGGAGTAAAACTATAGGACAATCGCTAGAGGGTTACACAAATCTAAACGAGAAAGAGAGGAAGAGAGAGGGAGACAGAGAGAGAGATGAGGAGAGAGAGTTGAGACAGCTGAGACTTGAATAGGGGCTATATTTTAAATATTTATAAATCTTTGTGTTTTGTGGCCAAGAGTGTCCCCTACATACAATGAAAGCTCAATCAACATCTGATAAATAGACAGCAAAGAAAATGTTTATTTATGATTACAAAGCCACGGGAATGATGATGGAATGTTTCCCTCATGCGTCTACCTGGAAGGGTCTGCAGTACACTTGAAGGCACCTTCACAGCCTTCTCTATTATCTTAACATCACCTAGACTACAGCAAATTTTCTTTGTCTCATAATTCTCCTGGCTTGTTTTTTTTTTTTTTTTAAATATACATCTACTTAATATTAAAGTTATATTATCAGAATAAATCTTTGAGACATAAAGTACTAAGTGTAACTGTGAGATATTATCAATTAACTAATGTAATATACACTGTATTAATGGGAGCTTCTTGTGTTGTTGTCACTATTATCCTTTGATGCAGTAAATATTCATGGATGGCCTTTTCAGTGAGTAATATGTTTTTGAGATTTTAAGTACCCTTTTAAAATCCCCCTCTTGAAGTTGGTACACAGAGACCCTTGGGAGTCCAAGAGAAAGCTTCTGAGTTGGTTGCCACCTGGACTTGTCTGGGGTCTTGTCCCCATTATGCTTTTGGATCACATCTGTGCTGTTATCCTGTGGTCTGTTTCTACCCAGAGCTACTATCCAGAGTCCTTCTGAATAAGCAAAGCTCCTTTGTTTTCTTTTGTGAGTTTATGACACCTCTCCTCCTCATCACCATCAGGGGACCACAGTGCCTTAGGATGGATATGGGGACAGAATCACAGACACCAAAGAGCTGGCAAGATATTTTGCTTACCCAAATATCTGCTAATTATATTTCTTGCTTAGAAGTCATCTTCATGGAAGCTTTCCTTGGTAATATTTGCCTCAGCATCCCTCCTACCTTCTACTCCCCAAGCCCCACCCCCACCCCATCCATGCTCAGGGATCATCCCTCCCTTGGAGCAAATTACCCTACTCTTTTTCTCCTGCCTGTGATGTGGCTGCATCTGTCAGTTGTCTATCAACACTGAGCGTTAGGACTGTGTTTTATGATTCCATCACCTGACACACAGGTATATTCACAAACTGTCTTAAATGAATGATATGGAATCATTTACCCAGAGAATGTATTTCTCATTGAAATGATGATTGATGCATTTCCTTTTTATACTTGAACTCTCTCCTATGTTGCACACATGGACTATTACATGGTGGCTCCAGAGGATGTGTCTATCACATGAACAGTCATGATTTTACAGCCTCACACAGCAGAAGGATGTGTCATGGCCTAGGACACTGGGCTGTCTATCATTTACCTGTCTGAAAGTCCTTGGGCTTTTTGTTTGGATATGGGGGCAGGATGAACAGTTAAGCCATAATCCCTGGATGAGTATTTTATGCTCAGTAATTCATGCAACCATTAAAGGAGCTCCCTCACTTCAAGTATCTCGAGGAGTAGAAAATAAAGACCAGGTGCATTTAAAGCAGCAGGATTAACTATGGAAATAATCATCTTTGGCAACCTATATTGATACTTTCGTTCTCCTTCCTTCAATGTCGACTTCTCAGAGATTATATGTATACCCCCTAGGTTCATCTCAAGCACTCTAAACACAGGACTTTTTATAATAGCTTTTTTTTTTTTTTTTTTTAATACAGAAGGTGTTTACCAGGAAAATTACTTCAACAAAAATGAAGAAGAGGAAAAATATCTTAAAAATCAGAAGAAATGGTGACATCATCAACTTGATTATAAGATCACATGAGGCATACATGCCTTGGAGAATCCTCTGACATTTTTACAACATTTTCAAATTTTCAATTCTACGTATTGGTTATTATAACAGAAGTTTCTAGAAAGGAAAAAGTGACAAATAACTTTATATTTGGGACCTGAGTGAATCAAACATGGTGACTAAGTTCTTTGGCTTGGGTCTTTACAATACCCTGAACAAATAAAAGGAATGAGTTTACTGAAATTATTGTGGAGAACTCAAAGATCAATTTGATGTGTGCACACAAGATTGATACCAGTCATGCTGACATGTTTGACTACCCCGACGTACTCAGTTGTTTCCAGAATTACAATGTGTTATTCCACACTTTTCAGTCCCTTGCACAATTTCATTAGGAATTTGATTAAAAATTAAAAATGGTCTGGAAGAATGATTTCTTCAGGAAAATGTTACTTCAAGAAGAGGCACTGAGGCTTGAAGGAGAGAAGAGAGTCTGTTGCTATTGTACACATTTAGTAAAATAGAAGGCGGTTCTATTGGGGGCTGATAAGGACTGATACATAAATAACACATCCTTTTGAAGTGAAAGGTGTCCTTTTGTACACAGGAAACTCTGCCTAGATAGCCATGAGCCATGCACCAAAAGTAAAAGACTCAACTCTTCCTCATTACTTGCTCCTCATGCAACATCACTGCACTTAGTTCTACCCACACCCATACAGAATGTATGAAAAGCCCGTATGCAAAGCCAGTTCTCCATTACCTATGGAAACTCTGCTGGGAAACTAATTTTCCAACCTTTTCATGTGATAAAGTGTTAATGATATGTATATTAAATGTCATTAGGAAAGATAATTTGTATGCACAAACAGCGGAATGAAAGAATTTTAATTCTTAAGTAACAGCACAAAATATCTGCAGTGTCCTGGGCCTGTTGTAGTTCATTGTTTTATATCTCAGGGTCTGCCCTGGAAAAAATCATTTGGAAACCTGCTGAGAACTTGGGATGCTGGCAGTATTAACACCTTCCGGGAAGGTTAAAGGTTTCAGAAGAACTAAATTTCTGCACTTCCACCTCCACGGGAAAGCACTTCTAAATGTTAATGTTTCATTTCACCTTGTCAGCCTGACCTCGAGGAAGGAGGATGGCAGCTCTAGAGGAAAACAATGATCTCCATCAATTTGCCCCTCCCTGGAAGCTCAGCTGCACATCTCAGTCATGCTTGAAGGCTACCTTTATGGATCTCATGCTGCTGAATGTGAAATCACTTATTTATGGATATTTGACATTCACTGGTGTGTTGATTCGCTCTCTGGACACTTGTACTTATTTTAATTCTTTCTAGAATACAGTACAAAGTTTAGAGCTTCTTAAATCTGCATATGGTTGCAGATCTTTTTGTGCATGCATTCATTAACTACATTTTTTTCTTTTTTGTTATTATGAAAATAATACTTTCATGCATAGAGAACACAAATTCAAACAGTACAAAAAGATTTATAATAAAAGATGAGGCTGCTTTCTATTCCTCCTCAGTTCCATCATCCAGATAATCAATACCAGTAGTTATTTGTGTATTTTTTGGGGGAAATTATCATGGATATCATATATCTATCTAACACACACACACACACACACACACACACACACACACACACACACATTTAACCAGTAGTTATTTGTGTATTTTTTTTTGGGAAATTATCATGGATATCATATATCTATCTAACACACACACACACACATTTATTTATTTATTTTTTTCATAGAGATGGAAGCATTTGTGTACCATGCTTTTTTTACTTAACAATATCTGGGTCATTTTAACCACATCAACACACAAAATTTATCTCATTCTTTTCAGTAGTTGTGAAGTTTTGATTGCATGGAATTATCTTAGGTTACTTCATAATATAGCTAGGGATGGGCATGTCAGTTCCTGGCTTGCACGAACAACTTTTTAGGGAAGCTTCCTGCTGGCACTCGGTGTCCCTACAGCAACATGTGAATTTAAGCCTGTTTTTTTTTTTTTTTAGTGTGATGGTTACTACTGAGTATCAACTTGATTGGATTGAAGGATGCAAAGTATTGATCCTGGGTGTGTCTGTGAGGGTGTTGCCAAAGGAGATTAACATTTGAGTCGGTGGGCTGGGAAAGGCAGACCCACCCTTAATCTGGGTGAGCACCATTTAATCAGCTGCCAGCGAGGCTAGAAGATAAAGCAGGCAGAAAAACGTGAAAAGACGAGACTGGCCTACCCTCCCAACCTCCCAGCCTACATCTTTCTCCCGTGCTGGGCGCTTCCTGCCCTGGAACATTGGACTCCAAGTTCTTCCGTTTTGGGATTTGGACTGACTCTCCTTGTTCCTCAGCTTGCAGGTGGCCTATTGTGGGATCTTGTGATCATGTGAGTTAATACTTAGTAAATTCCTCTCTCTCTCTCTCTCTCTATATATATATATATGTGTGTGTGTGTGTATATATATGTATCTATATATACATACACATATATGTCTATATATACATATATATGTCTATATATATACCTCTATATGTGTGTGTGTGTGTGTGTATACATATATGTATATATAGCCCTCTGGAGAACCCTGACTAATACATTGCATCATCACTCTGCCCAGAATCTAGACCCAATTTTTATATTTGACCATTTTTTGGCAAGGAAAAAACTTGGATTGTTTTTATTTTAACTATGTTCCCCATTTAGTACTAAATAAAATCATAACAAAGACATGGTCCATGAACAGTAGGCTGGAAATTAAGAAATACTAGATCAGTAAGTCAGAATTCAAGACAGGTAAGCTTCTTCTGTGACAAAATCAAATTTATTCTCATTTCTTTGCTTTTGTTTTTCTTTATTCTGTCTTTTCAGTCCAAGCCATTACAGGCTGGAAAACTGCTGGCTTTGCTTTCTGGAGTTACCGTGTTTTAATTTGCCTTCTTTCTCCCATCTAAGCCAGTCCATCAAAATGGGACGAACTAGGGCTGTATGGCCAGCAGTTATAGCTACAGTCACAGGCAATGGGAAGACTGATTCCAAATGGCCAGCCGGATGTCAGGGTACCTGCCTAGGACGGAGCAGAAGACCTGTCTTCTGGATAGTGAGTGCTCAGTGCACAGGGTAAGGCTGAAGTTCCCAGGGGCTGGCTCCCTAGGGATGTACCTGGAGCTTCTATCTGCAGGGTAATTGCAGAGCCCAGCTGCTCTTGGGAACAGGTCTGTCTGGGCTCAGGGTCTGGGCAAGGCTGGGCTGCAGGATGAAGATATTCATAACCACAGCAGGAAAGGTCTAGTAGCTTCTTCTTTTCTCAGTAAAGCTTGTAGTTTCTAGAGTCCTTCACCTTGGTGTGGCAAGGGTATATTTTAGCTCTGCCAGACTCCCCATGGCCACATTAAAGATATGGCCCTCCCTTTGCCTCCTTTGCTTAGGATTCTGGGGATGCATAAATACATTCTAAGGTATGGCTCTCTGAAAAAGAATAATTAATTACTGGAGGAGACACAAAACATTAATTAATGCAGTCACCTTTAAGGAGAGGAGTTATGGCGGGGGCAGGGGGTGGGGATGAGGGACAGCGGTATTCCTTATGAATGTTATACCATGTGAATGTTTTACCTAATTAAAAAATACTAAAACGTTATCAACTCAGTCATTTCTTAGTTCTCTTAAATGTCAGTTTCTCTGGAGAGAAAAATTTGCTCTGCAGCTTGCAAATAAAGGGCTAGGTACTCCACAAAAACTGTGATACCTTTGACCAGAATAAAAATATCAAAAATAAGAAAAAGTGGGATGATGAGAAGGAGGAGGAAATAAACTCTTTGCTTTAATTTTTTTGTTGTCTGAAGTGTCCTTTCATCCTTTCTTGGCACCTTTTTATTTGAGTCTCTTCTCTCTTTAGGGTTTTCTCTGTTGTTGCCTAGAGGTCATGTCTCTTTATATTCCATATTGGATGCCAAAGAGTTTAGTGGAATTTCCTTCTGGGTTATGTAAGAGGTTGAGTGTTGGGTTTATCACTTCCCTATATGGACCAGTTGGTATTACTTTATCAAGCTGGGCAAACACTGGTGGACACCCTCCCCCATCTGTTTCTAGAACTCTGCAATAAGTGGTAGATTGAAGCAAGCAGCTTAGGCTGAGGATCTAAATCAGCTGTGCCTTCTCTACTGAGCATAAGGTGGCCAATCCCACAGAGCTTACCCACCCCTGACAGGCAGAGAAGGGGACACTAAGCCTGCCCTTAGAAGCACATCCCTTCATTGAGCACTCATCAAATTGGTACCAATGAAGTATTAAGCTTGGGCCAATCAGATTGTAAGTAAGCCTGGGCCAACCCTTCTCCCTGGTACCCAAGCAGAGTGGATAAAGGCCCTTGCTAGTGAACTTAGTGAAGTTTGCTCTTTTCCACATGCAAAAGTGGAAGTAAATACTGCATTTATTAAGGATATAAAGGCAACTGCCATGAAGAAGAAACAATAAATGTGGTTTAAAAGTGCTCACAATTTTAATTTCAAGAACCATTTCCAAAGTAGAATCATCTGGACATTGGTTGACTGGATGCAGAGGATGAGCAGAGGGAGGGGAAAGACAATGAGTTTGTCTATTATCTAGTGCTGGTTGATGTGTTTGCTGGATAATCTCTTTCTATCTATTGATCTATCATCTATCTATATCATCAATCATTTATCTATCAATCATCTATCTGTCATCTATCTGTTTATCATTTATCGTCTACCTATCTACAGAGTGAGAGAGAAAAGGAGCGTGCTGTGAGTCCAGTAGTCCATGTTCCTCTCTTCTGGCTTTTGACAGTGACAGAGATTGAGAAATCAGGAGAGCTAGATGGAATTAGATACTGAGAGAAAGAAAACATCACAGACCCAACACTGAGGACCACCACAGCCTGTGGCTGATGACTAACGAGAAGACTCACACAAAAAGTAGTATTTGTGATCAGGGAGACAGAGAGAGCACAGCTTTCTAAGACGCATGTTTGGAGGTCCCGGTGGGTGGTGTGACTCTAACCCATGAGCATCTCCATCCTAGACAGCCATCCACACAGATCAGCCCTTTGGATTTTTCCACTGCTCATCAATGACCTTAAGAGAGCAGCTGCAGGAGACTGGGAGAGGCAGAAGCAAGAGAGTAAAAGGGATTTTCTGTGATTGATGGAGCAAAGCATCAGGTTACATAAGCATCGTGTGACTCATAAGGAAGAAATGATCATCTCAAGCGGCTATTACTCCAACAGAAGCAGCAACGAGCCAAGGAACTCGGTTCAGATGCTGTGCTGCATCCACACAGAGGGTGGTTCTACAAAAGCCAACTGTTGTATTCAAGGGAAGAGTCATCCTGAGTGACCACACATTAGAGAGGGGGGCACTGGCAACACACCCCCTCCTCCCTGCTGCACTGTAGAAAGCCGATAGGGCTTGATAGGGGCACAAAAGCATGATTGTTTTCATCTCTCTGGGGTCCAGCCAAGTAAGCTTAATTAAATGAAAATAATAGCATTTCAGTTCACCTGTGGAGGCAGAAGAGGAATGAAAGTAATCCAAGTTTCCATCAAATACTTTTTGGTTCATGGTGCAGCTCTCTAACCACCTGATGTTTATTGTTAACTTGTTTTTTTTTTTTCCTTCACCGTAGCTATTAGAGTAGAAATTTAATTACTGTGATTGAATTATTAAAGGATTCAGAAATACTTTTGCATGCTAAGCCTTTTCTTCCCCCTGAACTGAAACTGCTGGCACTAATCCAAGAACTTTTCTGTCGCTTTGGTATGCCTGAGTGCTGACTTCCAAAGCTTTGAGTCTTAACATCCTTGACAAAGGTTCATTTAATATATGCCATGTAAATATTAGGGAGAGATGTAAAATAGTGTTATATAAGAATTACATTTGAAAATATTACTGATAGAAAAGATAATGGCTTCTATTTATTATTATTATTTTTTGAGAAGGAGTTTCACTTTTGTTGCCCAGGCTGGAGTGCAGTGGCATGATCTTGGCTCACTGCAACCTCTGCCTCCCGGGTTCAAACCATTCTCCCGCCTCAGTCTCATGAATAGCTAGGATTACAGATGCCTGTCACCACACTTGGCTAACTTTTGTATTTTTAGTAGAGATGGGGGTTTCACCATGTTGGTCAGGCTGGTCTCGAACTCCTGACCTCAGGTGACCCTCCCACCTTAGTCTCCCAAAGTGCTGAGATTACAGATGTGAGCCACCATGCCCAGCCCAGATAATGGCTTCTAAAGTTTTATATCTATCTCAAGAATGTAATAGAGATTGACAATTATTAAGGAAGACTTGAAGGTGGGGAGCCTTTTAGCTTTTTATTTAATTTTTTTTTTCTTGAAGAAAACAGCAACAACAACAATAACCACACAAAACACTAGCAGTGGTGATCATTGGGAAAATAAAAACCTGAATTGTTTCAGCCCTGTTGCTTAGCAAAATAAAAAATAAGGCACCCTGATTTTTTTTTTTTCCTTAGAATTATAAACTTGAATGACCAATAGGGTAGTGGATCTTTTTTATTTGCAGCCTTTGGACCACTTGAATAAAGCAGGAGCTTGCAAGCATCACAGATTCTCATCTATCTCCCCCCGCAAATCTACAGTCCCATCCACAAAACTTCCCTTGCACCAGTGTCTTAGTGGCTTCCACTGTTAAGTAGCCTGAGCCGGCGTTTCTCCTGGAGTTGAGGGGGTGGCTCTGCAGTGATGGTAAGTGGTTGGCCCAGCACGCCCTGAGGCTTCTGGAAGTATTGGTTTGGTTCTTCCTTAAGGAACCTCTCCTGACAGATAAAAGGCTTCAATCCTGGACCACCCAGCTTCGGGAGCTTCAGGCCTTGTCACCTTGTCTGCCAACTGGCCTCCTTCATTCTTGACTCCCAGCCCCATTCTTCATTTACAGCTGCTCATGCCTGCCTACGAATTAGATGTAAAAATCAGTTTTCTTCCCTTCTCTGGTCTCAGCTGGGTTTCCTGGATGCTGTTTTCTGCTCTCTTCCATCAATTGTGATTCTTTGAACAGTTCTCCTGGTAAAGCAACTTCCTGCTCTGCCAGGTTCCTGGCTCCCCTTTCCCGGCAGATAACCAGCAGGTCTCACAGACAAGACCCACACTGGCATCAATGGCTCCAAGCTCTGAGCCCCAAGCAAAGCACCCATGGGCCCCTGGCACTTTCTCAGTTTAACCACAAGGGCTCTATTCCTGCATCTCCATAGAGAGAAGAATACTAGGGGGTCACTTATCCATCATTCATTCCATAACTATGGACTGAACATTTGCTAAGCACTAGGCCAATGTGCCTCTGTAGAGGCCTTCATCTATTATCCGAGAAGCTCAGCAGAGGGCACTCCTGTATTATAACAGTTAAGCACCGGGGCAGTGAACCTGAACCCAGAGTTCCACAGCAGGTCTGCAGTGAGAACATGCAAATAACCCCACACTTACGTGTGTGTGTGAACACGTGTGCCCATGTTCTGGTTTTTATTTACTCATCATGTTCAAGAATAAATGGGATGCTCCCTTTTGCATTTTAGGTTATTAGCCTTACTCAAGCAAAGATAATAATGCCATGATGTATTGCTCTAGTCACCGGATTCACTCAAAAGTCATTTTAATTGGTGGCACATTTTATTTCAAAGCCCTTAAAGGGAAAAAGAAGAGAATATTTTAGGATGCAATTTCAAAATTACTGCCAAGTTATTGCCTTCTGTTTGCTTGAAATAATTGAGTTCTTCTCTGGATGCAGTCACCTTGATGAAGAATAGAAAGGAGAGGACCTGAAATGTCACTGCTGCTGGAAGAGGAACTCATCTCAGGCAGAACACAAGTACATACTATTCTTTGAAAAAATGTCTCCTTCTGATTAATTAAAATGATGTAAGTGCCACAGTGCAGCCAATATTTTCCACTCAGTGGAATTTAGCCATGATGTATGTCCATGAAGAAACAGGCTCAAAGTAGGCCTTGCATGTCTGATGTCCGTGGTAAACATTACTTTCCTTTTCATAACTCCAGTGTTTTTCAATAAAAATCCATATTTGAAGGAAAGTTACCAGTCGACTCAACCAAATTACATTTTTATGTGTTAGAAGTTAAATTATCAACTGTAAAATTAACTTATCACCTGGTGAATGAAATTAGCAGGTAGAGTGGTTACTATTCAATTATGGTGAGTTGCTGTTTAATGGCTCTGTTCTGCAAGGCTCTATTAATGTCTATTACTCTGGTTTTTTTTTTTTTTTTTTTTTTTTTCTATTGGACAGCAGACAGCCCTTTGTTGCTAAACTCCATCATGGTGGTGCAAAATGTGGAGGCTGCAGTCAAAAATACTGAGGCTCTTGGTAATAATTAGCATAGCACCAAAAAAAAAAAAATCAGATACTTTACTAAAATATCTCCTTCCTACCACCTTAAAATCAAAGCAAGTCTTGACTAGGGGAAAAGGAGGTAACAAAGGTAATTTGTGGAAGCCGGATGGAGAGGCTCCCAGTCTGATCTGTCTCTTTCCCAGTGTTCAGGTCCCAGCCTACTAAACCAAAGGCTTATCTTGGGCCGGGGCTCAGCCTCGGCCCTGTCCATGGCAGAGAAGAAAGAGAAAGAAGAAATAGTTTCACAAGAAGGTGGCTATCTATGGGGCAGGCATTCAAGAGAGCCAAGAAAATCACTCCAAAAACACCAAATCCTGTCTCCCCAGGGTTCCCAATAACTGAAACGTCATCATTATGAATTATGCCAACATCTGTTGTTTTTGTTGCCTCACTAGAGTTGCTCTTTTGGTGACAGATCCTGGATTCTTCTTGGAGAACCACCCTTCCCGATTTCAACCCCTGGGCCACATCCACTGATGTGTTCCCTCCTCCTGGACTGCAGTCCTTGATCCAGGGTGGGTGCTCTAGGCTTTGGTTAGAGTTATTGGGAGTTGTACCTTTTCCTTTCCAGGATCTAAACCAAAGATGTTAGTCCAAGGCTGCCAGAAGGAAAAAGAATCAACACAGGGGAACACGGAGGAGGGCTGGAGAGACACCTGCCCTAAAGACTCCTTTTGAGCTCCTGGGGCTAGCCATGCCTGAAGAGGACCTTTATCCTTAACTTTTCAGTGAAGTCAGTGAATACATTTCCATTTTTATTTAAAATGAAGTAAGTGGCACAGTGCAGCCAGTATTTTCTGTTGAATTCTATCCTTCGGGTGGCTCACTTTAATCCTCATTGAAGGAAACAGGGTGTGGATAGAGTGGGGTGTGTGGAATAGGGCAGGCAGGTGCCCAGTTCTGTGCATACAGACCCTTGGTCCTGGAGCAGGTGGTAGGCCTCTAGGTTCTGCCTTAGTGGTCACAGCCGCCTAGGCCTTGTTACCTCACTGGGCAGCATTGGGCAGAATGATAGGCAGGGTCCTTTCCAGCCTGACACTCCGTTCCCAGCCCCGGACCCACTCAGGACCGTGGATGATCGCCCCAACTGCCACCTTGGGAATTCCAAGGGTAGGGGTGGTGGTGGCTTGTCCTTCCTTTTACAGGTAGGGTCTTCTCACATGCTTTGGTACCAACGACATTAAATGTTTTTCTGTGGTTTGTGAACGGAAGGTGATAAAGTATTTCTCTAAAATTCTAGCTTTTATTCACAAATGATTAGCATTTTCATTTTCTTCTCCCTTGACCCCGTTTCCATCGTTTCTGTCTCACAAGCTAGAGCCGGGAAGATGCGGTCGCCCATGCTGTGGCCGGCTGTCTCCTGCGCAGCAGCTCTCCCCAGATCTGTGTGTTTGCCACAATATACTCTCAGTTTTCTCCGCACCCAGGGAGGATATGCATTTGTTACGTGTTTACAAACCAGAATAAAACCATTGAATTGGGGTGACAGGAGGTGGAACCCGTGAAATATCAGTGTTTGTAACCCACGATGCCACTAGCTCCAAGCTGTAGACACATTTTCTTTCAGCCCTTGGGGCTGGTGTTGCCATTTCTGTGGGGTAGTTCACCTGCGGGCAGGTGGTTCTCAGTTCCCAAAGTCGGGTGGCAAGGGGTGCTCTCCCGAAATGCTGACACTTCCCCTGGGATGTTAGCAGGGTCGATGGAGACGGACGAAATGAGGCAGCCCAGGCGAGTGTCTGGGAGGGTGAGCTGTCCGAGTTACTTGGGGCAGGGAGGTCTTCCAATCCGCCATTGCGGCCTAGCTCCGACCCCTGCCCCAACCGCCGCCACCGGGCAAGAAAGGCTGGGCCTCCAGGGTGCCCTGGGCACAGGTCTGGGCTCCGGAGGGCGGCGTTGGCCGGGTGCAGCCCGCTGGAACCCAGGCAGGAGGCGAGCCTGGGCGTCACTAGGGTCAGGGGCCGGGGCCGGCGACTGCCGCGGCGCGAGGGTGGGTGGGGACGCGCCTCTGGATCCAGAGCGCAGGCTGGCGGCTCACCGAGGCCAGCCGCGTCCCGTCCCTTCTGGGGGTTGGAGGCCCCGACCTCGCCGCCCTCACTCCCCAGCGAGGTGTTCTCCGTCACCCTGGCCCGCCCCGCCCCGCCTCGCGCCCCGAGCTGGGACCCCGGGACCCACTCCCTCAGACAGGCTGCGTAGCCCACCGCTGCGGCCCGGCCGGGCAGGGCTCGGGTCCGGGCGGGGGTTCCGGGAGCCGAGAGCTATTTTTGCAAACGCGTCAGCCACTGGGGAGGAAGAGCCGGCTCCGGGCCCATTGTGTCTGCGCTGCGCCGCGCGGCGCGGGAGGGGCCGGGGGGTGGCGGCTGGGACTCAGCGAAGCGCGCGAAAACGGCCGGCGGGGCGGGGCGGACCACGCCTGACCCCCGGCGGCGTGCTGGGCGGGGCCCGGGGCGGGGCGTGGGCGGGTCCTGGGCGGGGCGCGAGGGGGCGGGCCCGGGCGCCCTCCGGCCGCTGCAGGCTGGTGGCTGCTGCGGCGGCGCGGGGACTGCGGGGACTGTGAGGCGGCCGCGCGGACAGCGACTCCCGGGGAAACCCGCGCCCCGGGAGCGGGAACTGGAGCAGGAGCGGCGCCGTCCCAGGCCAGAGGAGAGCGCCGGGCGCTGGGACAGCGGAGGGCCCGGGCGCTGCCGGAGCGCGGGGGCGCGGCCCGAGGAAGCGACCGAGCGAGCCCAGGCCTGGGGAGGGCGCCGGGCGCGAGCCTCCTGCGTCGAACATCCGAGGCGGCTTCGCGAGAGACAAAGCCGCGCGTAGAGAAGCGATGCCCGCCGATCGCGAGCCCGGCCAGCGAGGGCGCGGGGGCCGCGGCGTCTGAGCGCGCCGAGCCGTGCGCCCGGGGGGACGCCGAGCCCGGGGCCGGTGCGGGCGACGGCGGGCGGGGCCCAGGTGCGCCCGGCTGCGTTGGGCCCGTGACTGCTCGGGGGGCGGCGCCCTCCCACCGCAGCCGCAGTGGCCGGCGCCGCAGCCAGGAGCCATGGGCAACATCTCCTCCAACATCTCGGCCTTTCAGTCCCTGCATATCGTCATGTTGGGCTTGGACTCGGCCGGCAAGACCACTGTGCTCTACCGGCTCAAGTTCAACGAGTTCGTGAACACTGTGCCCACCATCGGCTTCAACACCGAGAAGATCAAGCTGAGCAACGGCACGGCCAAGGGCATCAGCTGCCACTTCTGGGACGTGGGCGGCCAGGAGAAGCTGCGGCCGCTGTGGAAGTCCTACAGCCGTTGCACGGACGGCATCATCTACGTGGTGGATTCGGTGGACGTGGACCGGCTGGAGGAGGCCAAGACGGAGCTGCACAAGGTGACCAAGTTCGCCGAGAACCAGGGCACGCCGCTGCTGGTCATCGCCAACAAGCAAGACCTGCCCAAGTCGCTGCCGGTGGCCGAGATCGAGAAGCAGCTGGCGCTGCACGAGCTCATCCCGGCCACCACCTACCACGTCCAGCCGGCGTGCGCCATCATCGGCGAGGGCCTCACCGAGGGCATGGACAAGCTCTATGAGATGATCCTGAAACGCAGGAAGTCCCTCAAGCAGAAGAAGAAGCGGTAATGAGCCGGAGCGACCGGGGAGCGAGCGAGTGCGTCAAGAATGAATGAATGGATGGATGGATGGATGGATGAGCGAGAATCCGCGCCCGCGAACAAAGACAGCGAACCAAAGCGATGCTTCGAATTTTTAAAACGGAATCTCTGCACCCAAATGCAGGACTGGTGACTTAAGGAGCTGCGAAGGCTGGTTTCCCGGCCTGCTCTCGACCTGCCCCCCACCCCCAGCTCAGGGGACCTTTTGTCTGAACGCCAGAGCTACTGAAGGGGTCGGGAGACGGTGGTGGGGAGTGGAAGTGCCGGTCCTGCTATCCGCCCTCCCAGTCCCAGTTGGAAGGCTCAATTGTTGGAGAGACAAAAGCGATTTCTTCCTACTCCTGCAGGGCCAGAAGTTCAGGCTGCCCCGCCCCCACTGGGGGATCGCACCTGTGAGTTACCTGAGGTATGCATTTCCCAGAACCCTGGGCGTACCCACCTGGGGGGCATGTTGGCTCTTGGGGGACCATCTCTCCTTGCATTCAGAGGCTGTGAAGCTGAGTAATTTTCGGTCACAGGGCAGGCCCCTGTTGAAATTTCATTTGTCCTGCTCTGGGCCCAAAGGAGGTGATGGTTTGGGTCATCAGAGGACTGCCTGGGACGGTGCAGCGGGCACGGAGAGCTGTGCTGGCCTGGCTGGGGATGGCCGCGGAGATGCCCTTTTCCTGGTGCTTTGTGGTGGCTGCAGAAGACCAGTGTTGTTGAGAACTGCTTTTCAGCCTGGAATCAGACATCTTCCAGATGGTTTGGACCCTATCCATGTGTAGGTCATTATCACACAAAGAGACCAATAAAAATTAAAAAAAAAAAAAAAAAAAAAAAAAAAAGACGAACTATTGGAGGTGGTGGCCAATGATGCATTTACTGTTTGCAGGATAGTTAAAGGTGTTTAAAGGGTAAGGCTTTTGGTGTAAATGCTGGATGGGGTGTGTATGTGTGGATATAGGGACCTCCCTCTGTACTGTGTAATCGGCATTAATACCTAGACTCATATGTATGGAATTTTAAATTCTCTTAGCCTACTGATTGGTTTGGATGAGCACACCAGCTGCAGATGTGTGCTGAATTGCAAGATGGTATTTTTTTTTTTAACCAAGGGATGTCTTGTAATACTAACCGTGTGATGATGGGTTTTCAGACATGTTTAAAAAAAAAAAAAAAAAAAAACTTTTACAAATGAATACTTACCTTAGAAATATTCACCTTAGGAAAAAAGACTTTGCTCTGCCCTTTTATATTCCTTTACGCTGCAAGTGGCGACATGTTCAGATTTCTAATTTGGTTCATTGTGGCCTATCTGGTTTAAGTATTTCATTAAAAATGTCTCGTTAGAGTATTTGATGTCATGCACCAAAAAAATAAAACCCCACCTTGCAAAAGCTGACCTCGTTGCATGGAATTAAAAGAGAAGGAAAAACACAAGGATGAAGTCCTTCTGAATTCATTCTTGTGGGAACTGGCCTTCGGAGCCAGCCAGCACTTTGGGCAAATGCAAACAACAATGAGTGCTTGAGATAAAAGAAAGTGTGACGTCATGGTCACTGGTACTCAGGCACTTCACAGTTTACTTGAAAGAGGCTTTGGAAAATAGATAAAGTGAAAGAAGAATAAATACATATTTTTAATAATGTAATTTTAAAAATCCTTTATAATCAGGACTCAGTCTTGGTTTGCAGAAGCTGTCATTTACCCTGAAACACAGTATGAAAAGGGAAACTGAAAACATACTGTTTGATTTTTTAGTCCCTCTTACAATCCATGTTTTCAGATAGAATTATGACTTACCCCCCACTGTTACACATTTCTTTACAAAGGAGACCTGTAGAAATTGGACATGATCATGCTTGAGCATGTGAGTTAGTCAAATTATGAGGCCATGCCTATTGTCCATTATACACCGAATGTTAATTTAAGAACCAGAGGCAGAAGTTCTGGCTTCCTGTTTGAAACCCAATTCTTACATGAAATTTTTTAAAAGCAGAAACCTAGCAGCCCAGCTGCTTTTTCTCTTTCGTCGGTGTATTTGGTACCCCTCCAATGCTGGTCTTTTTGTAGAAACTCAGTAGAGAAAGTCTAGCTAAGCAGTGTTGAAAAGCCTGCAAGATTTCAGTTTACATATCGACAGCATATTCACTGATTTCTAAATGGGCTGGTCCCATCATCTGAAGATTCTGTATAGAATTATTAAAAAAAAAATCCATCTTTCTTTATTTTCTTCACTTGCGACAATTTCTTAAGCACTTTGACATTTTGGTAGTTCCACACTATTGAGAGAATAATATATTTATTTTGTGACATTGCAGATGCCAAATACTGTAACCTTCTCGTGATAACAATACTTAGGTTCAACATCACTGTTCAAACCCTGTCATGCTTTAAAACTGATGCGAGATGATTTTGTTTTTTGCATAATCAATACTTAAGGGTGCAATCAACTGTTAGTAATTGTGCAGTAAAGTAAAGCCCTGTGGTGTATCAACTACTAGTTAAGAGTCTCAGTTGATTTCTGTAATGTTTGACCTCATAATAACCCATTTTGTCTCTGACCTAACAGAGGAAGCACAGATCAAATCACCTTGGAGTGGTCACCGGGGGGGACAGGGAGCTCCGACCAATGTATCAATGGGTGATTTATGATGCCTTCTGCCCTTTGGCAAGTGAATGGGTTTCCCATAGGGGAAGTTGGCCTCCCTCCGTGAGCTTTGGAAGTGTTTTCTAATAGACACAGGGAGGCCAGTTTTGTTTCAGAGCAATTATCTTCCCAAATTCTCTGTTCTGGTGTTGGGACTGTGTGCCCTGGTTTCTGTTTTCCTTTCTACTGCTGTAATTCTCTGTCTCATCATCCTCCTTTTTGTTTCCATAGCCTTTTATAATGCATATATGATGCTGTGAACAGAAATAAATTATTTATACAATCAAACAACTGGGGAGATTTTCTGTGGATTTTTTTTTTTTTTTGACATTGCTGGTATTCATTCTCTAGGCCTCTGCTGAGTGAGGGGATGGATCACAAGATGGTGTCTGGATTTCTAATCAGTTCTAGGGCTGTATCAGTCATCTCTGGACTTTTGGTATCAGGGTCTAGGTCTTCCGTGAATGGTGGATCTGGACACTAAAATGCAGGAGTCTATGCATTTGAGACTCATTCACTTGTGCCTGCCCTTCGGCTGGGTGCCTTCCACTGAGTTATCCCGAATCCTTTAGGAGAATGGCCTCAATGTCTAGCCCTTCCTCAGCACTCTCATTTACTAAAAAGGTCATTAATTGGTAATTACTTCAAAAATGTAATTTTATAAAATTGGAAATAGCCATGTACTAATATAAGAACGCTGTAAGTTACAAAGCTACTCTATCTTGGCTGTGTCTCTCTGCTCAGTACCGGGGCTGAGTCCATGATTTTTGAGTCCAAGGCTTGAGCTCTCTTAAATAGCAGGTGTAGTAAGACCCTCACACTCTGTAGACTCTGCAGAGAAAAGGTCCACTTTCTAAAGAAAAATGCGACTGGGCTAGAACCAATAGAACCTTGAATGGGTGCAATGGGTAGCACATGGAGGCACCTGGCAGCTGTTAAGTGACAGGCTTAATTGTTACTAAGTGATGGTTAAGACCCCAGTGGGGTGTGGGGTCTCTTAAGCATGGAGCCCAAAAGAGCCAGTTCCAAATTCTGGCTCAAGTGCCTAGAGCCCTGTGATTTTGCTCAAGTCATTTCCCTCTGAGCCTCAGTTTCTCATGTGTAAAATGGGATCATAATTGTGCCTCAAAGCATTGTTGGGAGGATGCAGCAGGGTAATACAGGTGAAGCGCTCGGCCCCATGCCTGGTACACAGCAAGTGCTCAATAGCTTTCGATTTGTTGTTATTGGCTGCCAACAACATGTGGAACGTGTGATAACCTAACCTTCCTGCAGGCCTTTAAGTCAGGTCCTTGCACTCTCCCTTTCAGCCATACTTCTTGGTATCCTCATCCCACTAAAACCTAGGCTGCTGACTCTGGGCTCGGGCCGCAATGGAGTGAAAAACAAGCAACTGGAGACTCTCTGATCAACCCAGGTGGTCTTCTCCTCCAAAGGTGTGAGAGGCTGAATTAGGTGTCAAACTTAGGTTGCCAGATTCTTGAATTCATTACTTTTCATACATCCCATATCACTAGGCTGTGATCCCCTGAAAGCAGGGAGGAGATCTTCTTTAATTACTGGTGCCTAGCATAGTACTGAGGATATAGCAGTTGCTCAGTAAATATTGGCTGAATGACTTCATTCCTGTCAATTAGTTTTAGTCACAAACTTTAGGCATTCAATAAAATTACTATCTCCTATGAAATATTTAAACGAAAATAGACAAAATGTTATTCTTCCAGATCAGTATTGTGAGATGAATCATTGCTCCAACCAAGCGTGTTGAAACTTACACATTGGTGAACACATTTGTGGGTTTCGAGGTTTTTCTTTAAAAATGAGCATGGCTTGACTTCAGTCATTCACATGGCTGCAGGAACTAATTATTGGGACCTAGATTACATCAAAAGGGCACGGATGCTGTTTCTGAAACCTAAAAAACGGCTGAAAAACCAGTTAGGAACTATTGTGGCTCCCTCGGAGTAAAAATATCGAGAATCAAAAGAAGCAAAGACCAAAACCCTTGCTTTATGGGCAACCTTAATTAACCTTGATTCAACGAATACATTCTTGGGGAGCTGAGTGACATCTGGTACTTAGACAACATCAATCATTTTTTGTTTTCTAGAAAATTAGCTGCAAGTGACCCCATCCCTCTGACCACTAGTAACCGAGGAGGTTGATGTTAATCCAAAGCCACTGTCCTGTTTCCCCCAATCTGAACTTTTCCTTCACGGTTTTGATTCTTCATTTGTAAGTTTTTTTGGTAGACCAGGGACGCCTGGCCTTACTGTTTTGTGTCTTTATGCTTGTCTCCAGAGCTTGGGTTCTTGGAACGATCCTGTTACCAGCATTAACTGTTAGACTGTTTTGATGTCACAATCGTGTGGTAGCAAAGGAAGGACAAAATTATGTGCATACAACTGATGTGAAGATTAAAGGTTTGACATGAAAAAAGTAAGAAGAGAACAAACGCAGAACTTGATAGTCCTTGATTTAGCAGCTCTCTGGCTGCCCAGCTGAATAACCTCTCTTCTGCTCTGCGTCCTGATGTAGGTCTGATGCCCACAGCTTGGCATTTGCCTGCCAGGAAGGAATCCGCCATCTCAGTTGATACGCAGGCATTTCTCTTCTCTCCTCATTCGGCTGTCTCGTACATGTTCACTTATCCTTAAAACAGCCCTCTCCTTCTGGCTCTCCCTGGCTCAGCTGAAACTCGTTTAAAATAGACTTTGCACAAGACGTTGGAGGATTTTATACATTTGTTTTGCACCAGTTCTGAACTTAGGCGTGGGGCTGCGTCAGTTTCAGAGAGGAACTTGCAATGTGAGGATTTCTGAGAAAGTAGCCTGTTGTTTCTTCCCCAAGATTAGAAGTGAGAATGAAAGATCTGTGTTACTTACTCCACCTAAGTTTTCAGAATATGCAGTGGCTTTCTTTGAATGGTACCACCTGACATGCAACTCTGGGCATGAACTGCTCCTAATGCAGAATGTAAGTGTGACTGCATTCTGCATGGAGCATGGCAGCATGGCATGAAAGACATAACCAAAACAAGCAATTTTTAAAGTTGTTTTTATAGCATGCCTTTTAGAAGGCAAGCATCTCATTTCCATTTGTTAATTAAAATTACTCTAGCATAGTACCATTAAGCACAGCCCGGTTTATAGTCCCTGTTAGTCCTAGATGATCATAGTAATAGCCATGGCAGCCTTTACTGAGTGCTTAGTATATGCTAGGCACCATGCTAAGTGCTTCACATGCTTGATAATTTTTCCTCCCAAAGGCCCCAAGATACCAACTCATTTTATTTGCACTTACAGATGAGGAAACGGAGGTTAAGAGGAGATTAGCTAATGTTCTGCAAGGGTGGAACTAGTTTAAGCCCCAGGTCCCTTCAGCCCAAGGGCTGGGCTCTTGGAGGCTGCACTAACCTGCTGGTCTTAGATCGGGAAGGTTCTGCAGTTTAAAAAATATGGAGCTCTGGGCCAACCACGGTGGCTCACTCCTGTAATCCCAGCACTTTGGGAGGCTGAGGCGGGTGGATCACCTGAGGTCAGGAGTTTGAGACCAGCCTGGCCAACATGGTGAAACCCTGTCTCTACTAAAAATACAAAAAATTAGCCGGGCATTGTGGCAGGCACCTGTAATCCTAGCTACTTAGGAGGCTGAAGCATGAGAATCTTTTGAACCCAGTAGACAGAGTTTACAGTGAGCCGAGATCGTACCACTGAACTCCAGCCTGGGTGACAGAGCAAGATTCCGTCTAAAAAAATAATAATAATAAATAAATCTGGTGCTCTGGATCTAGGAAGGCAAGGATGGAGGGTTTGTGTTGCCAGCCTGTATCACCACCCTCATGCTGATAACAGAAAGGGTGGCCTTCTTCCCCCTCGCCTTCCCCCACTGCCAGGTCTCTGCCGACGTCCTAGCACTGCACCTTGCTTTCTCTCCTTAGCACATCCCAGTGTCTAGAAGACAATCCCTCTTGTTTCAGATTCTGTCCCTGAATAATTTTGTTTTCAGTTTTCCTTTCAGGAGTGGTTGTCGGGGACGATGCCTACCCTACACAGGGTGGACAGGAAGGACTGTCAGGTGTCACTGGGTCTGCATTTGGGGATGTGATCTTGAATGAATCACCTGTCTAACTCCTCTCAACCTCAGACCCCTCAACTACAGGATGAGGCTGAGAATCCCTGTTCTCTCTACCTCTCAGGATTGTTTTAAAAGTAAAATGAAACACTAGACGGAAAAGCACCATGCAAGCTGCAAGGCAAGTCATACACACGGCAGGGATCCATATGATGCTTCGGCTGTGACCCCTTCTCCCCGCTGATGGCAGGATGCCCACTCCTGCTTGTAGGGGAATTCTGCTGGTCTGTTTTTCACAGACAGGCCAAACAGCCCTAGTGCTTGCTCTCTCTTCATTTTCACTGATAAGACTTCCAGCTCATGCAGAGTAAACCAAAGGAGACTTCCTAAGGGAAAACATCTCTCCTTGTGAGATTCTGGGCTTGGAATCTTTAGTGGAAGTTTCCAGTAAGTGACTGTGGGGGAAACAAGCCTCCTCTATCTGTGGTTTGCAGAATTCTGATTCTTCTAATGGCTACTCCTGAATGTTTCCATTTCCTTAAACGCTAACTCACTGTGCAGTTAATTTCAACTGCCTATGCCTCATAACAACTAAAAAAACTACACTTGTGACATTTAAAAGGCATCATGGTAAGTAATGATGATTGCAACAGTTTATTTCATAAATATGTGTTTGAATCCATTACATGAATGAAAATTTGCATTGCTATGTAATTTGAAGTGTGCTGGGATGCTGTGTTTATTGAATAAAAAAGGCTTCCTAAAACAGTGTGGACAGCCAATTGTGACACCCACAATATTAGGGAGACTGTGATATAGGCAGAGTGCTTGTCCTCAGAGGGCTGATATTCTGGTAGGTGAGTCAGGCCTAAATGATCAAGTGAGGTGCTTGACTCCAGTGGAAAGCATCCATCATTTTACCAAAGAGAAAGTCACAAATTTAACCAAACCCACCACTGCAAGCCACACCAGCCTTGGAGTAGAGCCGGAAGCAATGTATGTTCCCAAAGCATATTACTCTGTGGTCCTGGTACCTGCGATGTAAAGAATTCTGCCCCCCTCAAAATCCTTCTCCAACTCTTTCAGAGATTTCCTGGGGCAGGGAGGGATGTTCATTGTACACGTGTCCTCAGCCTCCTCCACTTCCTTTCCTGCCCTAACTCCTGGAGGCAGTTTTGCAGGTTTTTGAGAAGCTAATCATCGTAGTCAGCATGATGGCCCAAACTGCTGATCCCAAACACTGGTGACCCCACATGGGTCCGCCCCATTCTCAATGTCCAGCAGGTATTTCTGGGGCCTGGCTCCTCAGTGTCTGCTCTTGCACATAAGGAAGAGTCAAAGAGCCCAGGGATTATCTGAGTGTCTAATGCTGTGCCATCCCAGAATCCCCCTTTTATCTGACACTGGCTCTCTCTCCTGGAGCCTTTCTTGGGTATATCAGCCCACTAGTCCCCTCCATGGAGTTCTTCCCAAGAGATGCCTTAGCTGATTAGAAATCCTGGGATGGATGGGAATCTTGGTGTGGGCCCAGCTCAGGGTTCTAAACCAGGGCTCCATCAACCTCAAGGGAGATGTGTGGTCTGCCTGCAATCTGGTTGCTGTCATAGAGTTAAGAATTTCCTGCAGAAGTATTGAGAATGACCACATCCCCCTGAAATCCAGGCTGTGTCTTAATTCTGCTCTTCTTGCATTTGGTTGTATAGATAATTGGATGCTGGAATCAGAGATTAAAGGATCTGATGTGGGGTGAAGGCCTCAGAAGGAGATACTGCAGGTAATCTCTACAGATCAATATCTTATCATCTTGCTGGCAGGACCCTGATTTTGCTGGGATGGCACCTTCTGTCTCATGGTTATGTATTCAGAAAAGGCTACCCTTCCCCAGCTTTAAGAGAAATTAGTATCAACCATAAAATCAATCATTGCTGTTGCCTGCAATTCGCTTAGGATAGGCCATGTTACCATTCTGACCGATGAGGATGAAAGGAAAGGCTTTTTGTAGAAGAGAGAGTGGGTGGGCTTTGGAAAAAAAATTATTTTGGAAAATGAGACATAGAGACCATATGTCTCTCCTTTGCTGCCTCTGAATTTCAGTGAATAAAGATGTGATGCCTGGAGTGACTGCAGCCATCCTGATACCATGAGGAGAGCCAACCCAGACACTAAGGAAGGCAGAAAGGAAATATGAAAGGAACGTGGGTCTTAGAAAATGTCATTGAACTGCTGAAATAACCAACCCAGGACTGCCTGAACTCAGGGCTTGGGATTTCAGCTATCCTTCAGACACCATCACCAACCCTGATGTTGCAAAAACAACGAGAGCTCCCCACAAGAGCTGCCATGTGAGAGAAGCCTCTCTACCCCCTCTGTGTGTGACAACAGGTCACAAGCAGATGGAAACCTGCCTTGCTTGGCCCAGTCTGGAGGAGTGGAAGGACTGACTGCTCCCATCCTGGTTTGACAATTACTGCCAAGGAGCCAAGGATGTTCTGGCCACAAGAGTATAATTCAGAGTAAACAGCTGAGAACGTCATTCATTGTTAAGCCCTTTACCACCGCTCATTTTCTCAAAAGAAATTATTCTGATAATATTAATTATTGCCATTCATGGAGTGTTTGTTTTATACTAAATGCTGAATTGAGCACTTGACAGTCATCTTATTTAATCCTCTCTGAAGCACTATGAGGTAGGCATATACTTCCTGTCTGCACCAGCTGCCTCCTTTGGATAGACAGACAGACAGACAGACAGATAATCTTGAAAACAAAGGTCAACCACTTTTGGAGTGTCAAGCACTGAGCCAAACACATTAGATGGGCTGTTCTTCTTACCCCTGACAATAAACATCACGGAATCAGGACTAGTTTTATCATTAGCCTCACTACAGAGATACAGAAACAGGCTTGGAGGTGCTGGGTGCCTTGCCAGGGTCACAGTGCTACTATGCAGAGTGAGGATTTGAACCCAGGCAGTCTGACCTCAGAGCCTGTGCACCTGCTGTGAGGCAGCTCTACAAGGCCCTGAGCTGGAAACTGGCACATGGCAGGTACCCCAGGATATCTGTCTCATGAATGGACTCCTAACTGGTGCAGCGTCTACCACCATTGCAGCTGGGAAAGACTGCACAGAGATCTCTGAACCAGCACCTTTCAAATCTGATGGGCATACTTATTGCCTGCCTGGGGATTCTGCTGCATCCTGCATCCTGCATCCTGAGTTGGTGGGGCTGGGATGTGTCATAAGATTCTGCTTTTCTAGTAAGTTCCCAGTGAGCCTGATGCTGCTGTTCCCTGAATGCAAGCATCAGAGCATTCATTCATTCCTCGGGAGTTGCCAGACCTTGACTTTGTATCGTGCCAACACCTCAGAAGATTTCATGCCTCAGCCATGTTTCTCTGGTCCCTTTAAAGCAGCGGCTGTCAACCATGGGTGACTTTTGTCCTCCAGGTGCAATGGCAATATCCTGAGACACACCCTTGGGTGCCACCACTAAGGGGAGGGGGCTACAGGCATTAGGTGGGTAGAGGCCAGGATGCCACTGAACATCTTACAGTGCCTGGGACAGCCCCCCAAACAATGATCTGGCCTAGAATGTCAATAGCACTGAGGTCGAGGAACCCTGCAGGAAGTCTTTGCACTGGCAGTTCCCTCTCCCTAGGACACTTGTCCCCCAAGGGACTGCCTGGCTCCATCCTTCCTTTCCTTTGGGTCTTTGCTCCAACTTCCCCTTCCAGGCACGGCCTTCGCCAGCCTCATTTTAAATTGTAACTCCCATCCCTCACTGTCTCTCCCCTCCCTGCATCATTTTTCTCCATGGAACATAATTCCACTGACATAATATGCATTTTCCTCAATTATTTGTTCATTGCCTGTCTCTCCTATGTGTTAGTTTCCCACTGCTCCTATAAAAAAATGGCCGCAAACTTAGTGGCCCCAAATAACACAAATGCATTCTCGTACAGTTCTAGGAATCAGAAGGCCTCAAATCCAGGTGTCAGCAGAGGTTGTTCCTTCTGCAGCCCCAAGCGAGAGTGTTCCTCGCCTTCTCCAGCTTCTAAAGGCTGCCCACGTTCCTTGACTCATGGCCTCCCTTTTATTAGGTTGGTGCAAAAGTAATTGGAGTTACTAAAGGTAAAAAATGCAATTACTTTTGCACCAACCTAACATCTTCAAAGCCAGCCGCAAATCTCTTCTGCACCTTCAAATCTCTCTCTGACTCTGGCCTTTCTCTTATAAGAATCCTTATGAAGACATTGGGCCCACCCAAATAATTCAGGGCAAACTCCCCACCTCAAGGTCCTCAGCTTAATCACAGCCACAATGTTCTTTTTGCCATGTGGGGTAACATATTCACAGGTTTCAGCAATTAGGACATGAGCATTTGGGGGACCATTATTCTGCCCACCACCCCCTCCTAGAATGAAAGCACCACAGAGGCAGAGAGTTTTATCTAACGTGTTGATTTCTAAATCCCCAGAGCCTAGCACAGGGCCTGGTACTTAGCAGTACTCATGTATTGGATGATGAATAACCATTGGTTTTCAGAAGATATAAATAGAACATTGGAAGCAACAAAAGACACTCCTACCATTGAAAATATGGCTCAGCTGTAAGAGTCAAACCGTAATGTCGATTTGTTGTGGATGAGTATCGGTACACAAGAAGGAAACTTAAAGAGACAGGCTACTGTCCTGGCCAGAGTTAGAGCTGGACAAAACAGTCAGTGGATCCACATAAGGATGGTGTCCACCCACAAGGCCCAGGCCAGCCAAGAAAGCGTGGAAAACAGGGGACCCCAAGAGACGCTGGCAGCAGAGACCTCACTTTTTCAACAGCCAGTGTGGCCACCGATGGCTGCCATGGCTTTCCTACGTGGGGTGGAAAGCCTGGACAGCGGACACAAATAAATGCCCCCTTGGCAGGTACAACTCTAACTGCAAATTAACCCGCGGACATTTTGGTTTGTGAGTTGGTGTGTTCGTTTCCCAGGGCTGCCATGGCAACGTGCCACAAACAGAAGGGCTTTGGCAACAGAACTGTGTTGTCTCCTAGTTGTGGAGGCTAAAAGCCTGAGACTGAGGTGTCAGCAGGGCTGGTTCCTTCTGAGGCCACCAGGGCATGTGTTCCAGGCCTCTCCCCCAGCTTCTGGTGGTTTGCTGGTAATCTCTGGTTTTCCTGTTTGCAGCAGCATCACCCCAACCCTCACATGACATTCTCCCTGTGTGCATATCTCTGTGTCCAAATTTCACTTTTTGTGAGGACATGATCATTTTGGAATAGGGCTCACCTAGTAACCCCATCTAAACTTGATCATCCTCAAAGACCCTATTTCCAAATAAGGTCTCATTCACAGTACGAGGGGTTAAGACGTCAATATCTTTTGCAGGGGATGCCATTCAACCATAACTCATGATTTCTGTGAATTGAGACACCGTGAATCTGAATCTACAAGTTTAATTAGCTTCGAGACACCAGGAAACCACGAACTATGGGGAAGTCCTCACAGAATGCACTGAGGACAGCTGCCTGTTCACGGATTACACCTGGCCCGGTACCCACTTCCCATTCAGCCTCCTACGTTCGCAGGGAGCTTTCATCTTGTTGATATTACATAATGTTTTATAGCTGAGTTTCAGGGTAAAAATCTGTGCTAAAATGCTACATTGGCTGGGAGTGGTGGCTCACGCCTATGATCCCAGCACTCTGGGAGGCCGAGGCGGGTGGATCACCTGAGGTCAAGAGTTTGAGACCAGCCTGACCAACATGGCAAAACCCTGTCTCTAGTAAAAATACAAAAATTAGCCGGACATGGTCGTGCATGCCTGTAATCCCAGCTACCTAGAAGGCTGAGGCAGGAGAATCATTTGAACTTGGGAGGCAGAGGTTGCCGTGAGCTGAGATCATGCCATTGCACTCCAGCCTGGGTGACAGAGCGAGACTCTGTCTGAAAAAAAGAAAAGAAAAAGCTATCTTGAGATGTAACATATTGGCATAAATATTTGAATGCAGAAAAATAAGCCTGCTATCCCAGGAGTGAGGTAAGTCAAATCCCACAGTGAGGAGATAACTCGGAGATATGAATGTCACCATGCTTAGATGGATTTTTACTTAAAATTAGAAATATGGTATGAATTAACAAAAATGCCAGGAGAGACAGTGTAACCTCAGAGCAGGTGGCAGTTTTGGAATCAGGCCTGTGTACACTCAAACTGTAGCTCAGGTTCATAACTGCTGTGTGACCCAGGGTAATTTTCTTAACTTCTCAGAGTCCACATCCGTAGAAGATGCTAAATAAATGAACAATATTTTCATTCCATTCCTGTCACTTATTAGCTGTGTGACCCTGAGCAAATTGTCTGACACTCACTCAGCCTGTTTCCCTATATTTAAATTGGTGCCTAGGACCTACCTCACAGAGCCGCAGGTACTAAGAATAACTTATCACGAGACACAGATGCTCCTGAAGGAACCGTGTATGTGACATTTGTGACAGTCCCTAAACCTTGGTGGGATGTTAATTCTTCAACAAGATTGGAGGATCTGCTCCAAAAATAAATGCAAATAAGATTCTACTATTTTATATGGAAATGTTAAAACTAAGACATGGAGATCACTCCTCTTATTAGTAATGTTAGTGAATATAACATCTTTTTTTTTTTTTTTTGAGTTGGAGTTTCGCTCTTGTTGCCCAGGCTGGAGTGCACTGGCGCAATCTTGGCTCACTGCAACCTCCGCCTCCAGGGTTCAAGCGATTCTCCTGCCTCAGCCCTCCCAAGTAACTGGAATCACAGGCATGTACCACCTCACCCAGCTAATTTTGTATTCTTAGTAGAGACAGGGTTTCTCCATGTTGTCAGGCTGGTCTCAAACTCCCTACCTCAGGTAATCCGCCCGCCTTGGCCTCCCAAGGTGCTGGGATTACAGGCGTGAGCCACCTTGCCCGGCCTATAAAATCATTTTGTGAGAAAATCAAGTTAACCCTCATCATGAATTTCTCCCTGTTCAACTCAATAAGATACTCTTCATCTCAAGAGAAACTTTTATAGATGTGGCAATAGAAACCCAGCGTATAAGACAGCCATTAGGTTGTCTCTTATGCACTTTGCAGAGTGCAAATGTCTCTGCTGAAGGTGGTGATATAAGCAAAAATCATTTACCTTTAGCTAATTTAACCAATTATGACACAAAAAAATACTACCTTCAACAACAAAGACAACCTAATTTAAAAATGGGCAAAGAATTTGAATAGATATGTCTCCAAAGAAGATATACAAATGGCCAATAAACACATGAAAAGATGCTCAACATCATTAGTCACTTCTGGATTGCAGATAAAACCGCAATGAGACACCATTTCACACCCCTGAGGATGGCTATAATTTTAAAATGAAAAACAAAAACCAGGAAACGTCTTCATACATTACTGATGAGATGTTAGATGGTGCAGCATCTGTGGAAACAATTCGGCCATTCCTCAAAAAAATAAACAGAATTACCAACAGATTCATCAATCCCTTGCCTAGGTCTCCACCCAAGAGAGTTGAAAGCATGTGTTTACAGAAAAACTCGTGCATGTATGTTCATGGAGCATTATTCATAATTGCCCCAAGGTGGAAACACCCAAATGTCCATCGACTAATGAATGGATTAACAAAATGTGGTATATCTGTACAGCAGAATATTAGTCACCCATGTAAAGGAATGAGGCACTGACACACACTACAACACGGATAAACCTGGCAAACATTATGCTAAGTGAAAGAAGCCAGACACAAAAGAACACATAGTGTATGGTGCCATTTATAGGAAATGTCCACAATATGGAGATCAGAGAGACAGAAAGTAGATGAGTGGTGGGCAGGGGCTTGGAGGGGTTGTGGGTGGGAGAGATTGACAGCAGTGGGTACCGGGTTTCTTTTCTGGGTGATGAAAATGTTCTAGAACTAGACAGTGATGATGACTACACAGCATTATGAATGCACTCAAAATCACAACGTTGTCTTTTAAAAACATGAATCTCATATTATGTGAATTATATCTCAAGCTTTAAAATTGAAAAAGAGGCCATGTGCGGTGGCTCATGCTTGTAATCCCAGCACTCTGGGAGGCTGAGGCTAGTGGATCACCTGAAGTCAGGAGTTCGAGACAAGCCTGGCCAATCCCAGCTACTCAGAAAGCTGAGGCAGGGGAATCACTTGAACCCAGGAGGCAGAGGTTGCGGTGAGCTGAGATCATGCCACTGCACTCCAGCCTGGGCGACAGAGCGAGACTGTCTCAAAAAATAAAAATAAAAAAAGTTGAAAAAGAAAAAACCCACCAAACATAGTACCTTATCTGACAAGACTTGTCATCTTGAAAGATCCTTAGGAGCGGATTCCTTTCTAGTCAGCCTGAGAAGAATGATAAGTGACATCTGTTTACTTTTTTGTACCCAGTAGAGTGTGCCATTCTTATACAACTAACTTTGAACAGCCAAGGAAAATGATATCCCAGGCAGATTTAATTAAGTTATTAATGAGGGCTTGTTTGAGTTTCTGTTACCACTTTAATTGCTACAGTTGGGCTCTTGAGTACTAAATCACATTAGAGGGTTCCTCTGGTAAGACTCAAGGGTTGAACAGGCCTGGGAGAAAAAAAAAAAGAAAAAGAAAAAAAAAAAAACAGCCTGGTGCCACTGACCAATGATTTCTAACATTTCTTCTTTCATCTTTCAGATCTTAGGTTTTCACACTCCCAGAAATATGCACTGATTCCAACAGTACTCCATGGTGCAGGCTGTGACTTTGCAGTTTGTCTTACAGTAAAGTCAGGATGCTGATTCCGATGGCAGGTGCTTTGCAAATGAAAGCATTTGAATGTCTACCTGTGTGCCCATTTACACTCTCAGACTCCTATAAGGAACTCATTCATCATTGTAAATCAGCCAAGGACTCAACAGTCTATAAAAAGGGTTCTTGAGTTTCCAAGTTGTTCTTCCTTGCTGTGCACATCGCTCTTTGTGTCTGGATCTTCTTAAACTCAGATTAACTCTTGTCTCTCTGGTTCCCTTTCAGGATTATGATCAACACCATTCAAGTTAGACATTAATCTACTGCTCCTACTGACTTGCTCCGGAATGAACACATTCTACAGATCTTTGCTTCTGAAACTGTAATACGCAAAGGACTCACCTGGGGCACTTGCTAAAAAACACCAAGTCTTGTTTATTAGGCCCAGGTGGGGCCCAAACTTCTGTACTTTTAACAAGCTGCCTGGTGATGCTGACGCTGCTGGTCTGAGTAGCAAGGAACGAAGCCATAGTTTCTGTATTGCAGAAGACAGATGGAACGCGTGATAGGCTGCCCTCACATGTACCCTTGCTGAGCCCAGTGTAAAGGGTGAATGCTACAGAAGGGAAATGCATGCTCATACCAGGAGAGCACCTGGAAAATGTGCAGTTCTGCCTTCACGAAGTGGATATTGCAATGGCCTCTGCCAGCACAGGGGCTGGAAGGGAAATAGCAATACCAGTGGGTTGCTAGTGTGGCCTCACATATTCATGAGACTTGTTTTGTCAGATTTCAAGGACATCTCTCAGTATCCATGACTTTCCTAACCGTTTGTTTTTGTTTTTGTTTTTTTAGAATGTTAAGACACTTGGACCTTGGAATGCTGCATGCATGACCCGAGGCAATGTGCAGTTTCAAGAGATACTGGCAGTCAGTACCTACACCCGATATCACGGCCCCTCCTGGTCCCTTCCATGCCCACTGAGGCAGAATCTCCCTGTGCCCCTGCACACTCACGTGTCTCCCCTTTCTCAGCCCCATGGATTGAGATCGGATCATACCACTGACTCTTACCAATGTAACTAGAGGGAAAAAGGACAGTTCCAAGAGAATGTCCATTCTCCTTGCTTCCGTTACCCTCTGGACAGGGGAGTGGAAAGCAATGGATTCTAATATAACTGAAGGAGGCCAGGTGCAGTGGCTCATGCCTGTAATCCCAGCACTTTGGGAGATCAAGGTGGATAGATCACTTGAGGTCAGTAGTTTGAGACCAGCCTGACCAATATGGCAAAAACCCATCTCTACTAAAAATACAAAAATCAGCTGGGCGTGGTGGCATGCACCTGTAGTCCCAGCTACTTGGGAGGCTGAGGCAGGAGAATTGCTTGAACCCAAGAGGCAGAAGTTGCAGTGAGCTGAGATCGTGCCACTGCACTCTAGCCTGGGTGACAAAGTGAGACTCTGTCTCAAAAACAATAAAACAAAATAAAAAATAAAATAAAAAATAAGATAACTGAGAGGCAAGATGAGAATTGCCTGGAAGCCTGAGTCACTTCTTCCTAGAGTCACTCTGCTCAGTCTGCAGCCAACTGTGATGTGAGCTAGACAAAAACCTCTGTTGTGTTGTGCCACTGAGACTTTAGAGTTTATCTGTTGACATAGCAAAGCTCAGCATGATTAGCGTTGAAACACCTACCAACTCCACCGACCACCACAAGAACCCACAATGCCAGGCCAGCTGTTGGTTATCAGATGGTTGGTG
Organism: Rhinopithecus roxellana; assembly: GCF_007565055.1. Taxonomy (NCBI): domain Eukaryota; kingdom Metazoa; phylum Chordata; class Mammalia; order Primates; family Cercopithecidae; genus Rhinopithecus; species Rhinopithecus roxellana. Next base: position 64,209,105 of record NC_044562.1, read on the forward strand.
ACAAAGAGTCTGTGCATGCAAAATTTTCTCCAATTTCTGGGCATATGTTCTCAGGGGTCTTGTTCAACCACCTTCTATTTCTTACTTTGAAAACATTTTTTTCTTCTTTAGAGTGGGGGGCAGAGTATGTTTCTTTGTGTCCCAGGTGGAATGAAGTGGCGTGATCGTAGCTCATAGCCACCTCGACTTCTTGGGCTCAAGACATCCTCCTACCTCAGCCTTCTGGGTAGCTGGGACTACAAGCATGTGCCACCACACCCAGCTAAGTTTTCAATTTTTTGCAGAGACAGGGTTTTGTCATCTTTCCCAGGCTAGTCTTGAACTCCTGGGTTCAAGTTGTCCTCCCGTTTGGCCTCCCAAAGTGCTGGGATTACAGGCCTAAGTCCTCAAGTCTGGCCTATTTCTTACTTTTTGTGACACAGTGCAGTGCCCACTGGCACTTCCAGGTCCTCTTAATCTTTTGGCATCAAGGGCAATGCTTCTCAAACGTGAGCGTCAGGCAAGCATCAAGCTTATTTCAATCTTTTGTTTCGCTGGCCGGCATGTATGATTATACTCCACCACAAATGAGACTAATATCAAAGCTGGTGCTGGGGGTCAGTGGGCAGTGAAAGCTTGTCTTGGGAGGTGCATTCACTACCTGTGGCTGCCGTAGCAATGACCACACATTGGGCACAACAACAGAGCAACAGAATCACAACAAGAGGTGTATCCACTCACAGTTCTGGAGACTAGAAGTCTGAAATCAAGGTGTGGTCATGGCTGGTTCCTTCTGGAAATTCTGGGGAAGACACTGTTCCAGGCCTCTCTCCAGCTCCTGGGGGCTTCCGGCAGCCCTCAGCATTCGTTGGCTTAAAGAGGCATCACCCCAATCTCTGAACTTCTCCCTGTCTCTCTCACCCCTTCTCTTCTCTTACTAGGACACGGGTCAATGCATTCAGGGCTGGTTCTAAATCCAAGATGACCTCATGTCAAGATCCTCAACTTCATTACACCTTCAAAGACATTTTTTCCAAAGAAGGTCTCATCCACAGGTTCTGGGTGGACATACCTTTTAGGAGGTCACCACTCCACCTGCTACAGAAGCCAATGAGAAGAGGCAAAACCCAAACAACTTATTGAAATATTCACAGAGCTTTGTAAGCTGGGAGGACACCATCTGGCTCAAGCCCATTCTATGTATCTCTCATTGTAACTTACAGTCATCCCTCAGTATCTGCAGGGAGCTGGTCCCAGGACAACCCCTCAGACACCAAAATCTGCAGAGCCTTGTGGCTTATACAAAATGTTGTAGCATTTGCAGATAACCTATGCACGTCCTCCTGTATTATAAGAAATCATCTCTAGATGCCTTGTAATGCTGAGTACAATTGTTATACTGTATTTTTTATTTGCATTACTTTAATTATTATATTGTTATTTTTATTGTTTCTTATTCCCAAATATTTTTGATATGCAGTTGGTTGAATCCTCAGATGTGGAGCAGGAGGATATAGAAGGCCGACTGTATCTGGACGCGATATGGACAAGGTGTCATCCTGTGAGCCTTTGGGAGAGGACCCTGTCTTAACATGCACTCTGCCTGAGGAGCAGCACACTGCTGTGGTGGCTGTCTCTCTCTCCGTCTTTTTTTTTTTTTTTTTCTTGAAACAGAGTCTGGCTTTTTTGCCCAGGCTGGAGTGCAATGGCACAATCTCGCTCACTGTAACCTCTGCCTCCCAGGTTCAAGGATTCTCCTGCCTCAACCTCCCAAGTAGCTGGGATTACAGGCACGCACCGCCACCCCACTTACCTAAGTTTTTGTATTTTTAGTAGAGACAGGGTTTCACCATGTTGGCCTGGCTGATTTTGAACTCCTGACCTCAAGTGATCCACCCACCTCGGCCTCCCAAAATGCTGGGATTACAGGCGTGAGCCACCGCACCCAGCCTCTTTTTGTTTTTGTTAGTCTGTGTGTTGTGGTTTTGGGAATCCAGTTCAAAGTACCAACATCTGATGGGAAGCCAGGGAACATATTCCCCAAGTGGAGGGACACAGGGCAGGCTGCCCTGAACCCCTGGGCATGTGAAATGGGCAGCCAACCTGACACCCTTGTCAAAAAGCATTTTGCTCAAAGTAACTGAACTTCCAGGAACAGAAGATGTGTGGGTCCCACACTTGCTCTTCCTGGGAGCGCTGACTACAGCCATGTCACAATTTACTCATTGAGATTAGAACAGAATGGACTTCATTATATCACTGTGAGTTTTTATAATTTAATTTCACTTGTTATAACACAATTATGAAAGATGATTGACGAAAGGAAAATGTGTGTGAAAATGGATGCCATATGCACTTGACACGTGACCCAATTTGATTCTCTCCCAACAGTTGAACATTGAGCATGGACCCTCGTCATTCGCCTTCCTAATCAACAAATATCTTTGTGTCCTTCCTGTGCTGCTATGGATTTCTGATCACATAAGCCTGCTAGAAACCTGGACACCTCTGTTCTAGCAGGATGCTAACAATGGTCTTTCTTATTCAGTCCTGAAGATAGTGGGTATTCCCGAGAGGGGAAGCTGTGGGAGGTCACTTGCAGCTTCTTTGTGGAGCACAGCATCTGGCCTGGGGTCATCTTGGTGGGCCACATGTCTGTGATCAAGGTCACTAGCATGAAGGCAAAGGCCAGTTGGAGCAGGAGAGAATGGTAGTATGGGCAGGAAGGTTCTGGTATCTCTTGGAGTTGGCAGTCGGACTGGACTATGGGGCCAGCAGGCTTGGAGGCCTGGCCTTAAGGAGGCCGAGAAGAGAGGAGTAGATGCTAAAGAGCCTTTGAAATCTGCTGACGTCAGACCTCCCTGAGGCGCAAGGATGTCAGGGAATCCCCTGGAAGTTTAGTGTAATAATAATAAGAGCCATCATTTATTGAGGCCATATTATGTTCAAGAACTTGCTAAACACTTTGTATTTTTATTTCATTTCATCTTTATATCAGCCCCGGGAGGCAGTATATGAGTCAGGTCTCTCAGTTACAAAAACCAAACTAGGTCAAATTCAAAATAGGGAATGATTGGAATACGGTGGGGTTACTCAGAGAATTGGAGGAGAATCACAGAAACTGAGGCATCCCTAGGGGCCTGGTGACTAGGAAGCAGGAGTAGATCACCATCAGCACATACCCCACCTCTGCTCCCTTCTGGATGTTCCCTTTTTTCCTCATTTTGCAGTGGAAAGGTCTTCATATAGTGAAAACACATGCAACTTCCCCTCCTATCATGAGAGCTCTTCAAGTGTTCACTTTGAAACATTCTGGAGAAAGACACTTATATCGTGCTTGCATGCAGGGGCCAGTCTTGGGCTGATCCCTGTGGCCACAGAGTGGCCCATCTAGGGCATGTGCCCACCCTATGGAAGTTGGGCCTCCTAGAACAAGAAGAGGGGTGGGTACTAGAAAATACGTAGTGCAGGTAGGAATTATTATTTGCTTTGACAGATGAGTGTTGAGGCTTGGAGAGGGTCTGTGGCTTCCCCTGGGATTTGAACCCAAGTCTATTTGACACTGCATCTTGGCTCTTAATTTGCCCTAGTGCTGCTTTGGCCAATGCCAGATAATCTTCCAGGCACAGGCTCAGGGTGCCCATGGGAGGGCCTGTTGGGGATGAATGGATGAGAACGGGGGTGATATTCAAAATGTTTAACAATGGGTATGGCGTGGGCTTTGTATTCATTCCCTGTTGCTGTTGTAACAAACTGCCACAAGCGATTGGCTTGAGACAGCACAAACTTATTATCTCACGATGCTGAAGGTCAAATGTCCCCACGTCAGTCTCACTGAACTAAAACCAAGATGGCAGCAGGGCTGGTTCCTTCTAGAGGTTCCAGGGGAGCATTCATTCTACATCCTTTCCAGCCCTAGGGGTCACCTGCATCCTTGACTCCTCGTTCCTTCCTCGAATTCAACTTCTGCTTCCGTTGTCACATCTGCTTCTCCAACTCCTACCCTCTTGCCTCTCTCATAAGGACCTTGGTGACTACATTGCTCCCTACCCCCAGATAGTCCAGGATCACCTCCAGAGTAAGACACACATCTTCACAGGTTCTGGGGATTAGGATGTTGATATAGTTTGGATGTTTGTCTCCACCCAAATCTCGTGTTGAAATGTGATCCCCAGTGTTGGAGGTGGAGCCTGATGGGAGGTGTTTCGATCATGGGGGAGAGTCCCGTATGAGTGGCCTGGGCCATCCCTTTGGTCATGAGTGAGTTCACAGGAGATCTCGTTGTTCAAAGCGCGTCGCGCCTCCCCCACTCTCTCTCTCTCACACTCCCATTCCTGCCGTGTGAGACAGCTGCTCCCCCTTCACCTTCCGTCACGATTGGAAGCTTCCTAGGCCTCCCTAGAAGCCAAGCAGATGCTGGCATTGTGCTTCCTGTATGGTCTGCAGGACAATGAGCCAATTAAAATTCTTTTCTTTATAAATTATTCAGCCTCAAGAATTCCTTTACAGCAGTGCAAAGATGGCCTAATACACATGTAGACATCCTCAGGGGCCATTTCTCTGCCCACCTCAGGCATCAGCCAATCCAAGCAGAGGTCACCTGTGCCACTGGGGCAGGGTCTGGAGACCTCCATATGGCCAGGTGTTACCTCTGCAGTTGCTAAGTCCTACCAAGGTCCCTGAGTAGGAGCGGGGGCATCAGGCAGGGGCTATTGGCCAACTTGGCATGGACAGATTTCACAGTAACAAGCAGAATGGTGGCCCCAGTGAGTCCCAGCTGGGAATCAGCTGGATGATGGCCGGTGGCCAGGGTGTGTGTGGAATGCAGCCATGCATGGAGGCTGGCAGACAGGCAGGGTGCTACCGGAGGGTGAGCCAGAACCTGTGGGAAGGAGTGTGGTGCACTACGAGTGGAGCAAGCTTCATGGCTGCTTCCCCTGGCATGGGTGCATCAGGCAGGCATGCCCAGAGCTTGGGGGTTAAGGGCTCTGGGGGTTCCATTATGGCTTCAGGTTAGGTCTAGGTGACCAGATACGGAGGCAGAGGAAGCCCAGAGCAAAGATGCTCTGGATGGGAGCAGCACTATCCCAGAAAGGCCTTGCTCCTGACTCTTGGGGTAATTTCAAGCCTAGAGTTTCCTAGGCCAGGAGGGCTTAGTAACGTAATGGATGGAAGGGCATGTGTCATAATGAAGAAGCCAGCAATGCACCCTCTGACCTACGAGAAGAGCAGCCTCCAGAGAGAGGTGGGGTCTTCCCTTTGGAGTATGAGCTTGTGTCTTCCTGGCTTGTCAGGCCCACTGGGATCCAGGCAACCACAGACCTTCCCCGATGGCTGCTAGACCCATGTTGCCCAAAAAGACCACGGGCTGGGGCTGTAGAGAAGAAATTGATTCTGCAAGAGGTCATTGGCTGGAAATAAGGGACTCCTGGCATGGCCTCTGCTCTAATCCTCTGCGTGGAGCTGAGATTTCCAGGGAGTTAGGCAGTGCCCACTTCATGAGCATGCAACCTGTGCAGGTGCCCAGATCGTTGTGCCCAGAAGGACCATGTAATGGATTGAATGGTGGCCCCAACAAAGATATATCTCTGTCCCGACTCCCAGGACCTTCGGATGTGACCTTATTTGGAAACAGGATTTTTGCAGACATAATTAAGTTAAGGACCTTGAGGTGAGATCATCCTGGAGTTAAAGTGGGCTCTAAAGTCAATGACTTAGATCTCATAAAACACAGGAGAGAAATATTTAAGACACAAAACTACACACAGAGAAAAGCAATATAAAAATGGAGGAAGAGGCCAGGCACGGTGGCTCACGCCTGTAATCCCAGCACTTTGGTAGGCCAAGGGGGGCAGATCACCTGAGGTCAGGAGTTTGAGACCAGCCTGGCCAACTTGGTGAAACCCATATCTCTACTAAAAATACAAAAATTAGCCAGGCGTGGTGGTGGGCACCTGTAATCTCAGCTACTCGGGAGGCTGAGGCAGGAGAATTGCTTGAACCCAGGAGGCAGAAGTTGCAGTGAGTCAAGATTGCACCACTATACTCCAGCCAAGGCAACAGAAAAAGAAAAAAAAAAAAAAAAGGAGGTAGATATCAGAGTGACGTAGCCACCAGCCAAGGAAACCCAAGGATGCCAGCAGCCACCAGACACTAGGAAGGAAGCATGGAATGGATTATCCCACAGAGCCTGCAGAAGAGGCCAACACTGCCAACTCCTTGGTTTTGGATCTCTGGGATCCAGAGCCATGAGACTATATGTTTCTGTTGTCTGAAGCGGCCCCATTTGTGGTACTTGGTTACAGCAGCCCTAGGAAACAAATGCAAGCCTAAATGCTGAGTTCAGTGTTTCGCTCTGTTGCTCTCTCAAAATTCTTAATAACTTTCAAGCAAGGGCCTCATGTTTTTACTTTGCCCCTGGTCCCACAAATTACATAGCTGGCCCTAGGCTTAGGTTTCCACGGCAGGTAATGACACTACCTTTGCCCGCAGATCTGCTCATCAGTGTCTCTCGAGAGCAGTGAGGTGGACTCTAGACAACAGCGCAGGTGCTGTAATGTTCTCCCTGGAATGGCCCCTTTGCATTCTTCCAAGTGACTTGAAGGCTCATCCACAGGAGAATTTGTTTTTTAATTCCTCAAAGCAGGCTGAGCGTCTGCCCAGTGTTTGTCTGGAAGTGGCCAAGGCCCTCCTGGCTTCTGATGATTCTACAACCTTAAATGCAGGCTCAGACCACCCTGGGAAACTGAGCCTTTCTTTTCTGCCCTACACTCAAGACTCTGTGCCCAGCCTGGCAGAGGAACAGAAGCCTCCCCTGCCCATTCCTGTGTCCTGAGTTACCTGGGCTTTCACAGGCACGTGGTGTTCTTTCTAAGTCCAAGGAGCACTTTCTTGTAGTGTTTGTTGTTAGTTTTTACATAAAAGGTCCAAATTATCCCTGTTTGTTCTGTGAGAGCACTAGTCTGGAATCAGGACACACAATTGATGGACTGATGATTTGAGAATTCACACTCTGCAAATGAAGACAGAATCACTTGTGTAACATCTAAGGATGCACTTGTTTTGTACCAAAACTCTAGGGGAAGCAGGGTTGCCCTATGAGTCAGAGGCAAAGGTCACATTGGAGAGTCTGGCAGAATGGGTCTCTGCAACTGCACAGAACATAGAATTCTAGAGCTGGGTGTTTCCTTGGGACCTTGAACTTGATCCCTGAGTAGGGTGGCTGTCCAGAGTTCTGTCCTGGAAATCACTACGACCAGTGGCCTCTGTTACTACACAGTTGGCATCTCTATCTTTTCCCAATTCAGCTACATGTGGTTCCTGAAGTAGAGTTGGGCTGTAGAGTTTAACACAGCCTTAAGAGAAGGACCCCTCATCACTCCCGATGCTGCTGATATAAACAGAACAAGGCCAGGCGTGGTGGCTCACGCCTGTAATCCCAGCACTTTGGGAGGCCGAGCCGGGCAGATCACCTGAGGTCGGGAGTTCAAGACCAGCCTGGCCAACATGGTGAAACCCCGTCTCTACTAAAAATACAAAAAATTAGCTGGGTGTGGTGGCGGGCACCTGTAATCCCGGCTACTCAGGAGGCTGAGGCAGGAGAATTACTTGAACCTGGGAGGCGGAGGTGGGGGTGAGCCGAGCTCGTGCCATTGCACTCCAGCCTGGGCAACAAGAGTGAAACTCTGTCAGAAAAAAAAAAAAAAAAGAGAGAGAGAGAGAGAAAACAAAAATATTATTAGTGTGTGGCTGAGACACAGGCCCCAGATTACCTAGGAGGCCACAGGCAGGTGGTACCTGGCCAAACTTAGAGAGACCTTGTTTGGTCACCTAATTCCCTGTGGGTATCAACGCACTAACACCAGGCTAGTTTCCTCCTGACCCACAAGTCTTGCTCAAGTTCATACCATCACAGTGTCTCGTCCCTGGCTTCTGAGCCTGTGTAGACTCCATACCAGTTTCCTCCCCAAAACTATATTCTTGTGAAACCCAAAAAGGAGAACTGAAAGACAGAACGTGTTTCACTGGATCTACGACTTCATTATTAGCCTTGAAATATTCTGAATTTGTATCCTATTGAGCGCCAACAGAAAAATCCTTTCAGCTAAGTCACTATGGAGTGCTGGCAATAGACTTTCTTTGTGCAACGGTTAGTTGATGAGTGAAGGGATGTGTGAAGATATAGACTAAAAAGTCTAAGTTTGATATGTGCTTGTTCAGGGTTTGCCTTCTGCTGTCCCAACCAGAAATAAAAATCTGAAGAACAGAAGTGTTCACAAATGGACAGTCATCTGTTGGGTATTAGAGAATGATGCATGTCTTAGCATGAAGCTAGACTGGATGAGCCCAAGGAAACTTCCAGCTCTAAAATTCTATGCTTCTCGGGAAGAATTCTATGCTTCTGTGCAGTCATGAATACCCATTCTGCCAGACTCTCCAACGTGACCTTTGTGTCTAACTGACTCATATGACAACCCTGCTTCCCCTTGAGTTTTGGTATAAAATAAGTACCTCCTTCAATGTGACTCAAGTAATGTCTGTTTTCATTTGCAGAGTGTGATTTCTCAAATCATCAAACCATCAATTATGCGTCCTGATTCCAGACTAGAATTTAATCGATACTTACTTATGAGGGCAAGTGTCTGCCCGCAGTTTGCTGAGCCTAGCAAGTAAAATATTTATGACCAGACAAACCTGTTTTAACTATTCTCTGTCATTACTCTGTCAGCAGCTCAAATCTAAAGCTAATTCATTTTGAGTACAACTTGTAGAATCTATGTTTTAATAATTCTGAGGATACTTAGAAGCTAGGAATCAAAAATTCACATCAAAAGATATCCATTCCTTCCCAAATGTTCATTTAGAAATCTTTCAGGTGAGCACCATATTTAGTATAAGTTTCTTCTGCCTTTCCTTTGGGCATAGTAATTGTTTCAGGATACTGAGAGGGAACCAAGACAATGCATGATGAATTTCCTTCCCTGAAAGAATGAACGTCCTCTCAGGGAGGAGTCAATGCAGACCTCAGCACAGACCCTCAGGTGTCCAGGGACCTGCTCACATGCCCATCAGGGCCCTGACCGCATCTCACAGAGATGCTCTCTGTCTGAGTCTCTCTCCCTCTCTAGCCTGTAAGTCCCTCCAGGATAGTATCTCGTTTGTCTCTGTCTCCTTATCTCATGGCTTGGCAAAGCATAGGCACTTACTGCATTTGGTTGCAATCAAATAAAGTTTAGAATCATTGAACATTACTAGTAACTATGTTCCCCAAACAAATTCAGTGTCAAGCCTCTGGATCTTCCCCATCCCTTTCCTTCCCAAATAGGATGAGTAGTTATCACATGCCCCTGGGCCTGCCTGGTCTGTCCTGCAGAGTCCTGACCTGTTGCTATGTGCCTGTCTTCCCTGGAGCAGCAGGAGTTCCGCTGTTGGCATGCATCCTCTTGGTATGCCCAGTGCATACCAAGAACATGCACTTATTTTCAGTGTAAGCCACCTAATAGCTGAGTCAGTGGTGGAGCAAAGCTACAGGGAGAAAGTGAGTGGTGGGTAGGGTACAGGGGAGTGGGGAAGGGTGGTGGTGAGAAGACATAAAACCCTCTACCATAGGGCAGGATGGGGACCTGAGGGGCCACAGGCAGAGTCGGGGTCCCCTAAACTCCTGGGAGCACAGACATCAGGGAATGATTTCCTCCAGGAGGACACACCAATATCCCCTTCAGTAAGACCTAGAGAGGCTTGTGTGGGTGACAGTTGGAAAATCCAGGCCTGACTTCAGGCCTGTGGAGCTCTGGGCTGCTTTGGATAGAAATAAAGGAGTTTTATGAAAGACATGTAGCTGCAGATGTGGAAAGGTTGGTGTGAAGGGATGCCCAGTCAGTGTTTCCAAAATACCCCTGCTTCTACGTGTCTCCTGTTTGCTTGTTAAACATGCACATTATCAGGTTTTACAGTTGGTCTGGATTGGGGTCTGGGGACAGGAAACATTTTGACTTAGAGAGATTTCCCAGTGAGCCTCATCCTTGGAATCTCTGGAAGCTGCTGCTCCGGTTCAGAAAGCGATGGCCCTGTCACGCTCAGTCCCTTTCATGGCTGCAGTGGCCGTCACTCCACGTGTGAACACCTCAGGACCACGGGAGGTCACCAGCAATAGTGAAGAAAGGGAAGGGTGTCCTCAGAAACTCCCACAATACCCAAGGAAGTCCACTGTCCCCTGCACGGCACATGCCACTCACTGGTAACTTCAGCCCTTGCTCCTTTTCAGAGAGGCATCCTGGAAGACAGCAGTGGAAGGCCGAGGTCAGCATCCATAACCCTGGCAGGGCAGACTGGCTGTGGTTGTATCCCAAACTATATTCCCTTGAAGGCATTGACGGAGAGGCAGCCCTAATGTTGGGGAACTGAGAACACTGACTGCCCTAACAAGCCTGATTCTGCGTTTGTCTCACAGACCCTGTTACCTCCAGCATCACAGGGATAATAGGCAGCCACAGAAGAAAGTTCACGAAGTTGAGCCATAGCAGAATCGGCCTCTCTAATAAAATGTAATCCCATCTATCAGAAGAATCCCAGCAGATGTATGTATCCATATGTATGAGTCAGCTCAGACTGCTATAACCAAATGCCATCGACGGGGTGACTTCACAGCAGACCTTTATTGCTCCCAGTCCTGGAGGCTGGAAGTCCAGGATCAAGGCACCAGCCAATCGGGTTCCTGGCGAGGGCTCGCTTCCTGGCTTCTGGCTGTGTCCTCACACAGAGGAGAGAGCAGGACAGTTCTGGTCCCTGTTCCTCTTCTTATAAGGATACTAATATGATCATAGGGACCCCACTCTCATGACCTCATCTAAACCCAAGAACCTCCCAAAGTCCCCATCTTTATGTAGCATGACACTGGAGATTCATGAGAGCTTTAACATACAAATGTGGTGCTGGGACACATGCAGGCAGCCCCTAACACTACGTTGTCCATTTCATCCTAGCACCAGTACTTCCTGGTACGTCCACAAAGCACACCAGAGGACTCAAAGATCCAGCTTGGAGCTGTGGACTGCAACGTTGGCTGCACACATTGACTCTGGAGGAGCTCCCCTTCCTTCTGGCCTGCAGGGGTCTTTCCAGATTGTTCACCTCATGGTCACGGGGCATTATAATGAGTAACCAGCTCTACTTACCATCTGGCCGGAACGTTCTTGAGAATCCACCAAGACGTAAGGTAAAGCTGTGTTTGGTCTGAGTTTCCAGGCCCTGTGGAAAGGCACTGTGACCTCTTCAATGGTAGGCTGCTCAGTTAAAGGTTATGGACTTGATTGGAGTTGAATTGAACTGGGACAAAGATAATGGACCTGCCTGACCAAACACAACACACAGGCACCCCGGTTGTGGCACAGGGTCAGAAATAAGATGGGACCAAGACAGTCCGTGCCCGTGGGGTCACCTTCCCCCATCAGCAGAGCCTCCCCACCCCAAGGTGAAGTTATGAACATCCACACATGAGTTGCTCCCCACTAAATGCTGAGCTCAACGTTGAATAGGAGTCTCTGCTGTCTGCTTTATATTCTTTTAAAGAAAATGATTGATTGGCTGATTGATTTCAGATCATTCCAGGGCTTTGAGCTAGGCAAGAAATGATTAGAATAGCTGGCAAAATAATCTAAGGTTAATCACAAAATGATGCACAGCATCCTTTCCTTCTGTCTTGCTTTATAGGCAGGTGTTTAGATGTTATGTTACCCACTACAATCTGGAGCTGGAAGGAACCTTCTGGAACATAAGTCCAACTTCAGTGACTTCTCATGGTTCCTTGGATAAGACTGAACTTGACCTGAGATGCCAGGCCCTTGACTACTCCTCAGCCCACCCTGTGCCCACCACTCCCTGCTCTTCTTGCTCAAGCCACATCACCCCTTCCTTGGTGCGGTTTCTTGAATTCACCTGGCTCCTTCCTGCCTCAAGTCCTCTGCATGTGTTGCTGCTGCCCAAAGAGCTCTCCTTCCTCTTTTGTCCTCAGGGATTCCTCTCTCAGGCTCTCAAGCAGCCTCAGCTTGCTAACAGAAGCCCCCCAACCCTCCCCACTGTTCCCACCCTGGCATGTCCCCCAACATCGTGTACCCCTCTCTCTCAGCACCTTCCCAGCTGCATCTTCTTGTTACTTGTAGGATTGTTTGGCTGTCATCTGTCTCTCAGAGCAGGCTTGGAAGGGCCTCGTGAGCAGGGATGGTGTCTGCTGTGTCACTCAGGGTCCTAGCATCTCAAACTGTGCCTGACTCACCAGGGGTGGGAGGCATGAATGGATGAACTCCGTCAGGTCACAGGTGAGGAAACAGAACAGGAGAGGTCGAGGTGACTCATCGTGAGCCGTGCAGCCAGGGAGTCGATAGAATAATAACCATGGCATGCCTTCTTGGGTGCCTAGTGTGTGCCAGGTCCTGTGCTAATTAATGAGCTTGTATTGTTCCAGTTGATCCTCACAATGACCCCAGTGTAGGTACATAGTATCATTATCCTCCTACGCTTACAGCTGAGGAAACTGAGGCTCAGAGAATGTGGCGGTTGCTAGCCGTGCCCCACCCACATAAACTCGGCTTGCCAACCGGGGACAGTTCCCTGTGTCATTTGTTTTTTTTGCCTCAGGATGTCCTCTGGCCCTGGGAGCAGGCTCGGCCCACACCAGGGCAGGACAAGGGTTCCAGGAGCAGCCCTCAGTCATTGAGCGGGGTGGGCAGAGTGGGGGGGGGGGGGGGCGGGCTGAGGAATACGGGGCATCTGTGCCCTGCAGCAGGACAATTCTGAGGGTCCCTAGCAGGCCTGAGCCCCACTACCCACAGTGGCCGCCTACTCATAGCTTATTCCTTTTTAGCTTCCTGCCCTGATGAATGTTGCCACACCCTCACAGTGTTCCTGGAATTACTTCCAAAATAAACACCTTGCGTCCCAGATCCTAGGAATCCAAACTAGCACACGGGGAAGGGCAGTGACTTTCCCAAGGGTACACACCGGCAAGTGCCGAGGCCAGATCCAGATGCAAACACCTTCTTCATCTTCCAGGCAAACTGGCACCTGCCACCTGGCTCCAGCACTGCTGGGCAGTGAGTGAGATACATCCCTGGATAAGTAGGACACCACTGGTCCGAAGAAAAACAGCCCCCAGAAGGTTCCCTGTCACAGGCCCTAAAATCTGTGAGTGTGTTACATTACATGGAAAGGGAAATTAATGCTGTAGATAAAATTAAAGCTACTAATTGACTCTAAAATGGAGAGATTATTCTGAATTGTCCAAATGGGCCCAACGTTTAAGGATCCTGCAAGGATTGGAGAGCAGTAGAACTGGAGAGGGAGAGGGGGCTCTGGAAGGAACGCAGGGGAAGGCACCATCTCTAGCTTTGTAGAACTGGAGAGGGAGAGGGGGCTCTGGAAGGAATGCAGGGAAAGGCACCATCTCTGGCTTTGAAGGTGGAAGAGGGGCCCCGAGCCAAAATATGTGGGTGCCCCCTAGAAGCTGGAAAAGATAAGGAAACAGCTTCTCCCCTGCATTCTCCAGAAGGAACACAGGCCTGCTGACACCTCAATTCTAGCTCACTGACACCTGTGTTGGGCTTTATTTAATAGATTCGGGTTGTTTAAGCCACTAACGTGATGATTTGTTACAGCAGCCAGAGAAAACTCATGCAACCACTTCAAGAAGTTAGCACCTCATCTCCGACTGTGTTTCAGGGACATGGCTGATTTACTTTTATGATTATGACTTATATGTCAATTATATCACAGAAGATCTTGGAGATGTTTGTGCAGACTGGGTGGATTAATTTTGTTCTGAAAACATACACCCTGTGCTTTTAAGCGTTTTCAAGCCAGGCTCTTACAATGCTTTGCAGACACCAGCAGAAGAGAGAGAAGAGAGCTGCCCGTAATGACCTGAGGGCCGCATTTGCCTGGGTCTGGTTTGATGAGCTTGGTATATCGCTTCCATCCGTTCTGTACCTGCTCACAGAAACCACAGAGATATCCCTGCTGTGATATCATCAGTTCTCAACCGCACGGTGGAAATGCATGTGAAAAACAAGCCTCCCATGCTGGAGAACGGCTCCCACATGTGCCTTTGGCAAACAGTCGGAGCACAGTAAACAATTACGAGAAGGGGAAAGAGAAACCAAGTGATCACTCATCCAGGAGCAGATTTTTAATAATACTTTAGGAGAATTTTTCCTAGAAGACAGTGGCTAATGTGAACATGCATTTGCCTAGACCATTTGGGGACCTGATAGGTGATACTTTTGAGTAGTAAACTTTAGAAATTCAACCCAAATGGAGAATGCCTTACCCAACACAAGGAAGCCTAAGGGAGTTAGAAATGAGCGCAGACAGGTTGAGCCCAAGCGTATCTTCTCAGGGAAACACCGAGGTGGTTCCATAAGGCTGAGAAAAGTCAGTGTCATAAAGAATTGATGTCCCTCCCTGAGCTCCTCCCAGGAGCAAGGGGAAGTCAGACATTGTCAGAGGGAAGCCTTGGATGTGGAATAGGCCGGGCGCGGTGGCTCAAGCCTGTAATCCCAGCACTTTGGGAGGCCGAGACGGGCGGATCACGAGGTCAGGAGATCGAGACCATCCTGGCTAACACGGTGAAACCCCGTCTCTACTAAAAAAAATACAAAAAACCTAGCCAAGCAAGGTGGCGGGCGCCTGTAGTCCCAGCTACTCAGGAGGCTGAGGCAGGAGAATGGCGTAAACCCGGGAGGCGGAGCTTGCAGTGAGCTGAGATCTGGCCACTGCACCCTAGCCTGGGCGACAGAGCGAGACTGTCTCAAAAAAAAAAAAAAAAAAAAATGTATGTGGAATGGGGAATGGGGCTGGGGAAGTCTGAAGGAAGGACTGCCCGGCCGATCTTACTGGAAAGTGATTCCTTAGGCACAGATTTCACTCAATGAAATACAATTTTAGGCCGGGTACAGTGGCTCACACCTGTAATCCCAGCACTTTGGGAGGCCAAGCCAGGCGGATCACAAGGTCAGGAGTTTGAGAAACTCCTGGAGCGCTGGGGGAAGTTGAGGAATATAGGGCATCTGTGCCCTGCAGCAGGACAACTCTGAGGGTCCCTAACAGGCCTGAAACCCTGTCACTACTAGTAACAAAAAATTAGCTGGGCTTGGTGACATGCGCCGGTAGTCCCAGTTACTCAGGAGGCTGAGGCAGGAGAATCGCTTGAACTCGGGAGGTGGAGATTGCAGTAAGCCGAGATCGTGCCACTGCACTCCAGCCTGGGTGACAGAGTGAGATTCCATCTCAAAAACAAACAAACAAACAAGCAAAAAACAGAAAAAAAGAAAAAATAATAATTTTAAAGATGTGCCACCATGTTCCAAGCACTGTACTTGGTATTTGGAGTAGAAGGATGTACCAGGAAGAGGTCCCAATACCCTGAGAGCCTGGAGGCAGCTGTGGGCAGAAAAACAAATCAATTCCAAAACCACGTACTGTATGCAGTCTCTGAAAATGGACAGAGGTATGAGAGGAGCTTAGAGGATGGCATTGCTCGATTTGAGCACCCTGGAAAGCCCTCAGGAGGAGGTGTCATTGGAACTGCTGGCTAGAGGACACACCAACTCATGGCCACATCTGACTGGCATCGCCATCTCTCCTTTTCCCGTGCATCCGTTCCTTTGATGGTGTTATTCACTGTGTGTCTTTCTGCTAGCCTGTGTCTCTTTTTCACCTTGAGCAATGCAGCTGCCTTTCATCTTCTCCGGGTCGTTGGGCTAGAGTTCAAGGTTATCAGATGACCTATAAATAAAAGTTTACTGCCCCACCTTGAGCAACCAGAGTGATGCCTACAGAGCATTCTTAAGTTGGAAGATTGAGTAGGCCTAGGGAATGCTCTCCAGGTCACACCAGAAGGACCAGTTGGAAATGGCAACTATTGAATGCTGGGCAGTGGGGTAGGAGAGCAGCAGTGGAAGCCTGGAAGGCTGTCCAGGGGAAAGCTGCTGACTGAAGCAGGAGAAACATGCTCCTATGGTGTGTGGAAAGAGCTCAGTCGTAAGGACGGATGCAGCTACAGGGACTGTAGCCAAGTCTTGCTGTGAGGCCACACCCATCTGGCTAAGATTTGCACCCACTGTGGCCCTAAGAGGATCACAGCCCAAAGTGGTAAGGTTGAGTGAAAGTGCAAACGTTGCAATCATCAGAACTTTGGAGATGAGGTAGGAATGTGGGTTTGTCAGCCAGCAGCGTACCCATGAAGGTGACTGTTGAGTTTGGAGGCCATCTTGCTCCAGAGTGTGCAATGTGCTGCCTGGAGAAGCTGGCTGGTAGCCAGGCTGGGACCTACCTGGGGAAGCAACTGGAATGAAGAATGTGACCCTTTTCCCTCAAGGCTCAGGAACTTTGTCGTTTTAGGGACCAAGAGCTGTTCAAGACTATAATGCCAATGGACTGGTTTTTGGAAGAGCCATACCAGTCAAGTGGATTGGAAACTTGTATGAGCCTGACCAACGCATGCCTTCCTGTGTTGTTTCAGGGGTGAGCAATTCAAGGGGTGCTCTCCCAGATGCAGTCCTGGGTTGTACTCAGCCCTTAGAAGTTACAATGACTTCTCACTGGTTCATCCATCATGGTGGTTATGTTTCTGCTCTGCATCAGGTTGATTTTTTTTTTTTTTTTTTTTTTTTGAGACAGAGTCACGCTCTGTCACCCAGGCTGGAGTACAGTGGCACAATCTCGGCTCACTCCCAGGTTCATGCCATTCTCCTGCCTCAGCCTCCCCAGCAGCTGGGACTACAGGCACCCGCCACCACGACGGCTAATTTTTGTATTTTTTTCTTTCTTTCTTTTTTTTTTTAGTAGAGACGGAGTTTCACTGTGTTAGCCAGTATGGTCTCGATCTCCTGACCTTGTGATCCGCCTGCCTCAGCCTCCCAAAGTGCTGGGATTACAGGCGTGAGCCACCACACCCGGCCCATCAGGTTGATTTTAAGGGTTAACTCTACAACCGGGAAATTAGATTTTTAAGTTCTAGAGAAATCCTACTGTAAAGAAACTCAACCTTTGGTTATTAACTCCTACACGTATACTCATCTCTGAACTAGGTGCCTCCTATATATCTCCTATTTCTGTTATTACAAATTTAAAATCACCACTAAATTTATACCCCATAACAAGCTGGTTTACATCTATTTATTTTAAAGAAACAAAAAGCTTAAGTCTTACGTTCTCTAAAAGACATAGAATTTCCTTAAAAATCGAATAGGAATTTGGTGTTTATAAACAAGTTGCAAATTTGATTAGAAACAAAGAAAAACAAAACTCGTGTGTGTGTGTGTTTTATACAGCGAATCCAGAAAATATATGCAAGCAGCAAGTTGATAATACCAAAAGCTTATATTTGTGTGCTAACAATGAACCAGGTACTGTTTGATGCATTTTACATAGATGACCTCATTTATAATCTTCAGAGGAACTTAACCCTCTTATAAGAGTGAACTTTTTTGAAGTTGAAATTTCTAAGTATTTTTTCATATTTTATAATGAAAGAGTTTGTGGACCATTCATTTCTTATATGATTTTCGTGGTAGTTCCAGCCATTTTTGCCCATTAAAAAATTTGAATCAAGGTGATAGGATGTGAACTTTGGGAACATCAACCCTAACTGAACATCTGGATTCTCTGAGGTTCCCTCGCCCCCTTCAGTTCCTCCCAGGAGGCCCATCCAGTCACAGAAAGGGTTCCACCGCGTGGGCAGGCACTGGCCAACTATACTCACTGATGCAATTCAGAAGGCAGGTTTGATTTATTTATGATGGGACCTGGGGTGTTGAGGCAGAGGTACCGGTTGCTTTGGGCTGTGTGTGGAGACAAGCTGCCAAACAAGTCCATCTTGATAAACTCTCAGGAGAATTTAGCCAATTAATGAGAAGAAGAGAGCCTAAGAAAATGTAGGATGTACTGAGGCTGGCACTTGTGGATAAACAAGCAAATCAAGTTTTCAGTGTCTTTGATGATCTTTTATACAGCCTGGAACACGTACACTTGGGAGGAGGAACTCTAAGGTTTGTGAGGGAGAAAATCCCCACAGCCCCCACCCTGGCCCTCCTCAGAGTCAGGAGGCGGTCTGGTGGAAGCGGTGTGCATGTGCAGGGAGTTGGCCCCTTCTCACACTTACCTCCTCATCCCTTCCCCATGGATTTAGCATGCTCTGCAGATAAATTATTAAATGATGAATGAATGACCCAAGAATTAGGAAACTGCAGTCTTGTACTGCAAATTCCTGGGAATCTGAGATACAAAGAGATAAAAATGACATTTGATTTAAAACTGGGTCCAAGGTAACCTGCTGTAGCCAGGATGGAATTTCACTGCAAGTAAAACTGAAATTGAAAAATATCATGGATTACTCTTCAGCTCCTAGCAAGAAACACTAGACTGTATTATAGATAACTTAAATCTTTTAATGAAACTTTTCTTGTTTTCCTCTTCTTCTCCTTTTTACTTTTTTATTAATTTTATTTAATTCTTTTTTTAGACAGGGTCTCACTCTGTTGCCCAGGCTGGAGTGGAGTGCAGTGGCACAATCATAGCTCACTGCAGACTGCAGCAACTCCTGGGCTCAAGCAATCCTCCCACCACCGCCTCCCAAGTAGCTGGGACCAGAAGTGTGCACCACCATGCCCAGCTAATGTTTAAATTTTTAGTAGAAATGGGGTCTGACTATGTTGCCTAGGCTGATCTTGAACTCCTAGGCTCAAGCAATCCTCTTGCCTCAGCCTCCCAAATTGCTGGGATTTCAGGACTGAGCCACCACGCCTGGCCTGTATGGAACTTTACTATGTGCCTTGTTTTAGTCTATTTTTGTATTGCCATAGAGGAATACTTGAGGCTGGGTAATTATAAAGAAAGTAGGTTTATTTGGCTCATGGTTCTGCAGGCTCTACAGGAAACATGGAACCAGCATCTTCTTCTGTTGAGGGCTTCAAGCTGCTTCCTATCATGGTGGAAGCTGAAGGGGAGCTGGTGTGCAGAGGTTACACGGGGAGAGCAAAAGCAAGAGAGAGGAAGGGAAGGTGTCAGGCTGTTTTTAACAACCAGCTCTCGGGAGAACTCTTATGAGAACTGATTGAGCAGGGCCTCCCTCATTACCTACAAGAGGTCACCAAACCATTGTGAGGGACCCGTCTCACAACCCGAGTACCTCCCATTAGATCCCACCTTCCTCCCGTGAGGTGCCATCAGGGATCAGATTTCAGCATAACACTTGGTGGGGCCAAACAAATTATATCCAAACTATAGTCTACTTTTCCATATTTGTTCTTTTATGAGTGTCACAAATATCCAGCAAAGAGGTCAAGGCAAGTATTACCCTCCGTTTTACAAATGAGAAACTAAGATGCTTTACCCAAGATCACAAAGCTAGAGAGTATTGCAGCCAATTCTTGACTTTATCCACAATTCATTCTCCCCTACTCCAAGCTTCAAATTGGCCATAGCAAGTTTAATTACGTCATCAGTTCTGACTGTTGTCAGCATGCTCTTTCCTCAAAAGAACACAATTTATGAGCAGATTGTATTTTAGAAGTTTCTCTGAGTGGTGCAAAGGAGAAACTGACAAGTTCTAGAATGTATGGAATATGAGATATGTCTTTTAATTTTTAACAGCTTATTTGCCCTTTTCACTACGCTTTTTCTATGCTTCTATTTTTCTCCCTTTTTTGCCTTATCTTGAATTGCTGGTTTTCCTTATCTCTTTTTTCCTCCTCTCCACTGGTTTGGAAGTTTTTATTCCTTCACTGGTTATTCTTAAAGCTTATATATACCTCTTGACTTAACAAATTTTGAAATAAATTGATATCTCTACCTTCATCAATAATACAAGGAATTCAGAACACACTGACTCTAGTCACTTGCAGTATTGCTCATGTTATGTGATCCAGTGTTAGTCATTGCTATTGTTATTGTTTACAAATATTTGTATTAGTTAGTTGTGGCTGCATAATGATTACCCCAAAACTTAACAGCTTATAACAACAAACATTTATTATGTCAGTTTCTGTGGAACAGAAACCTGGGAGCTGCTTATCTGGGCGTTTCTGGCTTAGAGCCTCATATGAGACTTGTGGTCAAGCTGTCGACCAGGGTTGCAGCCATCTCAAGGCCCAAGTGGAGCTGAAGCATCTGATTTCCAAGCTCATTCGTGTGGTTTGGCAAAATCCAGTTCCTCGTGAGCAGCTGGACTGAGGGCACAGCTCCTCCCCATGTCACATGGACCTCTCCACGTCACGTGGACCTCTCCACGTCATGTGGACCTCTCCACGTCACGTGGACCTCTCCACAGGGCTGATCACAACATGGCAGCTTGCTTTCCCCAGCATGAGTGATCTGAGTGGTGGGGACCAGGGGGAAGCACAGAGAAGGGAGAGGGAGAAGAAAGAGAGCAAGCAGCCAAGATGGAAGCCATAGCCTTTTTATAACCTAACCTTAGAAGTGACCTTCCATTACTTCTGCTGCATTGTATATGTTAGAAGCAAGTCCACACTCAAGGAGAAGTTGTACACAGGCATGAATATCAAGGAGTGGACCCCACTGGGGAGCCCACTATGAGACCATCCGCAATGATATTTAAACTTGACCACGTGCTCAGCAATTTCTCTCCTTGCATTACTTCCTAGTATAACAATCAATAATCCTTCCAATCAAGGTCTGTGAATGGAAAATATTCTGCCTCTGTCATATTTTTTTTTTTCCTTTGAGATGGAGTCTTTCTCTGTCACCCAGGCTGGAGTGCAGTGGCATGATCTCGGTTCACTGCAACCTCTGCCTCCCAGGTTCAAGCGATTCTCCTGCCTCGGCCTCCCGAGTAGCTGGGACGATCGGTGTGTGCCACCACGCCTGACTACTTTTTGTATTTGTGGTAGAGATGGGGTTTCACCATGTTGACCAGGCTAGTCTTGAACTCTTGACCTCAAGCGGTCCCCCTGCCTTGACGTCCGAACGTGCTGGGATTATAGGCGTGAGCCACTGCGATGGGCCTTGTAATAAAACGCTTTAGGTTGTCCTTACTCTTGAATGACCATGTGTCTGAATGCATTTGACAGCTCTTCCCTGGCCCTTCGAGTTTCTAATTCCACTCCTACTTGGTTTCTATTATCATTAAAGATAAATCTCTGTCATCCAATGTTTTGGCTTCTGTGGCGGTTTTTAAAGGTTTTTCGCTTTGTTATCATTGCTCCGCAGTTTCGTGGTGATTCATTTAGGCATATGTTTATTTTACATGTGTCCTGTTCAGGACTCTGTGTCCAATTTGAGTAGGGTTTCCAGACAAATTACAGAGAGCCCAGTTAAATTTGAATTAGGTAAGTATGACTCAGATATTGCATAGAACATGCCTGTATTAAAAAATTATTTTTTGGCCGGGTGCGGTGGCTCAAGCCTGTAATCCCAGCACTTTGGGAGGCCGAGACGGGCAGATCATGAGGTCAGGAGATCGAGACCATCCTGGCTAACACGGTGAAACCCCGTCTCTATAAAAAAAAAATACAAAAATCTAGCCGGGCGAGGTGGCGGGCGCCTGTAGTCCCAGCTACTCCGGAGGCTGAGGCAGGAGAATGGCGGGAACCCGGGAGGCGGAGCTTGCAGTGAGCTGAGATCCGGCCACCGCACTCCAGCCCTGGCGATAGAGCGAAACTCCGTCTCAAAAAAAAAAAAAAAAAAAATATTTTTTGCTTAGCTAAAATTCAAATTTGACTGGAAATTTCATATTTTTATTTGCTGAATTTGACGACTTGAAATTTGATGAATCTTGTCTTTTGTCTAACTCGGAAAATTCTCACTTCTATGTTCTTCAAATATTGCCTTGCTTGAAACCTCTCTGTTTCCTCCGTCTGAATTTTTATTGAATATATGTTTGTATTAGTTTTCTAGAACTGCCGTAACAGATTACCACAAACTGAGTTGATTAAAGCAACAGAAAGTCACTTCTCTCAGTTTTGAAGGCTGAACATCTAAAATCAAGGTGTCTGCAGGATCATGCTGCCTCTGAATCTCTAAGGAAGAATCCGGGCTTTTGGCGGTTGCCAGTGTGGGAGACCAAAATATGCCACCCCAAAATATACTTTTTTGGCATATATCTAGATAGCTATTCAGAGAAGCTGCAGACACAGAAATAGCTCTAAAAAGCTGTCCTTTTGTAAAAGAAATTTACATCTATCTACATCAGTAAACCAACAGGCAGATGCAAGCAGAAGCTTTCTCTGAGGTCTTCTTATCAGCCTAAAGACAGGTCTAGGAAAGATCATATTAGCAGCCCAGATAGAGCCCAGAGATTGCAACAGTGTTCCCTTTTTTTCTCAGGGCAGCCACCTGAGAGATAACCACCTAACAAGACAACCTTTAATTTACAATATATTAAATATTTCCTCTCCTTACCTTCCATAACCTGTTGCCAACTACCCCCACCGGAAGCCCCAAGCCCCCATTTCTTTCCGTAGCTTAAAATGCTACCTAAGCTTCAACCACCTGGCCCTTCTTTGAGTCTCATATTTTGTGGGACTCCCTGGCCTTATGCATGTAATAAATTTGTGTGCCTTTTCTCCTGTTAATCTATCTGCTGTGACATTTATTTCAGAGACTCAAATCATCACATCTTCAGAGGGTGGAAGGAAAGTTCCCTTGACCCCTATACCACCAGTCCTTGGCATTTCTTGGCTTGCAACTGTATTGCTCCCCTCTCTGCCTCTGTCATCATGTGGATTTGTGTTCCATATTTCTGTATTTCTGCATTTCTATGTCTTCACATGGTCTCCTTATAAGGACACCAGTCATTAGATGGGAACCACCCTAATCCAATATGACCTCATCTTTGCTTGATTACATCTGCAAAGATCCTGTGTGCAAAGGCCACTTTTGAAGTCCCAGGTAGACATAAATTTTAAAGGAACATTATTCAACCTTGTAAAACGTTCAACACCCTCATAAGTGCGAGTTGAACAATGAGAACACATGAACACAGAGAGGGGAACATCACACACCAGGGCCTGTCGCGGGGTGGGGGGCAAAGGGTGGGAGAGCATTAGGACACATACCTAATGTATGTGGGGCTTAAAACCTAGATGACAGGTTAATAGGCTCAGGAAACCACAATGGCACATGTATACCTATGTAACAAACCTGCACATTCTGCACAGGCATCCCAGAACTTAAAGTAAAAATTTTTTTTAAAAGTTCAACATTTCACTGTTTTTTTTGTTGTTGTTTTCTTTTTAATGAGACCCTTTATGGAACCAAAAAAAAACAAAGGAGGATGTCATTATAAATTAAAAATAGAGGGTTCTCTCCTTGTGGTGCTGCAGAAGAGCAAAGTATGAGTCTGCAGCAGAGGCAGTTATGGCAGCACAAGCGTTTAGAAAGTTTCTTCTACTCTTTGATGGAGTATCTGTTGAAAGGAGTGCCACCATAACTGTAACCAAAGGGGGCATTATACTTCCAGAAAAATCTCAAGGAAAAGTATTGCAAGCAATAGTCGTAGCTGTTGGATCAGGTTTTAAAGGAAAGAAAGGGTGGAGAGATTCAACCAGTTAGCATGAGAGTTGGAGATAAAGTTCTTCTTCCAGAATATGGAGGCACCAAAGTAGTTCCAGATGACAAGGATTATTTCTCATTTAGAGACGGTGACATTCTGGCTGGGCACGGTGGCTCACGCCAGTAATCCCAACACTTTGGGAGGCCAAGGCGGGAGGATCACCTGAGGTCAGGAGTTCGAGACCAGCCTGGCCAACATGGTGAAACCCTGTCTCTACTAAAAATATAAAAATTAGCCAAGTATGGTGGTGCATGCCTGTAACCCCAGCTACCCAGGAGGCTGAGACGGGAGAATGACTTGATCCCAGGAGGCGGAGGTTGCAGTGAGCCGAGATCATGCCATTGCACTCCATCCTGGGTGACAGAGTGAGAAACTCTTGCTCAAAAAAATAAATACATAAAAAAGAGATGGTGCACTCTTGGAAAGTGTATAGACTGAAATAAGTCACTATTAAATGACATCAACGTGAAGCTGCCCATTCCACTGAAGTTCTAAAATCTTTCGTCATGTAAATAATTTCCATATCTGTCTTTTATAATAAACTAATGATAACTAATGACAAAAAGTAGAGAGCGTAGCTAAATCTATTCAATCTATCCTCAATTCAAACTATCCCTCATGCTTCTAGGTGTTCTTTTTGTCAATCTGTCCTGTTTTCATTACGTGTTGTTCTTCCTTACATTTTCTATTTCTTCTTTGAAATCACTTTCATAACTTCAAACATACTTATTGTTTAATCTTTCAAGATAATTTTATTACCTCAATATCTTGAATTGCTACAGGGGTATTATCAACCCAGGGCCAATTTATATGTTACAAGCTTAACTTAGAGTTTCCTGCCCCATACAAGTAATTTAAATTTGGATTTTTTTTTTTTTTTCTTTTCTGAGCTCTGGGTAGCGGCACATCGATGGGTTGGTTTTGTTTCCTCTTCATTGAAGGTGGTGAGTTTCAAAGACCTCAGCTTTATGTAAAGGTCTCCGTTCCGACTCTACGCCAAACCTCCTTTCCTGTCTTCATGTGGGTGCTGACTTAAAACTCTATTTCTGGGTCAAATAACTCCCTGCTCTACGCCCTGATGACTATACCTTTGACACACACTATATTGGTATGGCTTTTAATGGTCTCTTTGTTTCTAGCATCTGAGGGTCTGTGTCTTTGTTAATTCAACTATGTATTTTAAATAAACGTCCTATTTTATCTAACATTTGTAGATATTTGTAGCTAGGGAAAACTAACTTTAATTGATTCTACTGAGTAGACAGGACTGGAAGTCCGGTCTCTGGGGTTTATTAAAACCAAGGTAACTAGCTCTCCTGGATGCTCGCTCACTGTCCAAGTTGAATTCAGTGTCAGTCATCCAGAAAACATCCCATTTTTCATGTGTGAAGTCTGCTTATAGTGAATAAACCAGCTTAGGTCCTTCATTTAGTTCAGTGAACTCTTCAAAATGTGGTTTCAGTATTGGAATAATTGGCTATTGTTCTGATTTGACTATTTTCTCTCTCTGCTAGGAAACCAGAGAGAAGTGAATCCTACAGACAATAGACAGATGTTTGAAATACTTAGAATATGGTTTGTTTTTGTTTTTGTTTTGAAGTGGAGTCTCGCTCTTTTGCCAGGCTAGCGTGCAGTGGCGCGATCTTGGCTCACTGCAACCTCCGCCTCACAGGTTTCAGCGATTCTCCTGCCTCAGCCTCCCGAGTAGCTGGGACTACAGGCACGTGCCACCACGACCAGCTAAGTTTTTGTAT
This sequence comes from Rhinopithecus roxellana, assembly GCF_007565055.1. Lineage (NCBI taxonomy): Eukaryota > Metazoa > Chordata > Mammalia > Primates > Cercopithecidae > Rhinopithecus > Rhinopithecus roxellana. The sequence goes on from NC_044562.1 coordinate 64,234,401, forward strand.
TTTTAGTAGAGACAGGGTTTCATCATGTTGGCCAGGATGGTTTTGATCTTTTGACCTCATGATCTGCCCACCTTGGCCTCCCAAAGTGCTGGGATTACAGGCATGAGCCACCGTGCCCAGTCAGTTGTTTTAATTCAAAGTTCTAGACACATGGGAAGTGGAGGAAATGCTGGAAGAGAAGGCACAGTTAGATGGTAGACCAGCCTCTGTCAATAACCAGGTCCCATTCTAACTCATTGTTTTTCATTTACAAAATAAGAGTGTTGGACAAAATACGCTATAGGCTCCTTCTAGCTCTTAGGTGATTTGTAAAGATTTGGGGTGAGGGTAAGCTGCTGGGTTAAAGTCTGTGTAGTCTGAAAGCCATGCAGGGGCTCTGACAGGCTTACCCCTGTCCCCGAAGCCGAGGCCTGACGTGCTACTTACCCAGGGCTTGGCTCTTGCCTGTTTTTCTTGAGGCTGTCTTGGCATTTGCCCACACCCTTGGTTGTTAGTTTTTACTCTCTGCCCCTGTGAAAATGCACCTGCTCTTGTGGCTTCACTGGCCACTTTCTCAATCCTGGCTATCTTCTCTATGTTCTTGTTCCCTGTCTCCTATGGGTCTGTTTCTTTCTGGCTACTCACCATGAGGGCAGAGACGCCAAATATCTACAAAATTCCTCACATTCCTGAAGAAATTCTCCCAATCTTTCCCTAGCGTCGTGTCTCTGAGGATATCACTGTGATTGGTGAGAACTTTCATAGATCTAGCCTCTTCATTTACCAAATCCTACCAAGCCACTTTTCTTGTGAAATGTCTCATGTACACATTTTGTGCATTCAATAAATAGCTTTTGAGTTAGGCCAGGCACCGTATTGGACATGGATTAAACACAAAATAAAGAAAGCAGACCTCGGCCAGGCACAGTGGCTGATGCCTGTAATCCTAGCACTTTGGGAGGCCAAGGCGGGTGGATCACCTAAGGTCAGGAGTTCCAGACCAGCCTGGTCAACATGGTGAAACCTGGTCTCTACTAAAAATACAAAAAAACAATTAACCAGGCATGGTGGCAGGTGCCTATAGTCTCAGCTACTCGGGAGGCTGAGGCCGGAGAATTGCTTGAAACCCAGGAGGCAGAGGTTGCAGTGAACCGAGATGGTGCCACTGCACTCCAGCCTGGGCGACAGAGCAAGACTCTGTCTCAAAAAAGAAAAAAAAAAAAGAAAGCAGATCTCTGTCTTCAAGAAGGTTGAGGTAGAAAAGGAGCAGGCAAACAAGTTCATCATGGCTCATGATGAGAAAAAAAAAAAAAACAGGCGTGGTAGTGAGTAACAGGGCTGGTTATTTTTGGTCAGTTACTTAAGGGGTCTCTCTGCAGAGAGCTGAGGTCTAAGAGGTGAGAAGAGAGTTCCAGTTACGAGTGCATCAATAAAGCCTACAATCTGTCTCTCTCTCTCTCACACACACACATACGCACACACACAGACACACACACACACACAAAGATATTTGCTGATTCATGAAATGAAATAAGAAGCAGCTGACATTGAGTCTACAGCCAAAACAAAAAGTAGCAGTAAGACTTTGCCACTAGCTTTGCCAAAGGTAGAGAACATTCTGATTCTAGGTAATGGATCAGACCTGGTTCTAGGAGTAGAAAAATTATTCAAGAAGAATAAGAGCGATTGATCCATTAAGGGGGATTAAATGCCCTCTTGGGAACATTAAGCACTGTATGTCGTGATTTTATAATCATCCCCCAAGCTTCCATCTGTAGTTCAACCTTTGAGTGAGCTCCAGCTGAAGGCTGGTTCAGTTCTCAGGCAAATACTGTGAATCACAAGAGATAAGTTCACCCTCATCCTAGTGCACATAGTTTTCTTATGAGTTAGGATTTGAGGAGCTAGCTTTCTTAGGGCCTGAATATCCTTGTATTTTGAGTTTGATTTGTAAACGCTGAGATTAAATTTTTCAATTGATCCCTTTGGAATGAACACTTGGGTCCCCAGATAGCTGAAAAGCACAGCACGAAAGTCATCACTTAACAGGCTGTTTGGTTCTCCATCCCCACCTTCATTCTGCTCCCAACTGTGTTTACCTGAAGAACAACAGAGCCCAGGAAGAGGTGACAGCCAAAGACCTTTCTTCCAGGATTTTGAGTCAGGTCCCAGCAATGATCTAGATACCAAGGACACCCAAATCCATGCAAGGAGCCCAATTAGGCTTAAGGAAAACCAGAACAAGACAGGGACCCTGCTCTACAGGCTGTTAGCAGGTCACAGCAAATGTCAAGACAATAGCATGAAGTGATTCAAGAATTTCAGCTGGTCTTCCCTGCAAGCTCTTAACAGGGGAACCCAATATAGGGACCACCAGGGCTCTGCCCTCTTGCTGTTGACTGCACCACATAAGAGCTAATTAGATTCTGCTTCCCCTGTGGTTGGTGTTATCTGTAAAGAATGAGCAGAACACCGGCACTAGTGCCATTCAATCCATTATGAGTTCCACAGTTTGGCCATGAACAATGGTGGCTGCAATGGCATGCAGATGCAAAAAGCTAGGACCTGGAGACTGAGGCAGCCCTGTGAGACTGGGTGCTGCTGAGCCACCCCTAAAAATAGGCCACGTGGAGAACCTTTCTGAGGAAAGAAAGAAAAACTAGAAGTCCGAAGTCCATTGAGTGCCCAAGTCTTAGATAATGTGAAGGCATGAACATGGGGTTGCAGATGATGGCACCATTAAAATAAACTAGTCAGTTTATTTGGGGTTTATCTGGGCGGGGTGGTGAGCTTTAACATATCATGCAGCCAATAGCAGGTGCCTGAGTGCAGTGTTTACAGGAGGAAAATTCATTCACCTATTTTATTCAGACTCCAAAGACGAGTCTATGTAATTAAGCGACTGAGAATTACACTAGGGACCTCCTAAAGACATGTTTGTGAGAGTCTGCCCAAAGCCAATTAGCATAATGAATGAGACATGCAGGAGCAGTGAGCTCACGTGTGTGCATGTTTGTCAAAGAGAATCATGGTGGTCTTTCATCTTTCAATCCTGTTCAGATCTTCGGCAAGTAAAAAGTCAACTAGAGGAATTTTTTCTCAAATATACATGTACATATGCATTAGAAAGGTAAAAATGAATCCTATAAAATGTACTTTTTATTCTCTCTCTTTCAAGAATTAAACTTACCACATACAAAAACCAGTTTTGGGCAAGGGGGTGTGAGTTGTGTCTTTTTGGTTTCTGTTCTCAAAACCCAAGCAAACATCAGGCTATGAAAAAGGAATTCAAACAGAGTAAGTTTCCATTCCTTCACCCAAAGTGCACCAACTTTCTCCCCCAAGACTCACCTCCCTCTTAGCCAGGCACTGAAAAGACAAGAACTCCACCTTCAGGTCTTCTCTGGGGATGTGGGAAACGCCGGCAGAGCATCCTGGGCTCAGAAATCAGTCACGGCACCTGGCACCTGCTTGCCCTCACCAAATTCAGCCTGTCCTCCTCAGCTGCATTGTCAGCCACCTTCCCTCCCACTGCCCTGAAGATGGAAGTGTACCCAACCTTCACGCCCCTGTCACTCCAGACCGCAAAGTTTTGGGCTGAAGATTCAGTATGAGACGAATGAGATGTTCATCTCCACTTACACAGCCTATGGCTTGTGTGTTGAGAAAGATACTTAACCAACAAAATGATCTTCAACACAAAACTCTATTCTTCTCTTCACTCGTTTTGTTTTGTTTGTTTGTTTGTTTTTGAGACGGAGTCTTGGCTGTGTCGACCACGCTGGAGTGCAGTGGCGCGATCTTGGCTCACTGCAAGCTCCACCCGGGTTCATGCCATTCTCCTGCCTCAGCCTCCCCGAATAGCTAGGACTACAGGCACCCGCCACAACGCCCAGCTAATTTTTTGTAATTATTTTTTTTAGTACAGACAGGGTTTCACCGTATTAGCCAGGATGGTCTCGATCTCCTGACCTCCTGACCTCCTCTTCACTCTTTATTGTTAAAGCACTTATTTCATTGGTTTCAAGCTGCTTTAAAAGGACTGAATGTGCAGGCAAGGAGATTGGACCGCGTTGAAGTGTGTGTCCCTGCAACTGGGTCCTCCAGGCACGGGCACATGTTTGTAAGATTAAAAAGGATATTGCAATCCCAGGCATGGTGGCTCATGCCTGTAATACCAGCACTTTGGGAGGCCGAGGCGAGTGGATCGTTTGAGGTCAGGAGTTCAAGACCAGCCTGGCCAACGTGGTGAAACCCCGTCTCTACTAAAATACAAAAATTAGCTGGACATGGTGGCAGGCGCCCGTAATTCCAGCTACTTGGGAGGTTGAGGCAGGAGAATCGCTTGAACCAGGAGATGAAGGTTGCAGTGAGCCGGGATCACGCCACTACACTCAGCCTGGGCCACAGAGCAAGACTCTGTCTCAAAAAAACAAAACAAAACAAAACAAAAATACACCTGCTACTGCAGTTCCCAGTTATGAGTCCTCAACATGCTCTTGCTATAACCCATTGGATTAAAAGGAGTCCTTCCCTTTGGACTGTGGGTCCAAAGCTTTGCCCCATTTTTCTCTTTCCATTGCAGCTATTCAAGTCCTGAATGGCAGTTTCTTGAGAGGTTAATTGGTAGTAGGCCAGCATTAAAAAAGTCAGAGGGGGCAGGAGTCCTGTGGTCATGGATTTCTGAAATGGCATATTAACATATTAACAAAGTTAGATGCCTGTCTTTATTGCAGGGCTCGGGAGCCTTTTATACGCTCAGGTCTTTTCAAATCCCCAGTGGAACTCTGCTGCAGTTTTTCTCAGTTTGACCCCAGCGCCTTTTGTTTCCTGTGGAATGTCATGGGATTAGCATTCCTGGCGGTACTTAGGGAGACATGTTTTCTAGCAGTCTGGGTCCCAGAAGGGCAAGTCGGGCAATCAATCAACAAGCAAATACACAAATAAGGTGCATGGCAAGTTATCATCAGTTTTAAAATGTTATTGATGATATTTTTAATCAGTTTATTTATTTGTACTAAACCTATTTCTACTTACAGAACTTCTCAATTCCCACTAGCCCCATTTCAAGTGCTCAGGAGCTACATGGAGTGCCCTCACGGCCTGATTAGACGTGCATTGCTTGATGAAGCAGATAAAAGACATTCAGGTTTAGACCCTTGGAGGGAGAGAACACAGAGGGCTTTGTGACCTTTTAATGAGGCCCAAAAACACCCCTGAGACTTTCCTTTTCCCACCCCTTCTCTATTAATCCTCTTCAACAACATGAATTTCCTCAGTGAGTTGAGGGTTTACCCCTACCTGCCTCAAAGGAATTTTGAAAAGATTAAAGAAAAAAAAAAAAGAAAGGTAAACAGAGCTTTGGCTCAGCACTCAGGACCCATCCGAGGTGGTCGCAATTAAAAACAAAAGCAGCCACTGTGATTTGGTCTCTCTTGTACGGTAGTAACATGTGATCTGTTTCACCAGCAGCCATAAGGTTTGTTTTGGAGACTTCAGTCAGAAAAGAAACGTAACACATGTGTGAAAAGAAAGAAGTGTGTGGAACTCTGAGAAAGTCTTATCTTCTGAACACGATTGCCCGAGAAGAGAAGCCCCCATCTTTTAACAAAGAAAAGTCCATTGTTCATCATTTTATGCAATGTGAAAACCAACATGATAAACAATGATTCATTTTAATGGACCGAAAAATAACTTGCATAGACACTGGAGGCCAAGAAAAGGAAAAAAAAAAAAAAGAAAGAAAGGAAAGAAAAAGCATTATCCTTTTATCCATTTAAAGAAAAGAAAGCAAAATACATCTCATTATCAGCTCTCAATAGAGGATTAATACGCTCTAAGCAGAAGCTTCGGGAAGGCTGCTGTTTCAGAAAAGCTTATCAGGTTTTTGAAAAGAAGAATTCCAACCCCCCTGAACTCCCACCCTCTTGTGTACCCAACTGGAAGAATGGCACACCCAGATCTGATGGTGATAGCTTTTATTTGCAGAGATGGGTTAGATTGGAGATGAGAGGGGAGCTCATCAAAGGGCTTCAGTTAGTTGTATGTAAACTGGCCTTGTCCTCTGACACTGTTCTTTTCCTTGCAGCCCATCAAAAGATGTATCTGAATGGTGACTGGACCCAGGGGTGCTGGGGTGGGGGTGTCAGGAAGCTGCTCTCGGGAGTCACGATCCTACTGCTGTTCCTGTAAGGATTTCTGTTAACTCTTTAAATCAGTAAGTGGAGACTAGGGCATTCTAATGCTGCAAACATCAAACATTCAAGCTACCACTTAAAATTTCTGCTGCAAAAGAAATTTCAACCACTGACTAGTTAAGGGGAAGGATCTCCCCTGCCCTGTAATTCCCATGGCTAAAACGCGTGCCATTTCTTATTTCAGACTGGAAGATTCTGTAGGCTGTCTGATTTAGGTAAATGGTGCTGTCTTTGGCTTTCGTTATGATGCTCAGAAGTGAGAGCCGTTGCAGTCTGACCCTCTCTTCCTGGCTGTGGGCTTCGCTGTGATACAAGGTCAAGTGAGGAGGGAGTCAGTGCTGCCCTGGAACCCAGCCCAAGCCTGTGGCTACGCTGTGGCTTCATGTCCTGGGACTGCTTTAACAAATGACCGCAAAGTGGGTATCTGCAAGCAGCAGAAGCTCTTCTCCCAGAGTTCTTGAAGGCCAGAAGTCCAAAATCAAGGTGTGGGCAGGCTAGGTTCCTTCCGGAAGCTCTGAGAGAATGTTCCAGCTCTCTCCTGGCTTCTGGTGGTGCCAGAATTCCTTGGCTCTCTTTGGGTCCTAGACGTTGCACTCCAGTCTCTGTCTCCATGGTCACATGGTGTCCTCTCCATGCCTCCCTGTGGCTTCATGTGGTCTTCTTATAAGGATGCCAGTCACTGGATTTAGGACTCACCCTAAATCCAGGAGAACTTCATCTGTGAGAATGACATACGCAAAGAGCCTATTTCCAAATAAGGTCACTTTCTGAGGTTCTAGGTGGACAGGTATTTGTCAGGACACTATTTAGCCTAGTCCATCCTCATTCTTCGACTCCAAGATGATATTTTCCTAAACTTCTAATAGCTATTTTTATCACTGCAGATTTTATTACCTTGACAAAAAAAAAAAAAACTCTGCTAAACTTTTCACTGCTTTTGAAAAGCATTGCCTGTGGCTCAGGGAGAAAACTAGAAGAACATGAAGCAAGCAGCTGCATGACACGTCCATGGGACAGGCCTGGACGTGGAGCGAGGGCTCCAGAGACAGGAGGGAAGGGAGAACTGACCTCGCCTGTCTTCTGTGGAAGGAAGAGGTGGGAGCCACTCAGGGAGTGCCGGGGAGCCAGGTAGGCCTGGACTCAGATCCTGGGGGTGTGAGGAGACTGAGGCAACCAGAAGACCTCTCAGAGACAGGACCAAGGGCAAACCACGTGGAAGCCCCACAAGGCCATGTGCCACCAGGAGTGTCATCTTCCCAGGAGCATCACCTTCCCAGGAGCGTTACCTTCCTGGGAGCCTAGACTCTGTTCTGCAGGGCTTTGGTTTAGTGCAGAGGCAAAGGGCTGGGTGGAGAGAGGAAGCTTCAGGACAACTCCACACCCACAAGGCCAGCCCGGCTTCCTCACGCCTAACCCGTAGCCTGAGGCTGCTGGATCATTAGCCATTCTGGGCCAGCAGCCGGTCTTGCCCTGCCTTTGCAGCCGCATAAAGTGCATGAGAAGCTGTAGTAACTTAAACAGAAAGAGGAAGTCCTGGAAGATGGGCACGCTCTTTAAAGGAACATGAAGGAAAAGTCCACATAACCCCTGACAAAAACTCTCTCCTTGACCAAACTTGAGTCAGGCTCCTCCAAGCCCTCGACCGTGGTCCTTGTCCTTGCTAGGCCTGCAAAGCTCAGTTTCAACAGGGATCCTGCTGCCAATTTATTGAGAACCCTTGATCCTCCATATGGGATCACCCTGGCCTGGCTTCAACAAGAATCCCCTTGATCAGTTTAGCAAGAACCCCGACCCTGAAATCATCTTCATCTGCTGAACCCCCTCAATCTGCTGTAAATATCCCCTTGTTCTTTTTTGTTTTTATTTTAATTTTATAATTTTTTTTGATAAGGAGTCTCACTCTGTTGCCTAGGCTGGAGCACAGTGGCCCAATCTCAGCTCACTGCAACTTCTGCTTCTTGAGTTCAAGTGATTCTTCTGCCTCAGCCTCCCTAGTAGCTGGGACTGCTACAGGCACCTGTCACCACCTCTGGCTAATTCTGTATTTTTGGTAGAGATGGGGTTTCACCTTGTTGGCCAGGCTGGTCTTGAACTCCTGACCTCAAGTGATCTGTCTGCCTCAGCCTCCCAAAGTGCTGGGATTACAGGTTTGAGCCACCACGTCCGGTTCCTTGTTCATGTATTGGGAGTTGTGCCTGATCTCTGTCCCCTGTTGTGACAGTGTGGACACCAATTGCAATTGTCCTGAATAAAGTCTTACATACCATTTTAAAAAGTGTCAGAATAATTTTTTGTTTTACACCCTCCCCAGCCCCAACCCTGTCAGGGAACATTTAAATACAGAACTTAGAGCTCCATACTAGCAAGGTTTCTCTTCAGTACAGAGAACTTCTGTCCTTGGCCACACTCCAGTGAGGTCGGTAAGTTTGCCCTGGTTCCTGGACCTGCAGCCTTCTGTGGAAAGCCCCCACTCACAGGCAGCCACAGCAGAAGCAATGGAGGAAGGAAGCCTGGCAGGCTGGTTCAGCACGTGGTCGACTGAGGTCTCATTTCCTTTTTATTTTCTTTCTAGTGCTCCTTTCAAAATTGTATCTCTCTCCTTTAAAACACAACTTCTTTTTTTAACGCTAAGTCTAACATGGAAAGAATTTGTTTAGTTTGCAGTGGTGCTGTGGCATGAACCTTCAGTGGGGTGAGTCATATACCCTGAGCTGCTGACTCGCATGAGGCAGGGACAGGGAAGGTTAGCTAGGGGAGCTTGCTTGTGTGTTTTCATTGTAAAGAGATGTAGTAAAAAAGCACTATATCAGAATGTAAACTCAATATCAGTCTTTAATTCAGCAATGTTTTTCTATAATAAAGTATATTTGTGTTTGTTAACAGAAGGAGGAGGTGGAAAAAACATAAAGCACGTGCAAGTAAAGGTTTAAAATACAGGTGAAACTCTACCTACAGAGGCACTACTCTAACATGCTTAAGGATGCTTGAGAAAGCCCTGACCCTACAAAAAGGCCTAAGACCTGTGACAAGAATGAAGGAGTCATGCAATGCAAAAAGTGCATGAAGCCCAAGGTTCTCTTCCCCAGTGTTAAGTCGTCTTAATACAGAGGACTGGGCTTTAGGACATTCCGTGAAATCTTGACTCACTGTGTTCTGTGTCTGGAAGCTCAATGTGAAGCAGATCTTACTTGCACTTCTAAAAGGAGGCATGTTGATGCAATGGAAAAAGATCTGATGCAGTAAGACTCAGAGTCCTAAGATTCTCTCTGTCTCTAATTGCCATTACAAGCTTTTGTGAGGATGGAAAGGTCTTTGCAGGGTGCCTGCACACAAAAAGTGTCTCTAATAGGAAAGAACATGTTGTTGGAGCTTACCATTCTAGTGCAGCTTCCCTCACAACAGCACCAGTGGGGCCATCTGTCCAGATGCCCGGCCCTGTCCTTTTGAACATCCTAGATGCTTTGCACCCTCCAATCAATGTCCTGTGAGTTGCTTTCCTGCTAAAGTTAGCCCAAGATGATTTCTCTTGCTTGCAGCAGAAGAGTCTTGCCTTGGTCAGTTGCTGTATTTGTTCCCTGTGGCTGCTGTAACAAGTCGCCATCAACTTGGTGGCTAAAAAGCAACAAAAATTTCTTCTCTCACGGTGTGGAGACCAAATATCCAAAATCAGTTTCACTGGGCCAAAATCAAGGTGTGGATTGGGCAGCACTCCCTCCTGAAGATCTAGGGGAGAATCCATCCCTTGCTTCCTTTAGGTCCCTGGGGCTGCTGCACCCCTTGGCTTGTGACCATATCACTCCAGTCTCTGCCTGTGTGATCACAATACCATCTCCTCTCCTGTGTGTGTTGACTCTCCTTCTGTCACTCTTTTATAAGGACTCTTGTGATTACATTTAGGGAGTACCAGGTTAACTCAGGATAATCTCTCCATCTCAAAATTCTTAACCTAGTCACACCTGCAAAGACCCATTTTCCATATAAGGTAACATTTATTGGACACAGGAGTTATTACCTGGTATCTCTGGGGGTCATTATTCAGCCTACTGTAGTTGTCAGTTATGGAGTTTGCTTTTATAGCCTATATTTGCTGTACTTTTTGATGATGACGCTTATAAGTCTCATTGTCTCAATCTGGTGGGACCTGCAGGTACTAATGGCTATGACATCTGGACAGGAGACAAGCAGCAACAGGAATAGGTTTGCAGGAACCTGGAGCCATTGGCATCTGCTTGGCTCTGCCTCGTCTTTTGCTGTTTATGGGTTGTTGCCTTGGCAGAGCCGTGGCTAGAGGTATAGAGTAACTCGTACGCTTTTGACAAGAAAAGGTTTTGACCCCATAGGGGAAACACCACAGCTCACGTGTAGTTATTTCCATAGCTAATTTGAGTACAATATGTCAAGAAACATGGCCCAAACCTTTCCTATCAAAAACATTTCAGTTATTATTCTTAAATGGTTTTGATGGTAGTATATTTTACCGTGGAGACATAACCATGCATTATTTAGATTCATATTTCTGCTGAATTCCATTCCCTCTCTCCCTCAAAACTGTGAATGCATTTGGTGTTTAAGAATACATGCGTGCTCCTTAACCACAGGGGCATACGCTCAAGCCGCCCCAACAAATGCTGCTATTATTGAAATGGGTGCTCCAGAGTTAGAAAGTAGTTTTTATTTATTTTAGATGTTATGCAGATTTATGGTAATAATACTTTGTATTGTTAACCTTTGCATCTAATAGTAGCATTTGTTCCTATCTATTGAAACACGACCATGTCTGTGTAACATGCATTAAATAAAAATGGAATGTTGGCAATTTTAAGCTCCTTTGCTTCCTGCCAGCTCTCCCTTTAGAAAGCTAACTGGAAGAGAAATATATTTTTTCCAGTGAAATATAGAATTTGTTTTTCAAAGAATGAAACAAAAGTAGGAGTTTGTCGTTTTGTTTGAATTCAAATAATCCCTTAAAGCTATGGGACTAAACAGCAAATTTGAGGGGAGAGGGAGAGGGGAAGATACCATACAAATAGCTAAATTTATACCAAAAGTTCAGTGGAAACAAAAACAGTGTAGATACATGACAGGGGATGTCATCAGTGGATGCAAAATTGGAGCTTTAGATAAGGAGTATTTTTATTACATGTACATTAGGCAGCCTTCTCCATCACAGCAGAGACTGCAGGCCCAGGAAACCTGACGGATTCATTCATGGGTTCACTCATTTGGTCATTTAGCTGATACTTAAGGAGCACTGACTCAGAGCAGATGCTAAAGGTAACATGGTGAGCAAATAGTCAGGGTCTCTGTCTTCACTGGGAAGCATCCTTGTGAAGGAAACAGACATTAAGACCTTTCAGGTTCTTCTAATTGTATCCTAAGAGCAAAGAGGCATCTCAGAGGGTATTGAAAGTGCTGAAGTAGAAACTGTCATGATCAGATTTCCATCTGAAATGATCACTTGGTTGGAAACCGGTACAAGCATAGGTGGACATCAGTCCAGGGAAGAAATGATGGTTATTGGGATGGAGGTGGTGGGAGTGGAGAAAAAGGGATAGATCTGAGAGATTTTTCTAAGGTGAAGTTCACAGATTCACGTAATGGTTTGGCTCTGGTTTGGACAACCTTACACCTTGATTTGCTGAAACAGTCTACAGTGACCTGCCGCTACAATGTAACCGTTTATTGGCTGGACACGGTGGCTCATGCCTATAATCCCAGCACTTTGGGAGGCCAGGATGGGCAGATCACTTGAGGTCAGGAGTTTAAGACCAGCCTGGCCAACATGGTGAAACTCCCTCTCTATTAAAAATACAAAAAATTAGCCCGGCATGGTGGCGGATGCCTGTAATCCCAGCTACTCAGGAGGCTGAGGCAGAAGAATCGCTTGAACCTGGGAGGCGGAGGTTGCAGTGAGCCGAGACGGCGCCACTGCACTCCAGCCTGGGTGACACAGTGAGACTCTGTCTCACAAAAATTAAAAAAAAAAAAAGGTCACCATTTATTATTACTCTGCTATGGTCCAAATGTTTGTGTCTCCACAAACTTCATATGTTGAAACCTAATCAACAATGAAATGTGTTTGGAGGTAGAGTCTTTGGAAGCTGATTAGGTCATGAGTGCAGAGCCCCCATGAATAGAATTAGTGCCTTTAGAAAACAGGCCAGAGAGAGACCACTTGTTCCTTCTGCCATGTGAGGTTACTGTGAAAAGAAGATTGTCTATGAACCAGGAGTGGCCCTCACCAGAAACCAAATCAGCCAACACCTTGATCCAGGACTTCCCAGAGTCCAGAACTGGGAGAAATAAATGTCAGCTGGGCAGGGTGGCTTACTCCTGTAATCCCAGCACTTTGGGAATCTGAGGTGAGAGGATCACTTGAAACCAAGAGTTTGACACCAGCCTGGGCAACATAGTGAGACTCCCATGTCTACCAAAAATTAAAAAATTAGCTGGGCATGGTGGCACGCACTTGCAGTTCCAGATACTCAGGAGGCAGGGGTGGAAGGATCACTTGATTCTAGGAGGTTGAGGCTGCAGTGAGCCATAATCATGTCACTGCATGCCAGCCTGGGCAACAGAGCAAGATGCTGAAAAAAGAAAAGAAAATAAAAGAAGAGAAGAGAAGAGAAAAAAAAAAAGAAAAGAAAGGAAAAGAAAGAGGAAGGAAGGAAGGAAGGAAGGGGAAAGAATAAGAGGAGAAGGAGGAGGAAGGAAGGAAGGAAAGAAGGAAGGAAGGAAGATAGGAAGGAGGAAGGAGAAAGAAAGAAAGAAAGAAAGAAAGAAAGAAAGAAAGAAAGAAGAAAGAAAGAAAGAAAGAAAGAAAGAAAGAAAGAAAGAAAAAGAAAGAAGAAAGAAAGAGAGAAAGAAAGAAAGAAAGAAAGAAAGAAAGAAAGAAAGAAAGAAAGAAAGAAAGAAAGAAAGGGAAATGCCTGTTGTTCATGAGCCACCCAGTTAATGGCATTTATTACAGTCACCTCCACGGACTAAGTCATCCTCCTTTTACACCCCCAAGTGTCCAGTTTGGACAGTAAACTCTGTGGTCACTCTGCCTCGGAGGCATGGGGAGAGGGTGGGGTTGAGGACGAATGTGGGCCTCTGACTTACACTCTGGAAAGACAGCAGTGCCATTGCTGAGGTAGTAAACATGGGTGAATGCCATGATTCTACAGGTTATCACATCACAACCACTTCCACTGAGAAATAAGCTGGGCAGTGCTGCAGGCTTAAGGGTGTTGGAATTTGTCTGGTCAGTCAAATAAGCAACGGGCTGCCCACCAGCATCGGTAAAAACAAGCACCATCTATAACCTTGGGTGGTCCTACTGGCCCTACTGTGTCACACGGTCACCCAGGCTCCCTGCTGACTGTGACCACAGTTCCCTGGCCACCTCCTTACATAGGAAACACACGTTGGTCTCATGAGAATTTTGTTCCCAAGCACCATTTCCTCTTGGGCTCAGGTGGGCCTGCACATGCATCCCTCCTGTCCATGTTGATGGTGGGAAGATGCTTGTAAGAATAATCCCATAGCAAGAGTCTGAGAGAGCCTAGGTGGACACAGAGGGACAGTGACAGAGTCTCCGAAAAGGAGGAGAACAGGAGAAAGGGAATTATTTTTGGAGGCAAGGGAACAAGAGTGCAGATTTTGACCTCCTTCATTACATTCCAGAGTGTGTACTTGCTTCCTGCTCAGCCACATTCTCCTGGTAGACACCTGATCCCCCTGTGACTTCGTTGCTGAAAACTTGTCTTTCAGATCCCCTTTGCCTATTGTCTGTGTGCTCCCAAGAGTCTTCCCTTCAATCCCACTGGGGGTCCCCAGCACCCTAGGCCAGGCGTCTCCCCATGTTACCAACAAGGGTTCCAAGCGTTCCTGTGAAGCCAGCTCTTCATACGGATGGGATGGGATCCCTTGGTATTGAACAATCACTAAGTCAAGTGAAGCATGAGCTGTTTGTTCCCCTTGACCTTGTCTTCTAATTGCTCACTGGTTTTTCTTATCAGCTTGTGAGATCTCCTTGTACAGGCTTGTGAATATTTTTGTCTGACATATGTGCCGAAAATATCTGTCCAATTTATCACTTTTCATTTGATTAGGTGTATAGTATCTTTCCCCAGGTCAGATATATATATATATATATACACACACACACACACATATATATGTTATACATATATGATAGATACAAATGACAAATACATGAATATAATTGAACATACACAGTGATTTCCTGTCAAGAGTAATATGGTCTCCCTATGTATAGTTTTCCTTGTCTCTAATTTTATTAAATTGTGTTTGCATTTAGATCTTGGATTATTCAAAACATTGCACTATTTGTACAATCACTCCCAAAGACAATGTATAAAAACTTGACAGAATCTGATATTTCTAAAATAAATCACTCCAGACCAGTATCTTTTCTCCCCACGCGCCCCCCGCCCCACCCCACTGCCCCCTCCAGCCGAGACAGAGTTTCGCTCTTATTGCCCAGGCTGGAGTACAATGGCACGATCTTGGCTCACTGCAACCTCCGCCTCCCGGGTTCAAGTAGTTCTCCTGCTTCAGCATCCTGAGAAGCTGGGACTACAGGCATGTGCCACCACACCCGGCTAATTTTTGCATTTTTAGTAGAGATGGGGTTTCACCATGTTGGTCAAGCTGGTCTGGAACTCCTGACCTCAGGTGATCCACCAGCCCTGACCTCCCAAAGTGCTGGGATGATAGGCATGAACCACCATGCCTGCCCTCCAGACCAGTATCTTATGTGAAAATATTTTATTGTATTTTAAGAAAAGATTCAGAGCAGAACTGAAATTCTACCCCGCCCTCCCCCGCCCCCAGCAGGTGCTGACTTCTCCAGCACAGCCCTCTCACCTCCATTTCCTCTCCTACCAAAAGCATCAGTCTTTCTTCTATCCCTAGACCTGCCCTAGGTGGAAAGACTTGGTCCGATCTAAGTTTTGAGCTTCCTGTTTCTTGTGGAGTTGATTTACGTTTCACTTTTCTGTTCTAAAAGCATTATCTATTCATCGTAGAAAACGAAAGTGTTATAAATACTAAAGCCTCCACAAATGGACATTATTGGAGGTCTCAGCATCTGACTCCCATCTCCAACTCCAGAGACATGTCTTTCCCCACAGCTGCTATCCAGGGATGGGCCCCCAGCCCACCGAGAGCCAGGAGACCAACGGTAGCCTTACCTGCGGGGAGAGGCGTCCCACTTTCCTTCCAGCCCCTGAAAGCTACTGAAGGGAACTTTGCTGCTCTGGTGCTGGTTGGGGGGGGCGGTAGGCAGCCATCAGCAGAGGAGGCAGGGCAGCACCCAAGGCCCTGGAGGGGGAACCCAGAGATGCCTTTCAGGACATGTTGTCCCACACCTGAGTGTCTGATCTGCTAATGCTGTTATGCAGAAGGTTGGGGTGAAACCCCACAATTGCTCCACTCACTAGAGCCACGTAAACCACCTGAACTGGAGCGGGTGTCTCAGTTGGGCCTGCCAGGTGGCTGGAGGATGTGGGAGAGGAGGCCTGCTTCTCATCCAATTCTCCTTTTCTTTGTCCAGAAATAGGCACACAATGAGGAAGGCGTCTGATTCCAGATGGCAACTGTCCCAGAAAAGCAGGTGCCCTGCACCAGTGTAGACATGCATGCACATTAATCCAGCCATTTCCATTCGGGGTGCCCATGCCTTACTTCAGAAGGGGGCTCAGTTCACGAAAGGTGGAAGGAGCCCAGGAGCTGGAGAAAAGAGTGCTAATGAAAATTGTGTTTGTTCTAAAGAAAATCCCCAAGGGAGTATCATTTGGACGCTTGATTTTGAATGGATGGAGCACAAAGCGAGGCCTCATATGTGGTCAGTTGGGAAGGGAAGCACTTGAGCTGAGAAAAGCCACAGCAGGAAAGCAAGTGGAGGGGACAGGTTTTCTTCTGCCCTCTCTTCCCACGAAGAGCCACCACACATTCACTGAGTACCACCCTGTGCAGGGAGCAAGGGCTGGGTGACGGGAGCCTGCAGCCAAAGGACCTGGGCATCCTAGGGGCAGAGAAAACAGTGCCTACCAGGGATCCCTGTCCACAGCGTGGGAGATGAGGAGCAGAGCTGCTTATGGTCCTGAAAGAGATGGGTCTGAAACAGAAGGACAAGAACCCTTCTTAGGGTGACCACTGCAGCCCGTTTGGAGGTGTTTCCCAGCCTATGAATGCAGACAGATCAGGAGAATTGATAGGAAGCAAATACAGAGGACGTGGCTCTCCCCTGCTCTCTCTTCCACCAGGAGAAGCAGTGCCATGGTGCCTGTGGTTATGCATACTGGAAATTCCTCATTTGGTCTGCCTCTTGCACTCTCTGTTGGTGGTGTTCCCTCAGGTACTGCAAGCAGGGGCACCCCCAGGGAGCAGAGGCCAGGGTGAGGCTCAGAGCCAAGGCTGATGCCTATAAAGGGAGGCAGCTGAGTTGGAGGCCACAGGGTGGATGGTCCCCGTCACCGTGGAGGGACAGCATGTGAGACTTTCAGCCCCTCCCAGGGTGGGTGGTATCACTCAAGGAAGAGCCAACAAATCCCACCCTTTCCCCTTCCCTCTCTCTTGACTTGCCTCCATCTTTCTTGCCTTTCTTCCCCCCACAAACCTTTCTTGATCTCCTACTGCATACCAGGGGTGATTCTAGGAGCTGGAGACAAAGCAGTAAACAAAACAAATGCTTGTCTTTGTGGTACTTCTGTTCGGATGGAGGACAGGTCAAAGAAACACTTGGATGTTAGAGTTCAAGACAGTGCATTGCTTGACAAAGAAAGAAGCAAGTCAAGGAGAGAGAGGGCAGGTGGAACCCGCCACAGAGTGGCCTTTCTGTGGAGGGATGTCGAGCGACTGAACCACCCCACTCGGTGCCCGTGTGGGGTCTGGGGCTCAGGACAGTCAGCACAAGGACTTCAGGGCTCCCCTGTACACTGTGGCGCCTGAGGGTTCCTGGGGGGCAGCCCAAATGTGTGCACCGACCTGGGCCAACATCCAGGGCCCTGTTATGCAAGGCAGAAGGAGCAGAGATTATATGCTATATAGACTCGGGGGTGGGGTGGGGGTGGGGAGCAGAGCCATAGGCATTCTGCTGTGGTTTCTCCAGACCCACCTGCTTGGGAGGAGCCTGATTCTGCAGCTCATCACCCCTCAGCACTCCCGCAGGCCTCGCAGCAACTTCCAGGTCTCTGCTCTGCAACAGTGGGACCTCCTCTCGGCATCTCTCCCCACCAACCTCCTGGAAGCTTCCCAGGCTTCTCCACCTTTGCTCCTCCATAGAAAAAAAGCCCTACACCAAGCTCACTGGGGCCATGCTGGGCTCCACCAGGCACCATGAACTGACCCAAAACTGGAACACCAAGTCCTTCAGCATTGGCATTGGGCAGGAAAACAGGAGACAGGCAGGTCACCAAACCACCAGAATGCAGAATTTAAAAATAGCCTCTCGGCACTGCCCTACTTCTCCTGAAACAATTCCACTGGATCTGGTCACATTTTTATATTCTGGAAGCACTCGAGATGGATTTTCACATGCACGTTAAAGCCGTCTACATGATATTTAACCAAAGACAGGCAGATTGATAAGGAATCAAAAAGGATTTTAAGACCGAGGAGTGAAGCGTGGGGAGACCTGGAAAGCCGTCGTTGGGCAAAGGAAATGGATTTTTGTACTCTGGGTGTGTGTCAGAGGGAGGGGTGGGGAGCCACTGTGTCAGGAAGTGGAAATGGCCTGCTGGGGATAGAGATAACAGAGCTCTGAAATCTGGGAGGAGAATCCTCCAAAGGCTGCAACCATTGATCTGCAGAGACCCTGCAAGGAAGAGCAGGCCTCCTCCTGCCCATTCCAGAAAACACCAACTCCACCTAAAACCAATGTAGGAAATCCACAGGGTTCAGCCTTCCGCCTGGCCAGCAGTGGCCCCTCACCCCACTACCACCATCGGTTTCTCCTAGTCTTTGCCAGCAATCCTCTGGTTTGAATCCAATAGGGGAAGGAAAAGGAAAGAAAACACAAGGTTTTTTTTTTGTTTTTTTTTGGTTTTGAGACGGAGTCTCGCTCTGTCGCCCAGACTGGAGTGCAGTGGCACAATCTAGGCTCACTGCAAGCTCTGTTTCCCAGGTTCATGCCATTCTCCTGCCTCAGCCTCCTGAGTAGCTGGGACTACCTCATGCCACCGCGCCCGGCTAATTTTTTGTATTTTTTTTAGTAGAGATGGGGTTTCACCATGTTAGCCAAGATGGTCTCGATCTCCTGACCTCGTGATCCACCCGCCTTGGCCTCTCAAAGTGCTGGGATTACAGGCATGAGCCACCGTGCCCGGCCCACAAGCATTTTTATTCAACAAATACTTACAGAGTGCTCCTGCGTCATAGTGCTGTGGTGGACATGACATCAGGGGATAGAGGGACAATGCTGTCCTCTCTTGGATTTTGTACTCTGGGGCTGGCCGCCAGGGCAGAGCGAAACAGAGAAAAAGTCAGGTGGGGATGAGTGCTATGAAGGGCAATGGGCCAGAGCGAAGGATAGGACAGACGAGAGCTCTCATGGAGGATGCTCTTGGAAATCACAGACAGGAGGGCCTGTGAAAATTAGTGTCTCTTTTTCTTTAGTCTCTGGTGGGGCGGGGCGGGGGAAGCACTCTTTCTCCTGCACGGGTCTTGGCTGATACTTTTACTGGAAAGGGGTCCGGATCCTGTCTTGGATCTCAAGAAAGAAATAATTGAGTGGGAGTCCGCAGAAGAAAGTGAAAGCAAGTTTATTAGGAAAGGAACGGAATAAAAGAACGGCCACTCCGTAGACAGAGCAGCACCGAGGGCTGCTGGTTGCCCATTTTTATGACTCTTTCTTGATTATATGCTAAACAAGGGGTGGTTCATTCATATCTCCCCTTTTTAGACCATTTAGGGTAACTTTCTGATGTTGCCATGGCATTCGTAAACTGTCATGGTGCTGGCAGCAGTGAGGACAAGCAGAGGTCACTCTCGTCACAATCTTGGCTTCCGTAGGTTTTGGCCGGCTTCTTTACTGCAAACTGTTTTATCCACAAGGTCTTTATGACCTGTATCTCGTGCCGACCTCTTATCTCATCCTGTGACTTAGAATGATTTAACCACCTGGGAATGCAGCCCAGTAGGTCTCAGCCTCCTTTTACCCAGCCGTATTCAAGATGGAGTTGCTCTGGTTCCAATGACTCTGACAATACCTCCGCAGGAAACCTTGCTTCTATCTCTCATGTCCTATAGGGTGTACCTTCATCATCTTTCTCCCTTTAGCACACTTTTTTTTTTTTTTTTTTTTTTTTGAGATGGAATTTCACTCTTGTCACTCTTGTTGCCTAGGCTGGAGTGCAATGGCATGATCTCAGCTCACAGCAACCTCTGCCTCCCGGGTTCAATGGATTCTCCTGCCTCAGCCTCTCGAGTAGCTGGGATTATAGGCGGGCACCACCACGCCTGGCTAATTTTATATTTTTAGTAGAGACAGGGTTTCTCCATGTTGGTCAGGCTGGTCTTGAACTCCCAACCTCAGGTGATCTGCACGCCTCGGCCTCCCAAAGTGCTGGGATTACAGGTGTGAACCACTCTTTTTCGACTTCTCCCTACCCAGTGGAATCTTGCTCACTCCCACTGAGCATGCTCAAATTTCTATCATCTTAAAATCTTGAGTGCTCTGATGCACACGTGCACACACACGTGCACTCACATGCCCCACAATCGACTCCAGCTGTGACTTCATTCTTTGCTCAAGCAATTGCCTCAAGTTCTTGTCCCCATAATCTTTCAAACTTGATTACTTTTTTATTCTTTATTGATTATGATAAAAGCAGTATATACTTATTTTTGAAAAAAAATGTGAAATTAGCAGTACACAGGAAGAGAAAAAGATGCATGCATTTCCACCATTGTCTCTGGGCCCAGCACACTCAGGCAGGAGCCATTCATACACATCACCCACCTCCACACCCTACTGTGCCTTTGTTCATATGTGAAATCCCATCGTTGCACAGTGTTGTCTTCTATTCTACTTAAAATTGTATCATAAGCATTGTCACATTTTGGCAACAATATTTTATATGAAAATGTAAGTGGCTTTAAAAAACTGTTCCCTCTAGTGGATGTCTCATACTTGACTTAAACATTCCCTTGAAGGTCACTTAGTGTGGCTGCCATGTGTTCCACATAAAAATAACACAGACATCAACGGGTGGGTGCGTAACCCCCGTCCTCATTTCAGCTTTCCTTAGGGTATGTTTCCCCAACAGGATTACTGAGTCAAAACTATGAGTTTGTTGAATGTTGTTGATACCAATTGCTGGATTTTTTTCCAGCAAAGTTGGCTGGTTCACATCCACATCAGCAGTTGCTGACTCTTAGAAGGCTCCCAACATAGCTGTGGACACCCTTTCCCATTGAGTTCATATTACTGCCCTTTCCTTATCCAGCCTATATTGGTTCTTTATTAGGGAAACTAACCCTTTGTCTTTCACGTTTGTTACCAATATGCCCTCACTTTTGTTTTCTAATGAATTTTATTTACCATAGATACATAATCAAGTATATTGTTTTTAAATATAAGCTATAAATATTTTTTTCCTAATTTTCTGTGGTTTTCTTATTTTAAAATGCAGTTGGGATTTAATTTTCCTATGTCATGGGAGAAGAGCTAATTTTATCCCTCAGTCAATTATCACACCCCACTTATAGAATAATCTGTTCTTTATTCATTGGTTTGTGATGACTCTTTTTAAAAATGATGTAAGTTCTTACATGTGGTTGGCCTGTGTTTGGCTTATGTCTTTAGCCCTGTTGATTTGACTTTTCTTTTGTGAGAAACATGATGACTTTCTTTTCTTTTTATTAAGTTTTAAAATTTAGTAACATTTTTTACTTTGTTTTTAAAAAACTATTTGCCAGGCATGGTGGCTCATGCCTATAATCCCAGCACTTTGGGAGGCTGAGGTTGGAGGATCACTTGAGCCCAAGAGTTCAAGACCAGCCTGGGCAACATGGGAAGACCCTGTCTCTATGAAAAACTTTTTTAAAAGTTAGGTGGGAGTGGTGGTGTGCACCCATGGTTCCAGCTACTTGGGAGGCTGAGGTAAGAGGATTATTTGAGCCTAGGAGGCCAAGGCTGCAGTGAGCCATGCTCAAGATACCGCACCCCAGCGTGGGTAAGAGCGATACCCTGTCTCAGAAACAAACAAACAAAACCCATTTGCAGTCATTTATTTTCTTTTTCTTCTTTTTATTTTACTTTAAGTTCCAGGATACATATACAGAATGTGCAGGTTTGTTACATAGGTATACACATGCCATCGTGGTTTGCTGCACCTATCAACCTGTCATCCAGGTTTTAAGCCCCACATGCATTAGGCATTTGTTCTAATATTCTTCCTCCCCTTGTCCCCCACCCACTAACAGGCCCCAATTTGTGATGTTCCCCTCCCGGTGTCCATGCATTCTCATTGTTCAACTGCCACTTATGGGTAAGAACATGCAGTGTTTGGTTTTCGGTTCCTGTGTTAATTTGCTGAGAATGATGACTTCCAGCTTCACCCATGTTCCTCCAAAGGACACTATCTCATTCTTTTTTATGGCTGCATAGTATTCCATGGTATATATGTACATTTTCTTCATCCAGTCTATCATTGATGGGCATCTGGGTTGGTTCCATGTCTTTGCTATTGTCCTGCAATAAACATACATATGCATGTGTCTTTGTAGTAGAATGATTTATAATACTTTGAGTATGTACCCAGTAATTGGATTGCTGGGTCAAATGGTATTTCTGGTTCTAGTTCTCTAAGGAATCGCCACACTGTCTTCCACCATGGTTGAACCAATTTGCATTCCTACCAACAGTGTAAAAGCGTTCCTATCTCTCCACAGCCTCACCAGGACCTGTTGTTTCTTGAGCAGTCATTTATTTTTCAAGCTAACAATAGAATGATTTTGTCAAGATGAAGTGTTGGTTTGAGATTTGATTTGGATTTTGTTACTTTTAAAGTAACTTGAGAAAAATTTATTTTGTTGCATCGTCAGGAATGTGATGCATTACTCCACTTATTCAAGTTTTATTCTTTATGTCTCATTACAATTCGTAGTTTTTCTTTTTTCCATTGTGCATCTTACTAATGTTATTCTAAGCTTCTGTACATTGGTGCTATTGAGAAGAGTATTCCTCTCCCACATCCGTTCTGTGCTGATCTGATGCAAAGCTGTTCTGTTTCCCATGTTTGTATTGTATTGATTGCCTCTTATTAATTCTATCAGACTTTCAGTTGATTCGCTGAAGTTTTCTGGGTATATTATGACACATTAAAGGAAATCAGAATATTTTACCCCCAAATATATTTCTCTGACGTATTTCGAGATGGCTGCCATAGCGCTGGCGGACTAAAGTGGCCCTACAAAGCTGCCTTTTGTGGGGGCAATTTGCATCTGGAGATCTTTAGAAATCTGCAGAAATGGAACCAGTCCTGCCCTAGTCCTCACCTAGGAAACATTAACTTAGGAGATTCTGACACCTTGAAAGATCTGAAAGAAACATTCATCATCTATTCTCTCTGAGAGCTGCTACCTGTGAGGTTTCATCTACATAACAAGACCACCTTTATTAGCCAGCCCTCCTCTTCTCCTCCTCCCATCATCCATCTTGCCAATAGAAGGTGATTGACTACCATAACTGTTTTTTGGCCATGCTCTGAACCTCCATTCATTCTGTAACCTCAAGATGGTATATTTAAGCTTCTGTACCTTGGTGGGGGTTGGGGTCTTCATTCTGAGGGCCCCTGTGTATACACACGTTGAATAACTTTGTATGCCTTTTCTCCTATTAATCTGCCTTTTTTTTTTTTTTTTTAGACAGAGTCTTACTCTGTTGCCCAGGCTGGAGTGCGCTGGCCTGATCGCGGCTCACTGCAACCTCTGAATCTGTCTCCCTGGTTCAAGCGATTCTCGTGCCTCAGCCTCCTGAGATTACAGGCACGCACCACCACGTCCAGTTAATTTTTGTGTTTTTAGTAGAGACAGGGTTCCGCCAGGCCAAGCTGGTCTCGAATTCCTGACCTCAAGTGATCTGCCCACTTCAGCCTCCCAAAGTGCTAGAATCATAGGTGTGAGCCACTGTGTCAGGCCTTAATCTGCCTTTTATAAGTTGATTTTTCAGTGAAACTTCAGAGGGCCAAAGGTTTCACTGTGGCCCCTACAACATATATGCAAGCAATAATTATTTGCATCTTTAATCCAGATCATTAATAACTTTAATTTTTAAAGTATGCTTATAGTGATGAAAACTTACAAGAAAATTTTGATGGTCAGAGTGAAAAAAAATGAATGTGGGATTTTACTGAATATTTTTCTAACATTCATGCATGATTATGACCAAGACTGTGGTTTTCATAATAAGGTTACTATGCTACATGTATATGCTTTTTTTTTGAGATGGAGTCTCACTCTGTTGCCCAGGCTGCCATGCAATGGCACGAACTCAGCTCACTGCAGCCTCCACCTCCCAGGTCCCAGTGATTCTCCTGCCTCAGCCTCCTGAGTAGCTGGGATTACAGGCATGTGCCACCACACCCAGCTAATTTTTATATTTTTTGTAGAGATTGAGTTTCACCATGTTGACCAGGCTAGTCTTGAACTCCTGACCTCAGGTGATCCGCCCACCCTGGCCTCCCAAAATGCTGGGATTATAGGTGTAAGCCACCATGCCCACCCCATATATATACTTTCTAATATTATCTTTCCTTCTCTGGTGTAAACCAAGTGGAACAGTGGGCACCAAAACACAGTGCACGGCCTATCCCTTTCATTGACGGAGGGGTGGAGAGCAAGTCACTTCTGTGCTGTAGCTGGGGAGATAAAACAGAGAAGACCAAGAGGACTCAGGGCAGGCAGGCCTGGAAGCCTATTGAGGAATAACAGTAATTATACTCATATCATTAATATTATGTATTGAGTTCTTCCTACACATAATGCTAAGTGCTTTACAGATCTGATTGCTGAAACAGCCCTGTGAGGTGGGCATCCTTATCTCTAGTGTACAGAGGAGAATCTGAGGCTCAAAGAGGCTGAATCATGGCCCCACATTGGAACCGTCCTGCCTGGATCTCCAGCCCAGCTGTCAGGCTACGCAAAAGGCCTCCAAAAGAGAGCAGAGGCTTTGTGTTTGCACGTGGACTAGCACAGCTCACCAGGATCAAAGGCCAAGGAGTCTCTGGCAGAAATTAGGCCATCCTCCACCTACCAGCAGGTATTCCCAGGAAACCATTGAGGAAGCAGGAGACAGCCAGGCCAGGCCGGCCCATCAAAGGGCAGATGTGCTAGGGTCTCTGTTCTTTGGAAGGCACAAGCAAAGCGAGCCTGTCACCTGCTGACTTAGAGGAGAAACAGAGAGAGGAACCCAGATAGCGTGGAGGCTGCAGTGGATCCACTCAGTGGGGGATATGTGTCTCTCCAAGGGGGCTACAGCTGGAAGGGGCCACAGCACAGAGGGGAGAGTGCTGCATTTCTGTGTGATGAGCTTGAAGCAGGCATCCACATAGATTTGTACTAGAGGCACCTGAAGACGCAGACCAGGAACTGGGACACAGGTTTCCATAATGATGAGGATGGATGAGGATGTTTCTTCCCGCCCAAGTCTAGTCCCCTCCACCTCCCACCATTTGGCCTCGGAGGACCAGCTTCCTGAAAATAATTTCTGAACAGACCCTGACCCACTCTTTCTTAGTCCTTGCCTTCAAGAATGGGGGGACCATCTGTGTTGGGCCAGAGTCTACAGTGGCGGATGTTGTGTTTTGTTGCTCCAGGAACAGGGCTGCATGTGGAAGCCCTTGCTGGTTTCTGTGTTGAGCGGTTTACCGCCAAGTTAGCTCTTACCGCCCATGCTCGAAGATGATTGACCAGCTTGAAGTGGACTGATGAACATTTAACCTCTTAATAGTCTTCAGACAGACCACGGGTTTTCCCTGAATACCTGGCACACGGGGAATGTGCTGTGAAATTTGCTGAGTGAGTGAGTGGACAAGTGAAAACATGGTCTTCTTCGACTTCCAGCTTGAAAGGTAAGTTAATCTAACTTGGATCGTGCCCATGAGATGTGAGCATGCCTCTCTGTGCTTTCAAAAGTTCCACAAAACAGGTTGGGCATGGTGGCTCACGCCTGTAATCCCAGCACTTTAGGACGCCGAGGCGGGCGGCCTGAGGTCGGGAGTTCAAGACCAGCCTGGACAACATGGCAAAACCCTGTTTCTGCTAAAATTACAAAAATTAGTTGGGCATGGTGGCGGGTGCCTGTAATCCCAGCCACTCGGGAGACTGAGGCAGGAGAATCGATTGAACACGGGAGGCAGAACACGGCCCCAGTGAGCCGAGATTGTGCCACTACACTCCAGCTTGGGTGACGGAGCGAGACTCCGTCTCAAAAAACAACAAAGAAACGTTCCACAAAACAAATCCTAAGTTGGATTCTATGTCTCCAACAATAGGGAAATGATTAAGTAAATGAACGGAAAGAGTTATACAACATTTTTTTCAGGAATTTTTAGTGACAGTTAAAAACTTATTAAGTAAAAATGTCAAGAAATAGATTTTAAGTTACACTGATATCAAGCATGTAAAATACTCATGCTGAGAAAAAGGACTGGATATAGCAGAAGGGTGGTCTCCGATAAGGGGTGAGGCTTCCGGAGGATCACGCTAAGTTTTCTGGGTACTTCCTGGTGTGATGCTGCACAGTGACGTGGTGATAATGGCAAGTTCCTGGAGGGCTTGAGGTGGGTCGGAAGTTTGCATTCTCAGAGAAATGCCTGGAATAGTTGTTGACTGAATGATGCTCTACATTCCTCAGGTTCCTCTGCAGAGTGCATTTCTTTCTCCTTCTCTCCAAGTGTGGATTAAATTGTTTTGAGCTGGTTTTGTCTGCAGCAATTGGTTATCTTAACTAGAGCTCATTAAAAAAACAACAAGGTGACGTGAATGGAGGCAATGTCCTAAAGTTGTACGGGAAACAGACCAGGGAGCAGAGAAATGGGTGTGGGGCAGAGGGGAAAGGAAGGCAGGGGTGGAAGGTGGGGCGGAGGAGTCCAGCCTTCCCTTCCAGCAAACAGTAAGCAGCTTTGAGAAACGGGGAGGGGGCAAACTGATGTGAAATGAAGAGGATGGCCTCCAGGATGGCCAAGCTAGAGTCCCACCATAAGTAATGCTCTAAAACCTTGGCCACTCCAGGTGTGGCCCCACCATCAGCAACCCCTGGGTGTGTTAGAGACCCAGGCTCTCAAGCCCCAGCCCCAGGGCCCCGGAACCTGCTTGTCAATGGATTCTCCCTCGGGGAATTTGTGTGCATCAAATGAGTTTGATGCAACCCTTTCGGAGAGAGGGGTTTTCAGACCCTGACTGCTTGGAGGGTGAGAGGAAGTGGCAGCTCAGAAAAATCTAGACGGGAGAGATGGGGGTAGGAGGATTTGCTGGACACCCCAGCACCCAGAAGCAGCAGTGGCTGGCTCATGGTGCAAGCTAGGGAGCCATGTGGATGATGGGGTCGATTGTTGACATCTGCTCTGAGACAAATCCCTCCAAACCTCATTTTAAACAATCAAATCTTAAATGATTGAGAGGTGCTTCACACTAATCTTGGCTCTTGAACAGTGGGAGCTGTTCCATAGGCTCAGTGTAATCAAGAACCATTCTCACTCTGCTTCTGAGGGAGAAGGCGTTCACCTCTGCATTAATTTCAGCTGTCTGGGGAGAGGCGCTCCCTGAACTTGGTTCCACCCTGAGTGGGAGGGTTGCTAGTCTCAGAAGCCTCTTCTAAGTTTCTCTTTTGAAATCTGCTTTGGGCAACCGCATGGCCACTGCTTCCTGGAGAAATGGGAAGAGAAACCCTCACAGTTCAGGAGGTTGAGAGTGGCTGATCCCTCCCCCATCTGTTGACACTCCTGGAAACTTTTGAGGACTGCTGGGGATGGGGCAGAGGGGCCTATTGCTGAGTAGGGAGCTTCTTCACACAGGTTAGATGATGATGCTCCACCTGCCCCCGGCCACCAAGGTGATTTCCTGAGCCAAGGATCCTTTGCTTGGATTCTGGGTCTCCCTCACTTAGGAAGTAGAAGAGAAACTTCTATTTCCAAAGTGCTACTCTGCCATGAAATCCGTCAATGCAGAGTGGCAGAACAGAGAGCGCAGCAGTTCCGTTATCTGATGGGGCTCAGAGAGTGCAGAAAAACAAAGCGTTTCCCTTCTCAGTGTGTGTGTGTGAGACTTTTTTTTTTTTTTTGTCATTGTTAAACTGACACAGGGCGACCTGATAGGGGAGGAAGATCTGTGATTAAGACTTTCTCGGCCGGGCGCGGTGGCTCAAGCCTGTAATCCCAGCACTTTGGGAGGCCGAGACGGGCAGGATCACGAGGTCAGGAGATCGAGACCATCCTGGCTAACATGGTGAAACCCTGTCTCTACTAAAGATACAAAAAACTAGCCGGGCGACGTGGTGGGCACCTGTAGTCCCAGCTACTCGGGAGGCTGAGGCAGGAGAATGGCGGGAACCCGGGAGGCGGAGCTTGCAGTGAGCTGAGATCGCGCCACTGCACTCCAGCCTGGGTGGCAGAGCGAAACTCCGTCTCAAAAAAAAAAAAAAAAAAAAAGACTTTCTCACTTCGTCTTTGTAATCGTCATCATTTTCATTTCTTCCAGAAGTCTCAGGACCACCTTCAAAGACAGGTCTTGAGGGCTCACAAGAAACCTAGAGCTGGGCGAGCTTGCTTCCCACCTGCTGGGTGCAGCCCGAACTGCCCCTTCCTCAGCCCCGCCCCCCACACCTGCAGTTAGGGCACCAAGGCAGCCCTAACGCTTCTGAGGAAGTGGGTTTTGTGGGTAGGTGGAGTTCTATGTCCCAGAGGGTGAGGAACTGGGTGCCACACCCACCCCCATATGCAGTGGAGTGGCCTAGGCGGCAAAATCTGGGAGGAGGGTAGGGAGGACCCTGGGAGAGTAGGAGGGCCCTCTGTGGCCCATCCTCTGCTTCTTTCCGCATGCCCCTGAGTGCTGCCTTGATATCTTCCTTTCCATATAACTCTGGTGACACAGAAGCTCCTTGTGAAGTGAGCTTTCCTGCCTAATTGAAAGACACCAGCAGAACGTGACTCAGGGTGGTAGTTGTCCTGCCCTGGCACTAGACAGGTCACCCAAACCTCCTCGTTCCTCCAGATGAAGATGCTAAAGCCTGGCCAGGTGAAAGGGGAAGAGCAGAGCCTGGGAAACTCAACCCCGAGGAGTCAGGTCCAAGGGGACAGGTCCCCAGGGACTAGCTGGGACAGGGGTCTGAGGGGACCGTCAGCAGGTCAACCCGCCCACCAGCCTCACCCATGCTGTGTCCTCAGGCATGGAGCCAAGGGACCAAGTTCCCTAAACTCCCTTCCCACCTCTGCCACGACCAGCTGGGCCTTATAGTCACTCCCTGTCCAGCCTCATTCCCAATAAAACTCAACCACCAGGGTCCCGCCACCGGATACCACTTAGCTCGCTCTCACCCGCCATCCCTGTGACCTCCCCCAGAATCTGCTATGGCTTTTCCCACCACCCTCCCACCATTACCAGTGAGGCTTGGGCCCAGGGTGTGTCTGAGCCTCTTTTGCCACCCACCACCCTTCATCTTTGTAGCATGCTTTCCTGCAAGAGGGAATTCTCTCTTCCCATTACAACAGGGCCTGTGGCTTGAGCACCCAGGGTGCATGTGTACAGACTTGGGGAGCAGGGGCTCAGCTCCAGGCACTTCTAGGACCCTGGACCCTGGAATTTATATAGCTGTTCCTTTGTTTGGTAGCTCATGTCACTCATTAAGAATTGTTCCATTTCTGGCCGGGTGCGGTGGCTCACGTCTGTCATCCCAGCACTTTGGGAGGCCGAGGCAGGTGGATCACCTGAGGTCAGAGTTCAAGACCAGCCTGGCCAACATGGTGAAACCCCATCTCTACAAAAATACAAAAATTAGCTGGGCATCGTGGCAGGTGCCTGTAATCCCAGCTAATCAGGAAGCTGAGGCAGGAGAATCACTTGAACCCAGGAGGCAGAGGTTGCAGTGAGTCGAGATCATACCATTGCACTGAGCAACATGACTAAGTGAGAATGTCTAAAAAAAAAAAAAAGAGTTGTTTCATTTCCTAATTTTGAACGGTTTCATTTTAGAAAGATTTGGAATGTATATTTCTCCCAGAACAATAATTTTTTTATTTGTTGAAATGGTGTAAGCAGAAGTGTCATGCTAAATGTCTGTACATGGTTTCCATTCTCTTATGTAAACTCCATTTTTATAAATAGAGAATTCAATTTGATTCAACTTTAAACAGATGCTATAGTTAATTTTGAGCAATTGTTAATATGTGTGGGAACATGCTTTGAAAATAAGTCAGTGATCCCAGTCTGTGCCCTGAGTGTTTTCACTTGAATTGAGCACAGAAGTCCAATTCTGGAGAGAAGAGACGCAACAAAGCCAAGATGATTGGAAACTTGCTTTATCTAAACTTTTGTTCCTTTAAAAAAAATCAAAACATCATGTACTTTACTTCTGCCCAGCCCTCGTCTTCACAGCTTTGATCTTTCTACTTATCAGAATATTGCATCAATGACACCGGAAATATTTATTCAACAAATACCTATCAAGCCCTAAGTAGAGGCTGGATGTTGCGTTTGGTCCTGAAAATTAGACGAATATGTTCCCTGTTCTCAAGGAGCTTATGGGCCTGCAGTAAGGCAATTGCAGACACTTGAAGTGTGGCACACACTTGAAGACTCTAACAGGACAGCTGTCGCCCCAAAGGACCGAGGCATGGCCCTCCAATTAGGTTTACTTCAAAGTGTGAGGGAAGTACAGGGGATTTCCAGTCCTAGGAACGACCTTCACAGCCACCAAGAACTTTCATGTTTTAGTTTTCAATTAAGCCCTTTCCTTACGTAAATTTTCTTCTGGATTCAAAGTCATTCAAAATGATGATTCACTCTACCTGGTAAAATACGCCACCTTCAAGCTTACCAATATAATTGTATCAGTTTTCTATGGCTGCTGTAGCAAGTTACCACAAATATGGTGCTTAAAACAACCAAATTTATTATCTTACAGTTCTGAAGATCAGAAGTCTGGCATGAGCTAAAATCAAGGTGTTGGCAGGGCTGTGTGTCCTTTTTTATTTTTTATTTTTGGTGGCCTTAACAGAGCATCGATATTTTGTCACATCTCATCATTCTGTCTCCCTATTATTATTAATTTTTTTTGGTGGGGGATGGGGACAGGGTCTTGCTCTGCACTCCAGGCTTCAGTGCAGGCATAATTGTGGCATGGCTCAGTGCAACCTCAACCCCCTGGGCCCAAGTGATCCTCCCACTTCAGCCTTCTGAGGAGCGGGGACCACAGACAGGCACCACCATGCCTGGTTAATTTTTTATTTTTGTGGAGTCAAAGTCTCACTATGTTGCCTAGGCTGGTCTCCAACTGCTGGGCTCAAACAATCCTCCACCTCAGTCTTCCGAAGTGGTGGGATTACAGGTGTGAGTCACTGCGCCTGCCTTTCTTCTGCCTCCTTCCACATTTAAGGGCTCTAGTGATGGCACACCTGTATAACCCAGGTGATTTCCCTGCTTTAAGGTCAGCTGATTGACAACCCTAATTCCAGCTACAAACTTAATTATTCTTTACCATATATAGGTTCCTGAAATTAGGACATGGACATCTTTTGGGGGGTGGGGAGGGGTTGCCATTATCCTGCCATCTAATAATATGGTTGTAATTATGTGACATGCTGACCTCCTGTCTCAGCATCATGCTGTGCCGTGCAGCACCTGCAGCTGTGAGCACACACCCCTGTTGACAGAAACAGCTGCTCTCCTATGTGATGAGGCTATGGTCATCATTCTCCTCATCCTGATACCTCTTTTCTCTCACTGGGGATCCCTGCCAGCTTCTGCAACACAAAACTTCATTTTTATCTCCTAGTCTATTTGTTTTGTTCCCTAATAACGTCGCTTTTTTTCTATGGTTTCTAAAATTATTGCCACTGTTCAGCCATTTTTATACTTCTTGGAACTTTTTGAATGTTGAATAAGTAAATAAATGCTCAAATATGCATCAAACTCTGTAAATAAACAGAAACGATTACAAGTCTTAGAAACAGTCCTATGCATTATGGTAAACTCAAACTCAGTGACATGTTTGAAGTTACCCGTCATAGAATTCCTCAGCTCAGATTTAAGCTCAATTCACATATACAGTCTCTACCTTCTGGTTAATGTCAACATTCGTGAATAGGTGTGGCCTTTGCAGGAGTGGTCTCAGGGAAGCCATGCTCTGTGAAGCTCAGGGAAGCAGATCTGAGTGTCCTATGCATGGATGACAAAAGTCCTTCCTTCCTAACATAATTGACCTTTACACTTGATGAGTAATGGTTACATGGAAAACACACCCAGTCGAAGCTTGGGGAAATATATCATGACTCACTCATCCATTCCACAAATACCAATGCAAGCTGTTGGCATGCTTGTAACTTAATATCAGGGCCATGTGCTTCTTTGCTGTCCAGGCTCTATCTGATCTCAAGGAATAGAGACAGCACGGCACAGGTTACCATAGTTAATAGTGTTCAGCTTGTTTATCTTAAAGATGTCTACAGGTAGAAAGAAAAAAAAAAAAAAAAAGGAAACCAGTATAAATGCTCCTGTAGAGGCTGCACGAAGTAAAAGTCAGTCCAACCTCATATAAACTGATTGACATATAGGCTTATAGTTGGTCCTCATAACCCAGTTATCATGCAAAGCCACAGAAGTCCATTTCCCCTGCTTGCTCTCTGAGCATACTTCCATTTAGATGACTTGGCACTCACCGGGCACGGTGGCTCATGCCTGTAACCCCAGCACTTTGGGAGGCTGAGGCAAGTGGATCACGAGGTCAGGAGTTCGAGACCAGCCTGACCAACATGGTGAAACCCCGTCTCTACTAAAAATACAAAAATTAGCCAGGCGTGGTGGTGCACGCCTGTAATCCCAGCTACTCAGGAGGCTGAGGCAGGAGAATCACTTGAACCTGCGAGGCGGAGGTTTCAGTGAGCCATGATTGTACCACTGTACTCCAGCCTGGGTGACAGAACGATATTCCATCTCAAAAAATAATAATAATAAAAAAAAACAAGATGACTTGGCAATATCGTATCTGCACTTCTGCATGTGCTGCTACCCACTAAATACAAATACCTCAAACCATGTCAAGCTGAGATTTGCTGTTATTTGCAATCAAACTCATTCTGCTGGTACACTTCTTTTTTTTTTTTTTTTTTTTCACAGTTACACCTTCCCTGTGTAGGATCACCTGAATGTGATAGTCCTGGGGAGATCATGTAAAACATAGAATGGAATCACGCTTGTGGAAGGCATCTGAACACTCAATATTAATGCCAAGCAGGGCAATTATTACTATTTAAGCATCCCCAGAGGGAGAGAGGGAACCTCCAAGGACCACTCAGGAAATGATTAAGAAATGCTGGAGGAGTAGCTTTTCTTTTTTTTTGTCAAGACAGAGTCTCGCTCTGTTGCCCAGGATGGAGTGCAGTGGCGTGATCTCAGCTCACTGCAACCTCTGCCTCCCAGGTTCAAGCAGTTCTCTTGCCTCAGCCTCCCAAGTAGCTGGGACTACAGGCACATGCCACCACACCAGGCTAATTTTTGTACTTTTAGTAGAGACGGGGTTTTGCCATGTTGGCCAGGCTGGTCTCGAACTTCTGACCTCAGGTGATCCACCTGCCTCAGTCTCCCAAAGTGCTGGGATTACAGGCGTGAGCTGCCTTGCCGGAACTGGAGGAGTAGCTTCTTAAGAAACCACATAACAGGCCGGGTACAGTGGCTTATGCCTGTAATCTTAGCACTTTGGGAGGCCGAGGTGGACAAAACAGTTCCAGAACCTGTAGCTGGAATTACAAGTGTGCACGACCACACCCGGCTATATATATTTTTTTTTTTTTTTTTTTTTTTTTTATTGAGAGGGTTTCACCATGTTTCCCAGGCTGTTCTTGAACTCCTGAACTCAAACAATCCACCCACCTCAACCTCCTGAAGTGCTGGGATTAGAGGCATAAGCCACTCCGCCCAGCAACAGTCTACATATTCTGAAGTTATATTCCCGTCAATTCAGATTCCGACTTTTCTCCAGGAAATCAAAGAATTCTCTATAAATATTATCTCCTCGTAGCCTCTGCACTGCAAGCAGGCTGACGTCCTGTTTGGTTTGCAGTTAGTAAGGAGCAGTTTAACTTGGGGCCTGCAGCCATGGAGTTCAGAGGTTAACAACCAGGCAGCAGCCTTTTGTTCCTGAACTGGGTGGTGCTGCTACTGACAGACCTTCCTTCCCACCCACAGTCCCCGCTCTGTCCCTTGCTCTCTTGTTTGGAGCCACACTTCTGGGGGCCACCCTTGACAGAGGTTAATTTGGCGTCTCCACTTGGCTGGGCTATGGTGCCCAGATGTTTGGTCAGAGACCAATCTGGATGCTGCTGGGGACTTTTTAGGTGTGATTAACATTTAAATCACCTGGCCTGGCGCGGTGGCTCACGCCTGTAATCCCAGCACTTTGGGAGACTGAGGCGGGCAGATCACGAGGACAGGAGATCGAGACCATACTGGCTAACATGGCGAAACCCCGTCTCTACTAAAAATACAAAAAATTAGCCAGGTGGGGTGGCAGGCACCTGTAGTCCCAGCTACTCAGGAGGCTGAGCCAGGAGAAGGGCGTGAACCTGGGAGGCAGGAGGTTGCAGTGAGCTGAGATCGTGCCACTGCACTCCAGTCTGGGCGACAGAGCAAGACTCCATCTCAATAAACAAACAAATAAACAACAACAACAACAAAACATTTAAATCATCCTGACTTTGAGTGCAGCCAGTACTCCTCCGTAATGTGGGTGAGCCTCATCCAATCCAAAGGTCTTAAGAGAAAAAGCCTGAGGGCCAGGCATGGTGGCTCATGCCTGTAATCCCAGCACTTTGGGAGGCCAAGGTGGGCAGATTACTTGAGGTCAGGAGTTCGAGACCAGCCTGGCAAACATAGTGAAACCCCATCTCTACTAAAATTGCAAAAATTAGCTGGGTCTGGTGATATGTGCCTGTAATCCCAGCTACTCCAGCAGGAGTATCGTTTGAACCTGGGAAGTGGAGGCTGCAGTAAGCCGAGGTCATGCTACTGCACTCCAGCTTGGGTGACAGAGCAAGACTATGTCTCAGAAAAAAAAAAAAAAAAAAAAAGGGAAAGTCAGAACAATTGTCACAGCCCAGAGAACCCCGCAGAGCTAGGGCAATTGAATGTCATGTGGGATCCTAGATGGGATCCTGGAACAAAAAAGACAGGGGAAAAACTAAGGAGGCATCAATAAAGCATAGTCTGTAGTGAGTAATAATGTATCAATATTAGTTCATCAGTTGTGATAAATCATATTAATATAAAATGTTAATGATAGAGAAAAAATTAGATGTGAGTATATGAGAACTCTGTATTTTCTTTGCAATTTTTCTGTAAATCTAAAACTGTTCAAAAATAAAGTTGATTTTAAAGTATATTGCTTTACTTGTCATACATGTAAATTGTTCAACAAATGTGTGTTGAACGCTTGCTGTTTGCCACCCGCTACCATAGTGGTGGGAAAAATGAGCAAAGAGCCTACAGGTCAGCAAGAGTCAAGGACCAAGGGAGCACACAGGTGGAGCTGGGCTTGTGCTGCGGAAGACATGGGGCAAAGGACAGGTATTTTCAGATGAGGAGGCAGAGAAAAGATCCTCCAAGGAACTTAAGGATGAGATGGAGCCACCAGTCAAAAATGAGGAGCAGGGCAGAGGAGCTTAGGGACACTGCTCTGGGCAGAGGTAACAGCAGGTGTGTGGCCTTCTTGGTACAGAGCTTCCCTCAGGGAGAGAAATGGAAAGGAGGCCCATGACTTGTAGGGAAGGGGAGGGTGGAATGAGATGAGGAAAGAAGCAGGCAGGGGTGGCTATGTAGATCCCTTTTCGAGCTTGGGATGTTTTTCCCCTGCAACAAGAAGCCATCTGTATTAGTCTGTTCTCACTCTGCTGATAAAGACATACCTGAGAGTGGGTAATTTATAAAGGAAAGAGGTTTAATGAACTCAGTTCCTCATGGCTGGGGAGGCCTCACAATCATCACCGAAGGTGA
This sequence comes from Rhinopithecus roxellana, assembly GCF_007565055.1. Lineage (NCBI taxonomy): Eukaryota > Metazoa > Chordata > Mammalia > Primates > Cercopithecidae > Rhinopithecus > Rhinopithecus roxellana. The sequence goes on from NC_044562.1 coordinate 64,269,788, forward strand.
AAGAGAAGCAAAGGCACATCTTACATGGCAGCAGGCAAGAGAGTGTGTGCAGAGGGACTCCCATTTATAAAACCATCAGATCTCATGAGACTTATCCACTACCATGAGAACAGTATGGGAACAACGCACCCCCATTATTCAATTACCTCCCACCAGGTCCCTCCCACAACACATGGGGATTACGGGAACCACAATTCAAGATCAGATTTGGGTGGGGACATAGCCAAACCATATCACCATCCTAAGATGGCATCATCTGATTTATAAAACATACATTCATTCTTGACACTTTAGGAAATACAGAAAAGAATAAAAAACCATCATCCATGTTCCCTCCACTTTGCAATAACATTTGTTAACCTGTTGGTATATTTCCTGCCATCTTTTATGCTGCTCTTTCTTGCTTTTTTAAAAAAAGGTATTATTCCCCAGGTGCAGTTGCTCATGCCTGTAATCCTGGCGCTTTGGGAGCCTGAGGGGGGTGGATCACCTGCGGTCAGGAGTTTGAGACCAGCCTGGCCAACATGGAGAAACCCTGTCTCTATTAAAAATACAAAAATTAGCCAGGCATGGTGGCGGGTGCCTGTAATCCCAGCTACTTGGAAGCCTGAGGCAGGAGAATTGCTTGAACCCTGTAGGGCAGAGGTTTCAGTGAGCCAAGATTGTGCCACAGCACTCCAGCCTGGACAAAAGAGTGAGATTCCGTCTCAAAAAGAAAAGTATTATTATATAATGAATATTTTCCCATAACCTAAAATAGTCCACAAAAATCCTCCATCTGCCTAATATTCCAATACATAGCTATGCCATAATTTATTCATTCCCCTGTTTTTATTGTTTTGTTTTTGCCATTATAGATGACACAATGATGGGCCTTCTCACATGTAAAGCTTTTCTATCTATATTAATGCCATTATGGTCACTGTTAGCTCTGCTTGATGCAATTCTGGAAACACATTTTTCTATGCATAATTAGATGTGCCATTAAGTAGCCCTTAATAACTTGACTGGCTTCAGGTTTAGGCCTCAAATCTCATTTCCTGCGGCCAAATGCACACAGTTGGAGCAAAGTCAATGTGGGCAATTTTTATATGGCCAGGAGCTTAATTACTTTGTGGATGCTGTAAACATTGCAAATATATTTTCTAATGCTGGCAAAAGACATTAACATTTTCCACGGAAGAGGAATGCCTGAAGTTTACTTATAATTGTCTTCACTTCTATTTCCCTAGCTCTTAATGATGCCATTTCTCTCTTTCTCAGGTTATTATTTCACTTATGAAGAAACAATTTGGTCATTTTGGTGCATCTGCTATAAATAAATTAAATGTTCTACTGACAGGATGCATCTTTCTGCTCATGCTATGTGGCGAATGATGGTGGACGAGAGGGCAGGCTGGGGCAGAAGTTATGGCGCTGCCAGCCCACTGGCAGCCCACTGGAGTAGCTGGCCATGCTACTATCATTCTCCATCTGATGTTAATATCATAATGATTATATGCTTGATGCAGAAACTAGAGAAATTCCCCATGGAGCTTACCTGTTGTCTAAAAGCAAAAACAGGTCAAACTGGTAAGAAAAAAAACCATGGTAAAACCATCAGCTCCAGAGGTGAGGCCAGCCTCCCACTAGAGACTCCACTCAGCTCACAGCACAGAGTGGCTGGCCAGGACTGAGAGGGCTCCAGGGCCACACCTGGGCACTACCCCAGAGTGACTGTCTCAGCCTCTGCTGCCACAGTACACTGAGGGATGACAGCCACACATGGTACACAGGGACACACCCTTGTGCATCTGGTCAGATTCTTATAACATCCTTTCCAAATTTGCTTGCAGGTAAATCACACCGTGCAGATGTTATCAAGATATGAAGTGCCTTATAAATATGTGAGTATTAAAACGCCTATTTACAAATCTCTTTCTGTGCATGTGTGTGTGTGTGTGTCTGTCTGTGTTTTAATTATAAGGGGGAGAGATTTGGCTTTTCCAACTTTTTAAAGTGAACTTTTAAATGAAGTATTTTTCTTCCAACTTGCAGCACTTGCATATTTTTCTAAATCCCCTTATAAAATTCATAAAGGAACCGAGTATATATTCCTTCAAAGACTAAGTGGATATCAACCTCATGTTGCAATCAAATGTCAACTTTGCATGTTTTTCTCTCATTCAAATGAGTGGTGATACTGTCCATTTTGCTGGTATCATCACTTCAGCTTCTTAGCACACCACAGACAGATGCCTTCTCTTCTGGAAACGCCTCCCTGTCTTGGCGTCTTCATCACCATGTTCTCCTGGTCTCCCTCTCTCCTCCCTGCTGTTCCTTCTTGGTTTCTGCGCTGGATGCCACCTCCTGGCTCTCCCCTGACTGTTCCCTTGATGTGATTCTCCATCCTGGACTCATCTCTCTTCTCTGACCACACTTGAATCCTTGTCCAGTGCCAGGACTTTTAAAAGCATCCATTGCCAAATAACTTCCACATCGTTTGTCTCCCCTTCCCCCCAACTCCCGACACTGTGTCTGCTACATAGTTGGCATCTCCCATGGAAGCGTGATTGCCCTCTCTAGCTCAACACGGACAAAACAATTCCTACCCCGCGAACCTGCTCCTTCCCCAGATTTTATCACCTTTCTTTTCTCACTCCCTGTATCTGGTTCTTCAACAAGTCTTATTATCTTTGCCTCCAAAACATGTCCCCAACTGTTCTACTTCTATCTCCACCACTACCATCCTGGTGTAAGGCACAGTCTTTCACACCTCAGCTACTGAAGTGGCTTCCTCCCCTGCCTCCTGGATTCTGTTCCTGTCTCCCAGAGCCCACCAAATTGTGGTCTCCACATTTTCATGATTTTTTACAACATTGGAATGAGATCATGGCAGTCCTCTGCGTAAATCTTACTGATGGACCTACAAAACACAAACACAATCTGAGGTCCCATCCCGGCATACCAAGGTCAGCCTGTCTTCAGCCTCCATCTCTGAACACATTCTGTTCTCCTCTCCAGCCATGCTCTGTGTTGTCTCTGGCCCTCCACACTTTTCACGGTTCTTCTTCGATGGCAGGATCCTTCCCTGCCTGTTACCTTTGCATCAGCTCTTCCCTCTGCCTGGAATGCTCTTCCTTGCCTTTCTACCTACCTGGCTGGCACTTGTTTGGAATTTTGCCAGTTGCCATCTCTTAGAGTGTCACCTTCACCACCCAGCTAGGATAGTAATCTATTACATCACCTCATTGCAGTTCTCTTTATAGCTCCTGTCACCAATGGATGTTTTTATTGCTAGGTCGGTTGCTTGTTTATTGGCTGCCTGATGGCAAACAATGCTGGTTCAAATAGAGCAAGTGTCTTTCTCTCGAAAACCCATGTCATTGCTCAAAAGAAATGGTGAAATAAAGAAATGACGTGGTATCTGGGGATGCTATTGCACTGCTTACAGAAATGTTCATAACTTGTATTGCCTACATCAGCCCTTGCCTTCTTCCTCATCAAAAGATGTATCCATGGGTGAGATTACAGAAGCGTGGTATCTTTCACTTCCTGTGGGCATTAGCATAGATAAGATGGGTGAGGGCGCGATCAGCTTTAGCACGGCATGCTAGCTGTAGCTCCAAATGCCAGGCGGAGCTCTTATCAGAAGGGTAAGCATAAATCTACACTGGCTTAGAAAACATCTTAATTATAACGCTCCTCATTTATAATGTCAGAGCTCATGTTACTGGATGTTTCACATGCACCACCATTTGGTCTGTTCCTCTACATTTTAAGAGCCCTTTCTCCGCATTACCATATATGCTGGATTTTCTTTGCCATTACACTGTATAGTACAATGGAAAATCTATACCTTCCATTAAATTCTATCAGAGGGAACAAAACCTTTCAAAGCCATTCTTAAGCCCATACATTTCTATTTATGCTGTAAAATAATAAATTGAACTGTTTTACAGAATATAAGAAACTAAGTGACATCTTCACCCCATTATTGTTATTGGGATTATAGCCTGCTTTTTTTTTTTTTCTTGAGATGTTGTCTCACTCTGTCACCCAGGCTGGAGTGCGGTGGCAGGATCTCAGCTCACTGCAACTTCTGCCTCCCAGGTTCAAGCAATTCTCACGTCTCAGCCTCCCAAGTAGCTGGGACTATAGGCACGAGCCACCATGCCTGGCTAAATTTTGTATTTTTAGTACAGATGGAGTTCCACCATGTTGGCCAGGCTGGTCGGTCTCCAACTTCTGAGCTCAGGTGATCCACCCACCTCAGCTTCCCAAAGTGCTGGGATTACAGACGTGAGCCACTGTGCCCGGCCTATAGCCTGCTTTTAAAAATTGTTTTTATGGCTGGGCGCAGTGGCCCACGCCTGCAATCCCAGCACTTTGGGAGGCCAAGGCAGGCAGATCATGAGGTCAGGAGTTCAAGACCATCCTGGCTACACAGCGAAACCCTGTCTCTACTAAAAATACAAAAATTAGCCAGGCGTGGTGGCATATGCCTATAGTCCCAGCTACTCAGGAGGCTGAGGCAGAACAATCGCCTGAACCCAGGAGGCAGAGGTTGCAGTGAGCTGAGATTGTGCATCTGCACTCTGGCCTGAGCAACAGAGCGAGACTGTCTCAAAAAAAAAAAAAAAAAAAAAAAAAAAAAAAAAAAAAAAGTTTTTATTTGTCTTGTTTGCTTGTTTCACATTCTGTTTTGTTGTTGTTGTTGTTTTTTAATAATACAGATAATCTATGACAAAGACTTTTTCTAGTTTAGTACATTGTGTAATCAAAGTGCAGTGATTATCATGTTTAATTGATCTCAGTGCACACTGTCAGTCTTTTAACAACATCTCTCCCAACCTCTCATTTTTATCTTTGTGTCATCTTTAATAGTTCATTCAGGAAGTTATCCATAGGTGTAGTACTTGAGACCTCGCACACCTGAGACTATTTCACCAACAAAGGGCTACTTGGTAGCATGAACAATTTTTCAATCCATTGCAAAATAAAATTATATTTTGGCTTCAAATGTATCATTCTTGTAAAGCTAGAGCTTGGTGATTCTTTGATTGTGTTTCCTTTTTCTTTTATTCTGATCTTAAATTACATAATTCCAGGGATAAAACACGCTGGCCATTTACGTCCATGTTAGCATGCTTGTTATGCCGTCTAAATCATTTATCACATTAGCTGCACAGTACCATGGGGATACTTGGGCAACCTTCCATTTGACTGGGCTCCAGTGGACAGCACTAATTAATCCATAGATGATGCTGACCACTTTCCATCTGCCTCCTTTGCTGGCACTGTCTCTCTGAGCCAGGAGACCCTGCCAAAGGGTGAGGTTACATCCTTCTCTGTCTACTTTGACACATGGGCTTTGGCCCTGCAGATTTGGGTGCGTCTCTGGCAGCCTGAAGATAAGCTGGGATAGCCCTCTATGGGTCAGTGTTACACTCTGTGGCCCCATCGCATGTTTCTCTCTCCACCCTGTGCATATCTGTGCATGATGCCAGAGAGATGGTGTAGGAGTCACCCTCAAACCTGGCACTGGATCTAAGTACACGACAGGAAGCCAGCAATTTAGATGGAGTTCACACCCAGCGACTACTCTGGCTAACGTCTAGGAGTTTGAGGTACGCCGCCCTTCCGGGACAAGATCCTCTCCCATCAGATGGCCATGAACTGGTTCCCTTCCTACAATTTCCTGGAATGTGCCCCACCTTAGAGAACAGAAGCTTTTAGAGTTATTATCATTTTTATATGGTACTATGTTCTCTCTGCCTTTCCTTCTTAATGCAAAAATATGAGACATTGAAGCTATCCACCCCCCTAAAAATGTGATGACAACAGGAAAATCTCCCACCAGATTTGTTTAGGAGTCATCACAAAGAAAATGAATTTGAGAATACTACAGTTTTTTCCTCCTACAGACACAGCCCATTCAGCCCATCTTGAGAAAGAACTGCATACTTTCTCAGTTTAACAGAGATTTCGCCTTGGCTTTATTTATGTCCATCTCTCCATGTAGAATCAAAATCAGTTCAGGATTTATCATCCAGGGGATCCACCGCAGAATGGCTGATGGCCCACACCTCTGCCTCCAGAACTCCCTAATAGCAGCACTTGGGAACTTCCTACAGATGCAGCTCCTGGGCCCTCCCCCAGAGACACAAATTCAGTGGATTGTTGTCAGGTCCAGAAATCTGTCCTATTTGAAAGCTTCCAATCATCAGTCTCAGTAGAGGAACCTCAGAGACTCTCAGCATCTGAGATCTGTAAGGGCCGTAAAGAGTAGTGCATTTAAGGCTCTGAGGGAAAACAGAAGGCTGAGACCACACAACTCATCAATGGCTTTGCTAAGCCACATGCAAAGTAGTTCAGTTTTATGTACTGATCACTCATTCAAGAAAGGGACGCTTCTGTTACAACTTATGAAAATTTGCATCAACATGGCTTGCGTTTTCTAATAACTGTGCTGCAAGAGAGAAAACCCTTTCCCATCATGAAAATGAAGCTCAACAAATGATGGCTTTTTGGGGACTCCAAGGAGCCCAGGTTTCCCTGAAAAGTAGCTGGGATATTTAAATCAGTTACTTTGCTGTCCCAATATATTACAACATAATTATTTGCATTTTGGTCCCAGAATTTCAATTTAGAAGCCCAACTTAGGGGTGAGCAGTGGGTAGTGAAATCTGTTTGAAATACAACATGAAGTCTTAGAAAAAATGAACTTATTAAACGAATTATCCTAGTTAGAGCTTCTACACACATTAGACACTTGTATGTGTTTTTATTAAAGCACAGATGGTTGTGTTTGTTTTTGTTATTGTTGTTTTTATTATTATTATTATTTTTTGAAATGGAGTCTCACTCTGATGCCTAGGCTGGAGTGCAGTGGCGCAATCTTGGCTCACTGCAGCCTCCACCTCCTGGGTTCAAGGGATTCTCTTGCCTCAGCCTCCGGAGTAGCTGGGACTACAGGCACCCACCACCACGCCCAGCTAATTTTTGTATTTTTAGTAGAGACAGGGTTTCACCATGTTGGTCAGACTTATCTCGAACTCCTGACCTTGTGATCCGCCCGCTTCGGCCTCCCAAAGTGCTGGGATTACAGGCGTGAGCCACGGCGCCTGGCCCACTTGTTGTATGTTTTTAGACTAGCTGGAAAGTCATTTAAATAAGAGGGGAAAGAGTGACCTCTTCTCTGTTTTTGTTCTGCTGTGTGATTGAAATCCTACCTGTTTATTGTAGTTAACATGTAATCTTTTTTGAAATGCATTTTAGTGTTTTGACACAACAGTTTTAACTATGATTTGGGATGAGTGGATTTCTTACATGGTTTATATTGGATTCTTAATTCTTCTTGGAGTCAGCATGAGCTACACACAAATATAAGAGTTGGGCCAGGTATGAGAAAGCTTATCAGTCTTCATTGGAAAGTAGAAGGTTAGTAATATTTAGAACACATCTGAGAATGAGTGAGTTAAACCATTAACGTTTATCCATCAATCAGAGTGATGAACGCGATAGAGTCAATTTTTGAGATCAACTTTTCCTGGGCGCTCTGGCCAGGCTAAGTCTCTGACAATAGTGATTATACCCTTTCTAGGACAGGGGCTTCAGAAAAAGAATGTGAGCTATGCAGAGAAGCGAACGAGGAATGTGTTCACCTCTCAGCCTCAACCCATGGGTCAGAAAAAGACATCCCTGGAATTGGAGCTTTGAAAGCAGAAGATAAACATGATGGATATCAGAGAACTTCAAAGAGAGCAAGGATCAGGTTCCAGGAGACCAGGATTTTTAGGCTGAGCAGCTGGAGAGCCCTGCAGGGCTGGTGGACTCTGGGGGGTGGTGGAGGGGACTCACATTCTGAGCACCTTTCCTGTGCTGCTCACTCACTTGCTCAGGTTTTTGATTTGCTTTAATGCGACCCCCAGAGCAAATGCCAGAGAAAAGGCAAGTAGGCAAGGCAAAAAAACTTTATTTACAAGCCAATGTGAAGCAGGGAGCGAGGTTCACCAGGTCTCCGGCGGTGGAGGCCGACGAAGTCGCTCCGGCGATCTCGGGCGAGGTTCCTAGGTCCGCACAGGGGCAGGGGCCAAGGAAGTTCGCACTGGCGTTCTCGGAGGAGGTTCCTGGGTCCCGCGTAGGAGGAGGGGCCAAGGAAGTTCGCACCGTGCGCCCGCCGGGAGCAGCTTGTCCTGGGCCCGGGAGTGGGAGGGCAGTGGGCGGGACATAGGCGGGTTGGGGGCGGGGTGGTAGGCGTGGCTAGACGGGTTCCGGTTTCTCTCCGTCGGAGGTCGGGTTGCGCCTGCGCAGTCGACCCGTGTCTTTCCCGGGCGCGGGAAAGTTGACGGTGAAGAACCCGGATCTGCGCCATCTTGCCTCTGTTTGTCCAAACAGTTTTCACAACAGTGGAAAGTGATGCTTAGAAGGGGAATTACCTGCCCAAGGATGCAGAGCGGGTGGCTGAGCAAGAGCCCAGCCCCGGCAGGGCGGACTTTCCACTCTGCCAGGAAATACGCCAGAGGAGTCTGAACTCCGCCATCTTGAAATCTTAAAGCAACTGAAATCTAAAAGCGACTGAAACCTTAAAGCAACTGAAATCTAAAAGCGACTGAAACCTTAAAGCAACTGAAATCTAAAAGTGACTGAAACCTTAAAGCAACTGAAATCTAAAAGCGACTGAAATCTTAAAGCAACTGAAATCTAAAAGCGACTGAAACTAAAGCAACTGAAATCTAAAAGCGACTGAAATCTTGGAAGCTCTATTCGTCCTGAGTGTCTCCTGTGGGAACAAATCAAAGGCTGAGGCAGGGAGAAGCTCCGGTTGCAGCCCTGCCGGCCACTTCTCCAGGCCTAGGACAGAGGGGTCCCTGGGGACTGCACTGAGCCCCGCCACCTCACACCACCATCTCGGGCTCCTCAGGCTGTGGCTTCCACTGCTTGCCCTAAAATTCCCCGCAGGTCCACTGCATTCTAGAGAACCGGGCTCTGTGCTGGGGCCAACACAGGTTCTCCTGCCTCTGACATTTGAACGCCCTGCCCTGGACCTATGGACCCCGCCCAAGCCCTCATGAGGAATTTGACCCCATCCTTTAGTGCCCAGCTCAAAAGCCAGTTCCGTTAGCAGACCCGGTGACCCTCGGGTCCCCTGGCCATATTGTTTCTGCCTCTTTCTACTCCCTGCCATCTAAGGTGAATCCATCCAATTAATTTCACATGTATTTATTGACTTAAAAATTATTATGTAATATTCACTACATCTTCCTCTAATGTGGATCAGTTAGGATTTTTAATGGGGATCAATTATGTTTTTTGGGCATCACGAGGAAGTCATGGATTGAAATGTTTGCTGAGTTGTTATTTATTGTGGTATTGTTTTTATTAAAGCACAGATGGTTGTGTTGCAGGCAGGTAGGAGCCCCTTCAAGTTGATGGCTGAGTCCTTAAGGCTTTACTGTGGTTTTTATTTTATCTTACATTTTATTTTATTATTTTATTTTATTTTATTTATTTTATTTTATTTTATTTTATATTTTGAGATGGAGTCTTGCTTTGTCACCCAGGCTGGAGTGCAGTGGTGCAATCTTGGCTCACTGCAACCTCTGCCTCCCGGGTTCAAGAGATTCTCCCACCTCAGCCTCCCAACTAGCTGGGATTACAGGCGCCCACCATCACTCCTGGCTAATTTTTGTATTCTTAGTAGAGAGGGGGTTTCACTCTGTTGGCCAGGCTGGTCTCGAACTCCTGACCTCAAGTGATCTGCCTGTCTTGGCCTCCCGAAGTGCAGGGATTACAGGCGTGAGCCACTGCGCCTGGTGCTGTGGTCTTTAATAACTGCCTTGCCCTTTGGCACAATATACCCAGGCTCATTCACCTGCCTGGATCAGCCACTTCTCCAAGCTGCTCTGTTTTCCTTTGTCACCAGACCTTTGAATTTTGCCAGTCTAGGAAGAGTAAAATGGCATCTCCCTTCAGTTATAATTTGTATTTCTTGGACTTTTACTAATACCGTACATGGTTTCATATATTTATTTGCTAGGTATCTTTCCCGTTCTGTGATGACTGCCCACGATTTTGTCTGTTTTTATATATATGGATGTATATATAGGTATGTGCATATATGCATGTACACAAATGTGTATATTCATAGCTGTATGTATATCCATGTACACACGTGTGTATGTATGTGTGTATATACAGTCATGTGTTACTTAATGACAAAAATGCATTCTGAGAAATGTGTTGTTAGGCGACTTTGTCATTGTGTGAACATCATAGCATGTTCTCACACAAACCTAGATGGCCTAGCCAGTTCCACACCTAGGCTGTATGGGATAGCCTGTTACTCCTAGGCTTCAAACCTGCACAGAATGTGACTGTACTAGTGCACTGAATATGGTAAGCAATTATAATGCAATGGTTAGTATGTAGAAGAGGTACAGTAGAAATAAGGTATAAAAGGTAAAAATGGCGGCTGGGCGCGGTGGCTCTCGCCTATAATCCCAGCACTTTGGGAGGCCGAGGCAGGCAGATAACAAGGTCAAGAGATCGAGACCATTCTGGCCAACATGGTGAAATCCATCTCTACTAAAAATACAAAAATTAACTGGACATAGTGGTGCTTGCCTGTAGTCCCAGCTACTTGGATGGCTGAGGCAGGAGAATCCCTTGAACCCAAGAGGTAGAGGCTGTACTAAGCTGAGATCACACCACTGTACTCCAACCTGGTGACAGAGCAAGATTCCATCTCAAAAAGGCACACCTGCATAGGGTACTTACCATGAACGGAGCTTGCAGGACTGCAGGTTGCTCTGAGTGGGTGAATGAGTGAGTGGTGAGTGAGTGTGAAGGTCTAGGACAGTCCTGTACACTGTAGAGTTTATAAACACTGTACATTTAGACTATACTACATTTATAAAAACATTTTCCTGGCCAGGTGCGGTGGCTCACGCCTGTAATCCCAGCACTTTGGAAGGCCGAGGCGGGCAGATCACTTGAGGCCAGGAGTTTGAGACCAGCCTGGCCAATATGGCAAATACCCATCTCTACCAAAAATACACACACACACACACACACACACACACACACACACACACAAAATTAGCTTAGTGTGGTGGCGCATGCCTGTAATCCCAGCTACTTGGGAGACTGAGGCATGAGAACTGCTTGAACTCGGGAGGCAGAGGTTGTAGTGAGCAGAGATCGTGCCACTGCACTTCAGCCTGGGCAACAGAGCAAAACTCTGTCTCAAAAAAAAGCCTAAAACATTTTCATTTTTCAATAATAAATTAACTTTATCTTACTGTAATTTTTTTTACTTTATAAACATTTTAATTTTAAAAAGTTGACTTTTAATAATACTTAGAACACAAACACATTGTACAGCTGTATCAAATATTTTTTATATCCTTATTCTATATGTTCTATATGCTTTTTTCTATTTTAAAATTTTCAATTTTTTTTTTACTTTTTAAACTTTTTTGTTAAAAACTAAGACACAAACACACACATTAGCCTAGGTCTACACAGGGTTAGAATCATCTATATCACTGTCTTCCACCTCCACATACTGTCCCACTGGAAGGTCTTCAGGGGCAATGATATGCAAGGAGCTGTCATCTCCTATGATGATAGTGCCTTCTTCTGGAATACCTCCTGAAGGATCTGCCTGAGGCTATTTTACAATTAACTTTTTATATATATACACACACACATATATATACATATATACATACATATATACATATATACGTATATACATGTGTATATACACATATACACATATATATGTATATATGTGTATATAATATATATAATATATATTATATAGTTATAATATATTATTTATATTATATGTTATAATATAAAATAAAATATATAATATATAATATATATTATATAATATAAAATATATAGATATGATATGTTTTTTATATTATAATTATATTATATATATAATATGTATATGTAGAAGGAGTGTACCCTGAAATAATGGTTAAAAGCAGGGTGTTGTAAATATATAAGCCAATAACATAGTCATTTACTACTACTTCCAAGTACTGTGTACTGTACATAATTGTATGTGCTACTCTTTTATACAACGGGCAGCATGCTAGGTTGTTTGCACCAGCATCACCATGATGTCTTGTGCCACATGAAGATGGCTATGGCGTCACTGTTAGGTGATAGGAATTTTCCAGCTCCATTATAATCCTATGGGATGATCATTGTATATGTGGTTCGGCCTTGACACTGACTATATATTGATAATAGATTTATAGGCCTTCATTATTTATTCTGCACAACAACCATTTATCAGTTTTATGTTTTACAAGTATCTTCCCTGTCTTACATTTTGTCTTATTGCTTTATGGTGTCTCTTTTAGGACAAAACTTTAAAAGTTTATATTCACAGATTAAAAACATTATTGTCAAATAAAGCACATTTAGAGGAAAAAAAAAAAAAACCCATGAAACCAAATGTACAGCTTAGTGAACTATCACAGAGAGAATACTTGCAACCTCCGTTCGTGTCAGGAGGAAAGTCACAGCCAGCAGCCTGCACCAGTCACTGCTTCTCCTTCCTTCTAGTTCCCATTTTCAAGGCAACAGTATCCTCACCTTTCCTTGTGATTATTTCTCTGAACTTGTATCTCTAAACATTTTAAGTTTAGTTCTTCCTATTCGAGGGGCCTTTTATATCAATGAAGACACAGAATGACTTTTTTGTGTGTTCTTTCACTTACGTTTTTTGGGAAATTCACAACATGATTCTAAAATTACTATGAAAATGGACGTGCCAAGAATAACAAAACAACCTTGAAGAACAACGTTGGAGGACTTCATGTTACTTCCCATAGAGCTTTGACAATAAAGACTGCGTGTGCTGTCTTCCATTGTATGGATACGCTGTGATGTATTCATCCATTGTGGGGTTGGTGGACGTTTGTATTGTTGCCAGCTGGTGGCGTTTGTGAATAATGCTGCTATACACATGCTTGTGTCCATCTCTTGTAACATCTGTGCAAGCATTTCTTTGGGGTATATGCCTAAAAGGGAAATTAGAGGTAGGTGGTTGCAGGTAGAGTGACCACACATTCTCTTTGATCCAGATAGCTGAAGTTTATGTTTTTGTCATGTACCAGCTTAATATATTGTCTTATATGAATATCCAATTGTTTTGGAATAATTTACTGTGAAGATGACCATTTTCCCAGTGCTCTAGAACGCCATCTTTGTCATGAGTTAAGTGTTCATATACACTGCTTCCCCTATTGTCTCCACCTGAAAAAACTCTGAATTCATTTGCCAGGTTGAATGACCACACCTTATGGAAATGTTTACTCTCTCCCTTCTAGGTGTCTCTCTAAGAGTTCATGCCCTCCACCGCTTGTCATAGGAAAGGGACTGTTGTTTTGGCCAGATTGTAGGGTCCTTAAGTTATGCCTCATTTATTCTTCCTTCTGCCCCAGACCCTCTGCTAATTACTGAATGGAATGAGTGTACTACCAGCAGTCCTCATAACCATGCTGACGTTCACCCAGCACTAAGTGCTATATTCATTTGTGATTCATCCCTCCTACACTCTATATGAAGCAGGCACTTCTAGTATCCCATCCTATGAAAGAGAAAACTAGTGCTTTGAAGGAAAGCACCTTGTCCAGGTAACAGAGCTAGGGAGTGGTCAAGCCAGGACTGACGACTGTCAGTCTGTCTGTGATGAGAGTCACACATTCCATTTATGGAGGTGTCCCTGGTGGAGCTGGACCTTAGAGCTGTTAAGTTCAGGCCTGCCAGGTGCTTGCTCTTCTGGCATGTCAGCTTCACATTGAACTGACTGACCATGCGTTCAGGTCATTCCCCAGCCTCACAGCAGGCACCAGCCTCACCTGCAGCTGGCTGGAGGTTGCACAAACTTTTCCTACTGTTGGGGAAAAATCCAGAGCAGTTTCTTTTCTTTTCTTTTCTTTTCTTTTTTCCTCTAGGCTCTATATCAACACAGCAGAGCTCCTGTTTCCTCTCCGTGGAACTCATTTCATTTCTTATTGTGTTCAAACTTCCTTCTTTTGTGTAGGGATTCCCCTATTTCCGGTCAAGCTCTTAATTTTTCTTTGCCTCCATTGCTGTTCAGCCTGAGTATCAGGAAGGGCTCCCACCCTCCTAGGAGCTGAGCCCTGGAGCCTCCCGGAAGTCTTGCGATGGGACAGGTGCTGCTGAAGGGCATTTGCAGGCTGATAGCAAAGACCCCATCCGGATAACATGTCTTGCAATCTACCTTAGTGATTATGGAGATGATCCCTGATTATTTTTCTTATGAGAAATCACCTCAAGCCAGCCAGTTGATTAGAAATATTGGCAGGTATTCATAGAATAAATTTAATTTGAATTCCTTACAAAGCAAGTTTTCAGAAGGTTCATTTGTTAATCAGTTTACCTGGAAACCAGAAAGCCCCTTTTCCATAGAAGTGTAGGTCTACACAGCTCGTCTAATATAACCTCAAATAACAGACCATTTTAATGAAAAAGGTAGTAATGCAATGCAGTGATATCACTAGTAATGATGCAATGTTAAAATCATACCCCAGTGAAACTCAATATAAAACCTGTTCAAATGTAGAAGGCAATGAAAAGTCAATAGGCGGCCAGGCATGATGACTCACGCCTGTCATCCCAGCACTTTGGGAGGCTGAGGCGGACAGATCACCTGAGGTCAGGAGTTCAAGGCCAGCCTGGCCAATGTGGTGAAACTCCGTCTCTACTAAAAATACAAAAATAAGCTGGGCATGGTGGCAGGCACCTGTAATCCCAGTTACTCAGGAGGCTGAGGCAGGAGAATTGCTTGAACCTGGGAGGCAGAGGTTGCAGTGAGCTGAGATTGCGCCATTGCACTCCAGCCTGGGGGACAAGAACGAGATTTTGTCTCAAAAAAAAAAAAAGAAAAGTCAATAGGCTTTTGTGGAGATGTTACATGGAATTTAGAGTTTTTAAGAGCTTTAAAAAAAGCCTAACATTATACTTAATTTCACTTTAAAAGCAGAGCTTTCTTTTTCCTGGAGCAACTGAATTGATTGTACTACGCAGCATACATTGTACACTCTTGTTGCTCAGGCTGGAATGCAATGGTGCTAATCATGGTAAGGTATTACCATGATTAACACCATGGTGAGGACCGATATTTGTCACACTGAACATGTCTTTTAACATAAGAATCAGTAAAAGCCACAGAAGGTATTCAAAAACTGTCCCCTCATTCTGTCCTCCCAACAACTATGAGAGAAGTATTATTCCTGTTGTAGAATTGTGGAAACTGGAGTCCAGAAAGGATTAAGTTACCCATTAGTAAACTGGAGAGATCAGACCCAAGCTATACTCGTTCCAATATCTCACATTGCTTCACAAAGAGAGTGAACTGAACAGAGAAGAAAGAAATGCGCATGCCCCCGCATGAGGGAGGGAGAGAGGAATATTCTCCTGAACTCCCATTCTTGGATGTTCGTCCTCTGGCCAGTGCTTCTTGGGTATTATTCCATGTAATCCTCACAATAACCCCAAATGAGGTTCCTCCCATGTTGCATGTGGGGAAACTGAGGCACGGAAGGGTGAAGTTGCTTGTCTAAAGACACATCTAGAGCACTCAGGGTAAGCTGGGCTTTACACTCAGACAGGATATCTCTGAGCCAGCCGGCTTGCTTGTTCCTTATGCTGCACTGGCCCCCTGAAGATGGCAAGAGGCACTCAGTGACAAGTTATAAGGCAGGAAGGCAGGGTGATGGGATGGCCGCTGGGAGCAGGGAGACTTCAGCTGAGAAGGCTGCTCCAGGGAGACAAGCCTGCCAGAATGAAAAGGAGGAACATGCGGTCCTGGGACAGGGACAGCCAGAGCTAAATGGCATCACATGTGTTGAGGCTGCAGCATGGGTCCAGTCACCAGGCAGTGAGCAAGCTGGGTCGACCATCTGGAATGCGGCCTCCAGCAAACTCAGGCTTTCTTGACTCCAGTCAGCCTCTCACTCTCTGGAGCTCGTGCAGAAGGACATGATGGGCATGCACATTTGGGGACTTCCAAGAAGATCTTGGGTGACATCTCTGGCCAAGGTCCACTGTGATGGAAAAGGCAGAGACAGTCTTTCCCAGAGAGATGCAAAGGCCCCCACAGCTGGAAGGAGCTCTGCAAGTTTGGGGATTTGAAACACCAGGGAAACTGTGAATAGGGAAGGGATGGAAAGGGAGATAGAGAAAGAGACTGATAGAGAAAGAGACTGAGAGACAGACAGACAGACAGAAAGAGGGGTGGGCAGAACCCAGACATGCAATTATTTCTCATTGCCCTGGAGTGCCACAAGGTGATTGGTGCAGGGAAGTAACAGGATTGTGCTCTGAGTAACATATTAAAAAGGTCCTGGAGACTGCAGTGAATCCTCTAGCAGTAGACTTGTTTTCTGTGGTCCTTGTCCTTCCTGGCTAGGTACTCTCAGTAACCCCACCCTGCCCCTATCACACCCAGATTTTTACCTCAAGAAGGGAGAAGACAAGTAAATGGGTGAGTCTTCTCTTTCTTTCCTTCCTTCTTTCCTTCCTTCCTTCCTTCCTTCCTTCCTTCCTTCCTTCCTTCCTTCCTCCCTCCCTCCCTCCCTCTCTTCTTTCCTTCCTTCCTTCCTTCCTTCCTTCCTTCCTTCCTTCCTTCCTTCCTTCCTTCCTTCCTTCCTTCCTTCCTTCCTTCCTTCCTTCCTTCCTTCTCTCTTTCTCTCTTTCTTCTCTCTTTCAACAGAGTTTTGCTCTTGTTGCCCAGGCTGGAGTGCAATGGTGCAATCTCAGCTCACCACAAGCTCAAGCAATTCTCCTGCCTTGGCCTCCTGAGTAGCTGGGATTACAGGTGCCTACCACCATGCCCGGCTAATTTTTTTTGTATTTTTAGTAGAGACAAGGTTTCGCCATGTTGGCCAGACTGGTATCAAACTCCTGACCTTGGTCTCCCAAAGTGCTGGGATTACAGGTGTGAGCCACTGCGCTCGGCCATGGGTGAGTCTTTCAGTATGAGTAAATCCAATTTGATCAATGACCATTTGGGAAGTCTGGGATTGTTTCACCACTTTTACTCCATAGTCACTCCTTTAAAAGAGCACCTCTGACTCTGTGCCATACTGGAAATGTGGAAAAACATCTATTCATACCCTAGTTTCCCAATAAATACTTGTGCATTCAATTGGATTTTGTTTCTACAGTTGGAAGCCAAATTGTGAGTTCTTCATATATTTCAAATTAGAGAAGAAAACAATGAATGCCAACTACAAAATGAGAAAACAGTTAACTATGGCAGGAAAAGGAGGCCACTCTGGCTGTAGTCTCCACATGTAGTTTTAATTTTAACATCATCAATGTTAGTTTCCATCATTATGAAATCAGTCACTGAGGTGTTTCTTGGAACAATAAAATGGCCCCCAAATGTTTGCCTTCTGGTTGTAATTGTTCTGCATGCAAAATGTGCCATCCTCTCAACATACGTTCCAAATGGACGTTTATCAAACATAAAAAGGAAGGAAGGAATGTCAAGCCAGAGAGTTCCCAATATCCGCCTAAGAACCCTGGGGATGGCTCAGACCCTAATGATGGCCTTGGATCACACAGTGTATGAGTGTATGGTTGTCATCACCTTTAAACACCTGCATTTTCCACTCAGCAATCAGATTACTCACAGTGATCTTAAATTCTGAGAATGTTGAAGGCCTGAGGATGTGGGCCAGACCGTGCTACAGATACTTGTAATTTTCATTGGGAAGACCATTTTTATGAACTTATTCTAAGAAATTACATCATAAAATTTCTTACGCCCAGTTTCTCTTAACTCTAACTCCAGAAAGAACGGCAAGATTTAAGAGTACTTTCTACTATATTAGGCACTGGACTGACATAATCTCACTTAAAGCTAACAAAATCAAATAATTTTATTTTTGTTACTCCCTCTTCCCCAGTTTTGTAGATAAAGAAGTGAAGGATTAGAGGCAGCCTAAGGCCACACAACAATTAAGCCATTAAACGGAAGACCTGGGATTGGAACCCAGCCACACCTCCTTCAGAGCCTGATCCTTAACCCCTATTTTACTCTGCATCCCTGACTCCTTTCCAACAGGGAGATTATTTTTCCACAAGAGAGATTCTGAGATAGCTCATGGGCCTGCACTGATTCATCCAGTCTCTCTCTCTCTTTTTTTGACTTTTAAGTTCAGAAGTATATGTGCACTTGCATGCGTATGTTCATTGCAGCACTATTCACAATAGCAAAGACCTGGAATCACCCGAAATATCTGACAATGATAGACTAGATCAAGGAAATGTGGTACATACACAGCCTGGAATACTATGCAGCCATAAAAAAGAATGAGATCATGCCCTTTACAGAAACATAGATGGAGCTGGAGGCCATTATCCTTAGCAAACTAACACAGGAACAGAAAGTCATCCATGGCAGGAGTGGCTAAGTGCTTTGGAAACTGTGAAGAATGCGACTTTGGTTATCAAGAACACTGGTGGTTAGTTCCCCCCACAACCATTTCCCATTTGTCAATGTGACCTGGAGCAGGTTATAACTTTGGGTTCTTCAGCTATAGACTGGGATAAGAAAACTGGGACGATCGAATGGATAAAGTAGATGAAATCCTTGTCCTGACTCTCAGGAAACACTCAACCACCTGAGTTTATTACTTTAATTCTTACTATTGTTATCTGTACGTGGATTTAGGAAAACATCTCAGAGAATGTTTGGTTTTTAACCCTGAGATGGATGACGATCAAGGACCCCTGACAGTTGTCCAGGAAGGGGGCCCTGATACAGGGCAGACCACATGCGTCCCAGACGAATAATAACTCTAGGGTTCTGGCTGCCTCCCTCTCTGACCAGTGCCTCTCTGCTGCCCCAACATTATCTGGGGACACTGGGACTATCATGACTGCACCATTTTTGTGTCAGGGAAATGTAAAAAGCCTTATTCATTTTTCCATCTTTGCTTTGAATAGAGAGAGGAATGTGGCATTCTTCCAGTAGTTCTCACATGTTAATGTTCACGAGATTCTCTTAGGAAGTTATTTGAGGATGCAGATTCCTGTCTTACCACA
This sequence comes from Rhinopithecus roxellana, assembly GCF_007565055.1. Classification (NCBI taxonomy): domain Eukaryota; kingdom Metazoa; phylum Chordata; class Mammalia; order Primates; family Cercopithecidae; genus Rhinopithecus; species Rhinopithecus roxellana. The sequence goes on from NC_044562.1 coordinate 64,288,880, forward strand.
GAGATTCCAGTTTAGCTGGCCCAGGGTAGTGGGTGGACCCCAGAATCTGCATTTAACCAAGCACATGGGTCATTCTGAGATCCCCTGAAAACTTGGGCCTCAAGAACTGAAACCTCAGGGACACCCTTGGCCAGGCCAGATGCAAACAGAAATTAGGACTCACAGAGGGCTGCATTTCTGAGTGGTTCCTGGTGCCAGCTCTGCCTTAAGCAGGGCTTTCTACACACTGTCTTTTTCAACCCCCACAGTAAACCTCCAATGGGCGCTGTTCCAGTCATTCCTGCCCTGGGTGAGATGAGAAGGCCCAGGCTTGTGAGCATAGCAGGTTTGGAGTCTGCATCTGGGGCAGATCCTAACAACGCTGCACCCATCTGCCGTCATGCTCACGTGCCTTTTAACCATCTCCATGGTTTTCAAATTCATCTTATTCCCTCACTGGTCCCTGGTGTCCTGGGGTTCCTCTGACCAAGGCACACGTTTGTGGCCATGCTCCCAGGATGATGCAGCCCACCCACCATTGTATTCAAGCCTCAGATGTTTTGTGACCAAGCTCTCCAAACACCAACCTTAAATTCTGCCTTGGATCACTGGACTCGTCTCCGGGTTCCTGTAGCTCCCCATGCAATTTAATGGGATGCAGGCATATTGCATGGGAAGTGGCAATAGAAATGACGCATTGGGCCGGGCACGGTGGCTCATGCCTGTAATCCCAGCACTTTGGGAGGCCAGGGCATGTGGATCATCTGAGGTCGGGAGTTTGAGGCCAGCCTGACCAGCATGGAGAAACCCCGTCTCTGCTAAAAGTACAAAATTAGCCTGGCAGGGTGATGCATGCCTGTAATCCCAGCTACTCAGGAAGGCTGAGGCAGGAGAATCGCTTGAACCCGGGAGGCAGAGGTTGCAGTGAGCCGAGATCGCACCATTGCACTCCAGCCCTGGGCAACAAGAGTGAAACTCAGTGTCAAAAAAAAAAAAAGAAAGAAAAAAGAAAGAAAGAAAGAAATGACGTATCAGTGCTAAGCTGTAGCGCTCGCATTGGTGCCTGTGGTCGAGGTTGGATGTCTGAATCCCTTGCCAATACCCTCGCAGCACTGAGGCAGAGGAAATTATAGCCCAGGACTGCTTAAGGATGCTGATGATATGCAGCAGGATTTCCATTTTTTTCCCCCCACAGGGAAAGCACCTAGTAATTATACTCGAGGTTGGGACTTTGAAGGACAGAGAATGGGTCTTTTCTGACCTTTTGATGGTGAGGCCAAGCTGTGATTAGAGACCTGGCCTCCTGGCCCAGCAGTCAATGGGGGGTGGGGCAGCCCACGCACTCCTACCTGCCAACCCGGAGACTCTGTTGAGCAGCTTCTCCCTGGGCTGCAGCTGCCCACACCCCACCACAGGAGGAAGAGCACCCAGAGTGGAAGGATGAGGGTGGGAAGGGAGGCTGAATAGACAACGCTTAGGAAATGAGACAGGGCAGATCTGGCCACGGATTCCACAAGGAGCAGCCAGAGAGAGAGCAGAAACTCCAGAAGTGAGTGGTGCTCCACTGCGCTTAGATTTCTTGGGAATGGTCTGATTTCACATTTTGTGCCTCGCTTCCTTTAAGCCCTTAACATTCTCAGATGCTTTGATGCTTCAGAATACAAACTCCATTTGCCAGACCCAGGTTTAACATTAAGAAATAGCATTGGCCGGGCGTGGTGGCTCATGTCTGTAATCCCAGCACTTTGGGAGGCTGAGGCGGGCGGATCACGAGGTCAAGAGATCGAGACCATCCTGGCCAACGTGGTGAAACCCCGTCTCTACTAAAAATACGAAAATTAGCTGGGCGTGGTGGTGCACGCCTGTAGTCCCAGCTACTCGGGAGGCTGAGACAGGAGAATCGCTTGAACCCAGGAGGCAGAGGTTGCAGTGAGCTGAGATCACACCACTGCACTCCAGCCTGGTGACAGACTGGGACTCCGTCTCAACAACAACAACAATGACAACAAGAAATAGCATTGCAGCTTTTGTCATTTATTTGTAAAAACACTGAGTTTGCTCTAACTGAATTGGGAAATACCCATATCCCAGAAGATGCACATTCTTAGGGAACATTAGCAAATCCTCTTTGAGTTTTTAGGATGTCAACAGTGGATGGGTGTGCTTACGTAGCAAGACTCAGGGAAGGCCTGTGCTGCTCCCAACTCCTGGGGACCCTGCTTGCCAAACAAATTTAAGTCATCCAGCATCTCCTGCCACCGACCGTGAGCTTGACGCTGCATCCCACAGTGGACTGAGATGAGGAAGATGGGCCTCTGCCACCTGGGAGCTCTCAGGATGGTCAGATCCCCTGAGAGTAACAGGAGTATAGACCCTTGAAGATGGCCAAGCCCTCGCCATTCCCTCGCTGACCCTGCATCTACTCACAAAGTTCATCTGATTCAGGGGCAACCAGAGCTTCATGCCCTGCCGCTCACAGCTCCCATCTAAGAGATTAAGCACCCATCTTGTAAAGCTCACTGCAGGCTTTCCTTGAGCAAGGGGTCAGCCAGTGGGGATTATTTTGGGGATTCTAGGAAGGTTCCTGCCTTGAAATGTTCTCCTTCACGGTGCTATGCCGCTTAAACCCTCTTTTGAGTAAATGCTCCTCTCCACAGCAATGTTTTTCAAAAAGTGAGTACCAAGCCCAGTGCGATGGCTCATGCCTGTGAGTTTGAGACCAGCCTGGGCCACATAGCAAGACCTTGTCTGTAAAAAAAAAAATTAGCCTGGCATAGTGGCGTGTGCCTGCAGTTCCAGTTACTTGGGAGGCTGAGGCAAGAGGATCACTTAAGCCCAGAAGTGCAAGACTGCAGTGAGCTGTGATCGCACCACTGCACTCAAGTCTGGGTGACAGAGTGAGACCCCATCTCTGAAAGAGAAAAAACAAAAAGCAAGTGATGATGGAGAGTTTCAGGACAGATTTGTGCATATTTACCTTATATTTATATATTTGCATATTTGCCTTATAATCTCTTAGGACAATTTTCTATATATGCCTAGGAATGGAAGTGCTAGTAGACCAGCCTGAGAAGGGACTGGTTAATTAAACTATATCTTAGATAATAGAAAAGAAATTTTTATTGCCCAATGCATTACAACGAAAGAAATGAAATCCTGAAGGTCCAGGTACCCATCCCAGCTCTAGGGATGTGGATAGTGTGCTGGCGGATCCTGGCCATCAGAGAGGGCATGACTTTCCCATTTGCTGGTGGAACAAATCACCGTAAATGTAATGAGCTGACAGTTTATCACCGAGGGGTTCTGCCGTGCAGTGAGCCGGAGCTGTGTGGCAGGGTGTGCAAGCAGCCCACGGAGCTGGCGGCATTCTGAGCATGGGGAAAGCATGTGTTAACAATGCACAGTAACATGTTCCATTAGTTATGTGTGTATGTGTGTTTCTAGGTAAATATTTCAGAGTTAAAGACCATTTTAGCAAATCATGCTAAAACAATGAGCGTGTGTAAGGTAGCATTCCACAGTGTTTGCAGTTACTTCTGAACAACTCTTCTGTTTTATTTGAATGTTTTACTAAGGAGGTATTTTCTTTGATAGCCACAGATCGCTAATACAGTAGCTTTCTACAGTTTACATGCAGCAGTGTGGAGTGGAGTTTGGCTTTAAACTCAGGCAGTTTAGCTCCAGCAACTATGCATTTAATTCTATCCCTGTTCTGATGGAGTCAAGGTCTCACTTATTGCAGAGGACAGAGCTGTCGGGGTGTGTGGAGATCACACTGAGAAGCACCAGTCTTAGGTGCTTCCAGTGCCTGATGCGGTAAAGCGATCCCGGCCTGCAGAGCTGTGGTCATTAAGATGTTCTGGAAATGGCAGGCTCCACCCAGCACATTAGCCCTTCTCACCAGCAGCAGGACAGGGACTACAGAGGGGTCTGCCTCCTCCAGCTGTCAGTTCACTTGTCAGGTCTGAAGGCCATGATCTGACCCTGTGTGCTTGGTGTGAGGCTGGGTGATAGACAGCCCACCAGGCTGCAACCTTCTCCTGCCCTGGCATTTCAGATGGGTTCTTATGCCCAGGATTGTGCCCTTCCGAGGCTCTGGAGGTAATCAGGCTCTCTGCACGCACAGGCGGTTTGCACAGGCCTGGCACCCTGTGGTGCACGTCAGCCCATCTCTCCACAGCGCAGCTGCTCCAGTTACCCTGGCTGGGGGCCAGCTCAGAATCCCAAACACTACCACCTGTCTGGCATGGAGTCTGGCCACTTCCCGAACCTCCTCCCGCCTGATTAGATCCCTTTGATGGTGCTGCAAGAGGCGCTAGGAGAACCTCCTCCCCCAGCATAGTCAGAAAAGCTGCTTCCTCTCTCCTAGGACCAAGAAAGCTGCCTCCCCATCCTCCAAACCAGGCTTGTCTTTCCCCAAATCCCAAACACGTGCAAAACTTCCTGGATCCAGTGGAGGAAGTGCCCCCACCTCAACTCCAGAGATCAGCGTGCCAAGGGGGCCGTGACTAACCCATAGGGACTGCTCCAGCGATGGAAAAGCCAGCATCAACATCAAATGAACCAGACGATGGATGCCAACCTGCTGGAGGGCCAAAGGGGCTGACCTCGCACTGCTATCGGCTATGCACTGCTATCGGCTATGCACTGCTATCGGCTATGCACTGCTATCGGCTATGCACTGCTATCGGCTATGCACTGCTATCGGCTGCTCCTGGGGACACCAGGCCCAGTCCTTCCATCTCTAGGTTCCAGTTCTTCATTCATCAAGAGTCCTTCTGGAGAGCTTCGATGAAGAAGGAGGCAGCAGTTCCCAGCCTGTGGTAGCGAAGCATCTTTCACCGACAAATGGTTGCCTAATTGGAAAGGTGAACCCCTGGATAGAATGTTGAAAGGGCCACTGAAGGAGAAAGAAGTTAGCACAAAGAGCATTCCCTCCACCCCAAAGGCCGGGCTCGGTGGCTCACACCTATAATCCCAGCACTTTGGGAGGCTGAGGCAGGTAGATCACATGAGGTCAGGGGTTTGAGACCAGCTGACCAACATGGTGAAACTCCATCTCTACTAAAAAAAAAATTAGCCGGGTGTGGTGGTGTGCAGCTGTGGTCTTACTTACTTGGGAGGCTGAGGCATGAGAATCACTTGAATCTGGGAGATGGAGGTTGTAGTGAGCCGAGATTGCACCATTGTACTCCAGTCTGAGCAACAGTGCGAGACTCTGTCTCAAAAAAAAAAAAAAAAAAAAAAAATATATATATATATATATATCATTTCTTCCACCCCCAAAATCAATGGATGACACATGGCTCACATAGGAGGCCCTGACCCAACGCCAGCCCTCTCATGCCTCCTGGGCCATAGTTAAGCTGTGTGAGAAGACAAGGGTGTTTCTAAGTTACTTTCTAAGTTACTTCTACTTGTAATAAACGCTGAATGTATTTATTCTATGAAAGAAACTGTGCCCCACTGGCAAGATGTAACACAGGATACAAAATCATGTCTCTACCACTCGTTGTGTGCTAAGCCACTGCTACCTGTACTCATGCTCCCCGCTCCGTCCTTAAGACCACAAAATTTGAAATGAACATGTTTATATGCAGATGCTGAGGCACGAAGCAGCAGGATGCCTGAGTTCCCGCATGGCGTGACATTAGAAATGTGACCTTCATATTCATTGTCTTGTGAACTGCATACTGTTGAGATAGAATTTTAGAGCTGGCTCACACTGCGAATGCCAGAAATAAACTCCCTCCCATCTTCCATTTCACTTTAAATTTTTACCTCCAAAATTAAGGGAAAGCAAAAAAAGGAACTGCAGTGACATCATGTTGCGATGGTTAAACATACCAGAAATTACAGAAGTGCAAGAAGATAATTTTTCAAGATTTTAAATCTACAAATGGTAGTGATAATTTTGTTAGGTAAGATAATGGAAATGTAAGAAAATGTCTGCATCTTTGCAAGAGGCATGCCAAAGCATTTAGGTGTAAAATATCATGATGTCTGACTTTAAAATACTTCAGCAGAAATGAAAGATTTTTAAAAGTGGTAAAATGTCAACAATTGTTAAACCAAGACTTACAGGTGATGAGTATACTAATCTCTCTACTTTTCTGCATATCTGAAAAATTCTCAGGGAAAGGCAGGAAAAAGCAGTTCTTTGTTTTAAGAGCAGACTTTTGGGAGGAGGGCAGGCGTTGGTGTTGCTTTTCTTCCTCTGATTACTAGATCATACGGTTTATTACAGAAATGTTAGATTAGACTGAGAAACCACAGATAGGAAGATTAACGTCAGCTATCATGTTAACACTCAGAGACAACTCAGGAGTGACCACAGGTCAATATTCAAATGCATTTCCTTCCATGGATTTTACAAACCATTGAGACCTGCACCATATAAAGATGAACCATATGAATTTGCCAATGTTTGACCGTCTTAACTGAGAAAACAGAAATTCATACAAGTCTTCTCTCTTTCCCTTTCACCATGGGATGTTGCAGAAACAAGGCCCTTGCCAGATGCTGGCCCCTCGATCTTGGACTTTCCAGCCTCCAGAACTATGAGCCAGTAAAAGTTCTGTTCATTATAAATTACCCAGTCTCAGACATTCTGATACAGCATCATAAAACAGATTAAAACAGGGGGTTATCCTATGTTCATAACATGCCAGCAGGAACCCAGGGGTGTGGCACATTTCCTGAACAGGCTTTGCAGATCATGAGCAGAAGATAAATGCTGCAGGATTCCTTGCATGTGTCACATTGGGGTAGGCTGAATAATGGCCCCCAGAGATATCTAAGTCCTATTTCTGGAACCTCTGAATGTTGCCTTACATGACAAAAGAGACTTTGCAGATATGATTAATTAAGTTCAGGAATTTTTGATGGGAAGATTATCTGGGTAGGTCCTAGATGTATTCACAAGTGACCTTGTAAGAGGAAGGGGGAAATTTGACACAGAAGAAGTGGGAAATAGGACACTGAAGCAAGATGCTACCCTGCTGACTTTGAAGCTGGAAGAAGGGGCCGTGGGCCAAGGAATGTGAGGGGCACAGCTCTAGAAGCTGGAGAAGACAAGAAAATTATTCTCCCCTAAAGCCTCCAGAGGGAGTGCAGGCTCACTGACACCTTGGTCTTGGCCTAACGAAACTGATTTTAGATTCTGACCTCTTCCAGAACTATAGAAGAATAAATTATTTTTTAAAACTTTTAACTTTTAAAATTATTTTGTTATATTGTTTATTAATTTGAGACAGGGTCTCGTGCTGTCTCCTAGGCTGGAAGTGCAGTGACGTGATCATAGCTCACTGCAGCCCTGACTTCCTGAGCTTAAGTAATCCTTCTGCCTCAGCCTCCCAAGTAGCTGGGTTTACAAGTGTGCACCACCAGGTCTACTATTTTTTTTTTTTTTTTTTTTTTTTTGAGACAGAGTCTCGCTCTGTTGCCCAGACTGGAGTGTACCAGGGTGACCTCGGGTCACTGCAACCTCCACCTCCAGGGTTCAAGCAATTCTCCTGCCTCTGCCTCTTGAGTAGCTGGGATTACAGGCACATGCCACCAAGCCTGGTGGCATTTTTGTAGTTTTATATTTTTAGTAGAGATGGCGTTTCACCATGTTGGTCAGGTTGGTCTCGAACTCCTGATCTAGGTGATCCACCCATCTCAGCCCCACAAAGTGCTGGAATTACAGGCATGAGCCACTGTGCCCAGCCTGTATGTTTTACAGAGATGAGGGTCTCACTATATTGCCAGGCTTGATCTTGAACTCTGGGCCCCAAGTGATTCTCCTGCCTCAGCCTCCCAAAGTGCTGGGTGTGAGTCATCGCTTCCTGCTGTGTGTGATTTCAAGCCACCAAATTTGTGGTCATTTGTCAGCTCATCCGTAAGAAACTAATACACACAGCAAACACTGAAGCTCCTTCTTTCAATCTGAATCAGAAGTCTGGGATTTCTGTGTGTGTGCAACCACTACCAGTTTTCTAGACACTCTTTAGAAGCAAAATATCATGGGAGGGCAACACAGGTGAGAATGAGGAAGAGAATAACCTAGACCCCAAGCAGGCTTCCGAAGCTACATAGGAGGCTGGGTCCCAGCTGATACACTACTTAAGAACAAAAGGGTAAAAAAGAAAAAAAAAAAAATTCATACAATGCAACTGAATACATAGAGAGTATCCCATGCCACTAAAACTGACCTTTAACATAACTTTACTGGCTGCATAATACTCAGGAGGTGAATACAGTTTTTTTTTTTACAAACATTTTACTATTTGAAAGTTACTGGGCATTTGTATGACTCCTAAGTTTCTGCTACTATAATGATGTGATTTGCATTTTGGTGCCTACATCAGTATTTGATTCTCAGATTATTTATTTAGGTAGCTTCCCAGAAGAGAAAGGTCATGAACGTGTTTAAGTTTCTTAACGCATATTGCCAAATTATTTTTCAAAGGTTCTGTTCTCTACCTGACAGGTAATGAAAGTGACTTCTGATGCACTCACAGCAGCATCAGAGACCCATTTAATGAATACGTTTACTAACACAATGGAAGAAAACGTGCATGCCAAGTTGTATTGATTTACTTTTCTTTGTTTTGGAGAAGATTTTCAACAGTTCTTTTTCTATCTCTTTGTGCATTATTTGCCCACGTGTCTCTGAGAGTTGTAATTTTTTTTTATCTTCCAGTATCAACGTCTTTTTATGAAGCTTTTCCCTCTGATTATAACATATAACACTAGTACATTGTCATTGCAGAAAATGTAAAAGGTGTAAAAAATAAAGTTATTAAGTCACTCTGTAATCTCATCACGCAGAGTTAACCACTGTCATTATTCTGGTATAATAATTTTCTTCATGATGTTTTTTGCTTTGCTTTGCCAAGGTACATACACACTCACATGCACACATGGGTGCATACACATGTACACACATGCACACCCATCCACATACATGCAAACACACACACACAAACACTCATGCACAAAACACATATACACACATACAGGCATACATGCACACACGGTTGAGTGCATTGTACATAAATTCCTCCTTCCTTTTCTAGTTGCCATTGGTCTTAGTGTGCTTTGTGCTGCTAGGATAGAACACCTAAGACCAGATAACTTATAAAGAACAGAGATTTATTTATTACAGTTCTGGAGCTGAGAAGTACAAGGTCAAGGTGACCTCATCTGCTGAGGGCCTGGACTTGCTGCATCATCCCATGGTAGCAGGCAAAAGAGCAAGAGAGGGCCAAGCTCACTTTCACAGCAAACCCACTCTCACAATAAAGACCTTAATCCATTCATAAAAAAGCAGAGCCCTCATGATCTAAACACCTTCTAAAGGCCTCACACCTCTCAACCCTGTTACACTGGGGATTAAGTTTCCAACATGTGAACTGTGAGAGACGCTGTTCAAACCATAATACCATTATATTATGGGACTTTTAACATGTCATTAAGTGTTCCTAAAAAGCCTTATTACTCCAGCATATCATCTTATCATGGAGAAAAATTTAATGTTCTTATCATTGGATATTTTAATTGTCTTTACGTTTTTGTAATATTGAATAAGCCTATAATTAACATGTTTTTCTGTAAGTACTTGGTATAGATGAATAATATTAATCTTATATCCCATTTATCTGTGGTAAGCATTTTTTCAAGAGTTTTGGTCTTCGGTTTTGGCTTCTTATCTTCGTTTTGCCTTTTGTCCCATTTGTTTCATTTTATTTTACTTTACTTATTTTTATTTATTAATTTTTTTTTACTTTAAGTTCGGGATACATGCACAGAACATGCAGGTTTGTTACATAGGTATATATGTGCCATGGTGGTTTACTGCACCTATCAACCAGTCATCTAGATTTTAAGCCCTGCATGCATTAGGTATTTGTCCTAATGCTCTCCCCCAACTTGCCCCACAACCCCTGACAGGCCCTGGTATGTGATGTTCCCTTCCCTGTGTTCATGTGTTCTCATTGTTCAACTCCCACTTAGAGTTGAGAACATGCAGTGTTTGGTTTTCTGTTCCTGTGTTAGTTTGCTGAGAATGATGGTTTCCACGTTCATCCATGTCCCTGCAAAGGACATGAACTCATTCTTTTGTGTGGCTGCATAGAATTCCATGGTGTCTATGTACCACATTTTATTTATCCAGTCTATCATTGATGGGCATTTGGGTTGGTTCCAAGTCTTTGCTATTGTAAATGGTGCTGCAATAAACATATGTGTGCATGTGTCTTTATAATAGAATGATTTATAATCCTTTGGGTATATACCCAGTAATGGGATTGCTGGGTCAAATGGCATTTTGGTTCTAGATCCTTGAAGAATTGCCACACTGTCTTCCGCAATGGTTGAACTAATTTATACAACAGTGTAAAAGCGTTCCTATTTCTCCACATCCTCACCAGCATCTGTTGTTTCCAGACTTCTTAACGATCGCTACTTTAACTGGCGTGAGATGGTATCTCATTGTGGTTTTGATTTGCATTTCTCTAATGACCAGTGATTATGAGCTTTTTTCATATGTTTATTGGCCGCATAAATGTCTTCTTTTGAGAAGTGTCTGTGCATATCCTTTGCCTACTTTTTCACGGGGTTGTTTTTTTCTTGTAAATTTGTTTAAGTTACTTATAGATTCTGGATATTAGACCTTTGTCAGATGGATAGATTGCAAAATTTTCTCCCATTCTGTAGGTTGCCTGTTCACTCTGATGATAGTTTCTTTTGCTGTGCAGAAGTTTAATTAGATCCCGTTTGTCAATTTCGGCTTTTGTTGCAATTGTTTTTGGTGTTTTAGTCATGAAGTCTTTGCCCCTGTCCTATGTCCTTAATGGTATTGCCTAGGTTTTCTTCTAGCCAGGTTTTCTTCTAGCCTAGGTTTTCTTCTAGGGTTTTTATGGTTTTGGGTTTTACATTTAAGCCTTTAATCCAACTTGAGTTAATTTTTGTATAAGGTGTAAGGAAGGGGTCTGGTTTCTGTTTTCTGCAAATGGCTTGCCAGTTTTCCTAGCACCATTTATTAAACAGGGAATCCTTTCCCCAGTTGATTGTTTTTGTCAGGTTTGTCAAATATCAGGTGGTTGTAGATGTGTGGTGATATTTCTGAGGTCTCGGTTCTGTTCCGTTGGTCTATATACCTGTTTTGGCACTATATATTTGGCACCATGTTCCATTTTTTTAAATTCAAAAGAATTATGACTTATTTTTTTCTGAATGATTTCATTGCATAATTCCGTTGCTTCCCTTCCAGACAGCAGATTCCTCCTCTCTGATATTTTCTCTGACATTTGTATAACTTGGGTTTGTCTACATTTTAGCCTTTAATTGGCTGTGAACATATGATCGAAGGGTTTAGCTGAGTTTATTTTTTGTACCTGGTATAGCAAGTGAAAACTAATACACCATCTTTCAAACTCTACCAAACTGTTTCATCATTATTGCTAGTTTTCAGGCTGTGTGGAGTTTGAGGTTTTTATTTGGTTTGTTTTGGCTTCACAATCAGTTTAATGGGCAGTCTACGGAGGGTATCGGGGCAACCTTCACCTTGATCTTGTTGCGTAAGATGAATTACCTGAGCTGGAAGGGTCTGTCCCCAGGCATGCGTCCCACCTTCCTCACAGGGAAGCATTTGCATCTATCACAGGGACCAGACTGGTTTGGAATAAGGGAACCTACACACTTGACCTTAAATGACTGGAGTCTGTCCCCAGTGAGGCCAATGACCAATGGTGGCCAACAAAATCCCTTAGCACCATCTGGGGAACTGTAGAGGTGTGACCAGCACGTGGTGCCTCCTGCATAAAACAGCAGCTCAGAGGAAGGGGTAGCTCCCTGTGGATGACATGGCCCCTCTCACCCCCTTTCTCCTCTGACACAGCTGCTTATACTGGGGTCATCATTCCAAGAGGCCCAACAACCTATGCACAGGAGAAGAAGAGGAACAGGCCGAAAACAGTGTGTCTCCCTGGTTGGAATTTGAAATGGAAGAATGAAAATTGTAAGGCAATTAAGAGAAGGAAGAGAGGGAAATCGTTCTAGTTGGGAATCTTGGCTGCAACTCTAACTTACACAAGCAATGTATTAGGAGGGTGTTTATGGAGCCCACATCATGGAGCCTTTGGCTATGCCACACTAGGTCCTGAGCGCTTCATGTCTATTCCCTTATTTAATTCTCTCAGAGACAGGTTTGATTAGTGTTGCCCTTTCACAGATGAGGACACCAAGGCACTGTTAAATTTAGTGACTTGGCCAGGCACAGTGGCTCACACCTGTAATCCCAGCACTCTGGGAGGCCAAGGTGGGAGGATCACCTGAGGTCAGGAGTTTGAGACCAGCCTGGCCAGCACAGCGAAATGCTGTCTGTACTAAAAATACAAAAATTAGCCAGGCGTGGTGGCATGCGCCTGTAATCCCAGCTACTTGGGTAGCTGAGGCAGGAGAATCGCTTGAACCTGGGAGGTGGAGGTTGCAGTGAGCCAAGATCGCGCTGCTGCACTCCAGTCTGGGAGACAGAGCGAGACTCCATCTTAAATAAATACATAAATCTGGTGACTTGAGCAAGGCCACACACAGCTCGTAAACAGTGGAGTCAAGTTTGGGACACAGGCTGTCTGACTCCAGAGCCCAGTTTTTTATCCTCCTGTCAGCAATCTCCACACATGTAAGATTATAATTCTCCCAGAATCGTCAGGAAGCCTGCCTTCCACGGGTCTGGGAACTCCTCTAAAGTAGGAGGAGTGACCAGCGGCTGGCAGCCAGGAGACCTGAAGGTCCTGGCAAGTGACCTCCCTTCAAGAGAACCCACCATGAGGGCTGCAGTTGGGTGATGACCCCTGGCAGCTGCATCCTTGCATCTGCTGAGACCATGCAGCTCTGCCTGCAGCCATAGTCCCAGCACAGCAGGGGTATGACAGTCGGCCACTCCCGCCCATGCCAAAGGCCCTTGAAGAGCCAACTTTTGCTCTGGGGCTGCCGTGGCCTGCCCGGCATGTTTTCTCGAGCTGCACTGTGGTCCCAGGCTCTTCCTACTCATTCATCCTTCCTTCCTTTTTTTCCACCAATGCCAGCCCTGCTTAGAGGCCAGAAGGCTCTCCCTGCCTTCTCCTGCCCCACTCTTTTCATCCTCCCCAGGCAGTTGGTCCAATCAATCTTTAGCACATTGTTTTGGGTTGAATTGTGTCCCCCCAAATGATGTTGAAGGGTGGTGGTTAATTTTATACTTAACTAGGCCACCGGATGCCCAGACATTTGATCAAACATCATTATGGGTGTTCCTGCATGAGATTCATGTTTGAATCAGGAGACCCAGGAAAGCAGATGGCCCTCCCCAGTGTGGGTGAGCCTCTTCCAGTCAGTTGAAGACCTGAATAGAACCAAAATGCCAACCCTCCTTCAAGTAAGTGGAAACGCTTTCTTCTGATTGCCTTGCGTTGGGATATTGGTTCTTTCCTTGCCTTCAGACTCTAACTGCAACATCCAGCTCCTCCTGGGTCTCAAGCCTTCTGGCATTCAAACTGGAGCTGCACCATTGGTTCCTCTAGGTCTCCAAGTTTCTGCCTACAGATTTGGGGACTTGTCAGCCGCCATAATCATGTGAGCCAATTTCTTATCTTTATCTCTATCTGTCTATCGATCTACTGATTGATCTTTCTACCTATATCCTATTGGTTCAGAGAAAGCTGACTAATACAAAGTCCTAACCCCCAGTACTGGTGAATGTGACCTTATTTAGAAATAGGGTATTATATGGTTTGACTGTGTCCCCACCCAAATCTCATCTTGAATTGCAGCCCCCATAATTCCCACATGCTGTTGGAGGGAGCCAGCTGGAAGTAATTGAATCATGGTGGCAGTTCTCCCCATACTGTTTTCGTGGTAGTGAGTAAGTCTCATGAGATCTGATGGTTTTAGAGGGGAAATCTCTTTCACTTGGCTCTCATTTTCTCTTGTCTGCTGTCATGTAAGACATGCCTTTCACTTTCCACCATGATTGTGAGGCCTCTCCAGCCATGTGGAACTTTGAGTCCATTAAACCTCTTTTTCTTTTTAAGTTACCCAGTCTTGGGTATGTCTTTATCAGCAGCATGAAAACTGATACAGTAAATTGGTACTACAGGACTAATACAGGGTATTTGCAGATGATCAGTTTAAGATGAGGTCAGACTGGGTGCGGTGGTTCATGCCTGTAATCCCAGCACTTTGGATACCCTTAGGTCAGGAGTTCAAGACTAGCCTGGCAGCCAACATGGTAAAACTGCATCTCTACTAAAAATACAAAAATTAGCTGGGCGTAGTGGCGGGCACCTATAATCCCAGCTACTCAAGAAGCTGAGGCAGGAGAATCACTTGAATCCAGGAGGCAGAGATTGCAGTGAGCCAAGATCGCACCATTGCACTCCAGCCTGGGCAACAAGAGCAAAACTCCGTCTCAAAAAAAAAAAGATGAGGTCGTTAGGGTGAGCCCTAGTCCAGTAGGACCGGTGTCCTAATAAGAAGGAGGATGCTTGGACACAGATATGGATGCATGCAGAGGGAAGATGGTGTGAAGATACAGGCAGAGTCATCTCCAAGCCAAGGATCTCCTAAGGCTATGAGAAGCCAGGAAAGAGGCACAGAGCAGGAGAGCCCTCAGAAAGAGCCAACACCTGATTTAAGACTTCTGGCCTCCAGAACCATGAGACGTTGTTTAACATGGCTGTTGTTTAAATCACCCAGTCTGTAGCACTTTGTTGGGGCAGCCCTAGCAAACTAACACAGACATCTAATTCAGTCTTGGCTTCTGCTGTTTAGAAGACCTGAACTGACAGAGCTGGGGAGTGTCATTCACTTAGACCAAAGAAGAAATCATGTTCTCTTGAGTTGTACAATGTACTGTGCTGCTCTGCCCTAGAGCTGCCTTGGTTCCAGCCAGTATATTTTTAAAATACCCACCACTCCCCTTCTTCTTAAGCACTTTGAGAGGCCAAGGTAGGTGAATCTCCATTCTTGCCAGCAACCGTTGGTTCTCAGTGTCTGCCTTAGTCAGGGCTCAGAACCACGTAAGGCATATGGCTGGAGATACTTGTTGGCTGCATGTCAGGGAGCTGAGGTGTGGCTGGAGATAACCACAGAACATGTCATGCACAGTTGGCTCTTGGAGGGAGGAAAGGCTTTCCTGGAGGGCGGATTCATGCTGCAAGTCATAAGAAGGGGGCTCTGAAGCTCTTGACTGGGGGATACGCTGGACTAGACTAAGGACATTCCCAAGAGATCTGCACAGTGGGAATAGGAAAGGGCCAGCCATTCTTCTTGGGAGGATTCCCTGGACTATCCCAGTGACCACCTCCAATGACATGAGGAGCAAGAGCCCGAAATGGACACCTGAGCTGGCTTTCCTATGCCCGCCTCCAAATCTCATTCTTAGGCCCCTGTCCCAGTCCTGCCTTAAGGGACGCTGAGGCATCACCAGCTCAGCCTGGACTCAGCCCCATCCATAACCCAAACTCTTGCATCCTTGCACACTGACTTGCCTCTATCAGGGTAAGCCATGTGGCAGTGGAGGTTCCAGGGACGCAGTGTTTCCCTAGGGAATTCTGTTGTGTTGTTGCCTCTCACAGTTTAAGTCTGAGCATCTGGTGAGTCCGTTTCTTTTAAATTTTTGTTAAAAGATAAAAAAGCGAAAAATAAATAAAGGAAGACAGTAAGGATCTCACATTATCACATCAGAGATAATTACCATTAATATTTTGCTATGGGTAGCAATTTTCACAAGATAGCTACTTTAAAAAAAAAAAAAACGACTTGATGAAGAAATCAACATTGTAAAAAAATACAGGCACTAATTTTAAAATAAAGTGACTCAAACTGCCTCCTAGGCAGTTTATACCTGCAATGTGACTGAGGGTATGGTCCAGGAAAAGAGGTGGCACCTATATACCAGGCCATAGAAGATGTTCTGAGAGTACTGAGATTTTGCTCTGAGAATTTATGTAAAGTTTGTATTTTTGTAAAAGAAAAACCATGACATGAAAATAATTAGTAACTCTTACATGGTATTTACTGAATGCTGTGCATTTCACAAGTATTAGTTTTAAAATTTTCATACAATTCATGAGTTTAGACCTAGTTGTATGAGTTAGAAGCTGTTACTATCCCATGTGAGAAATAAGGAAACACCGGACCTAAATAACTTGCTCAGTCACTTAGCTTGATGGGGGCAAACTGAGATTTGAACCCAAGCATTTCAGGCTCCCAAGTTGTTGTTGTTGTTATTGTTGTTCTTTTTTTTTTCTTTTTTTGAGACGGAGTCTCGCTCTGTCGCCCAGGCTGGAGTGCAGTGGCCCGATCTCAGCTCACTGCAAGCTCCGCCTCCCGGGTTCACGCCATTCTCCTGCCTCAGCCTCCCAAGAATCTGGGACTACAGCACCCGCCGCCACACCTGGCTAATTTTTTGCTTTTTTAGTAGAGACGGGGTTTCACCGTGTTAGCCAGGATGGTCTCGATCTCCTGACCTCGTGATCCGCCCGCCTCAGCCTCCCAAAGTGCTGGGATTACGGGTGTGAGCCACCGCGCCTGGCCTTCTTCTTCTTCTTCTTCTTCTTTTTTTTTTTTTTTTTTGAGACAGAGTGTCTCTTTGCCATCCAGTCTGGAGTGCAGTGGCCCAGTCTCAGCCCACTGCAACCTCTGCCTCCGAGGTTCAAGCAATTCTCTTACCTCAGCCTCCCGAGTAGCTGGGATTACAGGTGCCCACGACCACGCCCAGCTAATTGTTGTATTTTTAGTAGAGATGGGGTTTCGCCTTGTTGGCCAGGCTGGTCTCGAACTCCTGATCTCAGATGATCCACGCACCTTGGCCTCCCACAGTGTTGGAATAACAGGTGTGAGCCACTGTGCCTGTCGTCAGGCTCCCAAGTTCTTAATCACCATGATATACTGCAAACATTGAGTGAGTACCACCAGGAGACCCCTGGTGAAATGCAGCAAAAGATCTCACTAGAGAAATCAAGATGGAGGCTAGTCAAGAAGTTGAACACGTGGCTGAATTACCATTGTTTACTTCCAATGTTACCTCAGTTCTTGAATTCATCTTTATCAAATACTAGATTGATACTCGCGTCTGTTTGGGGGATTTCTGTTGTATTTTATTTACCTGGCAGTGGGCTGTTATTGCACCTACTTCAACAGAAAACACCTCCACAGTGCAGCTCAGTGGCCGTGGTGGCAGCCCGGGGACTTGGGTTTCAGAGTCAGCCTGTCCAGTCTTTCCCATTGACTTTTCTAGATCAATTTTAAAATTTTATTTAAAGTTCTAAAAAGAATCAAAGGGAGAGTTTCAATGTAATCATATTAAAATGATAATAAGGCTAAGCTCAGTGGCTCATGCCTGTAATCCAACCACTTTCAGAGGCCAAAATGGGAGGATCACTTGAGCCCAGGAGTTTGTAACCAGCTTGGGCAATATAGTGAAACCCTCATCTCTATAAAAAAAAGTTTTAAAAATTAGCTGGGTGTAGTGGTGCATGCCTGTAGTCCCAACTAACTCAAAAGGCTGAGACAGAAGGATTACTTGAACCTGGGAGTTCAGGAGTTCAAGGCTGTAGTGAGCTATGATCGCACCAGTGCGTTTCAACCTGGGTGACAGGGTGAGACCCTGTCTCTAAAAAAATAAAAAGGAAACGTTCATTATAGTAATATCTAAGTCTCCTTATATCCCTTGACAAAGTTTTATGTTCTTCTAATATGGCCTAAGAATTTTGTTTTAGTTATACCTTAGTTAGTTTCAATTTTATTCCTCTTTATATTATGTTTTAGGTGGTAATTTTTACCACATAGGAAAACTATATGTGTATGTGTATATATGCACACACATAAATATGTACATATATACACATATACATTTATATTTAATTTTTATTTAACATAATCCTGCTGTTCTCATTAGTTGTAATAGTTTTTGGTTATCATTGCCTCACAACTGTGACTAATGATAATTTTGGCTTCTTCTTCGTAATGATATGTTACTTATTGAGTTGGCTAAGATTTTTCAGAAGAGTGTTAAATAATAGCAAGGCTGTTAATGTAGCAAAAAAAAAAAAGTAAAAGAATAAAAGAGAAAATAATTATTTCATCCCTATATTTCCATGCATTAGGATTCTAAGCAAGGTTTAAAACGGTGATAAAAATAATACTTAATGCAATCAGAGCCATCATATACTTTAAATAAGAAAAATTTGGCTCCAAAATTTTATAACATGTTTTCGTTTTCTTTTTGAAAAGGAGAAAAATAGAGATATATCAGGGTTCTGGTTGAACCCTCAGCATAGATTTGTTCAGAGTGAGGTGCTGTTCTGACATCTCAAGGATCCAGATCCAAATTTTTTGGTTCCTCTGAGAGAGAAAAGGAACAAAGGGAGGCAGGAGTAGTCCCAAGATGTTCTCAGACACCCATGGGACCTTCGCAGAAATAACTAGAAAAGACTCTGCTGGGAGAGGCCAAGGTCCTGGTTTAGCCAGTGAAGCCCAGGGCTAGTATCATGGAAGTATTGATATTATCATACCCACCTCAGATTCTTGGGGGAAGTTTCTATATCCTATAAATATAGGTGGTAAGAAGAGAAGAGAGTCTTATATTTGTTTGGCTGTACCTTTAATCAGACCTAGTCATATGAGTTAGAAGATGTTACTATCCCATGTGATAAATAAGGAAACACCAGACCTGAATAATTTGCTCAAACTCACTTAGTTTGTTAGTGACAAACTGAGATTTGAACCCAAGCAGTTCAAGCTTGCAAGTGTGGAAGGTGTGGCCAAGACACACTAAGTAGTTAGTGTTAAGTAGTCAAAACATTTTAAGTATTGAATATGAGATATCTAATATTTATAATATAAATACATTCTTTATCACACTTATAGGATGGATTTTTCTCCCCTTTCTCCAGCCCCCACACATACTTCTGTTTTATTCTTTGAGATGAGGTCTTGCTCTGTCGCTTGGGCTGCAGGGCAGTGTCGTAATCATAGCTAAAGTGATCCTCCCACCTTAGCCTTCCAAAATGTTGAGATTACAGGTGTGAGCTACTGTACCCAGCCCACACATTTTAAAAGTGTGATTTGGAACAGTTTATATTGCACAGATATTGCAGACTTTTCAGATTTTAAAACAATAATCATAGATTGAACTACCAGGCCTTAGATTCTTATGTAGAAGTAATTTAAACAAGTTTCTTGTAGATGTTACTTTGTAGTTTTTTTTCTTGTTAACTTCATTTTGATAAATGTTATTTTCCATCCCATAAAGGCTTTCAAATTTAAAGAAATATTTTAATTTTATCTTCTCTGCATATTATTCCCACATTTTTCTTCTTAATTTTGTATATTTATGTTTTATCTTTTTATAATATTTTCACATTATATATCTATTCTCATTTCTTCAAAAAGAAATAATGATAATGTTTTAGGTGTTGAGGATACCCGGGGGAAAATAGGATAGGATCCTGTCTTCATGATGCAGATATAGCCTAGCACCATCTATTCTGTTAAATGTTTCTCAGAGGAAGATTCACTTGCCAAATGTTTTCCCAAATTTGTTAATACTTACATTTGCTTTAATTATTTTCTTTCTACTATTTACTATTTTCCCGTATTTGTTTTCTTTTCTTTCTTTCTTTTTTCCAGACAGGGTCTCACTCTGTTGCCCAGGCTGGAGTGCAGTGGTGCTATCATGGCTCACTGCAGCCTTGATTTCCCAGGCTCAGGTGATCCTCCCACCTCAGCCTCTCAGGCATTACATCCCTCTTGGGATTACAGACATGCACCATAACACCCAGCTAACTTTTTTGTATTTTTAGTAGAGACAGGGTTTTGCCACGTTGCCCAGGCTGGTCTTGAACTCCTGGACTCAAGCAATCCACCTGCTTCTGTCTCCCAAAGTGCTGAAATTACAGGCATGAGCCACAGCACCCAACTGTTTTCTTGACTTTTTCCCTAAAACCTTTTCCTGACTGCTTAGTGTCTTTAACTTTTTCTTAGTTAATTATACAAGAATTTAAGGCCATGAATTTGATTCTAAAAGTAACATCAGTTTCAACCTAACATAGTTTCAAAGTTTTTATTTGCAGCATTCTCATTTTTAAAAATTACACATTTAACTTTTTTGATTCTAAAAATATTAGTTACTATATTTGTAAATTCTTGCATTGCTTTCATGCCTAGAAAGTTTTTCTAAACTGAAGATAAAGACGATATTACAGTTTTGAATTTTATTTATTTATTGTATTTATTTATTGTATTTATTTATTTATTTATTTATTTATTTTTGAGACAGAATCTTGCCTTGTTGCCCAGGCTGGAGTGCAGTAGTGCAATCTCGGCTCACTGCAACCTCCACCTCCTGAGTTCAAGCAATTCTCCTGCCTCTGCCTCTCAAGTAGCTGGGGTTACAGGTGCTCGCCACCACGCCTGGCTAAGTTTTATATTTTTAGTAGAGACGGGGTTTCACCATTGTTGGCCAGACTGGTCTCAAACTCCTGACCTTGTGATCCACCCACCTCAGCTTCCCAAAGTGGTGGGATTACAGGCATGAGCCACTGTGCCCAGCCTAATTATTATTTTTTAAACTCTAAAATTAGAGTTACTCTAATTTAGCTACTCTAAATAGACTTTTTTTGCAGACTTTTCAAATTTTAAAATGATAGTCATAGGTTGAACTACCTGGCCTTAGATTCTTATGTGGAAGTTATGTGTTACTTTAATTAAAATTTATTTTAGACTACATCAAGTGAGGTTTTTATGTAGCAAATCTTGCTTTCAATGCTATTTATTAAACGAATTTTCATTTCTCACTATTTTATGATGTCACTGCTTTCAGGTTAATTTCTCATGTACTTTTGGCCCATGAGTGAGCAGTCTCCATTATTTAGATATGTTTATTTATTTTTTAATTACTACAGGTTTATAATATTTCTTAAGGGCTTCATCATTACTTATTTTTAATAGAAATTGTTCGTTCTTCCACTCATTTTTTTCAGATTCTCTCAATAGAGAAAAAAATTGTGGGCGAACGAGTACCTAGGTACTGAGGCAAGAGATTGAAGGCACAAACTGCTTCAGTATAATAAGAAAATAGAGTGAGTCATAATACAAATTAGATATAGAGATGATCATGGACAATTATCAATCATTATTATAAACATTATTAATCATTAGCTTTTACTATTACTCTTTGTTGCATTGCTAATATAACCTAGGAATAACCGGCGGGTATAGGGTCAGGTGCTGAAGGGACATTGTGAGAAGTGATCTAGAAGGCAAGACGTGAGCCCAATGTCACGCCCGCATAATGGCGCTTGAGGGCTCCTTGGTCAAGAGGTAACGCCAGTGTCTGGGAAGGCTCCCGTTACTTAGCAGACCATGAAAGGGAGTCTCCTTTCTTTGGAAGAGTCAGGGAACACTCTGCTCCATCAGCTTCTTGTGGAAGGTTGGATATCATCCAGACCTGCCCGCAGTCATCCAGAGGCCTAAACCCCTCCCTGTGGTGCTGTGCTTCAGTGGTCACACTCCTTGTCCACTTTCATGCTCCTCCCGTACTCCTGGTTCCTCTTTGAAGTTCATAGTAGATAGCGGTAGAAGAAATAGTGAAAGTCTTAAAGTCTTTGATCTTTCTTATAAGTGCAGAGAAGAAAACGCTGACATTTGTTGCCTTCTCTCTCTGCTTCTGCTACTTAAATGGAAAGGGTCCCCATTCCTGTAATCACATGTTGCTTCACCGTGTCAGTCACTTAGAAGATTCACCCTCATTACCCTGCACCCTTGTCTTGTATGCAATAAATATCAGCGAGCCCAGACGTTCAGGGCCGCTACTGGTCTCCGCATCTTGATGGTTGTGGCCCTCCGGGCCCAGCTGTTTTCTCTTTATCTCTTTGTCTTGTGTCTTTATTTATTACAGTCTCTTTCCTTAGTGTGAGCTCAGCCAGTCTCTGCTTTTGCTGTTTTCACCAACCATGAATCTTTCCAGTGAGCCTTGAATCTTCATGCTCACAAACACCTGGCTGTGCTGCGTGCACCCCACCTGACTCGAGACAGCCTGGGGCCGGCTGGCGGCTGTTTTTGTGGAGGTTGTTCTGGTGAGGCGAGGAAGATTTCCACCTGGATGAGCTGCAGGCTCATGGGGGTTATTAGTGCACAGTAACTCTGAGGCTGACATCCCAGTCATAGACCCGTGTGGACCAATTCCATCCTCTCCTTCCCAAGCCCGAGGCTGAATGCTTGACCTCAGCTAGCGGGGCTATCAAAGTGCTTGGAAGTACTTTTCCAGCAAGGATGAAAGGGTTGAGCATCTCTTTATCTTCCTTTGTTGCATCACTCATTCACCAGGGCAAGGTTTCCCAGAAAGCAACAGTGGGTTAGGGGTCTAGAGCAAAATACTCAGCCCACATAGAGTTAGCAGCTGCCTGTGGCTGGTGACAGTGGTCCCTCTCTAACTGTATCAGGTAATCTGGCTCAGTGCCCCTGGCTTCTGCTTTCCAGGGTGCTCAGGCTAAACGCAGATTTCTACAAATTTCCTGAATGCGCAGTTCTGGGGTGTGTCCTGGGAATCGCTTTCTGAACAAGCACCCGGGTGATTGTTTTGCCCATGGAAGCATGAGATGGTTTGTTTCCAGAGATAAAAACCATCTTTTTCTTTACCAAGTCTCCAAATGCAAGTGTCAGATAACATCTGACACTTAATGTAAGACCAGTTGTTCTTTTTTTCTTTCCTCCCTTCCTCCCTTTTTTTTTTATTTTTTATTTTTATTTATTTATTTATTTATTTATTTATTTATTTATTTATTTATTTATTTTTGAGACGGAGTCTCGCTCTGTCACCCAGGCTGGAGTGCAGTGGCCGGATCTCAGCTCACTGCAAGCTCCGCCTCCCGGGTTTACGCCATTCTCTCGCCTCAGCCTCCCGAGTAGCTGGGACTACAGGCGCCCGCCATCTCGCCCGGCTAATTTTTTGTATTTTTTTAGTAGAGACGGGGTTTCACCGTGTTAGCCAGCATGGTCTCGATCTCCTGACCTCGTGATCCGCCCGTCTCGGCCTCCCAAAGTGCTGGGATTACAGGCTTGAGCCACCGCGCCCGGCCCTTTTTTTTTTTTTTTTAAAACTGCTTCTTCATGAGCAATCACTGTCTACTCACAGACTCCATCCTGTCTCGACTGTTTAGGACTCTGGTCACCTCTGCTTCTGCTCCCAAGAAAACCCCTTCAGCTTTGAAGTACTGGGAACAAACAGAACAAAGAAAGTACTTAAAAGAAACTGCGACAGAGAGGCAAGTAAGCCCTCCCTTACCAATTAATAATGGCCACTGCATCCTCCAAACAAAGCCCCCAAACATCAACCACAAAACAAAGAGAGCACCAGGCTCTGCCCCCTGGCCTCTGGTAAAGGTCTGACAACCAAAGACACCCACGGAAAGTCTGACCACCAGACTCTTGGCTCCTCTGGCTGAGTTCATGGGACAGGCAAATTCCCAATATTCTAAGATGCTGTGATACAGGGCTGTCGCCATGCAATGCAATCGTGAGTTATTTGGGGGATGGCATAAAGAGCAGAATTAATCAAACAGCATCACTTTAAATCCCAGCTTCCTAAGAGAAAGTGTGGGAAGGATCGTTTCATTCATTCATAAATTATACATGCAAAAGGACTTCCAGAAAAACAAACAAACTCCTTAATGCATAAACTTGTTGACGATCTTGGCTCATGACAGCTTTCTTAAAAAGCATGAGTGTATGTTGACTTGCAAATGCATAGGAATACAAGTATTTGTTGAACACTTACAATATGGCATATATATAATCTATATGTACCATATGTATATAATAGTTCATATTTATTAAATACTTATTATGGGCCAGGCACTATGTAAGAGAGTTTACAAGATTTATCCTACTTAATCCTTTCAACAACCAGAGGAGATACTAGTATAAAAGGATGCCCATTTTATAGTTGAGAAGATTGAGGCTTACAGTGTTTTAAGGTCATAGATTTATAAGCTTCTGAGTCAGAAATAAAAACCAAGCCTGTTTGAGTATAGGTTTCATTTGCTTAATCTCTGCATTCTACCATTTACTACAACTTACCTAGCCAGTACTTATTTTCATAGCTGAGACATTCCGTGGTCATGGAACCATGAGATTAAATCACAGTTGGTGGTTCCCTACAACGTTGACACATGCAGGCAATTCAACATGGAGTCTGTTCTCAGTGCTCGGTGAGGCTGGATGTTCTGGTCTCCGGAAGGGCTGCTGAGACACAGCATCCTTTTTGTCCGTAAGTAAACCGGCTCCCACCTGAGGATGAGGACTTCAGAAAGGAGCCCAGGAACTGGTTTCCAGTGTACAAAGCAGGTGCCCTGGGAGGGCTGCCTTTCTGAGGATTTTTTTTTTTTTTTAATAAAATCCATCCCCATTTTCAATTTTTTCTTCTCATTTCAAAGAGGACCCCCAATAACAATGACTTTCAAATGGGGTTGTTTGTTTTTTTCTTGTAAATTTGTTTTTTTCTTACAAATGCTGGATATTAGACCTTTGTCAGGTATATAGTCTATAAGTGTTTTCTCCCATTCTGTAGGTTGTCTGTCATACTCTGCTGATAGTTTCTTTTGCTGTGCAGAAGCTCTTTAATTAGGTCCCATTTGTCAATTTTTGTTTTGTTGTGATTGCTTTCTACGTCTTCATCATGAAATCTTTGCCAGCTCCCATTTCCAGAATGGTATTGCCTAGATTGGCGTCCAGGGTTTTTATACTTTTGGATTTTACATTTAAGTCTTTAACCCATCTTGAGTTGATTTTTGTATATGTGTAAGGGAGGGGTCCAGTTTCAATCTTCTGCATATGGCTAGCCAGTTCTCCCAGCACCATTACTGAATATGGAGTCCTTCCTCTATTCAGGGTACTTGTTTTGTCAGCTTTGTCAAAGATCAGATGGTTGTAGGTGTGTAGTTTTATTTCTGGGCTCATTATTCTGTTCCATTGGTCTATGTGTCTGTTTTTGTGCCAGTACCATGCTGTTTTGATTACTGTAGCCCTGTAGTATAGTTTGAAGTCAGATAATGTGATGCCTCCAGCTTTGCTTTTTTTTTTTTGTTTGGTTTTTTTTTTTTTGTTTTTTTTTTTTTTTGCTTAGGATTGCCTTGGCTATTCCAGCTCTTTTTTGGTTCCATATGAGTTTTTAAATAGTTTCTCTTAGTTCTGTGAAGAATGTCATTGGTAGTTTGATAGGAATAGAATTGAATCTGTAAATTGCTTTGGGCAGTGTGGCTGTTTTAATGATATTGGTTCTTCCTTTCCATGAGCATGGAATGTTTTTCTGTTTGTACCATCTCTTGATTTCTTTGAGCAGTGTTTTTTAATTCCATTGTAGAGATCTTTCACCTCCCTCGTTAGCTGTATTCCTAGGTAAATTTTTTTTCTTTTTGTAGCAATTGTGAATGGGATTGCATTCTGATTTGGCTCTTGGCTTGACTGTTGTGGGCATATAGGAATGCTCATGATTTTTGTACATTGATTTTGTATCCTGAGACTTTGCTGAAGCTGTTTATTAGCTGAAGGAGCTTTTGGACTAAGACTATGGGGTTTTCTAGACATAGAATTATGTCATCTGCAAACAGGGGGTACCTCTCTTCCTATTTGGATGTCCTTTATTTCTTTTTCTTGCCTGATTGCTCTGAAAAGGACTTCCAATACTATGCCAAGTAGGAGTGGTAAGAGCAG
Organism: Rhinopithecus roxellana; assembly: GCF_007565055.1. Lineage (NCBI taxonomy): Eukaryota > Metazoa > Chordata > Mammalia > Primates > Cercopithecidae > Rhinopithecus > Rhinopithecus roxellana. The sequence continues at coordinate 64,314,599 of NC_044562.1, forward strand.
GCATCCTTGTCTTGTGCTGGTTTTCAAGGAGAATGCTTCCAGCTTTTGCCCATTCAGTATAATGTTGGCTGTGGGTATTTCATAAATGGCTAATTATTTTGAGGTATGTTCCTTCAAAACCTGGTTTATTGAGAGTTCTTAACAAGAAGGATGTTGAATTTTATAAAAAGTCTTCGTCTTTTCTGCATCTATTGAGGTGATTATGTGGTTTTTGTCTTCAGTTCTGTTTGTGTGATGAGTCACATTTATGGATTTGTATATGTTGAACCAGCCTTGCATCCCAGGGATAAAGCCTACTTGATCACAGTGGATTAGCTTTTTGATGTGCTGCTTGATTCAGTTTGCAAGTATTTTGTTGAGGATTTTTGCATCAATGTTCATCAAGGATATTGGCCTGAAGTTTTCTTTTTTTGTTGTATCTCTGCCAGGTTTTGGTATCAGGATGATGTTGGCCTCATAGAATGAGTTGGAGAGGAGTCTCCCCTCCTCAGTTCTTTGGAATAGTTTGAGTAGGCATGGTACCAGTTCTTTTTTGTACGTCTGGTAGAATTCAGCTGTGAATCCGTCTGGTCTTGGGCTTTTTTTTGGTTGGTAAGCAATTTATTACTGATTCAATTTCAGATCTCACTATTGGTCTGTTCAGGGAAAGATTACATAATTTTTTTAAAGTCAGAAAACAAAAGGCAAGTCCAAGAAGGCAGACAGCTGTATTTCACTATCTGTTATACCAGTTTCTAAATGAATTTTCCTAAAACCACAGAGGCTGTGTGAAAAGGGGCTATGCCGTGCATTGCCCTTGGATCATACTGGTGCAAAGCTACACAGCTTTCTTTATGGCAGGACTACTCAGAGTTGTTACTGTAAACTGTCAATTGCAAAATGAAATTATATTTTGTTTAGGGATTTTCCAAACTTGTTTGAGCAGAGAAACCTTATGTGTGGGAGATGAGTGGTGGGGGAGTATGGGGAGCATGAGTGCTTGTGTGTTTGTGTGTGTGTACATGAGGTGTGGGGTATGTGTGGGGGAAGTGGGTGTGTGTATGTGTGTCTGCGTGTGAGTGTAGGAGTAGTAGGAGTGAGTGTGAGTGTAGGAGATGCTACACACCATGTGGGTGTGTGTAGCATCTCCCAGGTTTCCCGCTGGGGCATGCTACAATAGAGGTAGCCATACAAGGCACTAAAGCCAACATGTCAATGACTGGTTCTCTCTGAATCAACATTTCAGCCTCTCTCTTGGCTGCTGACTTCACAATTTACACATCCGACGTCCAGGAAATGACTCCAGTATCAGAAATAGGTTAGTTTTCATCGAGATTCTAGAAAGTCTCTGGGAAGATGGTAGCTTTGAGCAATTTGTCATGACCCCAATGGGCAGAGCTTGAGAAATCTCAGCATCCCATGCAGGTGCGTGTAGCCTGCATGCGGTGAGAACATCAAAGGGAAGGTCACAAAGAGCTTTTGACTAAGGATCTGTAAACCAAAAAGAAAATGTGAAGGGCCCCCAACCATCTGAATGGACTTCCTCCTCTAGGCCAGGGTGCTCTACATTTAACCTGAAAGACTGGTTCAGGCCCTGACAGAAGTGGGGGTCAGACATGTCTCATTATACTTCTCTGGCATTAACATCAACACAGACCTGAATGCTGATAAGAAACATTTACCGTACGGTGGCTCACGCCTGTAATCCCAGCACTTTGGGAGGCAGGCAGATCACCTGAGGTCAGGAGTTCGAGACCAGCCTGGCCAACATGGCGAAATCCCGTTTCTATTAAAAATACAAAAATTAGCTGGGCCTGGTGGTGGGTGCCTGTAATCCCAGCTACTCAGGAGGCTTAGGCAGGAGAATCGCTAGAACTCAGGAAGTGGAGGTTGCAGTGAGCCAAGATTGCGTCACTGCACTCCAGCCTGGGTGACAGAGAGAGACTCTATCTCAAAAAAAAAAAAAAAAGAAAAAAAGAAAAGAAACATTTATAATCTATTCTCTCTTCAGCCTGCTACTTGGAGGCTTCATCTGCATGATAAAATTCTGGTCTCCACAACCTCTTGTTGGAACCCAGACATTCTTTTCTACGGATAATAACTTTCAACTTTTGCCAATCAGAAAAATTTAAAACCTACCTATGACCAGCCGGGCGCAGTGGCTCACGCCTGTAATTCCAGCACTTTGGGAGGCTGAGGCAGGCGGATCACCTGAGGTCAGGAGTTCAAGACTAGCCTGGCCAACATGATGAAACCCCATCTCTACTAAAAAAATACAAAAATATTAGCCAGGTGTGGTGATGTGTGCCTGTAGTCCCAGCTAATCGGGAGACTGAGGCAGGAGAATCGCTTGAACCCAGGAGGCGGAGGTTGCAGTGAGCTAAGATCACACCATCACACTCCAGCCTGGGGGACAAGAGCAAGACTTTGTCTCAAAAAATAAAAATAAAAAATAAATAAATAAATAAATAAGCTACCTATGACCTGGAAGCTCTCTCTCCCCCAGCCCCTTGGAGTTGTCCTGGCTTTCTGGACCAAACAAATGTATTAACATATCTTAGATGTATTTGATTGACAGGTCATGTGTCTCTAAAATGTATAAAACCAAGCTGCTCCCCGACCACCTTGGACATATATCCTCAGGATCTCCTGAGGGCTGTGTCACAGGCCATTGTCACTCATATTTGACTCAAAATGAATCTTCAAATATTCTACAAAGTTGGGCTCTTTTCATCACCAGACCCATGGTCTGTGCTTGTGTGAGGAAGTACAAGTAGAAATAACTGAATATAGGCTGGGCGCAGTGGCTCACGCCTGTAATCCCAGCACTTTGGGAGTGGATCACCTGAGATCAGTTGTTTGAGACCAGCCTGGCCAACATAGTGAAACCCCCTCTCTACTAAAAATACAAAAATTAGCCGACTGTGGTGGTGGGCGCCTGTAATCCCAGCTACTTGGGAGACTGAGGCAGGAGAATCGCTTGAACCCTAGAGGTGGAGGTTGCAGTGAGCTGAGATTACGCCATTGCACTCCAGCCTGGGCAACAGAGCGAGACTCTGTCTCAAAAAAAAAAAAAAAGAAAAAAGAAAGGAACTGAATATTGACGTAGACAGAGTTTGTTTTCCTACCCTTTTCCTAAATTGTAAAAAAAAAAAAAAAAAAAAAAAAAAAAAAAAAAATATTTTCCTTGAAAGAAGCTTTAGACAAAAATGATGGCTTTGATCCTTCTGTAAAGAATTGTCTTCTCATCCCAGCACATCACAGCCATTCTGCATCCTTCCATTTTGCCCGGGACTCTCTTCCTTTGGATCCACCAGGTGTAAAAGGCACCAAGCTGCCCGATCTGGCCCGGCTGGTTTCATTTATTTGTTTGGTGACAAGGTCCATTTACTGCTCTCCCCCCTGCTGACCATCCTAAATCACACAGCCTTTCTAACTTGTGGGATGGAAGACTTCAAAGGGCTGGGTCTGAGCCCTGCTTAACATTTGTGAATGCTGAGCCACTAAGACACTTGAAAGGGAATCTCAGCAGGTCGCTTGAGAAATTGCCATTCATTTTGTAGCCAGAAAAGCCTTGGAAATATTTACTGCCCATCTTCCCTTTTGCTGAGGTTTTTAGCAAACACTAGAAACAGCACTAACAAGTTCCACAATCCCGTGTCTGAAAAGCTCTCTGCAGTGAATGTTCAGCCCCAGAGGTGGGGCAGCAACGCAGAAAAGATCACCATTGAAAAGAATGAATTTGAGCTCTTGCAGAGTTGCATGTGAAAAATGATTTATTAGGAAGCACTTCAGAAACCTTGGGCAGGTTTAAACTATGAGATCCTGGGTGTGAAATTGTTCTGTGGACAAATAACACAAGTGGCAGAGGTTTTCTGCATCACAAAAAAACTATTTTAAAACTCTGCTTTAAAAAACAACAACAACAAAAACACCTGAGAGTGATTTTTCCTTTCGTAAGAAAGACACAGCTCCCCATAATTCCTCAAGCCCCAAGCCCCGAGAAGATAGAGCTGAGAAGTCCATCCTGGCTAAGCAGAAACCTGCAACCCAGGGCGAAGCAGAAGAGTTGTTAGCAGGGCATCTTGGATGAGGGAGGCTGGATTCCATGGGCTGACAACTGTTCTGTTCTTTGAAGTCTCTATTATTGAAAAGCTGATGCTTGAGTAACTGCAGATCATGACCACACTGAGAGTGCTCTGACATTGGTGATAAGACCTGGCTTTTGAGAAGGCCCACACCCTTCTCCCTTGGTCACTTGGGGTGAACTGAGGAGCAATCCCTGTTTATTTACCTTTGTTATATTTTGATGCAAATTCTTGTCGAACTGTGAAGACCCTCTGGACTAGAAGAGACCCTGACTGCTTCAGGCAAATAGGACCTGTGTCCTGAAGGACTGTATCCAAAGAGTAGCAGAATGGGAAACTAAATTTGCAGGTCACGGGCACCTCTACCGCCATCAGCGAACAGGCCATGCAGTCCCAGGGAGGAAAGCACGCTGAGAGCCATTGATTTTTTTCTCACTGGGGGCTGCCTCCTTGCACCTGGAAGGAATCAGGGTCCCTATTGTAAAGGGAAGTAAAAACTTAAAGCGGCCATGGTGGCTCATGCCTGTAATCCCAGCACTTTGGGAGACCAAGGCAGGCAGATCACTTGAGGTCAGGAATTCCAGATCAACCTGGCCAACACGGTGAAACCCCATCTCTACTAAAAAAAAAAAAAAATACAAAAATTGGCCGGGCGCGGTGGCTCACACCTGTAATCCCAGCACTTTGGGAGGCCGAGGCGGGCGGATCATGAGGTCAGGAGATGGAGACATTCCTGGCTAACACGGTGAAACTCTGTCTCTACTAAAAAATACACACACACACACACACACACACACACACACACACACACACAAAGCCGGGCGTGGTGGTGGGTGTCTGTAGTCCCAGCTACTCGGGAGGCTGAGGCAGGAGAATGGCGTGAACCTGGGATGCAGAGGTTGCAGTGAGCCGAGCTCGCACCACTGCACTCCAGCCTGGGCGACAGAGCGAGACTCCGTCTCAAAAAAAAAAAAAATAATAATAATAAATAAATAAATTAATTAAAACAACAACAAAAATTAGCCAGGTGTGGTGGCAGGTGCCTGTAGTCCCAGCTACTCGGGAAGCTGAGACAGGAGAATCGCTTGAACCCAGGAGGCAGAGTTTGCAGTGAGCTGAGATTGCACCACTGCCCTCCAGTCTGGGTGATAGAACAAGACTCTGTCTAAAAAACACCCTAAAGCATTACAGTCAGAGGCATTGGAACTTGAGCAACTCCATCTTGAATAGGGGCTGGGGAAAATAAGGCTGAGACCAGCTGAGCTGCATTCCAGGAGGGTAGGTGTTCTAAGTCACAGGGTGAGATAGGAGGTCTGCACAAGATACAGGTCCTAAATACTCTGCTGAGAAAACAGGCTGCAGTAAAGAGGCCGGCCAAAACCCACCAAAACCGAGATGACCTCTGGTCGTGCTCACTGCTCATTATACATGAGGTATAATGCATTAGCCTGCTAAGAGACACTCCCACCGGCGCCATGACAGTTTACAAATGCCATGGCAGCTTCAGGAAGTTAACCCTATATGGTCTAAAAAGGGGCGGAATCTTCAGTTCTGGGAATTGCCCACCTCTTTTCCGGAAAACTCATGAATAATCCACTCCTTATTTAGCATATAATCAAGAAATAACCATTAAAATAGCCAACCAGTCGCTCATGCTGCTGCTTTGCCTATGGAGTAGCCATGATTTTATTCCTTTACCTTCCTAATAAACTTTCTTTCAGTGTATGGATTCAGCTCAAATTCTGTCTTTAGCGAGATCCATGAACCCTCCCTTGGGGCCTGGATCAGGATCTTCCTTTCCGGCAACATTACTAAAACTGAACAAGACAAGCATTTATACAATGTTAGTTTGTATTTCATGGCTTTTAATTTATTACATTAACCCCATTTCTATGTGCAATTTTAAATATACAGTTTTGTTTTCTAAGAGGCCTTTATGTTGTTAAATAAGTCCTTTAGAGAACCTATAAATTACCCACCAAATCAATTCCAGTCAGACATTTTTGTTATTGTTATCTTAGCATGAGACTACAGTACACTTGCCCCTGTGTCATGGTGGGTTTGTTCCAGAACCCTCCTCCTCCCCACCCAGATACCAAAATCCACAGATACTCAAGTCCCTCATAGAAAATGATGTCGTATTTGTAAATAACCTGCACACAGCCTCCTGTACACTCTAAATCATCTCTAGATTCCTTATAACACCTAATACAATGTAAATGCTTTGTAAATAGTGGTTTGCTGTACTGTTTAGGAAATAATGACAAGAAAAATTCTGTACATTTTCAGAATGGATGCAACCATTTGTTATTCATTTTTAAATGTTCGACCAGATGTTGGTTAAATCCACAGATGCAGAAGCTACAGATACAAAGAGTCAACCATATTTTACTTATTATTATAAAATACAGAAATGTACAAATCAGAAAAAGAATGTCTCCTAATTGTATTCCTCTGAGTTAACCACCATTAATATTTGATGTATGTCATGCTAAAACCACTTCTATGCATATGAAATATTTTGTCAAAATAAGCAAGGAACTTTAGAACAGACTTCAGATAAATAAAAATAATATGGACATTTGGAAAAAACAGCACAACAAATTGGATCATGCTACATATTCTCATCTGCGATTTACCTTCTTTTAATGATGACATAGTGTTTCACTGAATGGATATTTCATAATTGAGCTAATTAATTCTCAACTGATCTAAGTTTGGGTTGTTTCCATTTTTTTTTTTTCGCTATTAAAAGTTATGAGCTTTCTCAAACCAATACCTTTGCATATTTATGCTATTGATTCCATAGGATAAATTCTGAGGAGTAGAATTTTTGGATCAAATAATATGGGCATCTTTCAATTTTGATCATTTTACATATTGTTTAATTTTCCTACTGCCTTTTAGTGTGCCACTTTCCCAGTGTGCACCAACTCCTTGATAACTTTTACTTCTCTCTCTCCTGCCAGTCCCTTTTAGTCTTTATCACAGGGGGGAAAAATAACTAAATGTTGACACTGATTATCTCCTGAGGTGTGGTTATGTTTCTGTCTTATTGCTTTCTCCACAATTTTCTTTAATTTCCAACATTTCCACGATGATTATGAATTATTTTAGAGTTTACTAGAATGAAGTAAGAAATTACTTTTGATTAGAGATTGGAAAAGATTTAGTCAAGACTGTAACGCGGGAAAATGCCTGACTCCAAATAGCCAGTAGAGTTTCCCAACAGGCAGGAAGTAGAAGAGAACAGCTGAGACCCAGAGAACGAGGCCATATTAATAACGATAAGGTGCAAGGAAGACTAGTAGGGCTGGGCTTTAGGAACACAAACCTTGCAGGAGTGTGCAGAAGAAACAGGGCTGGGGAGAGATCAGGCCTAAAACAATTTCAGGATTCCAGGCAAGAGGTGATGAAGGCTTAAACTAGCATAATATAAGGAGCTAGAGAGGGAAAGAAGACACAATTACACCCAAAACTGTCGGGGGAGAGACGTGTGAGCTTTGCAGGGCAGCGTTTTCCCTGCATAAGCATAAATAGAGCTGCAGGGTCCCCTTGCAGAAGCGGCTCTACTAGATGCAAGCAGGTTTTTCTAGCTCAGCTATTTGTGAAAAGTAAATCTGAGCTTGGAAGGCCTGGAAGCATTGTGCAATTTCTCATTTAAGAGAGGTCATGCTCAGGCTAGCAAAAAGAGGGCCATTTCAATCACAACGAGTGCCTTTTCCCTCCGGAACATGGGGTTTCTCCAAAATTTCAAAAAATGCATGTGTGTTAACAGTTTCACTTCTAGATCAATATTTTTCAAGGAGGAAAAGAAGTGACAATTTAGAGAAAAACAAAACAGAAGTTGTTGAAACTCTCACCACTGACCCTCCCATTTAATCACCAGAAATGTGGTACCCAAGAGACAGAGCAGGCCTTAAGTTCTCATTCATTTTTTTTTGGGGCTGAATGCATTCCCTGTTCATGTCTCAAAAGAGCCACATGAAATAGCCCCATGAAGTGCTTCATCAGAGGGGACAGCATTTTATTTTTTATTTTTTATATTTGAGACAGGGTCTCACTCTCTTGCCCAGGCTGGAGTGCAGTGACATGATCATGGCTCACTGCATCCTCAATCTCCCATGCTTAAGTGATCCTCCCACCTCAGCCTTCTGAGTAGCTGGGACTGCAGGCATACACCACCGTGCATGGCTAATTATTGCACTTGTTGTAGATACGGTGTTTTGTCATGTTGCCCAGGCTGGTCTCAAACTCTTGGGCTCAAGCCATCTTCCCTCCTCGGCCTCCCAAAGTGCTGGGATTACAGGCGTGAGCCACTGCACCTGGCCAGGGACAGAATTTTCAAGATAAGTCTCTAGAAACAGGACAGCCCCCTAAATCAGTCCCTTAAAACCACAGAAGTTTATTTCTTGCATGCATTACAGGTTGGCAGAAGGTTGGCTGTGGCTCTGCTTCATGTATTTCCCACAAGCAGATTCCACTTTGGCAGCTGATTTCCAGGGAGAGATGTCCTCATGTCAAAGGAGAAAGCAAGAAAGTAAAACCAAAACAATAAACCCAAAAATCTGACAAAAACCCAAAAATCTGACAATAGCCCTTAATAGTTCAGCTGGGAACTGGCTCCCTGTATGACTTCTGTTCACATTTCAGTGGCCAAAGCAAGTGACCTTCCCAAGGCCCAAGCCTATTCTCAGCTGGATGGTTCATGGACTCCACCCACAAAAGGCACTGTGGCTGTGCTCATGGTGTGCTGCACAGGCATCTTACAGGGGACAGGGGCTGGTAGCTGAGAACAATAATGCCTTCTGTGGCCAGCCTTGAGGGGCTGGAAACTGAGGCCCCAATGCTTTCCCTCTGCCTATTACACAGCACTTCCTCTCAACACCCTACCCAGATCCTGGCCTGTCTGATTGAACCTCTGATTCCAGAACTGGGCCTGTGTTTCTCACCTCTGGCTGGATTTCTGTTCCACTTTGTAAAGGACCATTTAGGAGTATCAGGCTTCCACCCCAAAAACATCACCTCTGGATGTACCTCCAAGACCAGAATGACACTCTGGTACAAAAACACAACCTCAAATCCAGTTCAAGCTTAGTACCCTTTTTGGATTCATTAAATTAGATGGTTAACTTTCTACTTTCCAGGACCTATGTTCAAATTAGTGTCTCCTTCTAAGATCCTCACCCTTCCCAGCTTCTTCTAATTCTCTGTTGCCCCACTGCAAGGTGCCAACATGCTTTTCAGCCAGTAGAAGAGGCAGGAAAGATCTTTGTCAGTAAGGGCACCTCTGAGTCACTGCATGAAGGGGCCTGTGCCTGGGAGGCCCCACCCTCCCTCCTCCCTGCTGGGCCAGCAGGGGCCAGAGCTCATTTCCAATTCTGCCCTGTTTGTGCTTGCTCTTTTTCCATGTAGTATTATCAAGAGCCCGTTTTTATGAGCTGCAACAGTGAGGTCTGTGCAAACAAACTTTCTGAGTAATAATAACTGTCCTAAATAATTTGCTCAAGAACAAACAGTGCTTTGCAACTGGCACAATCAGCTCCTCACATCTGAGCCAGGTTTGTAGCCTGCTTGAAGTGGATGCATGAGAAGGCTGGGGTGCTTTTAAGGGACCTGGAAGTTTCATTCATTGACTTGACAACCAACAGGTAACCAACAGGTAACCGGAGAGAATAAACCAACCAACCAACAAAAACAAATAGGATTACTTGCAACAAGGAAGGCAATTTAGGTAACCCCAAATTTAAGAAAACAGAGGAAGAAAGGCACTCACTGCCTCATTATCTTGGTTATCATTATTTTTAAATTTTGCTCCAATCCCTTTTCATGTAAAATCTAAAAATCGCTTTTACATAAACTTTGGTATCCAGCTTTTTTTTTTTTAAATTAACATCAATAGATTTTCTTCATCATAGTTGCTTTTGGTGGCTGAATAATTTTTCACTTACCGAAAGGATTGTATGCATGTTCCATAATTTACTTAGCCAACTCCCTTACTGCTGAACACTTAGGTGATTTTTACTTTATATTTTTGGCATGATAAATAATACTGTTATGAACACATTTATATTTTCAAATTTGTGCATAATATGAGCTTGTGATTATTTGATTTTTTTTTTTTTTTAGGCATTAAAGCTAGAATCACGATAGTAGGGGTAGAGAATGGTACTATATATTTACAAAAAACCTAAGAAAAATGATGCTGATTTTCTTGTATCTTCTGGAATCTGTGGAAAAGGCCACCCCTTTAAGAGCTTATGACATGCTGCCTGCAGCTGACAATGGGTGTGCTATGAGAATGAAAGTTGGATGAAAGTGCTGTAAGGAGAAAAAACATCTTCCCCTTCTACCCACCTTAGGATCATTGGCTGGATCCCCTGCAACCAGGATCCCCATGCAAATTAGTAAGAGCAAAGCCAGCTGGGCATGGTGGTTCATGCCTGTAATCCCAGCACTTTGGGAAGCCAAGGCAGGTGGATCACCTGAGGTCAGGAGTCCGAGACCAGCCTAGCCAACATGGTAAAACCCCCGTCTCTACTAAAAATACAAAAATTAGCTGGGCATGGTGGCTTGTGCCTTTAGTCTCAGTTACTTGGGAGACTGAGACCGGAGAATTGCTTGAACCCAGGAGGTGGAGGTTGTAGTGAGCCAAGATCGTGCCACTGCACTCCAGGTTAGGTGTCAGAGTGAGACTCTGTCTCAAACAAAAAAGAAAAAAAAAAAAGCCAACAAATTTATTTAACAAGTTTTACATGACACAGAGTCCTCATAATGACATGCAGACCAGAAGAAACAGTTAAACCTGAGTGTTGTTATGCTACGTTTGATAAAAGATGAGAAAGCCATGGAAGAATGTAATAGGCTAAAAGGGATGAGCAAACTGAGGAAAATTTAGCAAGGCCTGTGTGTTCAATTCCTCTCTGTGCCCCTGTGTCTTCAGAAGAGGGGCCCCTTTCACATGAGGGTCTTGTGGCCTGCTTCAGGGGAAGGTCAGAGCACTGTTCTTGCACCTGCCACTCCTCTTTTTTTTTTTTTTTTTTAAGAGGCAGGGTCTCACTCTGTTGCCCAGGCTGGAGTGCAGTGGTGCAGTCATGGCTCACTGCAGCCTTGAACTCCTGGGCTCAAGTGATCCTCCTGCCTCAGCCTCCCAAGCAACTGGGACCACAGGTGCATGCCACTACGCCCAGGTCATTTTTTTTTTTTTTTTAACTTTTGGTAGAGACGAGTTTTTGCTATGTTGCCAAGTCTAGTCTCAAATTCCTGGCCTCAAGGGACCCTCCCATCTTGGCCTCCCAAAGTGCTGGGGTTATAGGCATGAGCCATCTCGCCAGGCCTACATTTCTTTGGTTTAAAATATTCAATGTGTTAATATGCCATACTCTGAGGCAGTGTGTCCTGAATCCCATCAGTGTCCTTCTTCTTTCTTGTACACAGCCTTATTTGCAGAACAAATGGATCCTCCCAAGAAGGACTCATGGAAGAAATTCCCCCTTGGGTATCAATATCTGAAAAACACTGCCCTCTCCTGAAGCGCATATTGTGTTTTATTTTACAAACATTATGAATCCTGTGAACTAGTAGTGTGGATGTCTTGGCTTCAGCTAGCAGAGAGCCAGTGCATTTGTGGCTCACTTCTAGCTAGTATTTAGGATCATTTGTTATATATTTTTCTGCTAATCATACCTTTAATTTATTTCCAGTATGCTGTTGCTATTTAAAATTATGTTAAAAAGGAATTCTTGGTAATGTGGAAAAAAAAAAAGAAAAACCACAGAACACAGTAAAGTATGCTCTATACAAAATGACATTTTAAAAGGACAGAAAAGGGCCGGGCACTGTGGCTCATGCCTATAATCCTAGCACCTTGGGAGGCCAAGGCAGGTGGATCACCTGAGGTCAAGAGCTCAAGATCAGCCTGGCCAACATGGTGAAACCCCATCTCTACTAAAAATAAAAAAATTAGCCAGGCATGGTGGCAGGTGCCTATAATTCCAGCTACTCGGGAGGCTGAGGCAGGAGAATTGCTTGAACCCTGGGAGCGGAGATTGCAGTGAGCCAAGATCGCGCCACTGCACTCCAACCAGGGTGACAGAGCAAAACTGTGTCAGAAAAAAAAAAAAAGAAAAGAAAAGAAAAGAAATACATCTGGAGTTAGAAGTGAGTACTGGGGAGTGGGGGGATTATGGATTATATTTTTCAAGCTAGCTTTTGTAAATTTTTAAAAACATGAACATGCATTACTTTTATAAGGCTAATGGGAAAAACCATCAGCAAGTGAAGATCCCTCTGTGCACACGGGGCCAGCACCATTGACCTGTAATGGCATTAAGAACATTAGGAAATTGGAAACGGGAGCATCAGCACTTGCACGATTTAATAATTTGCTGATCGCTGCCATGCATTAGACTTTTAACTATTTTGTCTACAAAGCATGAGCATGCCTTTATGTAGTTAATGTAGCCACATTAAACATTTATATGATGTCTATATTCCCAGGGCTGGTTTGTTTTCAGTTTATCATATCGGGAGCCGATGCAGCTGCTCTCCATCTTCTCAGGTGAGGCTCCTGCAGGTGGAGAGGCAAGAAAGCCTCCTTTGTGACATACCTGAAGCTGCAGGGAGTTTCCAGGCAGAAAAGAGGCAGAAAAGTTTGCCTTGTTTGTTTTTTTCCTCTTTCTCTCCTCTCTGCCCTCCCAGGGCATTTCCTGGGTGTCACGCTCGCGTTTCATTTTGATTGATGCTAATGGCATTTTCAAACTGCAATTTCCTAGGCTTATTTAAAAACCATACTTGGAGATTGTGATAGCATTGTTTCCAATTAGCACAACACTTTTCACCCAAGTTTTCAATACTTGGTTAATTCATGGAAAATGAACTCAAAGGATTTAAGAAACTGTTTCTCTCCCAAAACAGTTGTGCATTGGAAACACGATCAGGTTCTGAATCTCTAAGCACATCCTGCATGAAAATTAGCTCCATGAAATTAAGCTTCTTTTTTTTTTGAGACAGGATCTCACTCTGTCACCCAGGTTGGAGTGCAGTGGTGCAGTCATGGCTCACTGCAGCCTCAAACTCCTGGCCTCAAGCAACCCTCTTACCTCAGCCTCCCAAAATGCTGGAATTACAGGAATGAGCCACCACATTGGGCCATAATCCCTTTCTTATGCCTCCTTTTAGGGTTGCCAGATAAAATATAGGGCATCCAGTTAAATTTAAATTTCAAGTAAACAACAAATAGTATTTTTTAGTATAATTGTGTCCCAAATACTGCATCCTTTTTCTCCCCTAAATGATGAAACTTCACCTCTGATTAGAACTGGGCATGTCCAGAAAGGAAAATTTGATCAGTGCCTTATTACCGTAGTGGTGTAGATGAGATCGGATTTGGCAGTTTAGACAAAATAGCTCATTTGATGCTTTTCTTCAAGGACAAGGTGAGTTTTACTCTGTCAAAAACAAATTAAAAAAAAAAGTTGGCTTTTGCCAATTCAATCTTTAAATGTGTTGCCATTTTGTTTTTGATCCATGAGTCATGATGTATCCCAACGATGAAATAGAAAAGGTGCTTTGCCCCGTGGGCAGAAGAGTCGGTTTTTGTAAGGCAGCTTGAGCAGGAACAATGAAACAGCACAGGACAAACCAGAGGTGGGGTGTTATCAGGTCACCTCAGGCTGCCTTCCTCTCAAGGATTAAAGCAGAGGGACTTTCTTATCACATAGCTTACAACTGGATCTCTCTTCTGATTTCTCAAACGTCGGATAAACAACGTCATTTCAGTTAGGTGACATGGAATTTAAGTATGAGTGACTCCATTTTAGAACAATTCTGTGGGGCTGCTCGGAAGTCCCCAGAGAGAAGCCTGAGCTGCACCTCACCATGTGTTTCATCCACGGCATGCTCCCAGCTCTAGCGTGGGTGGAGAGAGGTCATGGAGTGTGGTTGCTTTACCTTCTACAAAAGTTCCTAAAGCAGGAGCCTGGTGGGTGAGCAGGGGAAGGAACAGGGGAGGAGAGAGAGGAGGAAGGCACTGCAGCTCTTGATCCCACCCCTAATCCTTCCGTTAGTCAATTTCCTAGCCCCACAAAACACTTGGTGTGAGTAGATACTTTATGTAACTGGTGAGATGCCTAGGATTTTTTATCGTTGTGTCTGAGGGATGGAACAGAGGCAGCTCACACAGACGCAGAGGCATTTAGTACAGAAGAGATCATGAGCAGGAGCCCCCTGGGAACTTGCAGGAATGGTGGAAGACTGACAATATCCCCCTGACATCTGGGTTACAGTTTTATAGTAGATGGAGCTCTGCATTTGGCAACCAATTGCCTCTATTCAATTCTTGTATCTACTACCTACTAGCTGTGTGATCTTAGACAAATAACTTAACCTCTCTGATCCTCAGATTTCACCATCTTTAAAAAGAGAATATTAATACCTACATCCAGGGTCTCCTTGAGACTTAAATGAGGCATGGAGGTGATGCACCCAGTAGGTAGTAAGACTCTCCAAAAAGTTCGTTGTCTTTTTCTCTTAATTCCACTATTTCTAGGAAGTGAATACACTAGAGAAAAGCTTGTACAGCTAAATAACTAATCATACACAAATGATGTGGTGAACAATTCTTTTCCTACAACTTTTAGGTTACAGAGGAGGGGCAGGGAAAGATGACATCACAAGAGCAGGGTTAGTTGCACCAGCAAATGATGCAGATTACTGTACCCCTGCAACCCCCTGCCTTGCTGCACATGTGCACATACACACACACGCACACGCTCACAAATGGGTCCTCCATCCTCCAATGCCAACTTTTATTATAGTTCAGTCATTTGAAATTACTCATAGCAAGTCTTTTCTCCATTTTTGTGCATAATTGAATAATCCAGCTACTTAACAAAGAGGCCTGCGTGTATCTTTATTCTTCCTCAAACCCTTCAAAAAAAATGTGTAACTTTTACCAAAACTTATCCAGAAGTACCAATGTGCTTGCGATTAGGACTTCTTTCCAGTTGGGCTCACTGTCATATCTAAATCTGTGTTGGCTACAGACCCCACACAGAGAGATCATGAACAAAAACTCAATCTACATCATGGGCATCAGGGCTGCTTTCAAGGGTTGGATTCAATGACAGTCTTAATCAGAGTGCAGAACAACCAGTGTAAATCCAAGCTTTCGCCTTGGCAAAAGAGGAGCTTCTTTCAGAGCAGTCCTGATGGGTGAGGCTGGAGAGGCCGGCTGCCTATCTGATAGAGCTTATCAGGGACTTCCCATGAGAGCCGCCCATAGTGCCTCAATGCTGAGACATAGAAAAGATGAGCTTAGTGAGAGCTCACAGTGGTTGCACATAAGCAAAACTGTGCTCTCCTGAGAAAAGGGCAGAGACAGCCATGCAGATGGCTGCAGGCATGTGCAGATGACTGTGGCTTTGTCCTCTCCCCTGGAAATGCAGAAGAGAATGATCCCCTTGTCCTCTGCACTCTCCAAGCCGTCCTGCAGGAACTTATAAGAAACACCTTTGTCATCGCCTAAAGGGAGTGAGGAGTGAACTGTAAATCTCAGGTCTGGTGTAACGAGATGATTTTTGCAGTGGGATAGGACATTTTACCAATTCTAAGAGCAACGTTCCAGTCTTTTTTCAGATAGGACCACTCCGCTAGCATAGATTTAACCCAGAAATTAGGAACGCAGAGGACTGATTGTATCCCCAGTGGCTCTAGCCAGAAACAATTATCCACTTGGCTCATTAAAACAAGTAACAAATGGCTAATTGTCTCCACAATTTGCCAAGTGCTCGTTCAGTTACTTGTGCCTGTGAACTCAGGAATATGAAGAGCAGCTGGCAAGAATAGAAGAGGAACTAAAATTCTGCCATACATAGATGGGTCCATCATTTTATTTTTTATTCTATTCCTTAGTATGGGGAGTGTGGAGCAGAGGGTACAAAAAGAGAGGGATTGAACAGGATGACCCTATGTTACTTTCTGTGTTTCAAGTACTATGATTCATGTTGAAACAAACTGAATAGAATCATACCAGATTTGTGATCAATTTCAACAGAATATACATCATCATGAAGTCCCCAGGAGAGGAGAACAGGGAAGAAATGCTCTCATCACATTTCTGGAAGTTCCCTGAATCCCTGTCCAGCTTCTCTTTGGTGATAGGTGAGACCCAGGGGCAGCAGCCCAGCCGTGCTGGGGAGGACTTGGCCTGAGCAGAAGGCAGCAAGAAGAACCTGGGTCCACACTTTCTGTCCTAGTCCATTCATGCTGTTATAACAACATACCCGAGACTGGATAATTTATAAACAGCAGGAATTTATTTCTTATACTTCTGGAGGCTGGAAAGTCCAAGATCACCACACCAGCAGATCAGGTGTCTGGTGGAAAGTCTCTGCATCATAGATGGGGCCTTCTGTGTGTCCTCTCATGGCTGGTGCAAAAGTAATTGTGGTTTTGCCATTAAAAGCCGCAATTACTTTTGCACCAATCTAATACCAGAAGACTCACTCTCTTCTTCTCTCTCTCTCTTTTTTTTTAAGACGGAATCTCATTCTGTCACCCAAGCTGGAGTACAGTGGCACGATCTCGGCTCACTGCAACCTCCATCTCCCAGGTTCAAGCGATTCTCCTGCCTCAGCCTCCCCATTAGCTGGGATTACAGGCATGCACCACCACGCCTGGCTAATTTTTTGTATTTTTTAGTAGAGACAGGGTTTCACCATGTTGGTCAGGCTGGTCTCGAACTCCTGACCTCAGGCAATCTGCCTGCCTCACCCACTCCCAAAGTGCTGGGATTACAGGTGTGAGCCACCGCACCCTGCCGCTCCCTGCTCCTCTTGTCCTGCATTGAGTATCTCCCATCTTCTAGCAGATCTGATCGATCAATTTATTCCAATGTACAATGATTGATGAAGGCTGAAATATTAGTCATTTACATCATAAAAATGGATACTTGGAAAATGTGATGATTATACCCCCAAAAGCCATCAAAAGTAGTAGGCATTTTAGACAACCCAGTTCTTGCTGGTGTCTCAACTTCATCAACCCACAAATGAAGAAAATAACAATAGAAATATTGAATGTGTGCATATGTGCTATTGCTGAATTTTATACGTCATACCATTCTTTATATTCAGGAGATATATTGAGCAAAATGCATCATGAAGAATGATTTAATTTGGATGCCTTTGAAAAACTCCATGGGCAAATTATTGCCAACTGCACTCCTCTGAACAATCTTTCTTGCTCTGTTATTGTTCACATTTTTCAAATTTCCATTGACAACTGAGAAGCCCATTAGGATTATCAGGACATTTTTCCCTTTTATCAGAGGACTCTTGAAGGATCCTTGAGCTCAGAGGGGCATGAACAGTTTAGCCTTGGATGCCAGTGGGGTTTTCTGCTCTGGAAAGGAAATGGCAGGGGTGTGGGAAAATGGGCAGTGTGTCAGGAAGCAGCGTGTCTTTCAGATGCGGCATGCCTGAATTTTAGGACGATTATTTAATGTGTTTGAATTTGTGTGTTTTGTGGATGCTGATGCTCCAAATCCACAAAGGCAGAAACCGCAACCCCTCCTAAGCTTTCTTCCGAGCAATGCCTGACAGCATTCACATTGCTGAGAATGATTACTGAGTTCAGGCTGTGACCTTTTCAGGGGGACCCTCGGTGGGATGCTGCTTGGGAATGCAGCCCTCCCAGGCCGCCAGCAAGGGTGACTAATGGGACCAGCTTTTTCAACTTCTTTCCTAAGGGCAGAAGAGAAACTCCTGGGTAAGCTGTGGTGGGGCATTCGTACCCCTTCCTAGGATCTTTTCCAGAGCTGCACATCTGCTCCCGCCCACCACACCAGAATTTCACAACATTTCATTTTAATTCCACCCATGAGGTCAGCATTCCTAAGTAACAGCTCTTTGGGACATGTGAAAGTGAGAAATCACCCATATTTTCTTGGGAGGAAAACCAAAAGGCAAACAGCCATTAACCAGCGGCGCGCTCTGGGACATCTGAGTCTGCCTTTTTTTTTTTTTTTTTTTTTTTTTTTTCTGAATGCAGCACCTCTCATCTTACCCGACACACCACCATATGCTGCGATGTGCCCAGAACCTAAAAAGAGCATGTCTTGGCAGAGGAGGGTGTATTTAAAGGCCATCGACAGCAGACCAGCTTCTCATTTTAAAGAAACACAGAGAAAAAGTCCTTCTATCTGATGCATTCAGGAGAGTCGTTGACGGTGAAACAAAAAGTTAGTTAAAAAATTACAAATATTGGCCGGGCGCGGTGGCTCAAGCCTGTAATCCCAGCACTTTGGGAGGCCGAGACGGGCGGATCACGAGGTCAGGAGATCGAGACCATCCTGGCTAACACGGTGAAACCCCATCTCTACTAAAAAATACAAAAAACTAGCCGGGCGAGGTGGCGGGTGCCTGTAGTCCCAGCTACTCGGGAGGCTGAGGCAGGAGAATGGCGTAAACCCGGGAGGCGGAGCTTGCAGTGAGCTGAGATCCGGCCACTGCACTCCAGCCTGGGCGACAGAGCGAGACTCCGCCTCAAAAAAAAAAAAAAAAAAAAAAAAAAAAAAAAAAAAAATTACAAATATTTAGAGTGTTTTACTTAAGAGACACAAATATAATTTGTTGGAGATAAAAATCCCTCTTTTGATGTGAGAAGCAAGTTCTGTTCTTTGAGTGAGGTCTCCTTGCTGGAATTCTGCATCATCCTTCTTGCAACACTACCTCTTCATTGCATCATCTAATCTTTTCAGATAAGATTTCTCTAATGTAGAGCAAGAACTTAGAAATACACAATGCACTATGTGGGCAAAATCTTTCTTTTTTTCTTTATAATGTATAAAGTACGACTCTATACCATAACAAAGATAGTAATACTTTGATTTTTTGTTTTTTTCTTTTTGTTTTTTTGGTTGTTTGTTTTTTGTGTTTTTTTTTTTTTTTACTTTAAGTTCTGGGATACATATGCAGAACCTGCAAGTTTGTTACATAGGTATACACGTGCCTTGGTGGTTTGCTGCACCTATCAACCCATCATTAAGCCCTGTATGCAATAGGTATTTGTCCTAATGCTCTCCCTCCCCTTGCCCCCCACCCCACAACAGGCCCTGGTGTGTGATGATCCACTCCCTGTGTTCATGTGTTCTCATTGTTCAGCTCCCACTTCTGAGTGAGAACATATGGTGTTTGGTTTTCTGCTCCTGTGTTAGTTTGCTGAGAATGAGAAGTTTCCAGCTTCATCCATGTCCCTGCAAAGGACATGAACTCATTCTTTTTTATGGCTGCATAGTATTCCATGGTGTATATGTGCTACATTTTCTTTATCCAGTCTATCATTGATGGGAATTTGGGTTAGTTCCAAATCTTTCCTATTGTAAATAGTGCTGCAATAAACACATGTATGCATGTGTCTTTATAGTAGAATAATCTGTAATTCTTTGGGTATATACCCAGTAATGGAATTGTTGGATTCTTCTTCTTTTTTTTTGAGATAAGGTCTTGATCTGTCACCCAGGAGGCCGGAGTGGAGTGCAGTGGAAAGATCGAGGCACACTGCAGCCTTGGCCTCCCACCTCAGCCTCCTGAATAGCTGGGACTACAGATGCACACCAACATGCCTGGCTACTTTTTGTACTTTTTATAGAGTTGGAATTTCACCATGTTTCCCAGGCTGAGTTTGAACTCTTGAGCTCAAGCAATTCCTCCACCTCGGCCTCCCAAAGTGCTGCGATTACAGGTGTGAGCCACTGCGCCTGGCCCAAATCTTTCTAGATGTTTACAGTCTCCACCCCATCCCCCAATGTCTTGGCCACAACTTTTTAAAAACATTTTTAAAAGACTCATTCTTAGTCTTTCCAGAGCATTCATCTTCATTTTCATATAAACTATAGCTCTCTTTCCTTTTGCACTTATGCTTCATAGAGTCAGGTAGTATTTATTTAAATTACATCATTATAACAATCAATACAATTGGCATAAACAGGCTTAGTGTGGAGGCCAAAGCAACTGCATCTTGAATGCTAATCCACCATGTACTTCTCATTAACCCCAGTTCCAGGAAGGCCTCTGAGATTTCTGTTATCTACTTTTCTTACATAAGAGCAGGTACTTATGGTAAATCCTGCCTTTAAGCAGGTGTCCTACACATTCCTCTGCCTGGGTACATAAGCAGTGGGTCTGGGAGATAATGGTGCGAGGGCATCCACTGTCTCATCTTGCGGCCTCCTGGGATATCATGGCTTCTGTTTGTAAGTCCCTATAAAATGTTTCTTTCTAAGAAACTGGATTTGTCAGCCTCTTTCTTCGGCCTCTCAGCTTCCTTGGACTTTGGGGGTAGGTTTGTGTAGACCTGCACACCATTGACCTGGGAACCAGCCTGAGTCTTAGGAGGTTTTATCAGAGAGCAACCCACTAGCCTCAAAATCTGAGGCCGGGTGTGGTAGCTCACGCCTGTAATTCAAGGACTTTGGGAGGCCGAGGCAGGCAGATCACCTGAGGTCAGGAGTTTGAGAACAGCCTGGCCAACATGGTGAAACCCCTATCTCTACTAAAAATACAAAAAAAAAAAAAAAAAAAAGAGCTGGGTGTGGTGGCGGGCACCTGTAATTCCAGCTACTCAGGGGGATGAGGCAGGAGAATCACCTGAACCCAGGAGGTGGAGGTTGCAGTGAGCTGAGATCGCACCATTGCACTTCAGCCTGGGCAACAAGAGAGAAACTCTGTCTCTCTCTATGTATATATATACACACATATATATACAATATATTTATATATATAATATATACACACACATAAAATATATTTATATATAACATATAAAAATATATTTACATATATATTATATATAATATAAATATAATATATAATATATAAATGCATTATATAAATGCATATATAAATATATATTATATAATATATAACTTATTATAAGTTTATATAACATATTATATATTATATATAACATATAATATATTATATATTATATATAACACACCAAGTAGTTAATATAAACAACAAAGCCAGATTTGGAAACATGAAAATAAAAGGTAATGCTCAACGTTGACCAGTGTGGTGGCAACTAGTACTCACATACAATGCTAGTTGGAGTCAAATTTGAACAACTTTTGTGAGGGTAATTTGATAAGACGCATCATGGACCTTACAAAGTGTTCACATTCTGTCAACCCCCAAATTCCACTTTTGGAAATAACACTTTTTATCTAGGAATATCACCTCTTGGAATATAAAAGATACACTTAAGAATGCAACCGAAGAGGCCATTGCGCATTGTCACAATCATGGGACCAAGACTGACATTTTGTTGATATAAATGTTTCAAAGTATTTTCACTCACACTTTCTCATTTAATTCTTGCAAAATCTTTTGATGATAGGCTTTAGTATCCCCATTTCAAAATTTCCAGAGCAATAGATAAGAAGCTCAGGTAAGTCAAGGAAATTCCTCAAAATCCAAGAGCTAACTGCAGCTGGAGCTTAACTGACCCCAAGCCTTCTAAGGTCTTCAGTGTTCTTTGTACTTGATCCCATGGCTCTGACCATGTTCAGATGTTAGATGTGGACCTCAGAAAGTCTCTGGTTCACACAAGCCCCTGGGTTGGATATGTAATTTAGGGTCAGAGGAAGTAAGTCAGCATTGGTTAGCGGATGGCTGGCCATGACTTCCTGCTTCCAATAAATATTCTTGTGGTCACAACAAATGTTTCTCTAACTTTCAGAGCAAAGTGGAGAAGTATTCCAAGTCATGCCTGCGCCATCAGGAAAATATTTTGGGAAGCCACGAGGCAGCTGAGACACTCCCGAGGGTTGTTTCATCCCATATTTAGCTCCCTCAATCCCCCTCGCCTCACCCGCTGCCCAGCATTCTTCCTCTTTGTGCCCACTGGGGCAGTTGCATCCTCATCTTTGCAGAAGTGAATAATATTTTGAACATGTTGGGGAGAAATGATCTCCTGAAAACATAAGATTGGGAATTTACAGTCCCTGATACCAGTGGGTCTTACACTTTATTGTGAGCAAGAATCACCTGGAAGCCTTGTTAAAAATGCAGATTCCAGGGCTCTGTCAATCATGTTTCTGACCCAGCAGCTTTGGAGTAAACCCAGAGATGTTTTAACAGTTGGTCTGAATCACTCAGAGGCAGAGAGTCCAAGGAGCACAATGGCGGTGGAACAGTTCTCTACCTCCTGTTATTTCTTGACTTATGATCACTTCCCTAGGGCCTGATGGGCATTTAAGTCCAACCTTTAGGACCATCCTTCCTCTGTCTTTGATGCATTTTAAAGCATCATTTTTGCTTTTCTTTTTCCAAGACCAAGTAGCTGCCAGTTCTAGACTTGGCCTATTTATTGATGCTGTCTTGGATCCCCACAATATTAATAGCTGGCTTTACCATTCCTTTCTTCATGTTGGTGTTTGGAGAAGAAATTATCTTGCATTCCCATATCAGCCATTACCTCATGCCACAGGCAATTCATTTATTCAACACAGGTTGAATGGGAGCTCCCAGGTGGTACAGAAACTATATTGCAATGCTCAGAAAAGACTTTCTTTGCAGGTGATTAAGATGGCCGTGTCTCCCGGCCAGCAGAGAACCATGCACCCCTCCTCTGGTTGTCATGACCAGCTTCACTGGTGTGGGACGGGTGCAGCCCCACGTGGCCCTAAGCATAGAAGGGCCCTGCATTTGGTTTAATATTCTGCTGTTACCTTCCTAAAATTCTTAGTACTTTTTGAACCAAGGACCTTGCCTTTTTGCTTTCCACTGAACCCTGTAAATTACGTAGCTAGTCTTGTTAGTTGTAGTCAGAAGGTCTCAGGTCAGATATACAAGAAGAGAAATCAGCATTTGGGTGTCCTGATGTAGCTCTGGTGGCTAATGTTGTAGCCATGGGACTGCTTAGCCTGGGGTTAACATATACTTATTTGTCTTTGCTGCACAATACCCTTCTGGTTGAATTTAGTAGTACTTCTCTTCTTTTAGTGGTAAGGAGTTCAAGGTCACTACTTCTATTTTGGGCAATAATATCAAAGAAAGAAAAAGAAAATTCCTTTCTTTCCTTTTTTCTTTTTCTTTCTTTCTTTTTTTTTTTTTTTTTTTTGAGACAGTGTCTCGCTCTGTCACCCAGGCTAGAGTGCAGTGGCCGGATCTCAGCTCACTGCAAGCTCCGCCTCCCGGGTTTACGCCATTCTCCTGCCTCAGCCTCCCGAGTAGCTGGGACTACAGACGAGTCTGTCACCAGGCTGGAGTGCAGTGGCACAATCTCAGCTCATTGCAACCTCTGCCTCCCGGGTTCAAGTGATTGTCCTGCCTCAGCATCCGGAGTAACTGGGACTACAGGCGCCCACCACCACGCCCAGCTAATTTTTTGTATTTTTAGTAGAGAGAGGGTTTCACCATGTCAGCCAGGATGGTCTCAATATCCTGACCTCACGATCCACCTGCCTCAGCCTCCCAAAGTGCTGGGATTACAGGCATGAGCCACCGCACCAGGCCAAAAAAGTAGGTAAATTCTTAGAACAGAAAGAGTTCATGAATAGCAGAGGGCAGGTCAGATGGCTAGCTCTTCCACTCCACACTGTCTCTGTCTCAATAATTTTAGCTCAGAGACAAAAGATGCATAGAGACATAATATTCAGAAAAGCCATAGATTCATTGATAAACCAACACCTGAATATGAGATACAGATATGGCTTTGTGCCATGCACGTGTGGTTGTGTTCTCTGACCATTTGGTTGTCAGGTAGAGCAGCCCTCTCAGGGAAGCTTCAGCAAACAGCACCAGCACCTCCAGAACTCAGTGGAAGGACAGATGGCCCAGCCACGGGACAGCCTAGAAGTGAGATTTAGAAAGCAACCAGAGACCAAGAGGCCATTCTCTCCAGCTCTGTCTGGGGAGCCACCTGCTCCCTCTTCCCCGATTTTGCTGTGTCCCCATCTTCTTTGTTTCTCATTCTCTACAAGGAATAGATTTTTCTTCCTCACTTGTGCACAGCAGAAATATGACCGCCCAGGTGCAGCTTTTCATGACCTGTCAGTTCACATGCCCTGCAGTGATTACTTGGAGCCCCAGGAGACAAATTCTAAACTCCCAGGAGAAGAAATCAGACCGGGACTTTGATTAGGAATTGCTGTTGGTTCTTAGCAATGGTGCCGGTGGGTGGGTCACAACGTCTGCGACCCACTCAGAAGGGTCTGTAGGAGCAGGGTCTGTAGAAGGGAGGTGAATGAGAAGTCCATCCAAAGGACTCACATGTTGTCTAGGGTGCCAAAGAAAAAGTGTGATCAATATGAAGTTCTGGATGGAACTTCTGGGAGGGTGGGCTATGGGTGAAGCCTGTTGCTAGGTGAAATTCACAACTGATGGTCTAGTTCTTGGGTTGGGTGGTGAGTTCATATGTGTTCATTTAGAGCATACATGCAAATAAAGAAACTACGTAAAAGATATCATGGATTAATAATGCTGTACCATGAGCCAAGGATTATGATTAATATGATTAAAATAGAAACAAACCAAACAATAAAACAAACAAAGGAGATGGATTTGGAGTTCATGGAGGAAGAAGAGAAGCCAAGTTTAGGAGTGTCTACATCCCAGAAAATTTTCTTTACATAGACACCACTTACTCAGTACCATGTGGCACACACTGGCTCATACAGAATTCAAAACACTTTAGGAATTTAGTATTTTATATTATACCTATTTTATAGATTAGAAAACTAACTCAGAGAGATTAAGTTGCTCCATATTAGGGCAGATCTAGCGTCTAAATCCGTGTTTCTCTAATGCTAAATACTAACTGGTAATATAACACTTCAAAGTGAAAAGCGGGGGAAATTTTCTTCCTTCCTTCCTTCCTTCCTTCCTTCCTTCCTTCCTTCCTTCCTTCCTTCCTTCCTTCCTTCCTTCCTTCCTTCCTTCCTTCCTTCCTTCCTTCCTTCTCTCTCTCTCTCTCTCTCTCTCTCTCTCTCTCTCTCTCTCTCTTTCTCCCTTGCTTGCTTGCTTGCTTGAGATGGAGTCTTACTCTGTCACCCAGGCTGGAGTGCAGTGGCGCCATCTGGGCTCACTGCAACCTCTGCCTCCTGCGTTCAAGTGATTCTCCTGCCTCAGCCTCCTGAGTAGCTGGGGCTACAGCTGCCTGCCACCATGCCCGGCTAATTTTTGTATTTTTAGTAGGTACGGGGTTTCACCACGTTAGCCAGGCTGGCCTTGAACTCCTGACCTCAGGTGATCTGCCCACCTTGGCCTCCCAAAGCGCTGGGATTACAGGCGTGAGCCACGGCGCCTGGCCAGGAAATTTTCTAACACACCCTCCATCCCTGTTATGGTTTGAAATGGGTGCCCCCAAAAGATTTGTTGAAGTCTTAAGCCCCAGTACTTGTGAATGTGCCTTTATTTGGAAATAGGGTCTTGCCAGATGTGGTTAAGATGAGTTCATTAGGGTGGGCTCTAATCTAATATGATTGGCGTCCCCCAAGAAGAGGATAAGAGACACACAGACATATACAGAGGGGAGGTGATGTGACGAGACATGGGAGAACACCCGCGATGATGGAGGATGAGACTGGAGTGACACCGTCGCCAAGCAAGGAATGCCAGGGAAGGCCAGTGAACACAAGAAGCTGGAAGAGGCCCGGAAGGATCCTCTGCAGAGGCTTCAGAGACATTGTGGTCCTGCCCATACCTCTGTTTTGAACTTGTGAACTCCATAGCTGTGAGATTATCAATGTGTTACTTTAAGCCACTCAGTTGGGGGTACTTTGCCATGGTAGCCCTTGGGAACTAATACAGTATGCTTAGGAAGAGGGAAGAAAGTGAGGAGGTGGGGAGGCCCTGGCCAGGGTGAATAGAGGTAGAAAGGAAGGGTTAAACTCACTCTCTGGATGGAAAACGTTCAGGAAATGAAAGCTCTCCCTCTCCTGACACCACG
Source organism: Rhinopithecus roxellana (assembly GCF_007565055.1). NCBI lineage: Eukaryota > Metazoa > Chordata > Mammalia > Primates > Cercopithecidae > Rhinopithecus > Rhinopithecus roxellana. The sequence goes on from NC_044562.1 coordinate 64,340,620, forward strand.
AGACCTGCTGTGAAAGCAGTCAGATGAGGGATATGGAGAAAGTGCTCTGCGGGGCCCCCAGAGAGCAGCAGTCGGGAGGAAGGGGCAGTGGAGGTGGGGCAGGCCCTGAGATTCCTGCAGAATTGCTGGACTCTGCATCTCAGTTGTCTTGGAGCCCAAGTGGTCACCAGGGCCTGACAATGGCATGGATAAAGCATCCCAAGGCCCACCCCTGCACACGCACTGGAACTGAGGAGAGGAGAGGGATGGGACTCAGGTCTCAATACATCAGCAGGTGGTGAGCCACGTTCTCCCATGGTGGGATTCGCCACTCACCCCTGACCACACTCCTGCTCCAGTGGGCCTGCCGCAGTAGCTCCCAGCAGGAAATCCATTTCGTAAACTCACACATTTTAAAGTTATTAATTTTTTCTTATACGTTTAACTAATTACAAAGGGTGAAATTTCCAGTGGATATGAACCACAGTTGACCCTTGAACAACACAAGTTGCGAATCTACTTATGCGTGGGTTTTTTTCTGTGCATATATTGGAAATTTTTTTTGGAGCTTTGCAACAATTTGAAAAAAACTCACAGATGAACCACATAGTCTAAAAATACTAAAAAAATTTTTTTAAGCTAAGCATGTCATGAATGCATAAAATATATGTAGATACTGGTTTATTTGTGTATTAATGAAATGTTTATGCTATCAGTAAGGCTTTCAGCCAATAGGAGGCTATTAGTAGCTAAGTTTATGGGGAGGTAGAGCGGGTTGGGCCTTTCCCACTGGCATGTGGCCTCAGTCAGTTTTTGGCAATCTATAAAGGGACCCAAAGGAGACTGCTGACAATGCCCAAAGTCTCCTGAGGGACACAGGTCAGAGTATTGAAAGAAAATCAAAGTGTGATTTACAGTTGTGTAGACCCAGACTTCAACTCCAGCACAAAGATCAGACACTGATTTCACACATCTGATAGAAAAATGAAGCATTCAGAACCTGAGCATAAGCTCAAAACAAGCTGCAAGAAAAAGAAGAAACATTCGAAGGTCTTAGAACAGAATTCCAGTATTGTCAAACTCAGGAACATGGACCCACAAGTTAGTCATACATTCCAGGACCTCCTCCACCATATCCAAAGGCAGGTGGGGAACCATCCCCACCACCTGCCAGTCTCTACCAGTGACACCTCCACCCAGGAGAGTTATTTCTCCTCCTCCAATTCCTTTACCTGTACTAAGTGATAAACCATTACCATCACTTTTGTTGGGGACTCTCTGCTCGAACTTATGGAATGAAGCAGAAATAAATTTATGAACCTGAACTCCACGATGTGATTCTCTATGAAGAGGATCAACTGGTTCAAAGGCAAAACCATCCCAAGAGGTTTTTGGCATCTTCTAGTCATTGGTGATCATGAATGTGCAAATAACTGCATGGCTATGTGTATGCCATAATGTTAGAGAAAGTGATTGCAGGCTCTCCTGCTTTCCTTGGTGAGCTGATTATCTTATTTTCTTTTCAATACAGTATATCAATTATTCAGAAACTCTGTAGAGTGAGGGACAGTGGCTCATGCCTGTAATCCCAGCACTTTGGGAGGCTGGGGCATCTGGATCACCTGATGTCAGGAGTTCGAGAACAGCCTGGCCAACATGGCAAAACCCTGTCTCTACTAAAAATACAAAAATTAGCCAGGCATGGTGGTGCATGCCTGTAGTCCCAGCTACTCAGGAGGCTGAGGAAGGAGAATCGCTTGAACCTAGGAGGTGGAGGTTGCAGTGAGCTGAGAATGCACCTCTGCACTCCAGCCTGGGTGACAGAGCTAAATCCTGTCTTAAACAAAAAAAATAAGAAAAAGAAAAAGAAACTCCATAGAGAATATGAAATGCATGTAGAAGGCATAGGGGAAAGCTATAGAGTGGTGTAAGGATCAGTATGTCAGTTTTCTAAGGCTGCTGTAACAAATTACCACAAACTGGGTGGTTTATAAAAACAAAAACTCACCTCTCACAGTTCTGGAGGGCAGCAGTACCAAATCAAGGTGTTGGCAGGGCCACACCCTCTAGGTCCCCAATCTTTTTGGCACCAGGGACAATTTTTCTGTGGACCAGGCAGGGGGGATGGTTTGGGGATGATTAAAGCGCATTACCTTTATTGTGCACTTTATTTCTATTATCATTACATTGTATTATATAATAAAGTAATTCCACAACTCACCATCATGTAGACTCAGTGGGAGCTCTGAGTTTGTTTTTCTGCAACTAGATGGTCCTACTGGGGCTGATGGGAGACAGTGACAGACCATGAGGCATTAGATTCTCACAAGGAGTGTGCAACCTAGACCCCTTGCATGAGCAGTTCACAGTAGGGTTTGCGCTCCTATGAGAATCTAATGCCGCTGCTGATCTGACAGAAGGCGGAACTTGGGCAGTAATGTGAGCAATGAGGAGCAGCTGTAAATACAGATGAAGCTTCACTCACCTGCTGTGCGGCCTGGTTCCTAGCAGGCTACTGGCCCATGGCCTGGGGACTGGGGACCCTTGTTCAACTGGATGACCTTTCCTTGCCTCCGAGCTTTTGGCAGCTATTGGCATTCCTTGGCTCGTGGCCACATGTCTCTCCACTCTGTCTTGTCATTGCTTTCTCCTTTGTGTTTCTGCGTGTGAACTCTCCCCGCCACTCTGATAGAAACACATGTGTTTACGTTTAAGGCCCACATGTCTGAGTTTTGCATGCTGCTCTTATCCTCTGTACCATCTCTAAATTCCTTTTAGCTCTAATCATTTGTGTGTGTGTGGATTTTTCTAGATGGTCTATATATTAGAATCATTTCATCTGCAAACAGTTTTACTTATTCATTTCCAATCTGCATGTCTTTGATTTTATTTTCTTAACTAATTCCTGTGGCTAGGACTTGCAGGAAATCTTGAAGAGAAGCAGTGAAAGCAGACATCCTTGTCTTCTTCTGGAATTTAATGGGAAAGATTTCAGTCTTTCACCATTGAGTAGGACATTAGCTGTGGGTTTTACCTACAGTCCTTCATCATGATGAGGAAGTTCCTGGCCGTTCCTATTTTACTGCGTGTTTTTATCATTAAAGAAAAATGGATTTTGTTAAGTGGTTGTTCTGCCTCAATTGAGATGATCAAATGTTTTTCACCTTCATTCTATTTCTGTGTATATTACATTGATTAATTTTCTTGCATTGCTACACCTTGCATTCCTGGGAAAAATCTGACTGGCCCTGGCATACAATAATGTGTTGTTGGATTGAGCTTGCTAGTATTTTGTTGAGGATTTTTGTGTGTATGTTTATAGAGGATTTAAAAAATGTTTATGAGGAGTCAAAAGTGGTGCATGGATTTTCGACTACACTGGGGTCAGCTTCCCAACTCCTGAGTCGTTCAGGGTCAACTGCACTGACACTTAGAAACAAAATAGCATCACTCTTTGAAATTATCCGGTGGACTCTAAATAGCATAGTAATTGGACAAGTACTGGCATCCATTAAAACAGAACCAGCACTGACAAGCTCTTCCTAAGCAGCTGGAAATTTTACTTCCCTCCTTTTCTCCTTGAACTCACATTTTCATTCCCACAGAATTTCATCACAATGTAAAGCATATTATGCTTGAAAGTATTTTATTGATTATACATCTCTGGATCAGAAACAAATGTGTTCATGGGCAAGAACTGAAATATGTCAATATCCTGTGACTATAAGAATTTAGGTGCTAAAAATTTCCTCTGGATCACATTATCATCACACTAGCAGCACATAATTGATCAAAACCACAAATGGATTTTACATTTTGATGGACAAATATTACACATAAAGAGGAAGTGTTATCAAAAATTTCTCTCTTAATCAGGTGGATAGAGCTGCTTTATTTTTCAAATAGTTCATTTGTCTAAGCATAAATATTCCACTGCTAGAATGAGTTGAAATTCTGCAAAAAACTATGCTTATTTTTCTTTTCTATAGCCCTAAGAATCTTGCCCTTTACACATAAATAAACAGTTGGAAGTATAAGAATTTTTTTTTTTTTTGTAAATCAGTGTCACTCAATTCTTTGAACTGTTTCTGAGTTATGTCCAAACACACGTAGTGCTCTTTCATCAAAAAAAATTTTTAATGATTGGTCAACTAATTTTTTAAAAGCAAACATTTAGAAATTACTGAATGGCTTGTAAAATAATTTGTTATCTAGTCATTAGCACTGTTTATTTTTTCAGTCAATACCAATGTTGAAAGGTCCTTTTGTAAGGAGTCCTGGAGGTAGGTCAGGGGGTCTTTGCAGAGATAAGTAAGTTTAAATGAAGTCATTAGAGTCGGCCCCAATTAAATATGACCAGTGTCCCTGTAAGAAGAGAAGAGACACTTTTTTATGAAGTGGGTGAAGGGTGACTGTGGGGAGGGAAGTGGGAAAGGGGAACATCACATCCATCGCAAGAACATTTTCAAGGGACACTCATTTAGAAACTGAAAGCCTGAAAAACAACTCTGTAAACTACTTGGGCCTGGTTCCTGTTGGAAACAAACTCTTCTCATGCTGCATGGATGTGTGGACCCCTGTGGAAGACTTTCAGCCAAAAGGGCTCTGATGTGCTTTGGCTCTGTGTTCCCTCCCAAATCTCATCTCAAACTGTAATCCTCACATCTCCAAGGAGGGAGGTGATTGGATCGTGGAGGCAGTTTCCCCTGTGCTGTTCTCATGACAGTAAGTTCTCGTGATATCCAATGGTTTAATAAGTGTATGACAGTTCCTCCTCCACACGGTCTCTCTTGCCTGCCACCGTGTAAGACATGCCTGCTTCCACTTCTGCCATGATTGTAAGTTTCCTGAGGCCTCCCCAGCCATGCTGAACTGTAAATAAATTAGACCTCTTTTCTTTATAAATTACCTAGTCTTTTATAGCAGCGTGAGAATGAACTAAAACAGGCTCCTTGCCACCTGATTCAGCAACCGCAGTTGAAAAGAATAATCAAAGAGGGTGGAAGATCAACTATGCATGTCTAATTTTGTTCCCTCCAGAAAAATATTCAGTCAAACTTCACTAAAGTAATGAGAGAGAGAGAGAGAGAGAGAGAGAGAGAGAGAGAGAGAGAGAGAGAGAGAGAGACCCAGAGAGGCAGGGCAGGAGAGGAGATGACAGTGACAACATTTGAAGAATTGGAAAGCAGAAAGCAGATGGGTATGGCAATGACTGACCTGAGAGGACCTTAGAAAATTGACTTTCACCTGGTAGGAAGAAGCTGAGAAACAATCTGATCTCAAAAGGCACAGGAACAGGCATCTCTAGGAACCTCTGGAACTGGAGGTGAATCCAGGACCATCCATGTACACTGATAGAAGACAGCACATTTAGATTAGACCCATGTGACTCTCTTAAAAATTATTGTTTTTATTTATTTATTATTTATTTGAGATGGGATCTTACTCTGTTGCCCAGGCTGGAGTTCAGTGGTACAATCATGGCTCACTGCAGCCTCAAACCCCTGGGCTTAGGCAATCCTTTGGCCTCAGCCTCTCAAGTAGCTTCTGCTACGGGCATGAGCCACTGCACCCAGCCCTCATGCGACTCTTGAGACAGATCCATTAGGGGCACAAGCCCCAGGTCACAGCCGCCATTATTGTTCTTGTCTTTCTACCCAAGGACAGAGTGCCTGGGCCAGCCTGGGCTGACACAGCTGCCTTGCCTGTGTGTTGATGAAGCTCCTTCTCTTCTCTCAATATCCTGGTCCCTGGGTCTTGTATTACACTATAAAAATATTAGACTTGACCTCCTTCTTGCAGCAGGAGGTGAACCAGCAAACACTGACTCATCCACACCCTCTGACCACATTTCTGCTGGTGGTCCACAGCCTGGCCGCTCTGCCACCCTGCCTGATGTCCTCACTGGGGTGGTCCCTAGGGCTCTCAGAATTCATTCAACATCTTTCTTCTGGATCCCCCAGAAGGGGCCTTGTAAATTCTCAGGAAAGCTGAAGGCTGACTGAGACCCAGACATCATTCTGCTTATTTTACTGGGAATCTGCATTTTCTAGCAGTGGCATAGTCTATTTTTTTATACAGCTCAATTCGTGCTTATTACTTAGTTTTCCTAAACTTAATAATATGTTGTTTAGGAATCTATCTATCATCTATCTATCTGTCTATCTATCTATCATCTATCTACGTTGATCGATTCTTAAACAACACATTGACACAGAGACATGTAACCTCAAAGTCAGAAAAAGGAGAAAGCTGCTGGAGACAGGCACCAGGGAGCCTTGTGGTACTGGTAATAGCTACTTTTTGTCCTGACAGTGGGTACCCAGATGCTTTTTCTTTTTTTTTTTTTTGAGGCGGAGTCTCACTCTGTCGCCGGGGCTGGAGTGCAGTGGCCGGATCTCAGCTCACTGCAAGCTCCGCCTCCCGGGTTCACGCCATTCTCCTGCCTCAGCCTCCCAAGTAGCTGGGACTACAGGCACCCGCCACCTCGCCCGGCTAGTTTTTTTTTTTTTTTTTTTTAGTAGAGACGGGGTTTCACCGTGTTAGCCAGGATGGTCTCGATCTCCCGACCTCGTGATCCGCCCATCTCAGCCTCCCAAAGTGCTGGGATTACAGGCTTGAGCCACCGCGCCCGGCCCCAGATGCTTTTTTATTACTATTTTTCAATGTCCATGTATGTGTCACACACACACAGACTTCTGTGGATTTACTTAGTGCCAGTAATTTCCCAAGAGAGGTTCAATTCAGAATTCCCTGCTTGATTGAGAGCCTGACCTAAACATCTGAGGAGCAGCTCTGAGGTCAGTGACCTGCCTGGGATGTCACCCTGGCTGTGACCAAGGCCATCAGCCTCCTTGGTAAGGCTCTGGCTCACTGAGCTTTAACCACAACCCCAGAAATATGGCTGGAGAAGCAACTTCTCACAGGGGACTCTGCCCTCTCTGGCCACCTTCCTTGCTAGGGGTGCCTTCCTTCCACAACACCACCAGCGGACCTAACCCTTCAAGAACCGATGAATGCCTAATGCCCACACTTGTACCACTCCTGGCTGGAAGGAGGTTATTCTGAGAGGCTGGCTGAGCCTCCTTCATGCAATTCATGCCCAACAGTGGAAGTGCTACCCCTAGTGAAGCACACTTTCAGACAGACCAGGATTGCAGTGACCTCAGGATGGCAAATGAATCCACAGCGACAAGGCAGCAGTGGGGAGTGGGAAACACCAAAGACAGATGTCAGGTCCCCAGCCTCCTTTCTCCTTTGTCCCTTGCTCCCCTGAGTCACAGTTGAAGCTGTGCCCTTTCATGTCACTCAGTCAGGTTGATAAGAGACAACGCTAGAATGGGAGATATGAGAATAAGGATAAAAGAAAAGACAGCCACAGAGGCTGGAAGCCGCATCTCAGCCCATGGTCAAGTCATGTACTTGGAGAAGCCTGTGTGGCTCCTCCCTTCTCCAGTCACCTGAGTTTTGGCACAAGAAGCATTGACATAAGAAGCCAGTGGTGGCCGGGCACAGTGGCTCAGGCCTGTAATCCCAGCACTTTGGGAGGCCGAGGTGGGCAGATCACAAGGTCAGGAGTTCAAGACAAGCCTGGCCAATATGGTGAAACACCATCTCTACTAAAAATACGAAAATTAGCCAGGCATGATGGCGGACACCTGCAGTCCCAGCTACTCGGAAGGCTGAGGCAGGAGAATCACTTGAACCCTAGACTCAGAGGTTGCAGTGAGCCGAGATGGTGCCACTGCACTCCAGCCTGGGTGACAGAGCAAGACACCATCTAATTTTAAAAAAAAAGAAGCCAGTGGTACAGGAAGTTTCATTACTGAGATGGTGGGCTCCTGACAGTGGAAAGCAATTTGGGGATTAGAGTCACAGACAGAGGCTGAGCCTCGGGTCCTGGAGTCAGACCTCGCCCAATTTGCTTTTGTTCCCTAAACCTGTGTCCCTGTCTTTAAATTAAGATACTAACAGTGGGATAGCATGCAGCACAGTGCCTGCCCCCAAGCCTCAGCTCCTATCGCGTAATGTCCCAAATGCTTCATTCATTCTTGGGTTTGTTTGTTTCTTTTGTTTTGTTTGAAATGGAGTCTTGCTCTGTCACCAGGCTGGAGTGCAATCTTGGGTCACTGCAACCTCTGTCTCCCGGGTTCAAGTGATTCTGCTGCCTCAGCCTCCCAAGTAGCTGGGATTACAGGCACACGCCACCATGCCCAGTTAATTTTTATATTTTTGTGGAGACGGGGTTTTACCATGTTGGCCAGGCTGGTCTTGAACTCCTAACCTCAGGTGATCCACCTGCCTCCGTCTCCCAAAGTGATGTGATTACAGGCCTGAGCCACCGCGCCTATTCTTGGCCCATTCAAGCATCTGTTTCGTGCTGCTGAAAGCCAGAGTGAGTGCTCTGAGTGTACTGAGAACCACGAAGTGGCTCTGTGGAACATCTCTCATGAGGATGCTGCATGGGACATGGGCTTGTGGTTTTGGCTGAGGAAAGGCGCGTCACCACTGTCCTGCACCCTGTCCCTGGCACACACCCCAGAACAGACATCGCTCTGCCTTCCTGCCCTTTATCGGAATGTCATCTAGTCAGCAGACAGCTGTCACGCGTCTAGAGTGTGACAGGCTGGAAGCAGATCCTGCTAAGATGTCTGGACAGGCCCTGAGAGGTGGGGCAACCTATGAGCTGTTAGCAAGACGCTGTCCAGCAGCAGGGACTTAATTTCATGAGAGGGAGTGGAGGAAGAGATGGACGCCGACAAGGCCGGTTGTCGGCTCTGACACGCACGCACGTGAGCCCTGGCTTCCTGGTAATTTGGGAGGAAGGACTGCAAAATCCCATGTCAATAGTTTGCTTTGGGAACCCCCATGTCTTCAGAAAACAGGTGGTTCCATGGAAATGAAACATTGTTGCATAAGTAGCTGACCCTCTATAGAGATTAAATGTTAGCAAAAGAAAATTCTAACATTGAAACAGAATTGGAAAGGAATGGGTAGACATCAGACAATGTTTCTTATTTTCCTCTGAGTCCTAAAAAGGATCTAGCAAGGTCTCCTCAGGGGAAATGGCGTTAAACCCACCAAGCAACTGAATCACTGACTTCCTACTGCTCTCTCTCAGGTCCATCTGAACACAGAAGACCTGGGCTGTGCTCCCACCCCTTTAGGCCTATAGAACTCTGTCTTTCCCTGTTTAGAAGGCAGCTGTCCCGTTAATACAAAATTTAGGCAAACCTGAATCTTCCAAAGGGTGATACAGAGCATGAACTATTTAAAATCTTACCATTTTTTTTTCCTGAACATTTTATTCTAAAATTATTGATTGTATGTTTTTTAACTGTTAAACATTTTCATTGACTTACTCCTCAAATGGTTAAACTAATTGAATGTAAATAAAGAAGCAGGTATTATACAATTGTGGTTTCTAAACTCTGGAAGAAAATCTTGTCTCCTGGGCCAGAAGCCCACACCTGGGATGTGTGAACACAAGGCTGCACAGACCAACGTGCTTCCCTGGGCCTCTGGGAACCAGCCTGCCCTTTCCTTCTCTGAGTTACTCTGGGAGCTTGGGGGGTCTTGGCTGATGGAGGAGGGAGTCCCACTGCAGTGAGAAACATGATGACTCACAATTTAATAATGCAACGAGAATAAACTTGGAGTACAAGGTATTAGAAAATGGGAATCTCAGGAAATGTGCACAAACATGTCAGGAAAAACCATCCATTGTGGTAATCTCTGCTCTGCTTAAGGCACCCTTTTTCTCATAATTTGCTGCAGATTAACTATTGCAGCTACGAAGCACTATCATTGGAATAAAAAGAAACATACTTCTCTTTATGGTGTATCTTTGAAAAGAGACATGCACCATAGTTTTCTTGAGAGGGATGTAGAATAAAGCTGGCACAGAGGGGTTTTTTGGCTCCTTTTTAGGTTTGTAAATATCTCTCAATTTCAGCAGTGCTCTCTGTGCTTACATAGGTTCTCTCTGTCCCCTGCATTTTTCCTAAACCTTTCTGAGCTCTCCTGACCTTATTTTCTCTCCAAGCCTTGATGCCACTTTGACTTCTGGGTGATTCTGAGACTGGCTGCTTGCAGCCCCAGATAGGATGATGACCAAGTGCCCCAGGAGGTGATTTTTACTAGGAAAAAATGCAGGAGCTCTCTCGTTTGGGGTGGAATGTTACAGCAACCAGGAAATCTGGTGATGTCATTCATCAGGGGCTTTCAGGCTGGGAAAGGCGTCACTCAGGCCTCTGGCTTTCGCTTTGAATAGTATGGTCGAGACACATTGCAGTTCAGCTTCACCAGCATTCAGCGACCAGAGTGGGGTGGTGGAAAAAGGCACTGGCCTTAGTCAGGGGGCCTGAGTTCTGATTCTGTTTCTGCTCCCAGGACCAACCACGTGATTTGCAGGGTCTGGTGCGAAAAAGAAAACGCAGGGCCTCTTGTTCAAAAATGACTAAGAATTTAGAGATGATAGCAGCAGATCCTTAAACCAAGAACAGGGCCCTTCTGAGGATGGGTCCGTGTGTGACTGCAGGGGTCACATGCCCATATGCAGGCCTTTCTGCAGGATCTTGATCTCTGTGGAGTGTGTGACTCTGAGCCTCAGCTCCTTCACCTGGCAAATGAAGACACAGGGCAAACCTAGAGCTTCCCTCTCAGCTGCACAGTAGGTGCTCCGCTCACGATGCGGGGAAGTGGGAAAGGGGCCCAGCCATCTAAGCAGCCCCTAATGGGGTTAGGATTTGGGGATTCCAGGAAATTGCACCCTGAGTTTGGAACAACTGACAGAGACCAAGGGGGAGCCGATGAAGATCAAACGCAGGCGCTAGTGCTGCCGAAGCTGATTGCAGAGCCTGCAGCCACCACGGGCTTCCTGACACCAGACCCCAGGAGAACGGACCTGTGCCTGCAGCCCCTGGCAGCTGGACAGTGCAGGCAGCGCATGTCTCCACGGGGGCAGTGGGTCTGGGGAGACCCGCGCTCTGTCCTTCATAAAAGGGCAGGCATGAGTTCCCTCCCAACTTGCCTATCAGATCAATCCCCCACCTCCACTGAAAGCCTACAGAGGCCAGGAGCACTACGTCCATGGAGCTACCTTCATCTAGAAGGAAGTCTCTCAAGCAGACAGTGCAGCCCCAGTGGGTGTGAAACAGGACTGGCCGTGGTGCCAGCATCTCCCTAAGGAGATTTATTTCACAATGGTTGCTCTCTTTATTTGGAATGCCATGCTCCTCCCCGTCTGCCTGGATAACTCTGAGGTGTCCTCTCAGACTCTGTTAAGATCCTTCCCCTCTAGGTTTTCTGTTGACGTCCTGGGTTTGCTTCACCCAAACCCTCATCCTAAGTCCATGTTTTGCTTCCTCTCCCCCTCGTTGGGCTAAAGTTCTCCAAAGACATTATAGGTGCTTCCTGTTTTCTCAATTGATAAATGAATGAATTTGGAATCTGTCGTGGAGTTTGCTTTCCTGGCTTAAGCCATGGAGGGTTGATTCCTTGCTCATGTCCATATTGTTGGAAGCACAGGCAGGATGTGAATGAGTGGAAGATGAAGGCCACTGAGCCAGGCAGAGAGACATGGAACAGCAGCCATTGGGACAGACAGAAAGACACGGGGCAGTGGCCATCCAGACAGACAGAGAGACATGGGGCTGCAGTCATCGGGACAGACAGAGAAACACAGGACAGTGGCCGCCGGGACAGACAGAGAGACATGGGATAGTGGCCATCCAGACAGACAGAGAGACACGCGGCTGCATGTGTCAGGACAGACAGAGTGAAACGGGACAGTGGCCATCCAGACAGACATACATGGGGCAGCAGCCATTGGGACAGACAGAGAAACACAGGACAGTGGCTGTCGGGACAGACAGAGAGACATGGGATAGTGGCCGTCCAGACAGACAGGGAGACACAGGGTTGCAGCTGTTGGGACAGACAGTGAAACGGGACAGTGGCCATCCAGACAGACATACATGGGGCAGCAGCCATTGGGATAGAGAGACATGGGACAGCAGCCATCAAGACAGACAGAGAAAATGGGACAGTGACCATAGGGCCAGAGAAACACGGGACAGTGACTGGACAGACAGAGAGACATGAGACAGTAGCCTTTGGGAAAGACAGAGAGAAATGGACAGTGGCCATCAGGACAGAGAGACATGGGACAGAGGTCATCTGGGCTTGGGTGAAGGGCCAAGAAGCACTGGACCTATTCAATGAACCTTAATTTCTTATCGTGAATAGGCACCATCTCAGCCTTATGAAAAGGCTGCAATTTATCGGATGGAGAGATTGTGTCTTAGAAACATGACTAACTGGTGATTTTGGTATGATCTATGTTTTTGGGCCACATGACCATAGGGAAACCAGGGTCAAGATAATAGTTGAATGGGCACACGCAGTGGTCCTAGGCTACTGTCTACACCTGCTATTCTGGGAACTCCATTTGCTTGTTGTGAAGTCTCTCTATTTCCTTTTCCTTTTTTTTTTTTTTTTTTTAACAACTAGTAATTAATTTATTAAAATAGTTGACTTAAGCAACTGCAACAGTGACTTCCACCTCAACTCCTGGCTCATGACTGATGGAAGTCATCTGCCTAACAACCTCAGTAGGACTGTGCAAGTCAGTGAGTCACTTGTGGATTCTCATCTGGAAACCATCCCATGCCGTAGAACCTTCACCACGAAGAGTTTTTCTTGTAGCGATTCTCAAAGTCTTGGTAGGCATTCCAACTGGTCCTTTCACTTTGAGATTCTTTTCCTTTGCTCCTCCGAGCAAGTCAGCACACACCTTTTCCAGGGATTTTGCATTGCGGCTTGTTAGAGTGATTTGAACTGGGTGAATTGCCACCTCCAGCTCCACGGGTGTTTTTCCAGTATCCTTAAAAACCACGACTGCTGCGCGGCTTCCTAGCTGACTTGTTCCTGGGCCAGAGCGAACAGTGGTGAGTCAGGAGCAGGAGCGTGCAGATCAGCGACTATTTCAAGAGGGCTGTCTCAGCAGTGGTGGAGAACAACGTAGGCTCAGCGTCACCTACACCTGCTGTCTCCCTGCCTTCCTCCTGGGACGGGTGCTGTGAGCTGTCACTGGGACAGAGCCTGGAAGCTGCTGTTGCTGCAGGAGGTCCCGGGGGTGCACTGCTCTTTGCCAATGCCTGCAGTGCCTGGGTCGAGGCTGCCAGTGCTGGGGCCTGAGACCTCTTGTAAGGCAATGTCCTCCATCCCTGCAGACTTCACAGACACCAGACCAGGGCTCCGTGCCTCTGGGCCATGCAGCCAGCCTTTAACAGGACAATGCCCTTTTGGGGGCTCTGGGATGTCATGATCAGCAAACTCAGTCCCTCCCTTAAGGGCCTGGCAGGATCAATTGGCATAATCTGTGCTTTCACACAAACAAGCAGAGGGAGCGCCCACCTCAGCTTTGGGGGTTCAAGGATCCCCAGGAGAGAGCCTGAGCTGCGAACATTGGGCTTGAGTTGTCCAGGTGAAAAGTAGAAAGAGGGGCACCCCACCGCAGAGACGCAGGTGAGGCCAGTCCCTGTCCTGCACTCACCTCTCCTGCACTCACCTCTCCTGCACTCACCTCTCCTCAGGATGCAGGCCAAGTCCCAGGGGCAGGACTCTGGCTGAGCTGCGGGGTGGACTGTGCTCAAAACAGCACTTCCCCTCTGGGCCCTGGACTACGGGGATATCCCCTGGCTCCCTGGCCTTCCCTGAAAGCCCTTAGTCTGCTGTGCAAATAGCCCCATAGGTCTCTCCACAGGAGCTCCTGGAACACCAGGTCCACTGCCTTGGGGGTTTCCCAGCTGAGTCCAGCCCCCTGCAGGTCCCCAATGCCCCTCCCTCCAGATTGCACTTGTAGTACACACAGCACCCAGCCATAACACCAGAGTAGGAAAGTCCTGTATAAGGAGTTCTGGCTCGCTTGTTTTCATAATGTACTTTGTGTCTTTATTAAAACATCTCTTATCAACATCTTCCAATTTCGCCATTTTTCCCAAGGCTTGCTTTTATGACAGTAAAAGCAGAGATACTCATATCCCGTGGCCTTCCTTGCACACTTGGCCTTCTCTGGCAGTGACCGGCATCATCACTGACCCTCTACACATGCCAGGCAATGGGACTATCCTGGCATCCAGTTTCCCCCTCCAGGGGTCTGCATGGGCAACACCATAGTGATTTTGGTCCTGATAATTGGCAGGGATGGTCCGTGCATTGCAGGGGTGTTGAACAGCTCCCCTGGCCTCTACCCACCAAGTGCCAGTAGCACTTCTCTCTGGTTGTGACAACCAGAAAGTTCTCCAGAATCTGGAGGATTCAATCACCCCCAGTTGAGATATACTGCGTGGTCTTTATCTTCTAGATCTGTTCACTTTTCTTTAATGCCACCTTCACCACTCCGTCAGGTGCCCTCGCTGGCGGCTCCATTTCCAGTCTCATCCCCTCTACATCTCGTTTGCTATCCCTTCTGCAGCTATGTTCATTTTTCATTTTTCTTTTCTTTTTTTGTTTTTTTTTTTTTTTTTTTTTTGAGACAGAGTCTCGCTCGGTCACCCAGGCTGGAGTGCAGTGGCGTGATCTCGGCTCACTGCAACCTCCACCTCCTGGGTTCCCGCCATTCTCCTGCCTCAACCTCCAGAGTAGCTGGGACTACAGGCGCCCGCCACCTCGCCCGGCTAGTTTTTTGTATTTTTAGTACAGACAGGGTTTCACCGTGTTAGCCAGGATGATATGTTAATTTTTCTAACATTGTCCAATCGTGTCACCTTTTGCTTAAAACGTTTCAGTAGGTTCTCATTGCCCCTAAGTCAAAGGAACATATCATTTGCACAGACCCAAAACCCCATCTGGTGAGACACCACATCCCCCCAGCTTCGTCGTGCCCCCTGCTTTTCATGCTCATGGTCTTCGAACTTCAAGTGCTCTTGTTCTCAGGCTCTTCCTGCATGTGGAAGGCTCTCCTCTCTCCTGTTTATCACTTAATTTAGTTGACGGGGTGGAGAATGTGACTTCATTCCCTAGCATCATCCTTATTCCTGCACTCTGCACCCAAGGCCTTTTTTTTTTTTTGAGACACAGTCTCACTCTGTCACTCAGGCTGCAGTGCAGTGGCATGATCTTGGCTCACTGCAACCTTCACCTCCTGGGTTCCAGTGATACTTCTGCCTCAGCCTCCCAAGTAGATGGGATTACAGGCACCCACCACCACACCCAGCTAACTTTTTGTTGATGTTGTTGTTTTTGTATTTTTAGTAGAGATGGGGTTTCACCATGTTGGTCAGACTGGTCTCAAACTCCTGACCTCAAGCAATCCACCGGCCTTGGCCTCCCAAAGTGCTGGAATGACAGGCATGAGTCACCATGCCAGGCCTGCACTCAGGGCCTTTCTACCCCAGCACCATTCACATTCTTGTGAGTGGAGTGGGGAGGCAGAGAGAGAAGGCAGAATTCTCCAATGAAACATACTTGGGAGCTGTTGAAGCATCATGCTGTGTGCAATGGCTCATGCCTGTAATCCCAGCTACTCAGGAGGCTGAGGTGGGATCATATGAGCCCAGGAATTCAAGACCAGCCTGGGCAACATAATGAGTTCCTGCCTATAAAAGAAAAAAAGTTCACCGAGGGTAGTTTCCAAACAAAGGGCCTTTGTTTGCAAATCTTCACAGGTTAATTTGGTTTCAGTCCAGACACACGTTTGGAAGAAGAGAAATGCTAATTTTGTCTGAATTGCTAAGAAGGAAGGAGTCTTCAAAGTCACAGACTGATGACAGTACAAGTAACCAATGAGCAGAAGGTGGGCCCTTAAGGGGCAAGCAGGTTGCACCTGAACTAGACAAGACACACCTGAGCAGGCTCTGGGCTCCATGGTTGGAGTGATGAGGCAGCTGATCCCCACCCAAGCCATGGCACCTGGTATCCCAGGTAGACCTGGTGCATTCAAGGACTTAATTATAATTTTTAATATTTTTCTTAAAACATATTTATTGTTTCTTTATTGTATAACTACATATTTATGGCCCCAAATTAAAAAATAACAAAATAGAAGCAAATTAAAATCACTTATAATTTTGCCTCACAGAGTATCTGTTAACAATGTGGTTCATTTCCTTTAAAAAAAAATATTAGACGTATACGCTCCATATTGTTCCATAGTCTGTTTTTGCACTCAAGCGTTCATTTCAGCATTTCCCATTGCTGCTTCTGAGTCTCTGAAAACATGATTTTCACGAATGCACTGTCCCACTTTAAGGATGGAATTAAATGGTCTAGGGGCACTGATATTGCAACAAAAATTTAGAGCTCTAGCATTTGTAAGGAATTAAGGTCTTCTTCCTTGTCAGAATTGTTTAGGAATGTGTTTAAAGTTTTGCAAATTATTTTTGCTTTGTTTTGCTTAAATTTTAGCTATAATTTGTAATTTAATTACAAAGTTTATAAAACATCTATACAATGAGGCCTTTTTTTGTAATACTAGATGTTCTTATCCTCTGTTTAATAGTCACTTTTGAAAATATTCTTTAGTTGCTTGAAAGAAGGTACATTTTTTATTGTTTTGAGGCTCTAAATTTGTTTTTAGGTTATGCCCTAATTGGCCATATTATTTTATTATCCAAATTTTCTATGCTTCTTAAAGTCTTCTATACATTCCTTGACTTGCAAAGGAAACCTTTTGGTCTATTAAAATCTCCTACGACAAAATTTTTTTGTGTGTGAATTTCTTCTGAGATTTTAAACTGTATCTACTTTACAGATGTCAATGCTGTATAATTTGGCACATAAAGATTCATGAATGTTGTAATTTCATCATGACTATATTTTTACTAACATGAAACAATCTTTTCTGTTTATTTTCTCTTGCATATTGTTTTTTCTGATGTCATGTTTTAAACTCCTGATTTATTTTACTTATGTATGTCTAACATGTCTTTGTTCATCTTTTAAAATAATCTATTTTGGGGCCAGACACAGTGGCTCATGCCTGTAATCCCAGCACTTTGGGAAACTGAGACGGGCAGATCACTTGAGGCCAGGAGTTTGAGACAAGCCTGGCCAACATGGTGAAACCACGTTTCTACTAAAAATACAAAAATTAGCCAGGCATAGTGGCATGAGCCTGTAATCCCAGATATTCGGGAGACTGAGGCATGAGAATCACTTGAACCTGGGAGGTGGAGGCTGCAGTGAGCCTCCACTGTGAAGATCTGCAGTGAAGATCATGCCACAGCACTCCAGCCTCAGCGACAGACAGAGCGAGACTCTGTTTCAAAAAAAAAAAAGAAAGAAAAGAAAAGAAAAGAAAAGAAAAGAAAAAAATCTATTTTTTCCTTTTGCTTTCGGTGAGTCTCATATCAATGACACACACTTACATTTCCCTTTCAATCCAGACTTAGAGTCTCTGAAAAAGAGACTTTAACTGTTTTGTCTGTTGTCTCAAAAAATATGTTTGCTGTTACTTTTGCCATCTTATTTTTCTGCTCTGTATCTTTTTAATGGATGTTTGATTTTTCTGTTATTTTCTGTCTTTTGCTCTATAGACTACATTTTATTTTCTTTCTATAATTTGGAAGATACATATTCTATTTTTAATTGTACTAATATTATCTCTAAGTTATAAGATTCTTCACCATCTGTCCAAACCCTGACATCTCTTGACTGACTTCGTATCTGCTAAAATGATATCCCTAGACCACATTTAGAATCACACTGTAGCCACCTAACACACTGAGCTGGGCTATAGAAATGTCTAGCACATGCCCCGTGATCCCCTCACTGTTCACTCTGTTGCTAACAGAATTCTCTTCTCAGATCCTTAGCAGGAGGGAGGACCATTAGCCACATTTCTGGTGTTTATCCATGTGGGGTCTCCTCTTGCCCCTTCTGCCTGGAGGAGAAAAGTATTTTAATGACCAAGGACCTCTGCTTCGCTTTGGGGGTTGCACTCTTTAAGATGTACAGATTAGCAGGACTGTTGTGGTTGGGGTTAAAGAAGTGGCCCTCTTTGCCTTGGGATGCAACTCCATCTTGCTTGGAGTTTGGTACTCAGCTTCTCCTGGGCACTTGCGGGGCACCTCTGCGGTGGGCTTGGCTCCCTCTTGTCTGACCTTGGTGCTCTGCCTCAAAGCTGCATTGTGCATCAGCTAATGAGAGTTTCTCAATCTGTCCTCATCTGCACTGCTATTGGCAGAAATCCTTCCTAGACTGTGGCCAAGCATTAATTGGTATTCTTAGCTTCTGGTGCAGTTGCAATTTTGCAATTTTGCATGTGCCTTCAATGGTGTTTTAATGGGAGGATGGGAGAGGATGAATCAGGCAATCAGGCACCTGCTATGAGCCACCATATTAATCTGAGAGTCTGCAAGTTTGGCTCTGAATGACAGAAAGAGAACCATGGTGCTTTCAGTGTTATATAAAGCTCATGGCTCTCATTTCAGCCGATTCCATAGTCCAGGGTTTCCTAAATAATGTGTTGAAAGGAAAGAGATAATAAAACATGCCACATTTTTTTAAAAGCAGGGGAGAAAGAGGGATTCCGTGGTCAACCAAACTGGAGAAATCATACACTCTACGCCTCTCGCACATTCAAGTTAAAACCTGGTGTGTTCAAAACTAGAAGTGTCCTGCAGAAAAAAAAAAAAAAAAAAAAAAAAAAAAAAAAAAAAAAGAAAGAAAGAAAGAAAACTGATTTAACATTGTTTAGTCCATCACATCTCAGTACTTGACTTTGAAACCTTTCTGGTAGAGTCCCTGGGAATGTGTAACTGAACTGGTGTTTTTCCAAAGTACAATGTGGGGATCAATGGTCAGTGTGAGCATAGGAGAGTCTGGGAGAGAGGGCAGCTCTGCTCCTCCAGCCCTTGCCCAGGTTTCACCAGATCCTGAAGGTGCCAGACAGACTAGCTAAGGACACATGGCTTGACCATTCTTTGATATTATTCACTTTACTTAGATCTTCAGAAAACAAAATGCCTGAACCATATTTTTTTAACCTTCCATGGAGCCAATGCTACTGATTTATAATTAACAATGTAGTTTTAAGCTTCATAGAGAATGAAATCAAGAAGCTTTTATTTACATGGCATCTCTATATCTTATATAAAACAACGAGCAAAGGTTATACTAGTGTTACCCAACATCCAAGAATAATCATCAGAAATACATTCCATCAGAAGTGTAGTTTTGTTATGAACACAGGTAAATGTGTCTGATTTTACTTTCTGGGTATCATCTGTGTTTTGCTTTTAGCCTTGGTTACCAGGAAACTCAGAAACAAATATGATATCCTGTTTCCAAGACACTTTCTCAATGCTACCTGGAAATATGGGCTTTCTTTGTTCATTTTGTATAATCTCTGAATTTTTAAGTCTTTAATTCTCCCATGTTTCTTTATTTCTTATATCACTGAAAATTCCTTTAGAATTAAACAGGAGTTACATTCTCGATCTTAATGTTTTGAACGGGCAGTTAAAGAGCAATTAGTGATAAACAACTTGATTCATAAAAAGGAAGTCAAGAAAATTTTAGCATTTCCCAGTATATGCAAATATGTCCCTAGCATCTGACGCATGAAACAACATCACGAACAGTAATGTTCACAGAGAAAAAGAATCCACTAAATCTCATTTTTCAGTGTCAGTAAAATCTTGAATTATCCTGAATTAATATGCTGAGACCCAAGATTATCCTGATATTCATTTACTTTTATTTTCATAACTGCAGCCAGTTATATTATTACTTTTTTCTTCTTCAGAAAATTTTAAACATACCCCAAAATTAAAAACTGTAATACATATCAATGTGCCCATTACCCGTTTCAGCTTCAATGATTATCATTATTTTAAAAATCTTGTCTCACATTGCTCTATTCTACATTTTTAAAAATTTTAAAGCAAATCTCAAGAATCATTTTTTATGTGTATCTCTCTCTAACAGGTAAGGACTTCTCTTTTTAGCATAACAACCATGACATTATCACATCTTAAGAAGTTAACAATAACTTTTAATATTATTTTATACCCATTTCATAGTCAAATGTCCCCAGTGTTCTCAAGAACCTCTTTTTACAGTTGGTATCTTCAAATCAGATTCTTCATAAGATTTATACACTGCAGTTTTTGTTATTTTGGAGATATTTTTAAGTATCATTCTACTATTTGGAATAAAAGGTATGTAAGGATGTAAAGGTATTTTTCTTAACTATAAAACTTGTTTGAAAATCCCACAGAATACACCATAAAATGTTTCTCTTTTGTACTAAATATTTAAATTAAATAACTAAATAAAAATCGTAACACTACTAAAAATTATTCACTATCTTCATTTTCATAAGTAAACAGAGTACCCACTAAATTTTATATTCTGCTCTTATTCCTTGGTGTTATACCAATACCATTTCCATTTTGATAGATTCTTTAAAATTATTATTTTTAACAAGTATATGTTATTTTTCTCTTGACCACTGTTGCTTTAGCCATTTTTTAGCATTTGTTAAATCCATTGCATGTATTGGAAGGGCAAATCCTAATCAAGGTCGGAAATTTTTGCTCTCTTCCTCCTTTAATCCTGTAATTGACATTGTTTATGGGTCTATGAAGGAAAAGAAGAAGAAAGCAGACAGAGAAGGAAGGAGAATAGAGAAAAGGTTGAGGTTTGCCTGAGATGCATTCGAAAGACTTGCTTTTCTTCCATTTTCTTGGGAGGGCCAGTCCTTGGAAATCATGTGCTCTTTCTTCTCTGAGACTAGTTGTAACTATAGAAGGGGCCAAAATGTGCTGGCTCTGTGTGTTCATAATAAACCCGGGTGCCCGTCATCAGATAACCTATATGAACCCTGCCTTACCATGCAAAGGAGAAGCCTCCTGCTGTATCCCCACTGGTGATGAATTGGTATTGGATATGGAGTTCTGGAAAACCGAAAGAAAGTCAACATTTTTAATGTGAAACATGTGCAGTCTCTCATTTATCAATTAGACATCCTGGAATAACCTCGCGCTCAACGACTGGTCTTGCCAGGTTATGGTATTCAGGGAAAAACACCATCACCTCATTCGCTGTGGCAAATAAAAAGGAATATTGACAAAGACCATAATCTGAGTGCCTCTTGTGATGGCAACTATAATCAATAATATTTAGATAACAGTATCTTTTATTGTTATTAAAGAAAAATTTTCCAGGAGCGTTTTGTGCATTTTTTTTGGTTAAAATTTTTCTCTAGGATTAATTTTTAGGAACAGGATTATTGGTTTTCAAATTGAATATTTTTTAGAAAGAGAGAAAAAGAGATGGAAAGAGAAGGTTATGTTGTTTTTTCAAAAGAATAATACTGATCACCAAGAAAATAAACATAAATACAAGTCTCAGGTATGCTAGCCATTGAGGTTTTAGACAGCATGAATACAGAAATTTGGAGAGAAACACGGAAAACAGTTTTGTCACACTGAGGGTCTGAAATGAAACCTCTCAGATACATGTCTCTAACCTATTTCAATAAAAAGAGCCATGACAATAGAATTAATTAAGCCAAGGACTCAACTGGGAGGGACCTATGCAGCTGAAGCCTCCGGAGATGGGTCCAGATGTAGAGAGACCAGTAGATTGCAGGTCCACATCAAGGAGTGGCTCAGAATTATTGCATCTTAGTATTTTGAATCTGCAAAAGAGAGCACAGCTAGAAAACCCTTGGAAGTCACTTGATGATACCATTTTTATTTCTAAAGCAACAATGAACAGTATTACTTGCAATATCAGCATAATTAGGCCAACATAATTAAGATGCCCATTAACAAGAAAGACAGCTGGCACATTTTGCATTCAGATTGACATGATTCCAGCCACAAGCATAATTGATGTTTGTTCAGTAATATGGAGCTATGTTGCAGAATCTGTGAGACGATGCTTATCTGACAGCTATAGGAAGTGCAAAGTCAAGTATAAGAAAAAAAAATATGTTCCAGACAGTAGCAGATGTTCTTAGATCAAATATTTCTGTGAAAAATTGTGGTAGAAGAATCAACTGATAAAACAGAGGCTAGTTCAGTGGCTTACATCAAGATGAGGATGAAGAGGAGGAAGGAAGAGGAAAAAGAGGAAGACGAAGGAAGAGAAGAAGAAGGAGGAAAACAAGAACAAAAACAACTTTGGGAGGCTGAGGTGGGCAGATCTCCTAAGGTCAGGAGTTCAAGACCAGCCTGGCCAACATGGTGAAACCTCATCTCTACTAAAAATACAAAAAATTAGCTGGGCGTGGTGGTGGGCACCTGTAATATGAACTGCTCGGGAGACTGAGGCAGAAGAATTGCTTTAACCTGGGAGGCAGCGGTTGCAGTGAGTCGAGATCATACCGTTGCACTCCAGCCTGGGACACAAGAGCAAAACTCCATCTCAAAAAAAAAAAAAAAAAAAAAGGATAACAAAACAAACCCTCTAGGCTGAGCTCAATCTCCCCATCTTTAGTGAGGGGCTGAGGGCGCATCATCCCCAAGTCAGGGCCCTACATGTAGTTCTAGGCTGTGTGTTGCACGTTGGTAGACTGCAGGTATGTTTATCCAGAAGGCAATTTTATGGTTGGGGGATGGATTTGAAGTATTACTATCAAATAAATAAGCCAGGCCAGGTGAGGTGGCTCACGCCTGTAATCCCAGCACTTTAGGAGGCCAAGGTGGGTGGATCATCTGAGGTCAGGAGTTCGAGACCAGCCTGACCAACATGGTGAAACCTCATCTCTACTAATAATACAAAAATCAGTCAAGCGTGGTGGCAGGCGCCTGTAGTCCCCGCTACTCAAGAGGCTGAGGTAGGAGAATTGCTTGAACCCGGGAGGAGGAGGTTGCAGTGAGCTGAGATTGCACCACTGCAGTCGAGCCTGGGAGACAGAGCAAGACTCTGCCTCAAAAAAAAAAAAAAAAAAAAAAAAAAAGAGGCTGGGCACGGTGGCTCACATTTGTAATCCCAACACTTTGGGAGGCTGAGGAGGGCAGATCATGAGGTCAGGAGTTTGAGACCAGCCTGGCCAACATGGAGAAACCCCATCTGTACCAAAAATACAAAAATTAGCCAGGTGTGGTGGCAGGCACCTGTAATCCCAGCTACTTGGGAGGCTGAGGCAGGAGAATCACTTGAAACCGGAAGCAGAGGTTGCAGTGAGCTGGGATTGCACCACTGCACTCCAGCCTGGGCGACAGAGCAAGACTCCATCTCAAAAAAAGAAAAAAAAAGAAATGAGCCAGAAAAAGAAAATAACGAGGTAACAACAAAAAAGGAAGAAAGCAATTAAGAGTGAGGAATGTGACTGGAAGGAGGAAAAGGCACCCTAATCATTAATTAGCACAGCTGGGTTCTCAGATCCCAGTTGCTCCCTGAAGAGGTGAAAATAATGCCCCAAACCAAACCCTCTCCGCCACCACTACCATTTCATGTCATGTGGACTTTTGGCAGACTTCTCAGTGAATAATCAAGAATCCCACAGAACTGGCATTCAAACCCAGCCATTTTTGCAATCTGGCAATTGTCCCCATGTCCTGGCCTCCTCTGCCTTCTCCGTGTCACCCTGTCTTGCAGCTCGGCCTCTTCCTTCAGGAACTTGGTCACTCCAATGCTTTTGAGTTCTGTAGATTCTTCTGGAGGGGTCAGGGGGTGTCACAGGGGGAAGAGTCACTTTGGTACACGTTTTCTTTTTTTTTTTCTTTCTTTTTTTAACAGAGTTTTGCTCTTGTTGCCCAGGCTGGAGTGCAATGATGCAATCTCGGCTCACCACAACCTCTGCCTCCCGGGTTCAAGTGATTCTCCTGCCTCAGTCTCCTGAAAAACTAGGATTACAGGTGTGCACCACTACTCCTGGATAATTTTTGTATTATTAGTAGAGATGGGGTTTCTCCATGTTGGTCAGGCTGGACTCGAACTCCTGACCGAGGTGATCCACCTCGGCCTCCCAAAGTGCTGGGGTTACAGGCATGAGCCACTGCACCCGGCCCGGCACACATTTTCTACCATGCCCAATACTTTGTCATCTTTCTGGGCCTTCTTTTCTTTCTTTCTCTCCCTTATCACTTCCTGTCCTCTTTCTCCAGTATAAATCAAAAACTCCAAATTCTTCTTTATTTCTGGAAAGCAGTCAACCCTGCCCCATTCTATCTCCAACCCTGTGCATCCAAACCCAGCAAAGTGCTCTGCTCACCTGGGTCTTCCCAATTGCCAGGAGCAGTCTCCTTAGAGGCTGTCTTAGTCTGTTCAGGCTGCTGGAACCAAGTTTCCTAGACTGGGTGCCTTAAAAACAACAGGGTTTTATTTTTCACAGTTCTGGAAACTGGACATCTGAGATCAGAATAACAGCATAGTCAGATTCTGGTGAGGACCTCTTCTGGGTTGGGACTGCCAGCTTCTCCATGTGTCCTCACATGCACAAAGAGGGCTGGAGAGCTTTTTGAAGTCTCTTTTACAAGGGCACTAAGGCCAGGTAGGTGGCTCATGCCTGTAATTCCAGCACTTTGGGAGGCTGAGGCAGGTGGATCACGAGGTCAGGAGATTGAGACCATCCTGGTTAACATGGTGAAACCCCATCCCTACTAAAAATACAAAAAAAAAAAAAAAAAAAAAAATTAACCAGGCATAGTGGCACGTGCCTGTAGTCCCAGCTACTTGGGAGGCTGAGGCAGGAGAATCGCTTGAACCTGGGAGTTGGAGGTTACAGTGAGCTGAGACCACCACTGCACTCCAGACTGGGCAACAGAGTGAGACTCCATCTCAAAAAAAATAAAAAATTAAGAAACAAGTAAGGGCACTAACCCCAGCATGAGGTCTCTACCCTCAAGATGTAACCACTCCCCAAAGGCCCTGGTTTGGTTTTTTTTTTTTTTTCTAGACAGAGTCTCGCTCTATTGCCAGGCTGGAGTGCAGTGGCATGATCTCAGCTCACTGCAAACTCCGCCTTCCGTGTTCAAGTGATTCTCCTGCCTCAGCCTCCCAGGTAACTGGGATTACAGGCGTGCATCAACATACCCAGTGATATTTTGTATTTTTAGTAGAGATGGGGTTTCACCATGTTGGCCAGGATGGTCTAGATCTCTTGACCTTGTGATCTGCCCGCCTTGGCCTCCCAAAGTTTTGGGGTTACAGGCGTGAGCCACTGCGCCCGGCCCTGGCTTTGGCTTTGCCTCTGCTATCCCTGATTCCATGTAACTGGGACCACTAGCACCCTGTACCTACAGAATTGGTTCTGCTCCCATTCTGAGTTAGTGGGAGTCAAGGACCATGTCAACATTCCTGATCACATATCTCTTGCCATACTGACATGTGATTAGAAAGAAGTCACCTCCCCAGACCTGGAACCTAAGAGTCCTTTGGCAACCACCTGGGTTCTATATCATTCTCCTAGTGTCCCTTTGTGATGGTACCTCTGTCTACCTAATTCCTCAAGCCAGAAACCGGAAGTCGGGGGGTGTGGAAATCACCTTTTTGGTTTCCTTTTCTTTAAGATTCTGCCCTCCACAAAAGCAAATACTTGGTCAAGTCTACCTCTGGGACATATCTCCAACATGCCTGCATTTCTCCATCCCCAGACACTACTCTGGTTCATCTCTCACCAAGATTACGATGGTCTTTCAGTTGATTTGACTTATAAATGGATCTTCCCATTTATCTCAACATATACAATTCGTTCTTTTAAATAAATACAAATCCCATCTCACAATCCCACTACTAGATATATATCCAAAGGAAAAAAAATCAGTATGTCAAAGAGATGCCAGCAGTTTTGTGTTTATTGCAGCACTATCCATGATAGCCAAGACATGGAATCAACCTGTTTCCATCAACTAAAAGAAAATGTTGTATATATACACAATAAAATAATACTCTTCAGCGATAAAACTAGGGAGATCTTGTCATTTGAGGCAACATGGATGAACCTGGAGGATGTTATGTTAAGTGAAATAAGCCAGGCACAGAGATAAATACTGCATGCTCTCAAGCATATGAGAAATCTAAAAACGCTGTTCTCATAGAAGGATAAAGTAGATAGTGGTTACTAGAGGCTGGGGAGGGTGCGTAAGAGGGGGGAATGGAGAGAGACTCATCAGTGAGTACAAGGTGACAGATAGGAGGAAAAAGTTCTGGTGTTCTATAGCACATTAGGGTGACTGGTTAACAATATTATATTGCATATTTTAAAATAGCTAGAAGAGAATATTCTGAATATTCTCACCATGAAGATATCATAAATGTATGAGGTAATAAATATGCTAAATACAGGTTGAGCATTTCTAATCCAAAAATATGAAATCTAGGCCAGGTGTGGTGACTCATGCCTGTAATCCCAGCACTTTGGGAGGCCGAGGTAAGCAGATTGCTTGAGCCCAGGAATTCAAGATCAGCCCAGGCAACATAATGAAACCCTGTCTCTACAAAATATAAAAAATTAGCTGGGCATGGTGGCATGTGCCTATGGTCCCAGCTACTTGGGAAGCTGAGGTGGGAGGATCACTTGAGCCCAGGATGAGACTGCAGTGAGCAATTACTATGCCACTGCACTCCAACCTGGGCAACAGAGCAAGATTCTGACTCAGGAAAAAAAAAAATCAAAATGTGAAATGCTTCAAAATCCAAAATGTTTTGAGTGCTGGCATGATGCCACAAGGGCAAAATTCCACACATAAGTGTTCAACACAAACTTTGTTTCATACACAAAATTAATAAAAGTATTGTATTTCATTATCTTCAGGTTATGTGTATAAGGTGTATATAAAACATCAATGAAGTTTGTATTTAGACTTGTTAGACTTAGATTCCACCCCCAAGATATCTCATTATGTATATACAAATATTCCAAAATTAAAAAACAAAATTGAAATCAGAAACCCTTCTGGTTCCAAGCATTTTGGATAAGGGATACTCAACCTGTAGCCAGATTTAATCATTACACAATAGATACACTGAAACATCGCACCATACCTCATGAATATGTACAGTTGTTATGTGTCCATTTAAAATAAATAAATTAAATGCAAATCTGATCATGTTAATCTTCTGATTTTCCCTTCTATGTTTTCCTATTGATTTTAGGATAAGTGTGACTTTGTATTTGATGTTCCCTTTGGCTGTAGGCCCCTTGCTAAGCTATAGGAATGTGGCATGACAATTTCACTTCCTTCAGACCTTTGCTCAATTATCCCCTGACCACCCTGTATAAAGCTGCAGTACACATACTCTTTGCCTCCTTATTCTCCTTGCTATTCCTCTATGGCATTCATCACCCTCTGGTTCAATCCCTTCCTACCAGGGTAAGCTGCATGAGCTAGGGACCTTGTACGTTCTGTTCATTGCTCTAAGTCTCAGTACCTAGAACAACACATGTCACCTGATAGGCACACAACTAATATTTAACGAATATTGAATTAAATCAAGGTTTTAGTAGTAAGTGGTGAGACTCTGGATTTAGATTCAAGCAATCTGACCCCAGAAATCTTAATATTTATAACCTATGAACTTCCATGTACCAGGCAGCATGGTACCCATGAACTTCAAGTAAAAACACAAAATACGTTATGGAATCACACTCATGGTAGAAGCTAATTAACAGATCACAAGTAATCCACACAAGACCATGTAGACACACATGAGGTAAGTAGTAACATGTAAAGTCATTATGTAGCACTTATAGATGACAGTTTTATACACCACCAAAAGAAAACACAATTCAGTCAAAAACCTGGCGTTATTTTTGCAAGTCACCAGATAACGCCATGTGGTGAACATTTTAAGGAGAAAAACAAAAAGATGAGGTTCTGAAGGGAGGAGACTGGTAAAACCCTAGCAAGCAAATGTCCAGCCACAGCAAAACAAAGGGGAATGTTGTTGTTTGCATGTCCCATAGACAGAGGCAGAGGGTGGGGATCCGCAGAGTACCCCAACATCCC
Organism: Rhinopithecus roxellana; assembly: GCF_007565055.1. Classification (NCBI taxonomy): domain Eukaryota; kingdom Metazoa; phylum Chordata; class Mammalia; order Primates; family Cercopithecidae; genus Rhinopithecus; species Rhinopithecus roxellana. Next base: position 64,368,510 of record NC_044562.1, read on the forward strand.
ACTGGTGAAAGAAAAGAGAAAAAGGCAGGGATCTACCCTTCTTCAGTCTAACAGGTTGGCCTGGAGCCAGGCCTGAGCAAGTCACCTCAACAGCCTCCAGAAATAGAAATACCGTGGGAAGAATCCTGCCCAGGCTGCACCTCAACGTAGCGGCTCCTCACCCGCAAGATGCAAGGTGCAGGCACCATCACAGCAGAAGAATCCATTAAAGAGGCTGGATTTGAGAAAATGAACACAAATCAGTGGCTACAAAATATAACAAGGTTTGATTATTAAAAAACAGCCTAAATGTCATTGTAACAAGGAAAAGGAGAGTCGCTGGTGGGAGAAAGGAAGGATCCCCCTCAGTGGGAAGGTGCCACAAAGCCCAAAGATTCAAATTGAATCATCTAGAACCTTTGAGGAACCCCAAACTCCTGCCTAGGATGGCCCAGGGAGAAGGGAGGGGATCAGGATTGAGAGGACAGAATTGAGGGAGTCTGCGGTTTTGTTTTGTTTTGTTTCGTTTTTGTCTGAGTACTCCTAATTTTTCTACATAATTTATAACAAGAAAATTTTCAATTGTTTATTTTTAAAGACAAAAAAACATTGATAAATAAAACCCAAAGCTGGTTATCTGAGAGTTGGTTAAAGATATCTTGGTAAAGCTCATTGAGAAAAATCACACATGAAAATCAGAAATTAAGCTGGGTGCAGAGGCTCATGCCTATAATCCCAGCACTTTCAGAGGCCGACGCAGGCAGATCACCTGAGGTCAGAAGTTCAAGACCACCCTAACCAACATGGCGAAACCCTGTCTCTATTAAAAATACAAAAATTAGCCGGGCATGGGGGCGTGCACTTGTAATCTCAGATACTCAGAAGGCTGAGGCAGGAGAATTGCTTGAACCTGGGAGGCAGAGGTTGCAGTGAGTTGAGACTGCACCACTGCACTCCAGCCTGGGCGACACAGTGAGTCTCGGTCATGACAAAAAAAAAAAAAAGAAAGAAAGAAAGAAAAAGAAAAAGAAAATCAGAAATTAAAAAGGTGAGGATACTAAACTACATGAGACCAGGCAGGACAATACACCCACAAACTTTAAACTATCAATAAGAAGATATTTTTCTTGCCCATGTATTAAAGAAAAATTGTTGTTGCAAGTAAAAACTTGGATACATTTAAAACAATGTAAAAAATTACAAAACAAAAATCAAACTATAAAATATAAAACTTAAGCATTACTTTCTTCTCAAATCCCTGACCCGGGGAGAAGGGAGGGGATCAGGATTGAGGAAGAGAGCCCTGAGGGAGTCTGCGGTATTTTTGCCTGAGGACTCCCAATTTTTCTACATAATTTATAAGAAGAAAATTTTCAACTATTTATTTTTAAAGACGAAAAACATGTAGGGAATAAAGGAGAATTGATAAATAAACCCCAAAGCTGGTTAACTGAGAGTTGGTCAGAGATATTCTGGTAAAGCTCATTGAGAAAAATTATGCTTGAAAATCAGAAATTAGGCTGGGTGCATGATCCCAGCACTCTGGGAGGCTGAGGCAGGCAGATCACCTGAGGTCAGGAGTTCGAGACCACCCTGGCCAATATGGCGAAATCCTGTCTCTACTGAAACTACAAAAATTAGCCTGGAGAAGAGAGGGTATCAGAAAAATGCCACAAATTGTTTTTGCCATGAAGTCTCCAAACTCTAGCTAGGTTTAATGGTGCAACATCTGCATGTTCGTATTAGTCTGTTTTCTTGCTGCTGATAAAGACATACCTGAGACAGGGCAATTTACAAAAGAAAGTGTTTGATTGGACTTACAGTTCCACATGGCTGGGGAGGCCTCACAATCATGGCGGAAGATTTCACTGGGAAATTCATTTAAGTTTTCAAGGAAAAGAGACTTTCCATATTTTGTAAACTCTTCCAGACAACAAAGAAAATTATAGTATTGTTTTTAATGTGAATAATCTTTTTTTAATATCAGTAACTTTGACAAAGACAGCATGTTATTAATAAAATTGCAGATATCCTAAATAAAACACTTGCAAATAAATTCATAGATGTGTTACAATATTCCAGTATATCATTGAAGGCTTATTCCAAGAAGACAGAGCAATATTAATATAATGGCAGGAAGTCTATTAATGCATACTTTAAATTAAAATACAAAATCAGAAAAATATAAACAGATGCTGAAGAAGTATGTAATAAAGCTCAACTATCGTTATTTTTAACCCTCTTAACTAGATATCATAGGATGACATCCTATACCAACGAAAAAATATTATTCTTTAGAGTGAAAAGTTGAAAGCAGCCTGGCATGGTGGCTCCTGCCTATAATCCCAGCACTTTGGGAGGCCAAGGGGTGGGGGTGGGGGGGGTGGATCACCTGGGGTCGGGAGTTCGAGACCAGCCTGACCAACATGTAGAAACTCCGTTTCTACTAAAAATACAAAATTAGCTGGGTGTGGCAGTGCATGCCTATAATCCCAGCTACTTGGGAGGCTGAGGCAGGAGAATCGCTTGAACCTGAGAGGTGGAGGTTGGCGGTGAGCCAAGGTCGAGCCATTGCACTCCAGCCTGGGCAGTAAGAGTGAAACTCCATCTCAAAAAGAAAGAAAGGAAAAAAAAAAAAAAAAAGAGAGAGAGAAAAAGAAAAAGAAAGAAAAGAAAAGAAAAGTTGAAAGCATTTCCAATAAATTCAGAAATACCTGCCATTTCCTATTTTCTAATGTTGCTCTAAAAGTTCTGGGCAATGAAATAAGTCCAGAAACAGCAATACAAGGTATAACTTTTTGAGTCAAGAAGACAAAATGATCTATATTTGCCTGTGATATGATATTTGATTTGTGACTCTAGGAAACTTTAATCACAAATTAAAAACTATTAAAACTAATAGAAGAACCCATTAAAAAGAGACAAGATTTAAGTTAATGAACACGAATCCGTGTTTATAAAACAGCCTACATCGAGTTCCTCAAGGCAGGTGGCTGATCAATATGGGCTAGAAAGGGCTCCTTGCTGGGCCTTCACAAAGAGGAGTGACGGTCAGAGGATGGAAGCCTGAAGTCGCTATTTCACAGTGGATGTGGGCCAAGACATTATAAACTGTCATATTCTGAAACTGTGGTGTATTCTGAAGCCTTCTCTCTGTTGATTATTAGTGTTACCCTCTGTTTGTGTCTCCATAGAGATTATTGCTTAAAAAAGTAAGAAAACCGACCTGTGGGTTAGTCTTATGGCCACTTCCAGATGAAGCAGCAGTAAGAAGGTGTGTTACTTGGTTCACAGAGTCCCAGCCCCAGGGGAGTAGTTGGTGCAGCCCCATCTGGGCCATGCAGCCACCATAGCGAGTTGGGGGTAACAATTTGAGTCTAAGGGAGAGATCCTGGAAGCTCAGTAGGAGAAAAGTCCAGGAGTTGTTCCTGGATATATTTCCTGCAAATCTCCAGGCAAGCTCAGTTGTTTCAGGAGATGAGTGTTTCCTAAGGTATGTCCACCTGCTGCTGTTCTGTCCCCTCTCTCTAGCGTCCTTTAAAGCATGGTTGGGGTTAGAAGCAGTGTTGCTGCTTCCTGGGTTTCAAGCAGGAAAAATATTCTCATCCAGTATTGTCTGAAAGAGTGATTTTCAAAGTTGTGGATCATGACTCATTAGAGGATAGAGAATCTGTTTAGTGGATTTTGAGAAATCTTTTTTTTTTTAGTGTAACTAATTGAAGAGAGGATAAAATGCTGAAGGACTTCACATGCAGTAAGCGTATGCGCTGTTTTGGGGCATGTTGGTTTCCTGATTTTGGAAGAAGAAGGAGACGACAGTCTATACCACAGCGAGGCACAACTTCATAGACAAGGGGTTCCTGGAGAAAAAGTTGCTAGTAGCACCAGAAAGGTAGAAGCAGAAAGCCAGTACATCCCACATACCTGGAGGCACTGAGGCCAGAGCTGTTCAGGTTATGGCCTTGGTGTAATCCTTGCCTTCTCTTTTCTCTCATGCCCACATCTAAACCACATGCAAATTTTGTCAGCTTGACCTGCAACCTATATCCAGATTCCAATCACTTCTCACCATTTACTCGGCAAAGTGGCAGCTGGAATATTGATATGATTTGGCTGTGTCCTCACCCAGATCTCATCTTGAGTTGTAACTCCCACAATTCCCACAAGGGGAGGTGATTGAATTATGGGGTGTGGGTCTTTCCTTCACTGTTCTTATGATGGTGAATGAGTCTCATGAGATCTGATGGTTTTAAAAATGGGAGTTTCCCTGCACAAATTCTCTTTCTTTGCCGGCTGCCCTCCACGGAAGATGTGACTTGCTTCTCCTTGCCTTCCACCAGGATTGTGAGGCCTCCCCAGCCATGTGGAAATGTAAGTCCAATTAAACCTCTTTCTTTTGTAAATTGCTCAGTCTCAGGTATGTCTTTATCAGCAGCGTGAACACAGACGAATACAAATGTGCAGATGTTTGCACCCTTAAACCTAGCTAGAGTTTGGAGACGTCAGAGCAAAGACAACTTGAGGCATTTTTCTGGTTATTTGCCATTAAATTTGTGAGCCAGTGAACTGAAAGACAGCACACTTAAAAGAATAATTTTATTCACTGTTTTCCTTCGTTTCACTGACAACTTTCTCTTCCTCCCTGTGATGCTGTAAACCTCGTGTCTTTTGTGAAACTGTCTCTGTAATGAGACCACGGACCATCCAGCCTTGAAGCTCTCTCCTGCTTACACATGGGGTTTTGACATTATGCCTTTGGGTTTTGTGGCACAGAGATTTCCACCTCTTCCTCATGAGTCCAAGCAAGCGTGAGCTGTCTCAGCTACTTGGAGACTGACGTCAATCTTTCTGCATGAGCCAGGGGAAGCTGCCTCCTTTGTCTGCCTTGCGGCTTCTCTACTTTTTAAAAAAGGGAAATCAGCTATTCTCTGAGTCATGTTATATTTTTTGTGACCGATAGTAAACCTCTGAGAAGTATCTCCAGAAGTTACACAGTTCAAATCAATGACTTATAAAATTAAATATTATGCTCTCTCTCCTTCTGAAAGGTCCAGAAAAAGAGCATTAGATTTCAGAGAAGAATCCGCTCTTCAGATCAAGGGCTAACCTTGTATATGCAGTTGTTAGGTAAAGATAGATCAACCCAATCCACATGGCTCTAACCATCCACAATTTGGTTTTTCTGCACAAGTTCCTCTGGTTAAGAAGCCTGGGATACCCAGGGAGATGCTGGGTGATGGGCTTGCACACAGTATAATTGGCTGCTTCCCAAGACATCAGGCTGAGCACATCCATGGTTTGATTTTGGTGTCAGCCATCAGTTGCTTTCAGGTTTACAGCAATTCTCTATTTTATCAACTCAAATAAAATTACAGAAGGAAAGCTGTCAATTACTTTGCTTTCCACATTAGAGTGTCTATCCCTAGTCCTCCACCTGACACTACTGTAGGCAAACAAAGCATCTTACAAATGATGCATCATCAAGATGCACACGGAGGCCGGGTGCAGTGGCTCACATCTATAATCCCAGCACTTTGGGAGGCCGAGGCGGGTGGATCACGAGGTCAGGAGATCGAGACTATCCTGGCTAACACGTGAAATCCCTTCTCTACTAAAAATACAAAAGAAATTAGCCAGGCGTGGTGGTGGACACCTGTAGTCCCAGCTACTTGGGAGGCTGAGGCAGGAGAATGGCATGAATCCGGGAGGCAGAGCTTGCAGTGAGCCGAGATTGCACCACTGCACTCCAGTCTGGGTGACAGAGGGAACTCTGTCTCAAAAAAAAAAAAAAAAAAAAAAAAAAAAAAAATACACAGGGAACTCTTTTTTTTTAAGGACTACAGGAAAAATCAGTCACATGTTTAGCATTTTCCCTGCAACAAATTTATTATGCTGTTTCAGTGGTCAGTGGTCTGTGGTGTCTGTCCTTGGTGTCTGGACAAGGAGATGCCTGCTCAGTGACTAAGCTGGGGTTCTCCACATCAGCAAGGCCCTCACTCAGGATTGGCCAGGGATATGGACCAACACGACTGCACGTTTAGAGTCCCACAGCTTTCCTTTGCAAGATGACCGACCAGAGGTGAAGGTGGATTCTGTGGCCCTGGAGCCCAGGAAATTAACTTGTTCCTGTGTGAGTCAAACCTTGGGTTTGATCTCAGTTGTTTCCAACTGTAAGCAATTGGTCGTGTGTTCAATGCAGGGCAGGCTCAGAGCTGTCTGGTTATTTGTCCCTACCTTGCTCGGTGCAAATGTTATTTTGGAGAAAACTTTCTTTCTGCCTGAGAAGCAGGCAATGAAAGGGAGCCCCTGGTAGACAAGAGTCTCATTCGTAGGCTTTGCTAACCTCCAAGGCAGAGTCTGCACCTTGTTTCTCTGAAGCCGAATGGCACCTATTGAGTTCCTTTCTATAGCGCCTATTAAGCTCCTCTCATGTTAGTAGCACATATCACTTACCTTATTGTAACTGTTGCTTCCACCACCAGATTGTAAATTACTTGCAGGTGGATATTTTGTGTTAATTCATGTTGGTATCCCCAAACTTAACATAGTAGCCACTTGTATCAGTTACCTCTTGCTGTGTAACAAATTACCCCAAACTCAGTACCTTAAGACAACAAGCACTTATTATTGTGGCTCATGTGTCAGCAGATCAGCTAAGGGTTGGCTGCTAATCTGTCCTGAACTTGACTGACCTCAGCTGGGTTCATTCGTGCATTTGGGGATCATCTGGGGTCACTGCTCTAGCCTGGGCTTGGCTGGTGGAATTTAGCTGAGGCAGCTCTGCCCTACACATCTCTCATCCTCCTCACAGGGCCAGCGAGCTAGTCTGGGCATGTCCTTCTCATGGCCGTGGCAGATCAAAACAGAAAAAAAAAAAAAAAAAAAAAAAAAAAAGCATTAAGGTCTCTTGAGACCTAGCTTCAAAACTAGTACTGCTCTGTCACTGTTATCTCATTCTATTGGACAAAGCCAGTCTCACGATCAAGGTCACCCCCAAGGTGGGAAAACAGACTCTGCCCCTTTGGGGTAGTCACATGGCAAAGGATGAGCCCAATTAACCTAGTCGGGCACACTCCCTAACTCGTACCATTAGCAAGTTCCGGTTCAGCTTGGCCCCAGTTCTTTTCTCAGTCAGAGGGAAGTTAGCTGGGTGAGTGGCTCACACCTGTAATCCCAGCTACTCAGGAGCCTGAGGTGGGAGGATCACTTGAGGCCAGGAGTTCAAGACCAGCCTGGGCAACATAGTGAGACCGTCTCTAAAAAAGAGGGTGAGGGATTAAAGAATTCCTTCTTTGGTACAAACCCAGCATTGATCCAAGCTTGCCTCCTCAAGCCATCTGGTTAATGTCTGGCACATAGCCTGGGAGGTGATTTGAAATGGGTAGGAGGGGCTCACAATATCCAGGGATGAGACTCCTGTCCTGGAACTACTCCCTGCAAACTAGGACCTGCTGAGTCCTGAGAAATAGCACTGCCGCTCCCTGCCTGGAAGTTTACACATGCCCTGCTCTGAGATTCCTCTTTGTTATGCTCCTACCACCATCCAAATCATCCGCCATTCCTTATTGGATGTTTGTTACCAAAGGCTAAGCACAAGGGTCTTGTCTACGAGTGGAAGCCTCTTTCCTTGCCTGCACCTGAGTCTTTTGTCTGTTTTCATGAAACTGTCAAGTGTGAGGTCTTGAAACGCAGGCTTTGAATGTCCAGTCTTCAGCAGTCTGTTCTGCTGTAAGCAGCCAAACAGAAGCAAAACAAGAATAAACCTTGCTTTTTAAAAACTGCTTTCCTAAGTTTATTTCCTTTTGTCCTATTAAGAGACCCATGCGATGAGAGAACTTTCAACTGAGAGGACCAAACAGTAACAGATAATGTGATAATGTAGGTTACTTCCCTGAAATCAACCACCAAGCAAGTAGCCAAGTCCTGGCTGAAACCATGGTCACCTGATGACTAGCTAAGATTATTTTTCCTGTCCTCTGACTCTTCTCAAGGTTAATAAAATTCCTAAGAGTGACTGACGGAGGCAGGCACATCATAGTGAGGAGTGTACTATGTGTTAATGAGTGCATTTAGGAATCCTGTTGGCCCCTATCCTTTTCACATCCACATGTCTGTCCTGACTCCATGAGGCATCAGAGAGATTGTAAAAGGCAGATCACCCATACACTTAGAAACTGCATATGACAGTGGTTCTCAAAAAGTGTTCCCAGGGCATCCAAATCAACATCACCTGTTTACCTGGCCTTCACCCCACAGCTACCAAATCAGAAATTCTGGGGATAGTGTGCCCCACAGTCTATGTTTCCACAAGCCCTCCAGGGGATTCTAAGGAATATTCAAGTTTGAGAACCACTGATCTAGAGATTTCTAAGCCATCACCAGCCTAGCGGTGATGGCTTTGGTGGTATATGGGGTGACTGAAATAAAGTTTTCCTTAAATACATCAAGAAACCCTTCCCATCTCTACCAGTACTATAGTCAGACACAGGAGAGAAGGTGGAGAATGGATTTAAGAAATTTGGAGGGTTCTTACTGTTGTTGTTGTTTTAATTTGATGGGCACAGGTTGGAAACTGTGTAGAGGGCTATGGAAACACCGGAAGGATTGCTCCTCTGAGTAGTGGGACAAGATGATCAAATCAAAACCTTTTTGTGTTTTGTGACATTCCTAATATTTCAGTTCTCTCTAGTTCTTTCCTAGGTGTAGATTCTTACCTTGGTCTCTTTTAGCAATTATTCTCAGTTGTATTATTTCTGGCACAGAATATGTCTAACCCCAAAAGAGAGCACATCAGTCATGCAATATTGATGCTAGGTGACACTGGTTGACCCCACGTGTGGCCCTGGGGAAGGGAGGGACTCCCCATTGTGTCGAAGATGCCTGCCAGGGAGCACAAATGTGAAGCTGATTCAGCAGAGGCAGGGCAGATACTGTTTACTCCCTCCTTAAAGAATCATCCTGGGTTGGCCGAGTGCAGTGGCTCATGCCTGGAATCTTAGCACTTTGGGAGACCAAGACGGGCGGACCATGAGGTCAGGAGATCGAGACCATCCTGGCAAACGCGGTGAAATCCCGTCTCTGAAAAAATACAAAAAAAATTAGCCGGGCATGGTGGCGGTCGCCTGTAGTCCCAGCTACTTGGGAGGCTGAGGCAGGAGAATGGTGTGAACCTGGGAGGTGCAGTGAGCCAAGATGGTACCATTGCACTCCAGCCTAGGTGAGCGAGACTCCCCCTCAAAAAAAAAAAAAAAAAAAGAATCAGCCTGGGTCGCCTCTTCTAGGCAGGCCACCATGTGCTTACCTCTTACCTCTATGGCATTAGTTGTCATCCAGTGTTAACAAGATAATACGCCTTCTGAATGTCTGTTTAGCTCCCATCTGCTCTGAGTCCTTGAGCAGAGGGTTCATGATTCACGCTTTTGTATTCCAGCCTTGAAGGTTTTTTGTTTCTTTGTTTGTTTTGTGGGGTTTTTTTTTTTTTTTTTTTTGGATTTTGTTGATTTACAGCTTTTTTTTTGCTTTTACATTTCAGAGGATTACACAATTACATTTTCTTACTTTCTGACCTGCAAACAGATTCCTTACATGGAATTTTTTAAAAGTTGTCAAATTAGGTACATCCAAAATGCAACAATTACACATACGACAACTAATTCACAAAGTGCAGTTTTACTGGGATATATCCTAAGAATTTAGGAACAGCCAGTCAGGAGAAATCTGACCAAATTTAGCAATCAGCTATTTACAAATCCAAAATCAAAACTGTCTAAATCCCCAAATCAGAAGCTTGAAAGTATTTATTAAATCCCCACTGGACAAAAGAGAGTGATGACTAAAACCTATCCAGTCTTGATAGTTTTAACCCCAAATACTGGGCTATTTCCCCAGTCTGTACTGAATGGCAAGCATCTTTTGTCAAACGCCTAACCATCTAACATTTACACCATTGTGAGCATAGAAAGGCTAAGTGTTCATTAATTAAAAAACAAGTAGTCATTATATATCCACACTATTGGTGAAACCCCATCTCTACTAAAAGTACAAAAATTATCCAGGTGTAGTGGCAGACGTCTGTAATCCCAGCTACTCAGGAGGCTGAGGCAGGAGAATCACTTGAACTCGGGCGGTGGAGGTTGCAGTGAGCTGAGATCACGCCACTGCACTCCAGCCTGGGCGACAAGAGTGAGACTTCATCTCAAAAATAAAAGATAAATAAAAAATAAAAAAAAATCCGCACTATTCCCCCAGCCCACCAAGCCCAAATATGCAATCTGTGTCATATAGTGACAGGCTATATTTCATACATATGTATAGATAAACAGGATTAGATACAAAAGGCAATTAACAATCCCTACAAAAATTCCGTTTCAGTTGAGGCTATGGCTCCTATGCCTTGAGATGGTTTTGGACTTCAAAACTGAAAAACGCTGCTAAAATCTCACTTCCTTAACACAAAAGTTGATTATATGTTCAATTTAAGCTTCTCAGTCTAAAAATGATTATAAGGTAAGTTTTTAAAAGCCAGCCATCCAGCCCTGAAGGCTTAACACCGTCAGTGACCATACATCGGTGCCCAGTCCATGTTTGCTGAAGGAACAAATGACCCAGAAAAGCTTTTCAGACTCCATGCCTGATAGAGGGGAGCTAGGGAGACTTTGAACAGAAAACCAGATTAGGCTGCCCCTTACCTGTGTTTGCAGCAGGCATAACCAGTGAGCAATTACTAGAATCAGCCTCCTCAGGGAACCCCAGGTCACAACTAGGGAAAATGCAAGATCACTCATCTAAGCAGATGAGATAAAGAAAATCCAAAACAGAAAGGTAAATGAAATGCAGGCTTACCAGAATATGTAAAGCAATACTTTGTGCCTATGACTGCTTTTAAAATAATTTTTATTTTTTGTTAATTCAAACTTTTTTTGAGGTCATTGTAGATTCATATGCAGTTCTAAGAAATACAGCGAGACCCTATGCACCTGTTACTCATTTCCTCCAGTGAAACTCTCGCAACGCTACAGTACAACAGCACGGTCAGGATACTGACATTGATGCAATATCTTTAGATTCTGTGTTCTGGGCACCTCACCTGCCTGTCCGGTTCTGGCCCTGGAGATCACTCTTAAAATAGACATCTGGGAGGTACCCATTACTAGACTAGATTAATTGGGAGTCATGAGTTTCAACCTAGGGAGTTTTAAGATTTTTAATAAGGAGATGATTAGGTGGTTTATTTCCAGGTTACAAGTAGCCATGCCCATGATGAGGGTGAGGACAGAGCAGTGGTGCCTAGTGATAGGACCTGCTGGAAGAGGGCTTGGAGGCTCCAGGTGCATTCACCTCCACCAGCCAGCCTGGTGTCTGCATGAAGGAGCCAGGAGGGGATGGGGGCCAGATCCCAGCACACACTGGCCCTGCTCGGTCCTGGGGTGCTTGGATGGAACAAGATTTGAAATAGTGAGCATTAAACTAGACCAGCTATCTTACCGAGCAGGGATTCAGGGGCTCTGAAATAAGAGGGAAGAGGCGCCAGGGAGGCGAGGGAGGTTCATTTGAGCGGCTTTGTAGCAAAGCCATATGGCAGTGGGAGGGAGGTCAGTCATGCACAGCCTGGCTCAGTCTCTGGAAGGAAAGACGTGGTCCCTGGTGTGTGCACCTCTCCCTAATGCCGCCTCCTCATCACATGATAGCCGCCACTGCAAAATACACAATAAAGTACCAGTTCCCCCGAATCACAGGTATTAGAGAAACCAGCCTCTGGGGGGCTTGGTTCCTGCAAGGACTGGCTTCAGAGGGACACCCAATTTACTACTCTTGCAACCTGGGCTAGACCTAAGGACGTGGGTGCTTCACTGACTTCACTCTTTTTTTTTTTTTTTTTTTTTTTTTGAGACGGAGTCTCGCTCTGTCGCCCAGACTGGAGTGCAGTGGCTGGATCTCAGCTCACTGCAAGCTCCACCTCCTGGGTTCACGCCATTCTCCTGCCTCAGCCTCCCGAGTAGCTGGGACTACAGACGCCCGCCACCTCGCCCGGCTAGCTTTTTGTATTTTTTTTTTAGTAGAGACGGGGTTTCACCATGTTAGCCAGGATGGTCTCGATCTCCTAACCTCGTGATCCACCCGTCTCGGCCTCCCAAAGTGCTGGGGTTACAGGCTTGAGCCACCGTGCCCGGCCTGACTTCACTCTTGCATGTGGTTTGCTGTTGTTTTTTTGTTTGTTTTTTGAGATGGAGTCTTACTGTGTCACCTAGGCTGGAATGCAGTGGTACAGTCTCAGCTCACTGCAACCTCTGAGTCCCGAGTTCAGGCAGTTCTCCTGCCTCAGCCTCCCAAGCAGCTGGGATTACAGGCACCTACCAACCTGACTGGCTAATTTTTGTATTTTTAGTGGAGATGGGGTTTTGCCATGTTGTCCAAGCTGGTCTTGAACTCCTGACCTCAAGTGATCTGCTTGCCTCAGCCTCCCAAAGTGCTGGGATTACAGGCATGAGCCATGGCACCCAATCCATTCTTGTGTTTATAAAGAAATATTTTGTATAAAACCACCCACAGTTGTTTAAATTTCTCTTTCCAAGTGAAATGGGATTCAGCTAGAGCATGAGGATAACTTCTGTCCCCTCTGACTCCTTCCAGCAAGAGGGAGGTTAAAAGCCAGGACCCAAACCAGTGCCACAGGAGCTGTGGACTGCATCCAAACACAGTGGGAAACCTAGAGGGCAGAGATGTCACCCCCAACAGAAGGCGGCTGTGCAGGAGATGTGCTGGGTTTGTGCCTGGGAAAGGGAGTCTGCAGGGCTTCTGAGCCCATGGGGTCTGTGCAACCTCAGGTGGTGGGACTCCCTCAGCTTCTAGCACCACAAAGACAATCAAAGAAAGTGGCAGGAAAAGAAAAGGTGCTTTTGAGGGAAAAGGAGTGTAAGAAAAAATGAAGGCACATGAGGGGTTTATGATCTCAACCCAAAATACTGTGTCAGCAGAGAGGCCCCGGCCGGGCCCTGCTGAGAGCTAGAACTGTCCTTCCTTGGCCCAGGCCTCTGTTGCTATGGCTGTTTGGCAATTTTTACTTCTTCAGAACTATAATTACCTGACTTTAGAGGAAAACAAAGGGAGGGTCAAAGAACAATTGGGAAAGAAAATCCACATGCATGGCTGGCAGGACATTGTGAACTGGAATTTCTGCCAAGAAGTTGTGTGCAGGTGTATCCATTTGAGTACATGCGTGCATATGTGAGCACCAGTGTCTGTGCGTTTGAGGGTGTGTGTTTATGTTCATATGCGTGTGTATACGTCTATGTGTATGCATGTGTCTGCATCTGAGTGTGTCTGCAGAAGTGTGACTGTGTGTGTAAGTATGTGCATGTACGTGTCCATGGGTTTTCCCATGGTGACTGTGACTTTGTGCGTGTGTACGTGTAAGTGTGTGCATGCATACGTCTGAGGGGGTGGGCAGATGGGTGTCGGGGTGTGCAGAATGGAGCAGAATCAAAAAGAGAACCAGAAGCAGGACCCCTAAGCAGAGGGCTGACGCAGAAGTAGATGTTAAGGCACTATGCTCTCGGCGGGGCCGGGGGGGAGGGGAGGCGGGTGCCAAAGTCCAAAGTCAAAATGCCCCCATTTTCTTGCTGTGACATTTGCTGGGAACCAGAGCCTGATGCCAGCATCCGGTGGACAGCTTGGTCCTTTCTCGCCGGCAGAAGTGAGGCGGTGCAGTCCTTTAGCCTAAATGCCTTGACAGCTGGGTCTGCAGGAACCCGGCCTCCAGATTTTCCCTTTTCCCCACATCTCCACATCTTGGTGATGTAAGAGTTTAGCATCCCTGGCCACAGCACGCTAAAAGCTGCTGCACTTCTGCTTTGCTTGCACGGGGCTTTCAGGTTTTAAAGCGCACACTGGAAACCTTTCAAAAGTTGCCAGCCAAGTTGCCATCTTTGCCTTTCTGTTAGGGTAATGGGGTGTGTGTGTGTGTGTGTGTGTGTAGAAGGAGAAGCTGAGAGACTAATGACACTAACCTTCAAGAAACAGGCAGAGGGACAAAGAAACAACAACCGTCCCTCACCTTCATGTTTCTAAAAACCCTCCTGCTGTTGTCTTCACCAGCTTCATATCTAGGTCAAGTGATTTAGGGCCAGGCTACCCTGTTTCTAGCCATAGGAAGGTCAGTGTGTCGGTCAGCTACTGCCACAAAGACACTGTGCAAATATTATGCCAAAGCTGTGTTACGATTTATTTCATGACATTATTTTATTTATTTTCAACAACTGGGCTGACCTAGTCAGCTGCACCCTTACAGAAGACTGGGACCGTCCTGGAGACAGGGGTTCAAGGTGTGCAAGGGACTTCAGCTGAGGGACATCAAAGGCTGGTTTTGGAGACTGAGGGGTCACAGGACAAGGAAGCGGCAGCCTCCAGGAGCTGAGGGAGGCCCCTGGCTGACAGTCCTCAGGGAAACAGGGACTGCAGTCCTGCAGCACAAGGAAGAAGTTCTGCCAAAAACTTAGATGAGCTTGGAAGCAGATTCTCCCCCAGGGCCGCATGTGTGAGTGTGAGTTGAAGATGGCAGACACCCTGATCTCAGTCTTTTTTTTTTTTTTTTTTTTTTTTTTTTTTTTTTTTTTGAGACAGAGTCTCTCTCTGTGCCCAGGCTGGAGTGCAGTGGCACAGTCTCGGCTCACTGCAAACTCTGCCTCCTGGGTTCACACCATTCTCCTGCCTCAGCCTCCCAAGCAGCTGGGATTACAGGCGCCTGCCACCATTCCCAGCTAATTTTTTGTATTTTTAGTAGAGATGGGGTTTCACCGTGTTAGCCAGGATAGTCTTGATCTCCTGATCTCATGATCCATCCACCTCGGCCTCCCAAAGTGCTGGAATTACAGGCATGAGCCACCGCGCCCGGCCCTGATCTCAGTCTTGTACCACCCTGAGCAGAGAACAGAGCTGAGCCCTACCTGGGCTTCTGACTAACAAATCTGTGAGCTAATATATGGGTTTTGTCTTATGTGGCTGTTTTGGTGGTAATTTGTGACACAGCAATACAGTCTGGCTACCTTATTTGAAGGAGAAAGAAAAAAATACTGAGGAAGCAAAATACAAATTAATATCTTACTCAGTTAGCCTGCACACCTGAATTGATACCTGGTCTCCCACAATGGATAGAAATTGCTTGCCTAACTTATCATACCTTCACCAGCATTGAGTTTTATAACTTTATTTCAATGGTTGACAAACAAAAATGTCAACTAATTGTTATTTCAATTTGCATTTCTTTGACTTCTAGTGAGAAACACCCCTTTTCCTAGAATTCTTAGCACAGCGGCTGTCAGGAGCAGGCTTTCTTAATTTGTAGCTGGATGGATTTTCCATTTACCTTTTACAGCTAATTTCTCTGTTTCTACAGAACTTCCTTCTCATTAGGTACTTTATAAATATATGCAGAATAAATGTTCAAATTAATAAGTACTGAACGAAGAAATGAGTCTTCAACAACAGGCAGGGACTTTTGCTGCCGAGAAATGGAGTGTCTTGGTGACAGGACAGGACTTCAGAGTGGCCAGGGAATCCCAGCTCTATAAAGCAGGGGCCCTCCTGACATTCAACCTTCCTCGGCCATGTCAGTCTGTGAGGTAGGTGGCCAAGCAGTGGCCATTGAGGAAGAAGCAGTTAGGAACAGATGAAGAGCTGAGTGTGGAAGGGGAGTTGGAAGTCACCGTGGACAGATGGCTGCAGCCAGTCTGTTTGCTCTGGGCTGAATGGTTGAGAACTGAGGACACGGTGGCTGCTTTAGTCCACTGCTTTATGCCATGAAAGATACAAGATTAGGTCAGAGTTATGATTTGTTGGAAAATACTTTTTTTTTTTGAGATGGAGTCTCGCTCTGTCACCCAGGCTGGAGCGCAGTGGTGCCATCTTGGCTCACTGCAAGCTCCGCCTCCTGGGTTCATGCCATTCTCCTGCCTCAGCCTCCCGTTTGAGACAGAATCTTGCTCTGTCACCCAGGCTGGAGTGCAGTGGCGCCATCTCGGCTCACTGCAACCTCCGCCTCCCGGGTTCAAGAGATTCTCCTGCCTCAGCCTCCCGAGTGGCTGGGACTACAGGCGCCCGTCACCACGCCCGGCTAATTTTTTGTATTTTTAATAGAGACAGGGTTTCCCTGTGTTGGCCAGGATGGTCTCCATCTCCTGACCTCATGATCCACCCACCTCGACCTCCCAAAGTGCTGGGATTACAGGTGTGAGCCACCATGCCTGGCCAGAAAATACTTATTATTTCTTTTCAACAAGTTCACTTGTTTAGACACTTATTTTAAAAGTAACATATTTACTATTTAAAATACTTCAAACAGTTTAGGAGTGCAGTATATATTTTCACCCCTTAATCTCACTTCCTCCAATAGTGAGCTTTGATCTATATACATAATATTGAAAGAAAAATGGATCGACCGGCGCAGTGGCTCACGCCTGTAATCCCAGCACTTTGGGAGGCCGAGGAGGACAGAACACGAGGTCAGGAGATCGAGACCATCCTGGCTAATACGGTGAAACCCCGTCTCTACTAAGAAAAATACAAAAAATTAGCCAGGCGTGGTGGTGGGCGCCTGTAGTCCCAGCTACTCGGGAGGCTGAGGCAGGAGAATGGCGTGCACTCCACCCTGGGCAACAGAGCAAGACTCCATCTCAAACAAAAAAAAAAAAAAAAAAAGAAGAAGAAACAGAGAAATGGATCAAGGATCAAGCTGTATGTACTGCCTGCAACGTATTTTGTTTTCACATAACAAAATATCATGGATATATTTTCATAGACACAGATTTCAGATCAGGAACTCAGGATCCATAGACTCTCAAAGATCTCCATGGATATACTTGAGAATCTCATGGGCCCTGAAGTTATATGTACATCTTCAAGGGCTTGCAGGCATTCCATAAGTATCCAGGCATTCTATCAACCCAAAGATATAAAAATCAAACAGCCCCATACCATTTTCAAGTCTTTTTTTTTTTTTTTTTTTAACATTGCTGTGCCTTTTATGAAATTACCTCTAAATGCTAAATACCTTCAAGTTTAGCATCTCTAATTCTGTAACCTACACAAGCCTTGTTGTTTATCCGGGAGATTAAGAGTATTTATTAAGTCAAAGCAGCGATAAAAAATCCCAACTTGTTTTCCCCCTTTCCTCTCTTCCCTCCCATACATCTGAGCAGGGGACACTGGGGGACTTGGGAACTCATTTTAGATTTGTCTATCTGTCCTAGTCTTGTTGCTGACTCTCTGTGGATTTGGTTGTTTCTGTCTCAGTGTGGGCACCATTAAACAGGCAATGGGTTAAACATCAAAGCCTGGGTCCTCATTGACCAGGTCTCTGGGGACTCCACCCACTGAGATTTGCACTCCCCCTCACAGGGCAGTGTCTGTACGACTTGTGAGGCTGCCCCCATGTGAACAGCAGCCATGAGGTGGACCATCTCTTCCCCATATGTGGCTGTGCCGGGTTGTAGGGAATGGTGGGGTGAAAGAAGACCTAGCACCTCCTTAGGAAATACTAGTTTGAATAATTTGTTCATTCAAGATTGAAGCTTGGGTTTTGCTAAACTGCGCTTTGGGGCGACAGAGTGGGATGGTGTGTGAGTGCAGGTATAGGACTGCCAACGCAAACCATGGGCCCCTATTTGGGAATGAACACGCTTTCTTGCCTTGAATGCCAGTGGCTTGCCTGAGATCCTGGAGTGCATAACAGGGTGCATAAACCAAGGCTCCAAACTCCACAAACTGGAGCAAAGTTGGTGCATCAGTCTGAGTCCTCTGAGAAGCAGAAGTCAAGACTGGAATGAGACGCACATGAGATTTATTGGACAAGACGTCGGTGGAGGATAGAGAGGGGCAGACAGGAGGAGGCAGAGAGCCTTCAGATCTTGAGACAAGTCTGACTCCTTTGGCAGGTGAGAGGGCAGGAAGAGCCTCAGACCACAGTCTTGGATGGTCGGCGGTTCCCAGGCAAAGGCTGCTCATTAGAGGAGTCATGCATAGCACGGAATGCCCCAGTTCTGGTCCCCACACTGTGTTACATCATTGGCTGGGAGCAGCCTGGGGACACTGTGGCCTTGGTGCAAACGCCCTCTGGAGCACCCAAAGTGCAGGAGCCAGAGGAGTCAGTCTGTGCACCACTCAAGTTCTACCTGTGTGTTTGCCTGCGACACGTTCTCTTGAAGGGAGAACTGAGCAGCTCCACTGGGGACTTACACGTTATCTCAACAGGCAGATATTCCTGCTGCCACTAGAATAGACACCTCCCCATCCTGATGGAAGAGGACCTGGTTGTGCCAGAAACACACTGAGCAATTCTGGGGGCAGATGGTCATCTTGTATCTTGCCTCTGCAGTGACCCAAGAACTCAGGACCCTTCCTGGAACTGACCTTCTACCTTATAAGTCTGGAAATGTGAGCTGCTGGCCTGTCCTGAATGCATCACATGCGTGACTGGATTTTATTCAGGACATGGGTAAGATCCTCATCCTCCAGCTCACTGGTGGGGCGTTTGAAGTCCAGGGATAGGGAGTAACATTCCTGAAGAGCACAAGTGGGAAGGGGGTGCTGGGGACAAACCCAAGTTCTCAGTCCTCAGCGCCTCCACCATAAACATGTGATTCACATTTGTTTAATGAGTGAAAACTGCTTGAGGAATTGCAAACTCCTGAGTGTGAAGCAGAATGCTGAGCTACGAATGCAAAGGTGGAGACTGGGAGGACAGAGACCATTGCAGGACCCAGAGAGGCAGGTGGAGCTTAGAAACCAGGGCCAGGTGAAAGTCAGCAAAATCTAGGTGAATGTGAAATTCACTCATTCACAAAACACAGTTTAATCAACTCCCCTTGTTTCAGGCATTGCGTTGGCTGCTGGGCGCTACAGTCTCTCCCGCCTCAGCTCACAGTCTGAGAAGAGCTGAAAATAAGCCTTTGTGTCCAGGCGTGGAAACAGAAGAGGAAGCTCTTCCTGCTGCCTCCAGAGACCAGGGAACACTCCCTGTGTGAGGTGACTCATGGGCAGAGTCTACCTGGAGACACAGGTGCTCACCCAGTAAGCCGGGGAGCAAGAGACATTCCATGCAGAGCAGGCAGCATGCACCAAGGCCTGGAGACACATTCATGGGAATGTCCCATGGGGACAACTGCAGCATTGCTGGTTGAATGCAGCACAGTGGAAGGACGTGAGGCTGGAAAAATGGCAAGGGTCAGGCCAAGCTGGCCTTATCCTGCAGATGACTGCAGGGAGAGGATTTTAAGCTGGGGTGGCTTATTGCACCCCTACTTTATGGAGGCAGGCACTTGATGAAGGCACTCTGGCACTCTGAAGGCTCTAGGGAGGATCCTTCCCTGCCTCTGTCTACCACAGCGATCCGAGTTGGCAGCCAGTGTGTGTGTTGTAGAGCAGGTGGTAGGAGTGGTGGAGGGTCTGGTGTTAAACAGATAAACATGTGAGGAAGAGCCATTAAGGTAAAGACCAGGTGGCTTGAAGAGAGGTCTGGGTCACAGGTGACCCCTCTGGCAGTTGTCTGGAGGATGGAAGGGAAGATTATGGCTGGAGGCAGAAGGGGCTGCATCAGTCCAGGAGGGAAAGGGGTCAGAGTGAAATTGCTGCCAGTGGGAACACAGAGAAGGAGGCATGCTGGAGAGACATGAAGGGAGCTAGAGGATAGCCTGACATGGGGCTGAAAGAGGGAGAAGGAACAGAAATCAGGAGCCAGGCTTTTTCCCAACTGCAGCCTCCCAGACAGCTCTCTACCTCTGCGATGATGGACAAGGACTCTGGGGCTCCACTTGGGCAGGGAACGGGGAGGCAGGGAACAGGGCTGCTCTATGACCATATCATGGAGAGGATGGAGGAATTCCTCTCCATCATCCCAAGAAGAAGAGACTCCCAGGGGCATGACACTGAAGAGAGAAGCAGCAGAACCAGAGAGGGGGACTGCAGCTGGGATGGCTGCAGTCTCTACTTTGCATCAAATAGGAGCCCCAAAAGGCCTGGGGAAGGAGCACTGGCGCAGTGAAAACCCAGGTGGATGGCCACAGGGACTCCTCAGGCCACAATCCTATGGATGCAATTTAAAAGGTGTGTGTTTAAAGATCAACAAATTTGTGGCTTTCAAAACGCTTCCCAAGCCCCATGTGTAAGAGTGTCTGATCCCACACCACTGCCAACATGGTCCTCATTGGCATTTTGGGTTTTGGTTTTAAGTAAAAGCTTCTTTGGGTTTTGTTTTTCTGAAGCCTGACCTTGTGTATGTTTCCTGGGGCTGCCATAGCAAACTACCACAAACGTAGGGGCATGAAGCAACAGATATTAATTCTCGCACAGTTCTGGAGACCAGAAGCCTGAAACCAAGTTGTCAGCCAGGCCAAGCTCCCTCTGCAGGCTCTGGGGAGGATCCTTCCCTGCCTCTGTCTAGCTTCAGGTGGTGGACGGAAGTCCTTGGAGTTCCCTGGTGGGTGGATGCATCACTTCCAATTCTGCCTCCATCTTCCTGTTACCTTCCCTTCCGTGTGTCTGTTTTTCCTTTTTTATAAGGACATGAGCCATTGGATTAAGGGCCTGCTCTAATCCAGAACGATCTCATCTCCAGACTTTTAACTTAGTTGTATCTCCAAAGACCCCTCTTCCAAATAAGATCACATTTACAGGTACCAGAGGTTAGGATTCAGACACATCTTCTTTGGGGCCACTGTTCGCCCCACTACAGACATGAATGTAGAATAGTCCATAGATCCTAAATGGAGAGTTTGATGAATTCATAAACACTGAATGCACCTGTATTACCACGTGACCGTCGCTGAGAACACCATCAGAACTGCAGGGACATCCTGAATGCCTCCTCTCCACCCCAAAGCCACTTCCTTCTCCCCAAAGTCAGCCTTCATCCCGTGGTCACCACCATGATCCATGGGCTTTGCCTGGCTTAGAACTTTATGTGGATGGACTGCTGTAGACCTGGCACTGGGGTAACAGGCTCCCCGCCCTCAGTTTCTCCTAGAAGCATGCCTAGAAGCTCAAGAATTTCCACCTAATAGGGAAAGACTTAATAAGAGAGGCTAATAAAGTAAGCAAACTCTCTATGAATACACAAGGGTAAATGAAACTTCTGTTGAGAAGCATTTAACCAGTTAAAAAATATACTGAAAAAAATCCCCATTTATAATAGCACCCACAAAATAAAATAACTGAGAATATCCCCAGTAATAAAAATAAAAGGCCAAATAAAATTAAAATTTAGGCTGAAAAATATTTTTTTCAGACACAGCAGCTGTGTGTCAAAATGTAAAACTATATTTTTTAAAGTGAATAATTTTCCCAAATAACTCTGGAAGAGTAAGTAGGTAGAAAAACCTAAGAAAACTTTCTACAAGAAGAAAAATGAAGAACGTGCTCTACCAGATTCTATAGTGTAGAGTGATTCTGAATGCCACTGTACAAGAAGCGAATCAATGAACAAGTGGACTGTTCAGTAAAATCTGCTCAGTATTGGCCAGGCACGGTGGCTTATGCCTGTAATCCCAGCACTTTGGGAGGCCGAGGCGGGCAGATCACCTAAGATCAAGAGACCAAGACCATCCTGGCCAACATGGCAAAATTCCGTCTCTACTAAAAATACAAAAATTAGCTAGGCATAGTGGCATGCGCCTGTAGTCCCAGCCACTTGGGAGGCTGAGGCACGAGAATCACTTGAATCCAGGAAGCAGAGATTGCAGTGAGCCAAGATCAGGCCATGGCACTCTAGCGTGGCGACAGAGTGAGACTCCATCTCAAACAACAACTCCCCGCCAACCAAAAAAAAAAAAGAAAAAAAAAAAAAAAAAAACCTGCTCAGTATCTAACACATGTTAAAAGAGACATCACTAATGAATGCAGAAATGAAAGATTTCTCCATCAAGGATGACGAGCAAGATTTTGAGGGGAAGTATCCAGATTGACTTTATTAACACCAAAATAAACTGCAGATTGAATAGAGCTCAGTTAAGTTTTTTAAAATAGAAAAAATTAAAAGAGAATAACTCCTTGGTCTCTGGATGGAGTAAAGATTTTCTGAGCTTAGTAGTGGAAGACATTAAAAAGGAAAAGATGAATAGATTTGAGTACGCACAAAAATTATATAACAAGCATTACAAAATAAATGAAAGACAAATTATGGGCTTAATAAAACCTCACTCTTCCCCCAATAAGATTGAGAAAGGACTTAAAGTGTTATAAAATAAATTGTTCATAGGAATCAATGAGAAAAGCCAGAATATTCCATTAAATAAAGTGGCAAAGAAAAAGTTTAGGAAACTCAGAAAGATGAAATATAAACTCGTTATAAAGAAATGACAATTGGCTGGGCACAGTGGCTCATGCCTGTAATCCCAGCACTTTGGGGGGCCGAGGCAGGCAGATCACCTGAGGTCAGGAGTTCCAGACCAGCCTGGCCAACATGGTGAAACCCCATCTCTACTAAAAATACCAAATATTATCCAGGTGTAGTGGTGGGCACCTGTAATCCAAGCTACTTGGGAGGCTGAGACAGGAGAATCGCTTAACCCAGGAGGCGGAGGTTGCAGTGAGCCAAGATTGTGCCACTGCACTCCAGCCTGGGCAACAAGAGTGAAACTCTGTCTTCAAAAAAAAAAGAAAAAAGAGAAATGACAATTTAGTCAACCTTCGTAAGACTCAAAGAAAAAAAAAAAGGTGAAGAAAATATACCAAATTTTGCCTCTTCAACTAGTAATTAATGCTAGCTATTATGAAGATGTGGTAGGAAAGTCATACATTTTCATATCTAATGATTTGGGAAAATAAAATTTTACGATCCATTTGAAAATCCATTTGGCAGTTTGTGTCAAATGCTTAAAGCATTTTAATGTACTTTAAGTGGAAAAAAACCACAAGAGTTTAAATTGTATATGTAATCAACGTAGAGTAGATAAAAGTACTGGGAAAAATGAAGAAAATATTAATATGCCCAAACCTTGCAATATTACACTCTGGATACTTGGTGTTTTCTTTTCTTTCTTTCTTTCTTTTTTTTTCTTTTTTGAGATGAAGTCTCACTCACTCTGTCACCCAGGCTGGAGTGCAGTGACGCAATCTCGGCTCACTGCAAGCTCCACCTCCCGGGTTCACGCCATTCTCCTGCCTCAGCCTCCCAAGTAGCTGGGACTACAGGCACCCGCCACCACGCCCGGCTAATTTTTTTGAATTTTTTAGTAGAGACAGGGTTTCACCATGTTAGCCAGGATGGTCTCGGTCTCCTGAGCTTATGATCTGCCCGCCTCAGCCTCCCAAAGTGCTGGGGTTACAGGTGTGAGCCACCGCGCCCGGCTGGTGTTTTCTTTTCTATATATTTTTTCTAATTTTTAAATTTTTTACAATGACTTTTATTTTCAGAAAAAAAAAAAAAAAGATTAATGACAGGAAGTGCTAAGTGGATTCTATGGGCTGCTCCAAAGAAATCACTGTTGCTATATTGTAACAGCATCACAGACATTAAGATACAATGCTGAAACAAACAAACAAATATACCACTTTGCTCATAATAGAATGACAGCACATTAATCCAAGCAATAGATAGTCATTTGGTGATCTCCATGCAATCTCCCACTAAATGGAATTTTCTATATTTTATTCAACAGAAGATGTCATGTTTAGACTGAAAGGTTAGTGAGTAGGGCTTCTTGAGGCAGAGAAGCAGGAGGAGCCCCCCGACCCATCCCCCAACTCATCCCCTGGCTCAGGAGGACCATGCACCTGGACAGGAAGCCCGGGCCTGCTGTGTGGGCAGAGAAGAAGGTGGATGAATTAGGAGGTGCACAGGAAGGTAGGGGCTGGACCACTGAGAGCCACAGAGGAGCTCAGACCTGCCCCCTGTGGAAGTCGGGGGCGTGAGTGATAGAAACTCCGGAAGGATTTTGACCCAAACATGACGTAATCAGCAGTATCTGTTGGGGAAGGATCAGCAGTGCAGAGAATAAACTGAGGGATGGGGAAGGACTCACAGAGGGCGACTCCTCTGGAAGATGATGAAATTCTAAACAAGGGCAATTAGAGTCGAGACAAAACCGATAATAGATTAGAATGTCAGCTCCCCAGAGGGCTTTTTAGGGGTGCCATTCCTGTTTTCCCCTAGAAAAATAGTGGCCCAATAGTAGTATATAAATATTTGTTGAATGAACATTTGTTGAATGAATGAGTCAGTAAAAAGATATACTATATTTCTTTATCTCTCCTTCCTTCCTTCCTTTCTTCCTTCCTTCCCTCCCTCCCTCTCTCTTCTTTCTTTCCTTCCTTCTTTCTTTCTTTTCTTTCTTTTACCTACCTTCCTTCCTTCCTTCCTTCCTTCCTTCCTTCCTTCCTTCCTTCCTTCCTTCCTTCCTTCCTTCCTTCCTTCCTTCCTTCCTTCCTTCCTTCCTTCCTTCCTTCTCTCTCTCTCTCTTTCTTTCTTTCTTGACAGAGTTTTAGCTCTTGTTGCTCAGGCTGGAGTGCAGTGGTGTGATCTCAGCTCACTGCAACCTCTTAGGTTCAAGTGATTTGCCTACCTCAGCCTCCTGAGTCGCTGGGATTACAGACACATGCTCCATGCCTGGCTAATTTTTTTTGTATTTTTAGTAGAGATGGGGTTTCACCCTGTTACTCATGCTGGTCTCAAACTCCTGACTTCAAGTGATCCACCCGCCTCGGCCTCCCAAAGTGCTGGAATTACAGGCGTGATACACTATATTTCTTGTGATGTAATGCCGAAAGGGCCTGATGAGTTCCTGAATGTAAAAGGTAGTGATGGAGGATTTCAGAATAATAATTCCTCAAAACAACGACATCACTATCTCAATCAGTAAATTCATTCAATGTTGCCTCCTACATTTCTTTAAATATTACTGCATTGCAGTGATTCTGGTTATGATTCTACAGGCCATCAAAATATTTTCAAAGCCTACTTAATGTTTTTCTTGTAAATGTGAACATACTCATTGTATAGAATAAAATCCTTGCTAAGATTAATACAAAAGCTTTTTTTTTTTTCCTGTTTGGTTTTCTCGTAATTTAATTTTAGTTTTTTTCAATACAGAAGTGTTACATTTTTATCCAAACATGAAAAGGTATCCCCTTGATATCTGATACTTTCTCAAAACTGAACTATTGTTTCAATGCCAATTTCCTCATGCAAAGTGTTACCATTAGGGGAAACTGGGTGAAGGGTACACAGAATCTAATATTTCTTACAGTTGCAGGTGAATCTATAATAGCTCAAAATAAAAAGCTATTTTAAAAGCCTGAATGATTCACCTTCCTCACTGAGGATCTTTCTCACACTGTTATGTCAAAAGGAAATCTTGGATTTACATACAGCCCCTGGGAGATGGTTCGTTGTCTTGTCGTTTTTTTATAGATGAGCCCAGAAGAGATGATTGTTGCTATGCTGTTGTCATTGCAGCTTTTCTTTTTTTCAGTTGCATTTCCAAAGTAAACATGTCTCTTATTTGCAGCCTCTAACTTGCAAGATTGTCACCATGGTTATTCTTGCTGCTCCTCTGAGCTTTATCACTTCCTGTCCGGATGTGGTTTGTTCTGCTTTTAGGTTTGCCTTCGCCTCAAAGGAGTGAAGAATGAATCATTTCAGAGTGCTCTGTGAACCAACATAGCACGATGTTGTCTACCTTTATATGATTCAGTCCAAACTATATGGAAAGGTTCCTGGTTTAATTGATGGGTCCCCTGATTGTTGTTGACAACTACAGATACACAGTCCTAGCCATGTGGATGGCAAAAGCAGCCCCATGTAGGTCATCTGAGGTGGCGTTCAGGTGGTGAAGATGGGAATTGGTTGTGCAGACAAAAGTTGTGCCTGAGTCTCTTCCTGTCCTTTGCTCTCCTCCTGTTGATTCTGCGAGGATGTCTCTGGTCTCGAGGCATCCTGTGGCTCATATGGTCACCTGTGGCCCTCCAGATTTCTATCACTCCCAGGCTCATTCTGGAGACCACAATGCCAGTGGTTAGAGGGCATCTGCATCTGACCCATAGGAGGTGAGATACTCTTGGCTGGGCGTGTCTGGTTGCGTGAACACCCTATAGTCCATTGCCCTGTTTATGTGTTTTCTGTCACTGTTGCAGCCACTTCCTTCCTGGGAACTGTAGCACAGCCTCCCAGCTGGTGTCCCTGAGTCCCCTTTGGCCCGTCTCCAATCCATTCTCCACAGGCAGCTGGAGCAATCACTTCAAAATGCAGTTGATTACATCACACCCCTGCTTACTGCCTTTAGTGACTCCCAAATACCTCAGCATAAATTGAACCATGGCACGTGCTCCCCTGTCCCCTCCCCCACACATGCTTGCCAGCTAATGGTCCCATCTCTGCAGGACACCCTCCAGCTGTGTGCCTCAGGCACATGCAGGCCAGGGCCCCTTCAGAACAACTGTGTAGCAGCCACAGGCGCAGCGTGGAGCCCAGGGATTCAGAAACGGGGAGGAATTGAGCTTGGTGTCCTTACCAGTGTCCTATGAGTTTAGGAGTGTGATATTATGAGATATATATTTGGTCTTGGACTCCATTTCCTGACATACAACTCCTAAAATCCTTAGAATCTCCAAAGTGACGTCCTTTTGAATGCTGATGAGTTGGCTGATGACTGGCAGCCCCTAGGTAGCTTCAGGGTGGGGCTGGTCATTGGAAAGACCAAGGCAGGACTAGAGGGTTGAGATTTTCAACCCCACCCCCAACTCCAGGGAGCAGAGAAAAGCTGAAGGTTAAGTTGACCATCAATGGCCAGTCCTGCCTATGTCATGAAGCTTCCATGAAAACTTAAAAGGACAGAGTTCTAAGAGTTTCTAGGTAGCTGAACCCATGGAGGTTCCCAGAGAGAGTCACACTCAGGGAGAGCGTGGACGCTCCGCACTCCTTCCCCCAGACCTCGCCTATCCATCTCTTCATCTGTATCCTTTGTAACATCTTTTATGGTAAACCTAAGGGTTTCCCTGAGTTCTGTGAGCCACCCTAGCAAATTAATAAAGAGGGGGTCTTCATCAATTTATAGCTGGTTGTCAGACGTTCCAGAGGCCTGTACTAGTGACTGATGTCTGAAAGTCAGGGGTGGCCTTGGGGGACTAAGCCCTCAACCCCTGGGATCTGACGCTGTCTCCAGGTGGAGAGTGTCAGAACTGAACTGGAGGACATCCAGTTCACCCCGGTGTCCATGTCCAGGCAGTTTGCTCGGTGTGGGGAGAAAGCCCCACACATTTGGTCATAGAAGACTTCTGTGTTGATTGTTGTTGCATAGCGTGAGAACAGAAGAACTGTTGGAGTTTTTCCACCCTTAGAGAGTGTTCTCACTTCTGGCTCCACTTCCTCCTAAGGTGTCTGGGGCACGAGTTCTGCCGGATGGCAGCGTAACTGGCCTTGGTGTTGATCTATGAGTCACCTTTAGGGTGACATGGGAGAGGCAGACTCACGTATGTGATTGCAGGGCACCAAGAGACCACCTGCCCAACAGATCTTCACTCACTGCCTTACCAAACCTGAAATTACCTTAGCAAAAGCAAGCAAATGTGGCCACTCTAGGACCCCGACCTGGATTCGAGCCAGGCAAGCCACTGGTGCTCTCCATCTGATGCAGCCAGGCTGGTCTCTCTGCAACCTCCCCAACCATGCCCATGCTTTCCTGCTCCTCTCTATCTGGGGATGGACTGTGCCCTCCTCCAGGAGGTCCACCATGAAGGCATGAGCCCAGTAATATGGAAATGCCTATCAGGGCCTTTAGGGTGTCCTGTGATGGTGGGAAGGGGATGCTAGCATGGGACCAAGAACAGCAGGATGTTTGAGGCTGCGTTGGAGGACAGAGCTTGGCTCTTGAATCCTAAGGCTCTCAGCCCAGGCATGAATCTGGTGACATCAGGACATTCTCCAGAGCCTAATGGTACAGGCAGATTAGGGTAGGTTTGAGAGATTCTAGAATCAGGTAGAGAGTACAGTTTGGCATGTCTAGATAATTGAGCTTAGCAGTCAAGCAATCCAGCCTCTCACTTTACAGTTAAGGAAATGGAGATTCAGAGAGATTCTGAGATCTTCCCCATCTTACATCTGGAAGAGGCCAGGCCAAGGCTCAGATCCAGGGCCTTTCATGAAGCAGCCAGGGCCACATGCCTGCATCACAGCTGGAAAGCTATGCCCTAGCAGGGCTGCTGCTTGCAGCTGTTCAGGCCTTGCCTTGCTTTTTATAGACTGAAGTATGATCAACACTGCCTGGAGGTGTGCAGTGCACACACTGTACCACTGTACAGGGAGGCTCTGAGTCAGAGTCAGGGCAAAGGCCTGAGAGCTCCCATCAGACAGAGAAGTCCCATCTCTTGGGCTGGGTATGTGGTGAAAATGGAGGCAGGAGAGTGACTTGGAACCTGGACAGCAGTGATGGGTCCCCATCCATAGACACTGGAATTTAGGGTGGAAGACTGGCATTTGGAAATGCAGGTAAGAACAGACCACTGCCCTGGGGGAAATTTGGGTCTGGGTATAAAAGCACAGAGTGGTAAGATGAGGACTGCTCCCCAGAGTTGAGGGTTCATTTGGTCATGAGGGGTCATGAGGGAGGCCCTCATTACTGCGCCTGGAGTTCAAAGTGCTGCTCACTGAGCCCATGAGCACCTGGCCAGGACACAACGTCCTTCCTCCTAGGCTGTGGGCCACATCAGAGCCCAGCCGGCTGGTCAAACTGAGTCAGGAGCAAAGTCCAGCAGCATTTACAGCAGACAGACGCTGGAGCTCAAAGGGCAGGAGTAGGGCATGGACAGGGGCCACAGTCCCTACAAGCAGGCAGATGCCAAGACCTCTCTGGGAGGTGAAAGTTCAGTTAGAGCCAGCCGCACATCACCTGGGGGTTCAACACTGAATAAAGTATTGACAGACGTTGGTAATCCCTCGGAGTCACAGGAGTTCAGCTTGTAAGCCATTTGTATGTCACTGTTGTATTTGATTTTGCAAGAACCCCGTGATGAGGTGTTGTCACACGCATGTTACCCGCGTGGACCTCACAGGTTATAGGAATGGACAAAATGGGAATTTGAACCTAAATCCTGGCCTTCCTTGGACGCCCATCCTGCACCACCGCGCCCTCTTCTGGTCACAGAAGGAACTTTTGGTGTTAGGCTCCGCTGGTCGTGGACCCTAATGTAGGGAATAGAGAGGTGTAGGCACTTGACTCCGGTGATGGTGGAGAAGGGGGTTGTAATTAGGGCACAGGTGAAACAGGAGCTTCTGGTAGGTAGATCCTGACCGTGGAGGGAGCATCACGTGTCTGAACCTGTAAGCAACATTTTGCCGCAACAAGGGTGGGAGAAAAATTCTCCCAGGTAGCTGCCTCCCACATAGCATCTCTGTGTGTTCCCCACAGGCCGCTTCTCCTGCTGGGACACGTTTCCTCTTTCCTACAGGTGAACCTTATAGTGTTCAGATGTCCTTTCTCCCTGCAGGCCAAGGAATAAGCCTAGGCCCACAACTCTTTCTGCAGACCTTATTATCATATGGTGTTAATTGTAAAGTGTTTTATGATTTTTCTTTCTTTAAAAGCAGCATGGGCTGAGCTCAGTGGCTCATGCCTGTAATCCCAGCACTTTGGGAGGCCAAGGCAGGCGGATCACCTGAGGTCAAGAGTTCGAGACCGGTCTGGCCAACATGGCGAAACCCTGTCTCCACTAAAAATACAAAAATTAGTTGGGCATGGTGTCATGTGCCTGTAACCCCAGCTACTCAGGAGGCTGAGGCAGGAGAATCACTTGAACCCAGGAGGCGTTGGTTGCAGTGAGCCAAGATCCGGCCACTGCACTCCAGCCTGGGAGACAGAGTGAGACACCATCTCGAAAAAACCCCCAAAACAACAAACATACAAACAAAGTAGCATGTTCTCCTTGCATGTAATGTGGAAAATGTAAAACAAGAAAAACAATGCAGAAGCAAAATAAAAATCACTCTGAATCCAACCCTCAAGATATAAATCCCATTAGCATTTGCATGTATCATAAGTGTACCATTGCATATGTACTTCACTAATCATGCTATATTCAATGTTGTTGATTAGCATTACCTATGGAAGCATTAGGAAATGTTCTCAAAGCCCTCTTTTGCGTAGCCTCATCACGTTTCATTCTGTGGTTGGCCCATAATTTATATAGTTATTCTCCTTTTTTTGGCCATTTCTATTGTCTTTAATCTTACTATTATGAACCATGCTATAAGGAAAAGGTGGTTTGTGAATCTTGGTTGCTGGGGTGGAGCCCTGGAAGTGAAATAATGAGGTCAAAGGATCCAAACAGTTTTAAAACTCACTATGATCATGGCTCCCGCTGCCTCCCAGATGAGCAGCAGGGGTTTCCCCATGGACAGCTGTGAACATACCCATTGCTCCTGCTCCATCCTGAACAGCAGGGCAGGTGGGCACAGCCTCTCACTTTTTTTTTCTTTCTTTTAGACAGAATCTTGCTCTTGTTGCCCAGGTTGGAGTGCAGTGGCACAATCTCAGCTCACTGCAACCTCCATGTCCTGGGTTCAAGTGATTCTCTTTCCTCAGCCTCCTGAGTAGCTGGGATTACAAGTGTGCATCACGATGCCTGGCTAATTTTTTTTTTTAAATTATTTTTAGTAGATATGGGCTTTTGCCATGTCGGCCAGGCTGGTCTCAAATCCCTGACCTCAGATGATCCACCCACCTCAGCCTCCCAAAGTGTTGGAATTACAGGCGTCAGCCCCTGCACCCGGCCCTTACTTTTGTTTTAATGTGCGCTTATTTGTCAGTCCAGTTGAGCATCTTCTGCAGATGTGGCTGAAGTCTCTGAAGGAGCGCAATGAATAGCAGTTATTGTCCCTCCCATAAAACCAGCAATTTCAGAAATCAGGCTGAGAGGGACAGAAGGGGCTAAAATACTACCCCAAATCTTGATAGAACAAAGGCGGAGGATGCAGCCTCCTGTGGATGTCAGCTGGGCTCGCTAGATGAGTTACGAATGCAGCAACAGCCCCTCTCTCCATCCCAGGCTGACTTGGCTGGACTGACAGACAGAGAGCTGGCTGGGCCTTCCTTGGTGTGGGAACTGCCTGGGAGACTCAGCACAGAGGAGCAGAGGAGGATCGCTCCTGCAGGCATGGGGTTCCCAAAACAGGAAAGGGGACAGGTGAGCTGAGAACCCAGAGTTTACTTTTCTGAAATGAACTGACCAGAATTATCCACTTCTCTTAGGGTACAGCTAAGGAATGGGCTGCAAAGAGGTGGTAGGTGTGGAGAAAATTTCCCAGTAAGGATGTTTGGAGAGTGAGAATGAAGCATTTCTCTACTGCTTTAATCAACCAATAGTATGTTTCTTCTATTAGTATTATTAGTGTTCCATTAGTTTCTTCTATTAGTGTTATTTTGTATACTGTCTACTGGTATTGACATGTAAAAGTGCTTTGTTAAAGTCTTTTTTTTTTTTTTTTTTTGAGATGGAGTCTCGCTCTGTTGCCCAGGCTGGAGTGCAGTGGCCGGATCTCAGCTCACTGCAAGCTCCGCCTCCCGGGTTCACGCCATTCTCCTGCCTCAGCCTCCAGAGTAGCTGGCACTACAGGCACCCACCACCTCGCCCAGCTAGTTTTTTGTATTTTTTAGTAGAGACGGAGTTTCACCGTGTTAGCCAGGATGGTCTCGATCTCCTGACCTCGTGATCCGCCCGCCTCGGCCTCCCAAAGTGCTGGGATTACAGGCTTGAGCCACCGCGCCCGGCCCTAAAGTCTTTTAAAATGTTTCATTTGTCTTTTACTCCTATACAAAGTGTCTTCGAATTATGAGAGTTTTCAATTATTATTTGTTTAGCCACATCTACCATTCTTGACATGCCATTCAATCCTGCAACTCAGCCACCACTGCCATCGTCTTTATTGTATTTGTGTGAGTTCTCTGTACCAAGCAATCTGCGAACAGTTGCACATGTGTCTTGTCATTACATCCTCACAGTAGTCTCTGTGAGGAGGGAAGGATTGTCCAAGACGAGGTTTTGTCAGGTGCAGTGAATCACCAACAACACAGATGAGGTCGTGTCAGGGTGATCTGACTCTGACCGCCACTGCAGTGGCCACGTCACTCTGGAGTCAAGAACTGTGGCTCGGGGCTCACATACCAGGCCCAAGCGTTTGGGAAATAAAAATACTCATTTATTTGGGTTTCTAATTAGTATGCCAGGAAATGAGCATGTTATTGCTGGTAATTCTTTGTACGAATGATAAGGATTCCAATTTAGGAAAGACAAAAAGCTATGCGAGAGGCTGTGACTCATTTTAATGCTCTGTTTTGAGAAACATCCAAAGCTGCCACAGATTTATCCCTCTGCCTAGGAGCTCAGCTTTTCTCAGAAGCGTTCTCATCCCTGGTACTGTTGGTGGTCCTTTCCCCGCATTGTATTGTTTTTTCAGTTACAAAAGTAAATTGTATTCATTTAAAAAGTTTGAAAACTGTAGTAATATATTTAAAAAAAGTTAATAGCCGGCTATCTCCCCTCTTTCATCAACCTATTAAAATAATATTTAAATAATAGTAATTCCTTAAATAATAAATAACTTGAATAATATTATTTAATACTTAACTAATAATAAGTACAACCATTCATACAGCATGTACAAGGTGCTGGGAACATAGCTTAGCTCATTTAATCCTCAAAATACTACACTTAGGTCAGCACTATCCTTATTCTTGCTTCACAAGTGACGAAACTGAGGCACAGAGAAGTTGATAAGCTGCCTAAGGTTCTGTAATTGATGCGTGCCACTGTCAGAATTCCGACACAAAGGCCCAGCTGCAGAGCCCAGGATCTTAACTACTCTGCTAATCC
This sequence comes from Rhinopithecus roxellana, assembly GCF_007565055.1. Classification (NCBI taxonomy): domain Eukaryota; kingdom Metazoa; phylum Chordata; class Mammalia; order Primates; family Cercopithecidae; genus Rhinopithecus; species Rhinopithecus roxellana. The sequence goes on from NC_044562.1 coordinate 64,401,336, forward strand.
TTGTGGGCAAAAATTATGCGTATGTTAATGCTCTTTGCTGAAATACAGATGTGGATGAACATATGTAGGTCAGCCTACCACCATTTTTCCCTTTTCCTCTTGCTTTTTTTTTTTCTTTACAGGAAAATTACTTGTTTTATTTCACAATATATTTGCATGCCTTTCCAGCTATAAACAGAGAATTAAGTGCATCTTTGACAATAGTTGCCTCATAATCCGTGGTCAAATATGCTGTATGTAGCCATTTCATTACTCATAGGTATTTAGATTCTTTCCATTTGTTTTCTCTCGAAATCAATGCCGCAATAAACCTCCCTATGCACAATACTGTATGCAGTGTTCTTTTTCAATCAATAGATTGCTAATATTGAGATTTTATATTTAAAAAAAATTTTTTTAGATGGAGTCTTGCTTTGTCATTCAGGCTGGAGTACAGTGGCATTATCTTGGCTCACTGCAACCTCCACCTCCTGGGTTCAAGTGATTCTCCTGCCTCAGCTTCCCAAGTAGCTGGGACTACAAGTGTCCGCCACTACGCCCGGCTAATTTTTGTAGAGACGGGGTTTCACCATGTTGGTCAGGCTGGTCTCGAACTCCTAATCTCACTATCTGCCCACCTCAGCCTCCCAAAGTGCTGGGATTACAGGCGTGAGCCACCACGCCTGGCCTGACCTCATCACCCCTTAAAGGTCCTACCTCTCAACACTGTTGCTTTGGGGATTAAGTTCCCAACACCATGGGAACACAAACAGCAGCAGTGATGGAAGGTGCTCATGGGACTGTCTTTATGGGGGAATGAGCCTGTAATACACAGACTTTAACTCAGAGACAGGGCCAAAGCTTCCCTCACTAAATGGACATTAGAGGTCAGGGAAGACAAGAATGCAGATGTGCTGTGATTTCGGCATCTGTGTGTGCTCATTTAAAATAATGCTCCTAAGCACTAAAGTCAATAGCCTATCACTGAGCTCAAGCTCCAGGCAGAAAATATTAAGAAGATAATTCTCTTCACAGTGGCAACAGAAGCAGAATAGTTAGACATAAGATAAATAAGAAGTGAACATGACTTACGTGAAGAAAACTATGTATAAACTCTACTGATGGATATTAAAAGAAAAACTATTAAGGTAGATACAGATTTGGAAAGTAACATGATACAAAAATGTCAGGCCAGGCGCGGTGTCTCACGCCTGTAATCCCAGCACTTTGGGAGGTCGAGGCAGGTAGATCACCTGAGGTCAGGAGTTTGAGGCCAGCCTGGCCAACATTATGGAACCCTGTCTCTACTAAAAATACAAAACATTAGCCAGGCGTGGCGGTGGACGCCTGAAATCCCACTTACTTGGGAAGCTGAGGCAGGAGAATTATTTGAATCTGGGAGACAGAGGTTGCAGTGAGCCAAGATCGCGCCACTACACTCCAGCTTGGGCAGCAAGAGAGAAACTCCGTATCAAAAAAAATAATAATAATAATAATAGTTATTCTCATAGTCATATGTATATTAGATATAATCCAATCAGTATCCCAATGGGATTTTAAAAACTTGACCAAATAATTCTAGGTTTTATTTGTAAGAAAAAACTTGTAGAGGCCGGGCGAGGTGGCTTACGCCTGTAATCCCAGCACTTCGGGAGGCTGAGGTGGGTGGATCACCTGAGGTTGGGAGTTCGAGACCAGCCTGACCAACACAAAGAAACCCCATGTCTACTAAAAATACAAAACTAGCCGGGCATGGTGGTGCAAGCCTGCAAACCCAGCTACTCGGGAAGCTAAGGCAGGAGAATTGCTTGAACCCGGGAGGTGGAGGTTGCAATGAGCCGAGATTGTGCAAACCCAGCTACTCGGGAAGCTAAGGCAGGAGAATCGCTTGAACCCGGGAGGTGGAGGTTGCAATGAGCCGAGATTGTGCCATTGGACTATAGCCTGAGTAATGAGCAAAACTGTCTATCAAAAAAAAAAAAAAAAAAAAAGAAAGAGCGAAAAGAAAAGAAAACAAAGAAAAAGAAAAATACTTGCAGAATAATCCAGACATTTCTGAAAAAGAAAAATTATACAAGGTATATTTTTTACAAGGTAAAGAGGTTTAATGAACCTTGTAATATTACAAGGTGAAGAGGTTTAATTAACTCACAGTTGCACATGGCTGGGGAGGCCTCACAATCATGGTGGAAGGTGAAGGAAGAGGAAGGCAAGTCTTACACAGCTGCAGGCAAGACAGCTTCTGCAGGGGAGCTCCCATTTATAAAACCATCAGATCTCACGAGACTTATTCACTACCACGAGAGCAATATGAGCTAAACTGCCTCCACGATTCAATTATCTCCATCTGGCCCCACCCTTGACCCTTGACACATGGGGATCATTACATTCAAGGTGAGAGTTGGGTGGGGACACAGCCGAATCCTATTAGTGTGTGTGTTTCTTATTAAACATTAGCGTTAATTATAAAGCTAAAAATCATGCATTCAATCCACAAAGTACACTGAATGCCTTCTGTGTGGGAGATGCTGTTCTGGGTCTAAGGAACTTGCAGGGAGAAGCAGGAGATACCCGTGAGTGGGTGTGCATCCTCCCTTTTTCCCTGCAGTGGGCACCAGGGAGGCCCATGCCTGAGGAGGCAGCTTTAGTTCTGAGAAGCACTGAGATTTGGGGTCATCACCACACCATAATCTAACTTATCTTGACTACTATGTATATCAGTACCAGAAATGGGTCCTACTGTAAATAAAAACCCTGAAGTACCTGGCATTGGTGTTGGCTCGGCCGTGGGCATCAAGGAGACAGACACTGGAGGCTGCCATCGTGGTTCAAGAGGCAGATGGGCACCTAATAAGTTTGTAGTTGTTGTTGGGGAAAGCATGGAGAAGAGAACACTAGAAATGACCCGCATTTGACCATGTGTTACAAGAACGAACAGCTCACGGAAGAACTGGCTAGTTTGCAAACACAAATGCAAGAGAATAGCGAGAACTCAAAAGTTCAGTGTCTTGCTGGGTTGGATCAGCCAGATGTCTCTTTAGCTGAAGCACAAAATATGATCAAGAAGACCCTGGAGGAACAGCACCCAGCAAATCCTTCCAGTTGGGTAAAAATCCAGACGAATCTGAAGAAAGCCTCAGAGAAAAGAGCCCAAGTGTGTGGGTTTCCCAACAATGTGAATGTAGCCCCTTCACTCAGGAGAGGTAGATACGGGTGTGAGAAAGCCTGAAAGAGAACCCATCTGAGAAGGGTGTGGGAACAGAACTGCAGATGTGAGGACGGGCTCACAGACACCAGTTGGAATCAAATAGATAAGAAGCCTTCAGGCTGGGCATGTGGCTCACGCCTGTAATCCCAGCACTTTGGGAGGCCAAGGGGTGGATCACTTGAGGTCAGGAGTTCGAGACCAGCCTGGCCAACATAGCGAAACCCCATCTCTACTACAAATGCAAAAATTAGGCCAGGTGCTGTGACTCACGCCTGTAATCCCAGCGCTTTGGGAGGCTGAAGTGGGTGGATCATGAGGTCAGGAGTTTGAGACCAGCCTGGCCAACATGATGAAACCCCATCTCTACTAAAAATACAAAAAATTAGCTGGGTGTGGTGGCAGGCGCCTGTAATTCCAGCTACTTGGGTGGCTGAGGCAGGAGAATCGCTTGAACCTGGGAGGCGGAGGTTGCAGTGAGCCGAGATCGCACCATTGCACACTCCAGTCTGGGCAACAGTGCAAGACTCCATCTCAAAACAAATAAACAAAAAAATTAGCCAGGTGTGGTGGTGCATGCCTCTGGTTCTGGCTGCTTGGGAGGCTGAGGTGAGAGAATCACTTGAACCTGGGAGGCAGAGGTTGCAGTGAGCGGCAATCACACCATCGAACTCCAGCCTGGGAGACAAAGCAAGACTCTGTCTCAAAAAAAAAAAAAAAAAAAAATAGAGCCTTCAGGCTGTTAAGAAAGTTGGCATTAAGGCAACCACAGGCCCACACTAACAAGGCGCATCTATTTCCTAAACCCTTGAACTCCATACTTGCCTCAAGCAGAAAGTGTGCTGAGGACCCTGGAGCCTCCAAGTGGGATGAACTCACTTCAGATGCATGCAAGGAGGATGATGGGAAAGGAGAGACCTCCTGGGGGGCAGAGTCAAGGAACAGTGGGCAAGGCAGCTCCTTCAAAGGGCAGTATCTGAACCTAATCAAGAATCATTCCTGACCCCCAAGAGCTCTGAAGAGTAGGGGACCTCACGTGGTCTGCTTGACCCAGAGTTGGAATTCAGAAATCAGTGATGCCCGTGTCTCCCATGCTTCCCTTTCTAAACGAGAGTGTGTTTTGCTGTTATCCTGTCATGCTCCTCCACCCATTTTGGATGTCTTTGTAGTTCCTAGATCTCCTTGTCAAAAGGTGGTGAAGGCCAAACTTCAGATGTTGTCAACAAGCAGCTTCCTTCTCCACTGGGATTGCTAAACTGAGAGAATGCAGGATGGACGCGGGCAGACGTCCTTCTAACCAGGTAGAGAGCACCTACCTGCAAAGTGAAGCCAAGTAGACTTGAGAAATCAGAAAGAGAGTCCCGATGGTGCTGAGCACTCTAGCTGGCCCCTAAGGATCCGGTTGTCACAGTTTTGCTTTCAACTCTATGAGGTGGCAGGATTATCCCCAGCATCTGCAGCTAACACTTTTCTGCTTACTTCAATTTTCTTTGTCCCATATTTTTACCACTTACAGCCAAAGCCCCAACTGAACTAAGGGAAACCAGAATTTAGCTGATCTGTTGTCTTGGTCTTACAGTTTATGGGAAGATGAACAGCTTCCACTTGCAATGTGTGCTTGGGAGAAGGTTGTCTTGCTTGGCTAGCAATTCATAGCAAAACACCTGAAGGAGCAAGAATCACATTAACACCTCTCACAGTTCCTATGGATGTGATTTGGGAAGGGCTTAGCTAGGGGGTTCTGGCTTATCATTGCTTGTGGGCCGTGGATGGTAGATGGAGCAGGAACAGTGGGGGCCACCACAGCTGAGGGTGAGCTGGGCAGTTCTCTCTCTGTGGTCTTCCACTTCTTCATGAACCTCTCCAAAGGGTACAGGTTGCTCATCCTCACAGTATGGCAGCCTCGGGAAGGTTGGACCATTGACATGATGCCTTCAGCCACTGGACAAAGTCCTGGTGGCTAAAGATCTTAGATCCTCAGCTAACCCCTCTGAACCATTAATATTACTGTCTGGGGAGCATAGGTCTAATTTTCATTATCACTTTAAAATTCAGACTTTAAATTGTTTTCTTTCCCATATTCCTGATGCTGTTGAGCCCTGAAGAATCAAGGATTATGATCAAGGTAAAAATCTGTCCCTAGTATAGAATGGTCTCATATTTTGAAGCAAATTCACACTGTTGGACCCTTAAAACAAGCTAATAAAGGAGGCAAGACCGAAATTTCCATAGACTCCTCCCAGGTGATTTTTCCAGGACCTCTCACCTGCTTAGCTGAAGAGGTGGAATGAGAGCTCACCTCCAGACTCCAGGCTGGGCGCTCGCATGGCTAAGAGGCTAAACAAACACAAAGGAACCCTGTTTCTCCAGCTGATGGGTCAATCCATTTGATCCCCAAAAGCAGTGCTTGGAGCCCATGGTTGTAGGAGCTCACACACAATTTTATTACCAGCATCCCAGACAGAAAAATTTTGGAAATGAACTAGAACAGTCAAGAAATGAACAAAAACTGTTGCTGCATGGTGGGAGGACTCACAGTCCCGTGCAGCCCTGCACCAATATGGCAACTGCTTCAAGTTCCTGAACTCTTCCCTGCAGCCTTGGTTCCCCAAACACAGTGGGGCAGAGAGAGCTTGCCCTTCAGGCACAGGAATCCTTAGTGATTCTGGACACACACTTCAGGTCCCAAGGGTTGCTCACCAACCACCTCTTGCTCCCTCTGCATTGGCTGGCCTTGTCCATTAAAGCCAAGTAAACCGAGATGGGCAAGAACAGAAATTATGGGAAAAAATCACCCAGGCTTCCCCCTCAACTGTGGGCAAAGCAACTTTGAGCTCCAATCTTGTTTCTTTTCTTTCTTCTTTTCTTTTCCTTTCCTTTCCTTTTCCTTCCTTCCTTCCTTCCTTCCTTCCTTCCTTCCTTCCTTCCTTCCTTCCTTCCTTCCTTCCTTCCTTCCTTCCTTCCTTCCTTCCTTCCTTTCTTTCTCTTTCTCTCTCTCTCTCTCTCTTTCTTTCTTTCTCGTGTGTGTCTTCCACAGTAGCCTGGCTCTTTGCATCCTAGGTATGGAGAATGACTTGGGTCTGAATCTCCAGGGACCAAAGAGATCCTCGACTGAGACCTAAACCCCAGCAATTAGGCTTGAGATTCAGGATTTAGGAATATGGGGCATTAGTTCTTCCCTGTAGTCTCCTCTAAAAAGCCTTCATTAAGGAGGAGCATGAGAACTCCCCGGCATTCCAAGGACAGGCCACCTGTCCAGAGCTCTGGTCCCAGCCCCCAGCCCCAGCCTCCAGCCCCCAGCCCCCAGCCAGGGACCCACAGGCAGACCCTGGGAAGAAGGAGCAGGCAGCAGACAGGTTTGGCCTGGATACGGTTTTAAACAGATTTTCCTGAGTCTTTCTCTCCCTCTTTCCCTTACTTTTCCAGAGTTCCTTTTAAGTATGGCAACACTTATATGGCAGCCAGGACAAGAGAAACTCAAAGTATTGAACAAAATGGAATGGACTCGCGCAGCCTTGAAGCAGTCTACTGTGCAGCCAGTGGACTCCAGATACTCAATAACGGCTAGTGATTGGAAGCCTGCATTTGCACAGGTATGGAGGTTCCCTCAGCTCCGCAGGTGGCCAGATGCTTCACCCTCCACTCCACTGAAGAGGACAAGGCCCCAGAAGCAAACGCTCTAGGAGGAGGCAGAGAACCACGATATCCTAAGGCCTCAGTGCCAGATATTCTTAACGTGTCATCTCGTGATCTCCCTGGAATCCTCTGCCAACCCTGCAAGGATTATTATACTCATTCTGCAGATGAGAAAACTGAGGCCCAGAAAGGTGAAATTAGTTGCCCAAGGACAAAGTATCCAGTGACAGAACTTAGACACACACAGGTATGGTTCCAAAGCCCATGAGTCTCCCAGTGTGGCTGCTGCTTTTTCACTCTTTCCTACCTTTGACATTCTCTGTCTCCTCCTCTGACTCAAAGGAAGCTGCAGGGACCCTGAAAGTTAGTGTCCAGGTTGTGCACTGCACAAATCCAGGGGCTTTATCGAATCATGATGGTGCCCTCATTTCCACTGCTAATCCTGTCACCTCTGCCCTCCATTCCAGCCCTCCTGCACAGCCTGGCTGCATCCTCTGCTCTCTCTCTCCCAGCTGCACAATCAGTCTCCTTAATTCCTTCTAGCCTTAAAGACATTCTCAATCCTTTCCTCTTAACAAATTCAATTCCTCAGTCTTCCTCTTTCCTTTCACTAAAAAATGGACTTCTGCAAAGAAAAGTTGGCATTCCTCTTATTGGTCTCTGATTCTTAACTCCTTGAAATCTGCCTTTGGTTTTCACCCCTATAGAACTCTCTCTGTCTCTCTTTCTGAGCAAGAACAGCAGCAGTCCAAGTGAGTCACAGTGCTACTTCTTCTCCTTACATTCTTGCATCCTTGGCCTATTGCAGGCACCTCTTTTTGGGGGCAAGAGAGAGAAGAAAGGAGCCCTTGGGCTCCCTCCCCATTTCTCTCCCAGGCACACTCTCTTAAGTGTCTCCTTGCTCTGCTGGAATAGATTTCTCTGGCAATTGCTCTACCTCCTAAGCTGCAGCAGAGACACACATGAGGCTCCCAGCTCTTTACTTCTCCAGTCTTCAGGGAGGGGGATAGCAGCCCAGCTCTTACCTCCCTCAGGAGAAAGCATGAGAACAGCAGTCATTCATCAAGAACCAACTCTCCAGGAGGCCCATCCTCCTCCTCACTTACCACTCACTTTATTGTGGTTGGTTGCATTGGACTTCTTTTGAAGTTTAGTTGTCAGGCTCCAAGTGTCAGCAGTCCACTTTAGGATGTGGACTCTTCAGAAAGTCCTGTTTTCAGCTGTGCAGTGTCTATTCCTGGGGAACAGGGCACATTTCACTCAACCAAGGTGACACTTATATGTGAATCATTCGTGTAGTTGTTCTGTGATCTGTTGATCACATCAGCTGCTTGAGAGAGTAAACTGTGCCGTAGCACACTTAGTATCTTACATGTCTCCTACAATGCTATCTTGCATGAAAAAATGCATGATAAGTGCCAAGGGAAGGCGGCATGGATTCCAGCAGATCAGATCCACTCTGGATTACGTTGGCTTAGGTTATGACTCACTGCACATGTAATGTGATGGTAATGGCAAGAAAAATGATGACAAGCACCAGGAAGCCGAATCTCTGCAAGGTATCAGGCAAAGGTTTTATTATCGTCATTATTATTGTTATTGTTAAGCTTTTTATCTTGGGATGATTGTGAATTTACATGCAGTTGAAAGAAATATATCCTGCTGTGGTTACATGCTTCAAAGCTCTGCTATGATTTTTTTTTTTTTTTTTCCAAGACAGAGTCTTGCTCTGTCGCCCAGGCTGGAGTGCAGTGGCACAATTTTGGCTCACTGCAACCTCCGCCTCCCAGGTTCAAACAATTCTCCTGCCTCAGCCTCTTGAGTAGCTGGGATTACAGGAATGTGCCACCATGGCTGGCTAATTTTTGTATTTTTAGTAGAGACAGGGTTTTGCCACATTGGCCAGGCTGGTCTCAAACTCCTGAATTAATGATCCACCCGCCTCGGCCTCCCAAAGTGCTGGGATTACAAGCACGAGCCACTGTCCCGGCCTCTACCATGATATTTTGATCAGGATATTAACAATCCTATGTCACGATCCAGAACATTCCATCACCACAGGGATCCCTCCTGTTGTCTTTTTAGAGCCTTGCCCACTCCTTTCCTCTCCCACCTAATTCCTAACCCCTCGCAAGCACTACTCTGTTTTCTATTTTTATAATTTCATCACTTTATCCCTGAGATAAGGGCAAAAGGATTTTCACCTTCAGTGCAGCCGTTGGGGAGAGAGATGTTTCATAGTGCCTGAAAACCAAGAAAAATAACTTCTGAGAAAAAGAAGAAAGAACAGGAAGAACTAAATAATGTGTCAACCTCCTCATGTTGTGATGGTGCAAGAAAACCCCACAAAAACCATATTGCTGAGTTCATTTGTATTTCACAGTCTACATCTCAGTATTCTCTTCCTCTATGCAGACACAAATGGGAATAAAAATAGTTAGAGAAGCAGAAATACAATCTGTGAACCTCTACTTTAAGATTAATTTTAACACACAAAACTGAGAACTCTGCAATTACTGTATCACTTATGCTAACAGTAATGACAATAGGGTGGGGATGTCTGGTCATGCCACTATAAGGAGTGCCTCTGGGTATTAACAAGGGGACTGATTTACATCAGGGACCTGCTATGAAAGCTGACTCATTGATATGGTTTGGATCTGTGTCCCCACCCAAATCTCACATTCAGTTGTAATACCTCACGATGGAGGTGGGGTCTGGTGGAAGGTGCTTGAATCACGGCGGTGGATCCTTCATACATGGTTTAGCACCATCCCTTTGGTGCTGTTCTCCTGAGAGAGCTTTCGTGAGATCTGGTTGTTTAAAAGTGTGCGGCACCTCCCCTTCCTCTCTCCCTCCTACTCTGGCCACGTAAGATGGGCCAGCTCCTGCTTTACCTTCCACCACAATTGTAAGTTTCCTGAGGCCTTCCCAGAAGCCAGACAGATGTTAGCATCATGCTTCCTGTCTAGCCTGTGGAATTTTGAGCCAATTAAACCTCTTTTCTTTATAAATTACCCAGTCTCAGGTATTTCTTTATAGCAGTGTGAGGACAGACTAATATATTCATAGTGATTATGTAGCAGATATTAAATTCTCAAAGAAAGGATGTCCTTTGAATACAAATTTATTTCATTAATTAAAAACAGAAATTAAAAAAAGAAAATTTTACTTTTCTATTAATTATATAGGATGATGCTTACAAAAAGATAAGCAAAGGGCCTGCATGTCAATCAAAAGCATAAAAGCTCAATAAAAACTTACATTCAAGGCAATGAGCAGAGATTAGTTCCCTACAGAAAACCAAATTTGTTCTTGTGGAGACAAAACTTGAGAAACAGCCTGAAAACACAGGAGAAAAGATAAAGAAGTGAAAAGATGATAGATAAGATCATATGTGGAAAAATTTTAATAGAAAACCTAACAATGTTCCCAGAGAGGAAAGAAGACGAATGAAGCAGAAACAGTAATTGACTAGAGAAAAGGATTTTTAAAAAAACAGCTTTTCAGATCTAGTAAGACTTGAACGTGAAAAGCAGTATTGCCAATCAAACTCGACACATTTAACTGAAAGGTGGCAACATCTAGACTTCTCTGACTACATTTTTAAAAAATCAAATGCTAGAACAGAATTGTATAGATGTTCATGGGAAAAAATCCAAACGTGTAATATGTCAATAAATAAAAATCAGATTAACCACAGAATCCTTTGCAATTTCAACCTGAAGAAAATTAACTTGTCTTGAAAAACAAAAGCAATAATATATAACCTTTAATAATTTTTATCCAGAAAATTCATAATTGCTATTATAAATATAATTTATATTACAAATCCTAAAAGCAGGAGTCTGGAAAGCATTTTTTTTTTTTTTTTTTTTTTTTTTTTTTTGGAGACAGAGTCTTGCACTGTCACCCAAGCTGGAGTGCAATGGCGCGATCTTGGCTTACTGCAAACTCCACCTCCCAGGTTCAAGCAATTCTCCTGCCTCAGCCTCCCGTGTAGCTGGGATTACAGGCACCCACCACCAGGCCTGGCTAATTTTTTGTATTTTTAGTAGAGACGGGGTTTCACTATGTTGGTCAGGCTGGTCTCAAACTCCTGACCTTGTGATCCGCCTGCCTCGGCCTCCCAAAGTGCTGGGATTAATAGGCTTGAGCCACCGCTCCTGGCTGAAAAGTATTCTTCTTCTTTTTTTTTTTTTTTTTTTTTTTTTTGAGACGGAGTCTCGCTCTATTGCCCAGGCTGGAGTGCTGTGGCCAGATCTCAGCTCACTGCAAGCTCCGCCTCCCGGGTTCACGCCATTCTCCTGCCTCAACCTCCCGAGTAGCTGGGACTACAGGCGCCGCCACCTCACCCGGCTAGTTTTTTGTAGTTTTTAGTAGAGACGGGGTTTCACCGTGTTAGCCAGGATGGTCTCGATCTCCTGACCTCGTGATCCACCCGTCTCAGACTCCCAAAGTGCTGGGATTACAGGCTTGAGCCACCGCGCCCGGCTGAGAAGTATTCTTAATGCAAACCTCTCTTGTAATACAATATCATATTGCACTTTCTAAAACAATAACTTGTGTGTGTTTTTCAGATTCCAGACACAGAATCACACTAAAGAAAGAGGAAGCTTTGTTAAAGAGTGTTGGATATGGGTGATGAGGTTAATATCAGATACTGTATAGAAAATAATAATTCCTTTAAATTTTTCACATGAATTTGAAATCATACTTAAATCGTAACGATAAGGTGTGGTTCCAATCTCAGATAAAATTACAGAAGATCGGGTGATGTTGGAGTAATAAATCAAAGCTTTAAAATCCTCATCTTCCATAAAAAAGAAAAATATGTTTGGCTCTTCTTTCACCATAAACATTTGTAAACACAGCTTCAAATTTTAATTTTTTCTGCAAAAGCTATGAAGTAAATACTGGTAAAGCTAAAATAGGATTTTTAAATTCCAAGTTCTTAAAGAAGTAAATAAAAATAAAGCACAGAGTTTACAAAAAAAAAAAAAAAAAAAAAAAAAAAACAGAGGAAAAGTAGGGAAGGGAGAATGAGAAAATGTATACAAGATTAGAAAAGATGTAGCAAAATATCGTGGCAGTAAAAGTGCTTTAATCCTCTTATTGAATTCCAATATTTGTACTGTATTAAAAATCATTAACTAGTTTTCTATAAGAAAGCCACTTAAAACAAAATAGAGGATTAAACTTTTAAAAACCCTGGACCAAAAACAATAACAACAATAATGAAAAAAAAGACAGACATTGCAAAATTAATATGCAATTAATGAGACAAAGGGTTTTAGACAGAAGACATAAACCAGGACACAGAGTCACTTTACAGATAGATAAAAAAGCCATTAATGGCTAAGCTACAACACACAAAAAAATCTGTGCACCAAATAACATAGGTGTAAACATTCAGAAAAATATTTTTTTTAGTCGTACCTGAGTGGGTGACTTTAGTGCCGCTCTCAAGAGCTGTCACCATTCAGTGAAAAAGAAAAACCGTATTTGAGCCATGGAGGGAGCGAGGTAAAATAATAGATAAATGCTTTCTTACACCTGGTGCTCCATATGGTTTCAGAGTAAATATTCATTTTGTAAGCACTAAACTTTTGCTGGGGAGGTTTGGGCAAAGGGCCATGGAAAAATGAACTCTGATTCTCCTTGGCCTAATCAGTCACACTGTTTTCCTGGCAGGTGCTCTGGCTGGGGTTCATACAGAATGCCCACGGCTTGCTTACCATTCCTCAGGCACTGAGGCACATAGGATCATGCTGGGACACTCTGATCGTAGAGCAGGAGGTGACTGGGATTTGAAAGCACCTTCAGCCACCTCAGAATTTGGTGGCTATTTGTGCAGCAGGCCCAGAGGCTTCCTAAACCTTCTGTGCTAGTATAATTGTCACCAACTTAACTACTTTACATAATCCATCAGTGCCCATTAGGGCCACTGTATGTTTGACTTTGGGGTGAAAATGTGTTTTATTAATTTATGCCTTAACAGTTGGTCTGGGAGAGTTGGAAATCAATTTCTTGGGAGTGGGGAGAGTAAAGAAATTGTCTTTTTTCTTAAAATACACAACATGATATATGAATACATTCTTATTGAAAAAGATTCAAGGATACATAAATACACTGAGCAAGAGTCACCTGTCATTTCTCTGCCTAATCCTACTCATCATCCTACACTTATCCACTGCCAATGTCATGTCTTAACACCTTTTCAAGGTCTTTTCTAGACACATACACGCACTTGAAAAAAAAAACAAACTTTATTTTTAGGTAATTGTAGGTTTACATGCAGTTGTAAGAAACAAAGTAGAGAGACCTCAGTTGTTACCCGAATGGTAACATCTTGTCTATTTTTTTTTTTTTTTTTTTGAGACGGAGTCTCACTCTGTCATGTGGGCTGGAGTGCAACAGCACAATCTCGGCTCACTCCAACCTCCACCTCCCAGGATCAAGGGATTCTCCTGCCTGAGCCTCTGGAGTAGCTGGGATTACAGGTGCCCACCATCATGTCTGGCTAAATGTTTTTGTATTTTTAGTAGAGATGGGGTTTTGCCGTGTTGGTCAAGCTAGTCTTGAACTCCTGACCTCGGGTGATCCACCTGCCTTAGCCTCTCAAAGTGCTGAGATTACAGGTGTGAGCCACCATGTCTGGCATCTTGCATAATTTTAATACAGCATAACAACCATGAAATTGACAATAAAAATGATGGGGCTCAGGGCACATCACCCCAAAATATGCCTCTTTGGCTTAAGGATTATTTTGAGCCAATTATTTTGGGAAAAGGCAGGCACAGGAAAAGTTTTGAGAACAGAGTTCCTTTTGTAAGGAAATTGATGTCTATAAAGGAAATCTCTATTTGTAAGGGCATCTCCCTCTGTGCACCAGGAAGAGGAGGATGACTAAATCACTAGAGACTCTAACCAATGGAGAAGACTTAAATTTGATAACAAATCTTACCCTGGGTTTACGGTGCTCTTCCTGGCCATCTCACCTTAACCAGAACTTTGCCCACATCCTCCTATGTTTCAGCGAGTGATGGTATTTAAGCCTGAAGACAATTCTTTAAGATCTAATTTACTCATCTCTCTGGGTATCCCTTACGTATATAGGAGATATTTGTGTTATTAAACTTGTAACTGCCCAGTGAGTTCACCTTGCCTGCTGCCTAGACAGAGCTGATTTATCAAGACAGGGGAATTGCAATAGAGGAAGAGTAATTCATGCAGAGGCAGCTGTGCAGGAGACTAGAGTTTTATTATTACTCAAATCAGTCTCCCAGAGTATTCAGGGATCAGAATGTTTAAGGGCAACTTGGTAGGTGGGGGGAAGCCAGTGAGCCAGGAGTGCTAATTGGTTAGGTAGGAGATGAAATCATGGGAAGTTGAAGCTGTCCCCTTGCACTGAGTCAGTTCCTGGGTGGGGACTGCAAGATCAGATGAGCCAGTTTATTGATCTGAGTGGGGCCAGCTGATCCATCAAGTGCAGGGTCTGCAAATATCTCAAGCACTGATCTTAGGAGCAGTTTAGGGAGGGTCAGAATCTTGTAGCCTCCAGCTGCATGACTCCAAAACCATAATTTCCAAATTCTCCAAAACTTGTGGCTAATTTGTCATCCTTACAAAGGCAGTCTAGTCCCCACACAAGAAGGAGGTTTGTTCTGGGAAAGGGCTGTTTTTGTCTTTGTTTTAAACTATAAACTAAGTTCCTACCAAAGTTAGTTCAGACTACTCCCAGGAAGGACCAAGGACAGCTTAAAGTTTAGAAGCAAGATAAGGTCAGTTAGGTTAGATCTCTTTCATTGTCTCAGTCATAATTTTGCAAAGGCAGTTTCAAACATGTTTGTTTTTCTCTTGTTAATCTGTCTTTTGTTACAGGGAGTTCCAGCTAAGAACTCATGAAGAATAGAGGAAAAACTTATTTTCCTCCCTTACAGTTCAATGTACCTACCTTCCTCAGATTTCTCCAGTTTTATGTGCTGTCTGTGGTGTGTGTGGGTATTTAGTTCCATGCAACTTTATCACATATGTAGATTTGTTTGACCACCACCAAAGTTGAGGCACACAGCAGTTCCGCACACCTTAAGCTTTTTATTGAAGTGTGTCAACCTGAAATAACAACAGACAGAGTGGTTCTCTAAAGAAATTAGTTTACTGAGAAATAGCAGAGGAATTATAATTTGGAATACATGTGCTATAGCAAACTATAGATGCATCTGGAGAAGTTGAGGCTAGGGAAACTTTTTTTTTTTTTTTTGAGACGGAGTCTCACTCTGTCGCCCAAGCTGGAGTGCAGTGGCCAGATCTCAGCTCACTGCAAGCTCCGCCTCCCAGGTTCACGCCATTCTCCTGCCTCAGCCTCCCAAGTAGCTGGGACTACAGGCGCCCGCCACCTCACCCGGCTAGTTTTTTTTTTGTATTTTTTAGTAGAGATGGGGTTTCACCATGTTAGCCAGGATGGTCTCGATCTCCTGACCTTGTGATCCGCCTGCCTCGGCCTCCCAAAGTGCTGGGATTACAGGCTTGAGCCACTGCGCCCGGCCGAGGCTAGGGAAACTTTTAAAGGCAAAGAGGGGAAGTATATGCAGGTTGTTTTGAAGCAAAAGTTCATTGTCTACAGAGGCTTATCACAAGCAGTGATGTGTGTACTGGCCATTTTTAGGAGAGAGTCTTCATAGAAGTGACCCTGACTACAAGGTTGTGATTTAATAAGGCTACTTAAAAGGTTTCAGTTAGGACTGGCTGTTATTGGAAAGGTGTTCTCATAGGAGTGACCTTCACTGCAAGGTGCAGTTTGTCGATTCTCTGTGATTGTTCTTGCTATCAGGGAGATATGCATGAGGACCCTCTCTTCAGGGCCTCCCAACTCCATTTTATTAGGATTTGTCACAAGTGACTCCATTTTGATTCTGAGAATGTTCACAAGTATAATATACATTTAGAAAAGCACCCATATCCTAAGCGGGCAACTAGATACATTTTCACAAATGGAAATGCACCATGTAACCAGCAAAGAGATTAAGAAACAAGCACCTGCAGAAGACGTTTTCATACTCCTACCAGTCACTATTTGTTAAGGGTAACCACAATCCTACATAACGTATAACAGCAATGATGAAGTTTTGCCATTTCTTAAAGTAAAAATAGAATGGTGATATACTCTCTTTTCACTCAGTATTGACTTCCTTCTGTGAAAGGAAAATAGGTCTTGGGACCCCAAACTCACTAAGTCAAAGGGAAGAGTCAAGCTAGGAACCAGATCATGCAAACCTGCCTCCGATTTTGGTTCCAAAATGGCCGTAAAGATGAAAAGCTACATACCTCCCTCACATTTTACCCACCAGGA
This sequence comes from Rhinopithecus roxellana, assembly GCF_007565055.1. Classification (NCBI taxonomy): domain Eukaryota; kingdom Metazoa; phylum Chordata; class Mammalia; order Primates; family Cercopithecidae; genus Rhinopithecus; species Rhinopithecus roxellana. Next base: position 64,417,508 of record NC_044562.1, read on the forward strand.
AATTCCTGTTGGGCCCCAAGGTTCTTACCCTGAAGTGTTTCTGTTAAAGTTCACCATGGCAATGTACATTGATGGCTTGTCTTCACAGGTGCGAGGACATAGGACAGAACCCAAAGCCATCCCTCTGCCCAGCTGAGACAAATGCTTGTCTGGTCCTTTCCTCTGCCCTATTGTCTGTGTTGTCTTATGTATAAATGCAGATTCACTGAACCAGACAGAGGCATGAATGGCTATTTTCCCCTAACCCCCCTCACAGGAAAATTGTGTATTTTTCAATATCCAGCCCTTTCCCCTTTAAATATTGAAGCTCTCAAAATCGTCTTCAGAGAAAGGCACAGACCTGTCTCTTTGGCACATCCTTAGCTTTGGCAAATAAATATCCTAAAATGATTGAGATTTCCCTCGGTCATTTTCCTTGATTGACACTTCAACTATGACTTCTTTCATTCAACCTTATGTTTGTGAGATTTTAATGATATTCTTGCATGGAGCTGTAGATTATTCATACAGGAACTGTGTGGTATTAGGTATTATACTCTGTGAATATACTACCATTTATTGATCCATTCTATTGTTGCTGAGCCTGTGGACAGGTTCCAATTTGAGGCTGTTTTGAATAGAGCTGCTATGAATATTTTAATAAACCTATTTTGGTAAACATGTGTGTACATTTCTGCTGAGGATGTACCGAGGGGTGTGATTTCTGGGTAATGAGGTGTATGTATTCAGCTTATTAAATACTGATGATCAGTTTTCCAATGCTGACGTTCACCCTCACCAGCAGTGTATGAGAGCTCCAAGCTGCTTTGTTTGCTTGCCAAAGGCTGAGTATTTCAGTCTTTTTTATTTTCCCCATTCTGTTGTGCACATAGTAGTATCTCTTTGTGATTTCACTTTTTGTTTTCTTGATAACTAATACAGCTGCACAGCTTTTTATATATGTGGGTGCCAATTGAATACCCTCATTTATGAAGTACCTATTCAAGTCTTTCGGTGATTTTTCCATTGAATTTTCCCTTTAACTTACTGATTTGTAGGTGCTATTTATTGCTGATACGAGTCCTTTGTTGGCTGTAATGTAATGCCAATATCTTCAAGTCTCCATACCACCTTTTCACTCTTCTAATGATGAAAAGAGATTCTTCATTTTAATATAGCTTAACATTGATTATTTTTGCTGTAGGTTAATGCTTTCTGTATCCTATTTAAGAAATCTTTGACTGTTCTACTCATAAAGCTCTAGTCCTTTGTTTTTTTCTAAAAGTGTTATTATATTGCCTTTCTCGTGTAGATTTGAAACGTGTCTGGAATTGATTTTTTTGTGTATGGCATGAGATAGATGTCAAGATACATTTTTTTCCATATGGAAAGCCAATCCATCCGGCAACACTTATTGAAAAGTTTATTCACCTCCTAACTTCCATGCTTGTCACGTCACTTTTATCATAAATCAAATGGCTTCATATGTGTGGTCTGTTTCTGGATCTTATCCTATGCTGGCAGTCCATTGTCTATTCATTCACATGTCAACATTGCATCCCCTTCATGCTTGCAGCGTAGCAGGTTTTGAGAGCTGTAGTTCAAGTCTCCTGGTTTTGCTCTTCATGAGATTGCCTTATGTATTAGTCTGTTCTTACACAACAATAAAGACATACCTGAGACTGGGTCATTTATTTAAAAAAGAGGTTTAATTGGTTCACGGTTCTGCCAGCTATACAGACTTCTGCTTCGGGAGGCCTCAGGAAACTTAAAATCGTAATGGAAGGCAAAGGGGAAGCTGGCATGTCTTCACATAGTAGAATAGCAGAGAGAACAAACGGGAGGTGCCACGCACATTTAAACAATCAGGTCTTGTGAGAACTCTATTGTAAAAGCAGCAAAGGGACTATCTGCCCCCATGATTCAATCAACTCCCACCAGGCTCCTCCTTTAACACTGGGAATTGCAGTTTGACGTGAGATTTGGGTGAGGACACAGAGCCAAACCACATCACCTTGGCTCTTGTTGATGATGGCCAGGCCTGGCATGACTGGAGCAGGGTGTGAAGGTCTTAGTGGACGTCAAGGAAGAGGTGGATCTGAACAGATTAAAATTTTAAAAAGTTGACTTTGGTCACAGTGCAGGGCACGAGGAGTGGTTAGACCAGCTGGGCAGCTACTGCTTCAGTCCATGAAGGCTGCAATAGTCATAGAGTCCATGCATCCTCTCCAGGCACTGAGATCCCTGTTCTCTGCTCAGCGACACCGACTTTTCTTAGCCCCTCATTCTCCCCATATGCTCCTTCCTGACTCTAGGCCTTTGCCCTTGTGGTTCCATCTGCCTGAAACTCCACCCATCACTTTTGGCCTCGTTCCTGTTCCTCACCCTTCATATCTCAGCTCAGATGACTTTTCCACAAGAAGCCTTTCTTGGGAAGTATGATGCAATGACAATGATAACAACAACAGTAATAAAAGTAATGCACATTTTTATTCAATGGCTACCAAGTACCAGGTCTATTCTAGACACTGGGGGAATAGTCGTAAACAGATAAAGTTCTTGCTGATACGGGGTTATATTCTGGAGAGAGAGAGAGAATAAACAAAAGAATGTGCAATATGTTGAATATGGATCAGTCCAAAAGGAAAACTTAATTATGCTTTCACTTCTCTGTGACTTTAAGCAAATTACTTAACTTTTCTGAAATAAAGGTACCTTTCCTGCACATGTGACAAACTCATATTGGGGATAAAAATTAATAGCATATGCGCAGGTGTTTAAAGAGTGACCAAGTGCTGTCCGGCCACGGTGGCTCACTCCTGTAATCCCAGTACTTTGGGAGGCTGAGGCGGGCAGATCATGAGGTCAGGAGTTCGAGACCAGCCTGGTCAACATGGTGAAACCCCATTTCTACTAAAAACACAAAAATTAGTTGTCATGGTGGCACATGCCTGTAATCCCAGCTACTTGGGAGGCTGAGGCAGAATTGCTTGAACCCAGGAGGCAGAGGTTGCAGTGAGCCAAGATGGTGCCACTGCACTCCAGCCTGGGTGACAGAGCAAGACTCCATCTCAGAAACAGCAACAACAACAACAAAAACCCCAAAAAGTGACCAAGTGCTATACTCAAGGTACCATTAACTAAGTGTCAGTGCTTCTTAACTCTGTGTTTCACTTGCTAATCCCTCTCTAACTGAAGGGCATTAAGATCACATATCCATCGAGAACTCTGGGGGACAGTGCTGTGCTAGACAGGCATGCCCCTGCCCTTGCAGCGTTCCCAGCTTCTAAACCAGCCATAGCTATGATTCCTACAGAAGCAAGGGGTTCTTGCTTATGATGACCATGCACGGCACCTCCCATCTGAGCTGAGCTGGGGAAGAAGCAGCTTATATGCTCTTTTATTTTCATTTACTGCCTGTCTCTTACAGGAGATGGAAAAGCTTAATTGCTGAGTGTGCAGATTTATTTTTCTGTTTTTCCCTGCTAGGAGATATTTTAAGATATTCTTTGAGGGGAAAAATAATTCCAAGAAAGAAGCTTCTGGTGTTGCAAAATCTGGGATTTTCATGAGATAAGATGTGGCATGAAAGCAAAAATTCTTGCTCTGTTGCCCAGGCTGGAGTGCAGAGGTGCGATCTCGGCTCACTGCAAGCTCCACCTCCTGGGTTCAAGCGATTCTCCTGTCTCAGCCTCCTGAGTAGCTGGCACTACAGGCACATGCCACCACATCTGTCTAATTTTTGTATTTTTAGTAGAGATGGGGTTTCACCATGCTGGCCAGGATGGTCTCGATCTCCTGACCTCATGAACCGCCTGCCTAGGCCTCCCAAAGTGCTGAGATTACAGGTGTGAGCCACCACACCTGGCCAAAAAATTCTTTTTAAAAATGTTCAATGTTTTTAACCTTCTCCAATAAAAGTCGATTAGCATGTGTAGTTTTAGGCGTGGAGCTGCCAGTGCCCACTAAAGATCAATAGGCTGCCCCTCTGATGGTTCAAAATTCTCGGAAATACTTATTACAAGGAGAAGCTGGAAGGAGCCTTTGATGTAATGGAGGGCAAGGGCTTCAGTGTCCAGTGGGGTGGGGAAGCAAGCCCTCTTTCCGGTCCCCCTTCCCTCATGCCACTACCTCAGTGTGGTTTCCTCCCCGACTCCTGCTAACAGGCTTAGGCCCTTTGAACCTGGCCTTGACTGAGCATCTATAGTGCTTCAACTTCCTGGGCCACTTCAGAAACCAAACCTGATTCCTGACAGCCCAGATTGGGGGTTGTCAGCTGCACCCTGCTGAGGTGGAGCCAGGGTCAAGGTGGCCCTGTGGCTTTCACATGGTTTAATGGCACCTGTCCTGTCCACCCAGCTGGGTCTGTCTCCATCTATGCACAAGGAAAACAAGCTGCTTTTCACATGGAGCAGTTCTCCAGGGGACACCCACTGGGTGTGTTACTATTTCATTCAATTCTGACACTACCTGCCTGAAGTTTGGAGTCAGAGCCTACAGGTGAAGGACTCAGTCCCATAACACTGTCCCCAACTTCAGATATCAATTGCAGCGGAAGCTTATCACCTGTACTTCTGACCAACAGACTGTAAATCAGGGCTACCCCTACTCCCTCCTTGAGTCCAGTTAGTTTGCTAGGATGGATCACAGAACTCAAGGAAGCACTCACTTATGTTTACCAGCTTATTATGAATGATACTAAAAGATAAAGATGAACAGCCAGATGAAGAGATGGATGGGAGGTGGGGCTTCCAGGCCCTCCCTGGGTGAGCCACCCCAACCCAGTACCTCCAGCAGCCCACAAGCTCATCACATTTTGCTGTCCAAGAGTTTTAATAGAGCTTGACCTCCAGCCAACCTGCACGCTTCCCAGAGGTTGGTGAGTGGGGCTGAAAGTTCCAGTGTTCTAACCACTTGGTCTTTCTGGTGACCAGTCCCATCCTGAGGCTATCTGGGTGCTCCATCCTAAGTCATCTCAAAAAGACACTCCTATCCCTCAGAAAATCACAATAGTTTCAAGACATGAACTGGGGACAAAGACCAAATGTATTTTACATTATATCACAATCTACTTATGTTTTGTTCTTTTGTTTTGGAGATCACTCATCATACCTATTCTGAATTTCAAATTAAATTATAGAAAGCAAAGAAAGAAAAACCACTTACCCCTTCTAATCTGTTGCCTTGTACATAGCTGCTCTTAACCGTTCCTGAGTCTGTTCTAAATCCATTCAGATCTATTTAAACTCATAGGCAGACACATTTGTATATATCAAAATCATTATTTATATATGTGTATGTGGTGTGTATGTACATATATAATTTTTTAAAATTTATATGTCATCAACGTGTTTCCACATCAGTGTAAGTAGATCTCTCTCTCTCTCTTTTTTTTTTTTTTTTTGAGACAGAATCTTGCTCTGTCACCCAGGCTGGAGTTCAATGTCATGATCTTGGCTCACTGCAAGCCCCACCTCCCAGGTTCATGCCATTCTCCTACCTCAGCCTCCCAAGTAGCTGGGACTACAGGTGCCCGCCACCATGCCCAGCTAATTTTTTGTATTTTTAGTAGAGACAGGATTTCACTGTGTTAACCAGGATAGTCTCGATCTCCGGACCTTGTGATCCACTCGCCTCAGCCTCCCAAAGTGCTGGGATTACAGGCATGAGCCACCATGCCCAGCCCAGATCTATCTCATTTTTAATGGTTTCATAGTGTTCCTCTGTTCAACTGTTAGAGATGGAGTGCTTCCCCATTTCTTTCTCCTAATTTTTTCTATTATTTTTGTTGTTGTTGTTGTTGTTGTTTTTAGCAATACTAACGACACTGAACATCCTGGAATATATTTGTGCTATTGCTTCTATACAACAGATTCTTGAAGAGTCATTATTATTGGATCAAGAAAACAGTATTTTAGGGGTGAAGGGAAAACTTCCTTTCCATTCTTTCTGATGTTTTGCTGGAATAAACTGACAACAGAGAGATCAATAGGAGAAAAGGCAGACAATTTTTAAAATGTGAGTAAGTACAGTGGGCATTTAAATATGAGACTCAAAGAAAGGCCAGAGTTGAAGCTTACATACCCTCTTCACAGGGGAGAGGGAAATGGGGGAATGTAGCTAATTGTGAGGAGTAGTAAATGATTTTCAGGGAAAATTAATGAGTCCAAGGAACAGTGGCCTTGGACAAAGAGTTCCTGTGAGCTCTGGGGGAGGTGGTGTGAAGGTGAGAGGCAAAACTTCACTGTGAACAAAGGTTGTCTTATACAGATAATGTCTCCCAGGTGATTTCTTGGAGCTATCTCCAGAAAAATACATGAAAAGTCTATCTAGATGTGACAAGTTTTAGTCTCTTCTCTTCTCCTATGGTTAATCTTTCCTGGTTATTTGTTCATATTCCTAGAGACAGAGTTTTAAGACAATTGCATTTCTTCTGGAAGAACTTCCCTTAATTAGATAAGGGAACTTCAGAGAAAGCCACTCTAGTGCTTTGGGGAAGAAAGGGATCAGAGAAGCAGAAAGAAGGAGAAGGTCAGAGGGAGACCTTGGTTCTGAGGATTATTTCGGAGGCTTTCCAGTTTCCTTTAATCCAAAGCACTCAGCATGCCAAGGCACCATGCTTTGGGATCTCATTCTCTGTGTCCCAACAAAACACTGTGGCAATAGCCCAAGAATAGACAGTAAGTGGGAGACAATATTCAAACAAATCTAAAGCACAATAATTTAACATTGTGAATATGTGGTGATATGGTTTGGCTCTGTGTCTCTTCCCAAGTCTCATCATTATAATCCCCACATGTGGATGGAGGGACCTGGTGGGAGGTGATTGGATCATGGGGGCAGTTTCCTTCATGCTGTTCTCATGATAGTGAGTTCTCACAATATCCGATGATTTAAAGGTATAGCACTTCCCTTCTTTCTCTCTCTCTCCTGCCCTCATGTAAAATATATCTTTCTTCCCCTTCGCCTTCTGCCATAATTGTAAGTTTCCTGAGGCCTCCTCAGCCATGTGAAACTGTGAGTCAGTTAAACCTTTTCTCTTCATTAATTACCCAGTCTCAGGTAGTTCTATACAGCAATGTGAAAATGGACTAATACATGTGGCAGTTTTAAACATTGAAGGATAAATTATCAAATACATATCATTTTTATAATTAACTATCTATTTGAAAAGATGTAGTTGAATCTCCTCAGGCAATATCCAAAACAATTTCCATGAGGATTAGAGATCCAAATTCCATAGCAACTATATAAGCATTAACAGAGAAAACAGATTTACTTTGCTAACCAAGGAGGGGAATGGGGCAGGGTGGGGATGGAGAACAGATAAGGGAAACCAACCTTAATAAAGAGCAAGCTTATAATGGACATATTTGATTTAATGCAAGTTAGGGTTGTGAAAATTGGTATATTTATACACTGTTGACTGAAGTTTAAATTGGTGTATTTTATAAAATAATCATGAGTGATCTATTTAGATTTCATATGCACTAACATTCCTCTTGATAAAGTGATTTTCACTTGGACTCCAGCCATAGTCTAGGCCCAAGGAACTGGGCTACAGGTGCTGTGTATAGCTGCCTGTCCCAATGCAATTGATGGATACCAATGTCACCGATGCCTTGGAGGGGGGAATCTGTCACAAGCCAGCTAACCCTACCTGTGCTCCTACTATTCAAGCAAACTGCCCTTATCTGAGACAACTTCCATGTAGGAGTTGGAGGGGCCCATTTGCCTGTAATTCCTTGGCTTTTGAACTCCAACTATATTCCAGACACTATTATTGGCACTTGTATACAGTTAAGAAATAAATCAGCCAGGTGCTGTGGCTCATGCCTGTAATCCCAGAACTTTGGGAGGCCAAAGCAGGTGGATCACCTGAGGTTGGGAGTTCAAGACCAGCCTGAACAACATGGTGAAAACCCATCTCTACTAAAAACACAAAATTAGCTGGGCGTAGTGGCACATGCCTTTAATTCCAGCTACTTGGGAGACTGAGGCAGGATCATTGCTTGAACCTGGAAGGTGGAGGTTGCAGTGAGCCAAGATCATGTCATTGCACTCCAGCCTGGGCAGCAAGAGAGAAACTCCATCACCCTCTGCCAAAAAAAAAAAAAAAAAGAGAGAGAGAAAGAAAGAAGGGAGGGAGGGAGGGAGGAAGGGAGGAAGGAAGGAAGGAAGGAAGGAGGAAGGAAGGAAGGAAGGAAGGAAGGAAGGAAGGAAGGAAGAAAGAAAGAAAGAAAGAAAGAAAGAAAGAAAGAAAGAAAGAAAGAAAGAAAGAAAGAAAGAGAGAGAGAGAGAAAGAAAGAAAGAAGGAAGGAAGGAAGAAAGAAATCAATGAGTTAACAAACTATTTAAAGTAAGCATCAGGTTCTTGGTTTAGAAGCACCCATTTAAGATCTGATTAGTACTTTCTAGAATACTTAAAAGTGACAAGAAAGCACAGTGATCACCAGGTATTCTCTTTACAATTATTCTTGGTTAGAGCAAATAACAGTTTTTCTATTTTATTAATTTTTTCAAAGAACTACCACTTAGATTTATTCACCAATTATATTGTTTTTTCATTTTCTCTATTAATTTCTCTTTTATTTTTTCTTTTTTCCTCACTTCTTGTGTTAAGTGTGTAGTTTTTAATACATTTTTATGTTAATGAACATGTTGAAGGCTATGAATTTATCTCTAGGAGCAACTTTGGCTGAATTACATCTATTTAGACACGAGACATTCTTATTGCTATTTTATGAATATTTTGCATTGAAGTTGTGATTTGCCTTTGATGCAAGCAGGCTTTTTCTTGCTCCAATTATTTGCATTTTTATTGTTGGTACTTGTATTTGTCAATTTGCATTACTATTAAGGAATACCTGAGACTGAGTAATTTATAAAGAAAAGAGGTTTAATTGGCTCACAGCTCTGCAGGCTGTATAGGAAGCATGGTGCCAGCATCTGCTCAGCTTCTATTGAGACCTCAGGTAGCTTTTACTCATGGCAGAAGGTAAAGCAGGAGCAGGCATCTTCACATGGTGAGAGAGGGAGCAGGATAGGGAGGAGCCACACTCTTAAATAAACATAACTTGTGTGAACTACCAGAAGGAGACTCAGTTATTACCAAGGGGATGGCACTTAGCCACTTATGAGGGATCCACTCCCATGATCCAAACCCTGCCTCCACCCCCACTCTCAGGCCTCACCTCCAACACTGCATATTATAGTTCAACATAAGATTTGGAGGGGACAAACATTCAAATCATATCAGTGCTTTATTGGTATAGTTTGTTTTCTTTTTCATTGTAGTTAGACAAGGCAGATCGTTTTTATTATTTGAAATTCATTGAGGTTTTTCATACATATATAATATTTACGAGAGTAATGGAACAATCAATAAAATGAAAAGAATTAGTTACAGATTTTGATAAATTTGAGAATTGAATATAAGACAAAGGTTCATGCCCATCTGAAAAGCAATCATTGCTCAATAGATGGTACTGGCACAACTGACTCTCTATCCAGAAGAAAAGAAAACTGGACCCTTCCCTTCCTGATAGAACAGTCACTGTGGGCCAAGGAGAACAAGGAGACAGCTGTATAAATGGAGGACAAGGATAAGAATGTATTTGACAGAAGAAGAGATGGGAGAGACAGAAACACACCGTCACGAAGAGGAGAGGGATTGGGCCACATTCGTCTATCTGCTGGAGGAAAACATGTCTGTTTAGGGACCAGACTGTAAGTATCAAAAAGGGAAGAAATTGCTGTGGATCTGGTGGCCACACATCCCAGTTTCCAGGGTCAATCCTCATGTGTACCTGCTGTGTCAGTATCCGGTTGAGTTGGTGCCCTGTTTGACTTTCCAAAGTGTCTTGGTGAAGACAACAAATTGTTCAGTCACTCTTCCTGCGAAACATCTTCCTGGAGAGTGTGGTCCAAACTGCAGGTGAAGGCAATGACCTTAAACAGTAAGAGGGGCATCTCGTCTTTCAAGACATGAAAGAAAACAATGGCAGAAGTGGTGCTGAAGTCTTCAGTATAGGATGCCCAAGACTCCACAGTCAGCTTTAGCTCCTTGTTCAGCGGGAAGAGAACAGGCTGAGGCATGCCCTGCCTGTAACATTCTTCAAAACGTGTCAGGAGCTCCCACAGTGTAAAACTTCCACCCTTTCCCATCGGGGTTTTGGGGAGGCAACTGAAGAAAGAATGCTATTGTGCTCTGTGAGCACCTATCTTGATATAGAACAAGGATCAAAGTTAATTTTCTGAAATAGTAAATGTTGGTCATTACACCAGGTAGATTAATTCCAAATCAAGAGACATGTGGCTTGATAAGAAGGAGGCAAAAGGAAGAATTAAAGATAACAGGGACAGACATGGCTTATAATTTATCCCAGGACTCAAGAGGTGGGATACCAAATCTATTCCTTTTCTTAGCAACTCCTTTAATGAGAATGCCCTAGATCCTGACCCTCTAGCAATATTTTACAGTTAATATTACAGACTAGTTAATGCATACAAAGAAAATGTTTCAAAAATCAGTGAGGGGATATAGCTGGTGTTGTAAGGGATAGAACTGGAAAAAAAAATTGGCTCTATGGTAATGGCAAAAGAAGCCACATGTATAGGCTGAGGATAATATGTAAGGAAGTGAAGATTGTGAGGGTACACAACTCTTCCAAGACCAACAGGAAAGAATGTGATAGAAAGTAGATGGACAGGAGGGTGCAGTCAAGAAAGAAATTTCTTTTTTTTCTTTTTCTTTTCTTTTCTTTTTTGTTTTTGAGACGGAGTCTAACTCTGTTGCCCAGGCTGGAGTGTAGTGGGGCAATTTCGGCTCACCACAACCTCCACCTCCCGGGTTCAAGTGATTCTCCTGCTTCACCCTTCCGAGTAGCTGGGATTACAGGTATGTGCCACCATGCCCAGCTAATTTTTGTATTTTTAGTAGAGACAGGGTTTCACTCTGTTGGCCAGGATGGTCTCGATCTCCTGACCTAGTGATCCGCCTGCCTCAGCCTCCCAAAGTGCTGGGATTACAGGTGTTAGCCACTGCACCGGGAGAGAAATTTCTTTTAGATCTGAGAGAAGTAAGTGCATTTAAATGTGAATTGATAAGAGCCAGTAAGAGGAAATGGTGATGGCTGAGAAGTGGGAGGAGATACAACAGAATGAGGTATGCAGGGTGAAAGGTGAAGGGAACCTGAGCACTCACCCAGGGCTCCTTTCAACCCAGCAGTCACTCTGGCTGTGTTGCTCTGGCTGCTTCTGGAGACATGGCAGATCCTCAGCCCACCGCTAAGCCCCTCGATTCTGTGTCTGCTCATCCCCACCACCCTGCTGGAGCTCGCCAGGTTTCTGTGTTCTGGATTCGCGAGTTCCTACTGGAGGAAAGTAGACAACACTGCTCCCAGCATGCAGACCCTCCATCTTTGCAGCGGGAAACCAGACAATGCTGCCTCCCAGCATGCAGACCCTCCATCTTTGCAGGGTTGCTCTTGGCTCTGCCTTGGGCTGAGCCTGCTGGCTCGGTCCAGCCGTGGGAGAAAAGGGGTTCATCCAGAGGCAGGCTCAGTTCAAGTTTCAAGGGAAACCACAACGGCTGCTTGAAACAGAGGTCTCTGATCTCCCGCCCTCCCTGATCCCTGGTCCGAAGCCTGCGATGGCTCCCCACTGTAGGCACAATGCGTAAACCCTTCCAGTGGCACCTGAGGTCTTCTATGACAGCTACAATTAGGCATTTAAGTGTCTTCCCGCTGTGCTCTTTCTCTAGGTCGCTATAATATATCCTCCATTTTCCTTTACCCTTGCCTTTAGTAGTAGAAGTTTCTTTCCTACAAACTTACTGCAAACGCCACATCCTCACGAAGCACAAAAGCAGCTAAATTTCCATCACCCAGAAATCATCCCTCATTTTCTAACTGCTAAAGCACTTTCTCTGTATCCTCTTTCTGCAACCAGACTCCCATCTTGAGCCTAAACTATCTTATCTTTGAACTCAGACAAGCCCAGGTGTGTCTGTGGGACTCATGGGGTGAAGGTTCTAAGCTAAACTGTCTATGCACCTGGGAGATCATGGAGCCTCTTAGACAAGAACTCATCCTTAGGAGAACAAGCTGAGGCAAACAAAGAGGTCAATGACAAGGGGCTTAAAACACCAGACACCTGGGCATTTGAATCTGAAAAAAAAAGAAAAAGATAACCTCATTGGATCTGACCTTTTTTGAGTGAAGACCAGCTCCAGGGTCTTGGTGCAAACCTCAGAGGCCTGTGTGTTGGCACTGGCAGCTCCAGTGGGGACATCCGGGCCAGCTGGCAGTAGCAGGAATGATGCTGGAAGACAGAAGAAAGTGAATGTGGATCAGCATGAGCTGAAAGGAGGATCTTTTGGCTCACCCATCTGGGAAGGCGGAAGTTAGAGTTGGCCTCTGGAAAAGCTGGATCCCAGGATCCAAATGGTACCTTCAGGTGTGACTTTCTCTCCTTTCTACTCCTGCTCTGGCTTGGGCTGTTTCTCTCCAACTGCAGTGAGCTTTTCTTTTCTTTTTTTCTTTTTTTTGAGATGGAGTCTCACTCTATTGCCCAGGTTGGAGTGCAGTGGTGCAATCTTGGCTCACTGCAACTTCTGCCTCCTGGGTTTAAGCAATCCTTCTGCCTCAGCCTCCCGAGTAGCTTGGACTACAGGCACCCGCCACCATGCCCAGCTAATTTTTGTATTTTTAGTAGAGATGGGGTTTCACCATGTTGCCCTGGCTGGTCTTGAACTCCTGATCTAAAGTGATCTACCCGCCTCAGCTTCCCAAATTGTTGGGATTACAGGCGTGAGCAACCATGCCCAGTCATTCAGTGAGCTTTTCTTGGTGCAGCGGGAGATGTGGCCATTGGAGGCTCTAGCTATTCTCATCCTACCTTAGCGACCTGAGAGTTTTAGTCCATGCAAGGTTGGGATTGGCTTGGCAAGGGCCTCTGTGCCCACCTAGGGACTGGGAACTGATCAAAGAGGCCAGAGGGATGAGTGATGCAAATTGATAGTCACACCGGAATGATTTGGTTATAATGAGTGGGGGGAAACAGTTTCCTGTAGAAAATGAGGATCCTGTTAACAGAAAGTGAGAGCAGGAGGATGTTAACAGATCACAATTATGTATTTTCTCTCTGACAGTGTCTTCTGTGGGTGTTGGGAGTAGAGCTGCTACAGGAACATTGCCAGAGAGCTCTTCAGGAGAGGAGGATGGTGCCAAGGAGAAGACCAGGGGAATGGTTTCCTGAGCACCTCAGTAGAACCTTCAGGAGACTCCCAGAGCCCCAGGGTGGGAGCAGCTGAGGCTGAGGCTGAGGTGAGACTGAGGTGAGGCTGAGGCTGAGGCTGGGGCTGAGGTGAGGCTGGGGCTGGGGCTGGGGCTGGGGCTGAGACTGAGACTGAGGTGAGGCTGAGGCTAAGGCTGAGGCTGGGGCTGAGGTGAGGCTGAGGTGAGGCTGAGGCTGAGGCTGAGGCTGAAGCTGAGGCTGAGGCTGGGGCTGAGGCCGAGGCTGGAGCTGAGGTGAGGCTGAGGTGAGGCTGGGGCTGGGGCTGAGACTGAGGCTGAGATGAGGCTGAGGCTGAGGCTGAGGCTGGGGCTGAGGTGAGGCTGAGACTGGGGCTGAGGCTGGGGCTGAGGTGAGGCTGAGGTAAGGCTGGGGCTGGGGCTGGGGCTGAGGCTGGGACTGAGGTGAGGCTGAGGTGAGGCTGAGGCTGGGGCTGGGGCTGGGGCTGGGGCTGGGACTGAGGTGAGGCTGAGGTGAGGCTGAGGTAAGGCTGGGGCTGGGGGTTGAGGCTGGGACTGAGGTGAGGCTGAGGTAAGGCTGGGGCTGGGGCTGAGGCTGGGACTGAGGTGAGGCTGAGGTGAGGCTGAGGCTGGGGCTGGGGCTGAGGCTGAGAGCTCACCAAGCAGAGCTCCCGTGATGGTTTTTCCTCTCCTGAATAGTTTTTATACACAGTGGCCAAGGCCTGAGTAAAATGCATAATACCACTTTGCGCTGTAGATATTTGTATATGAATTTACATTCTTTACTAAATTGTCACCTCTCTGACAGCAGGACCTGTTTCTGATTCAGCTTTGGATTTCTCAGAGAGCATAGTACAACATCTCATATAAAATAAGTGCAAAGGATGTAAATGTTGGTCAAATGAATGAATTTTTATTCTGGTCAAAAGGCCCAACTCTACCTTCTTATCCAACACTCTGTTGTCATTTGGCACGTGTTTATCTTCTTTTCTTTTTCTTGAGACGGAATCTTGCACTGTCACCCTGGCTGGAGTGCAGTGGTGCAAACTCAGCTCACTGCAACCTCCACTTCCCAGGTTCAAGCGATTCTCCGGCCTCAGCCTCTCGAGCAGCTGGGACTACAGGCATCCGCCACCACACCTGGCTAAGTTTTGGTATTTTTAGTAGAGATGGGGTTTCACTATGTTGGCCAGGCTCGTCTCCAACTCCTGACCTCGTGATCTGCTCGCCTGGGCCTCCCAAAGTGCTGGGATTATAGGCGAGAGCCACCGCGCCCAGCCTGGCATGTGTTTATCTTTAACCCCAAGTCAGCGATGGTGCTTGCTGCTTAGTGCATGGTGCATAGTACTGGGTGCATGGTACATGGAGCTCTGTTTGTGGTCCCATATGAATCGTGCTGTCAATGGATACTATACAAATTCAACTATAAAGACACTTTTATCCTCATATTGTTTTCTGTGACTTGCAAAGAAACTCATTCAACAGGTTCTCATGGTATTTCCAGGTGGGGCATGGATGGCTCAGGGATCTACTGATAAGCAGCAGGGGCAGCCCTGACACCTGGGTGTTCTTTCCTACAGCTCGGGGCCTGTTTCCACACATCTCACTGCCTGCAGGAAAGACGATTCCAGGTGAATTACTTCCTTTTGAAATGACTAAAGTTTTTGCCCATAGCTCCTTTGTTTTTGCTGTTAACTACAGCTTTTCTAGCGTGCAACCATGTTTTACCATTAGATTACTCAAAGGCTCAGACCAATCACTACAAACCATAAACAGCAAATTGAAATATGGATCGTGAGTTGAATTTTCATCTCATTGTCTTTGGATTTCTGCAATCAAAGGACCCAGTGCTCGTGAGCTCTAGGGAAATATACTTGGTAGCCAATCCATTTGATTGCAAAATTGCATAGGTTAAAAATTAAGAGAAATAAAGCATCCCCCTCTCTCCTTTGCTGCAGCCTCTGGAGTGCCTTGCCCTCTCCCTACCCTCCACCTCCTCACTGTCTCATATCCTATGACTCACAGGACGTGTGCTCCGAGCCACAGAATCCCACAGTGAACGTGTTTGGCAGCTGCCAGGTATTCTCCCCGTCAGGAGGCTCCACACATGCTCCGTGAAATGTGCTGCAGCAAGCTGTGGTGAAAAATGCACTTTCTCGTCGCTTGACTTGGAGAGAGTCCTGTGTGTTTGAAGGCTTACCAGATGCCACAGAAGCCTCAGAAATGCTGTTTCCCAGGTTAAGCTCCCTCTTCCAGCAAGTGTGACATTTTCACATCCACCATCTCAGCTTAGGGCAGTAGGGATTTCCCAAAGATGAACAACCCTGTTCGGTTACAGGTAGATTGTTCTTAAGACACACGCCACACCCCTCCTGGCCTTCCCATCCTTGGCAGGGTCCTGGAATGCTGTTTCCGCTTTTCCAGATGCAATGGTGAGAAATTTGGTGGTGATTACTGAGAAAACCAATCCTGGCTATTTCTGACAAAACCAAAGTTGCTTGGTTAGGGTTAGGGTTAGGGTTAGGGGGTATATTAGTCCATTTTCACGCTGCCGGTAAAGACATACCCAAGACGGGGTAATTTATAAAGGAAAGAGGTTTAATTGACTCACAGTTCCACATGGCTAAAGAGGCCTCACAATCATGGAAGAAAATGAAAAAGGAGCAAAAGGATATCTTACATGGTGAGCGGCAAAGACAGAATGAGAGCAAGCGAAAGGGGTTTCCCTTCATAAAACCATCAAATCTGTGAGACTCATTCACTACCATGAGAACAGTATGGGGGAAACTGCTTCCATAATTCAATGACCTCCCTCAGGGTTCCTCCCACAGCATGTGGGAATTATGGGAGCTACAATACAAGACACATTTGGGTGAGGACACAGCCAAACCTTATCAGGGGGATTTGCAAAAGTCACTCCTATCATAATGCCTGAGTGTTTGTACTGCTACCTGAATTAACTTCTATTTTTCTTTCCCTCCCTCCCTGTCTCCCTTCTTTCCTTTCTTTCTTTATTAAAATGTAAGCTTCCTGAGAGTAGGGACACTGACTGTCTTACCCAACTCCTGGAATTTGTGCCTGACACCTAATAAGAACCCAGTATATACTTGTTTGGTTGAACGACATTTCAAAATTGATATTGACATGTACCGAGACCTGAAAGGTAATAGAACTCTGTAGCCTTTCCTCATCCTGAGTTGCTCTCTATGTTTATAAAACGATGCTTTTTTACCAAATCAGACCCAGTGTTACACATTTACATTGGATTAGCTTATTCAGTCCATATAAAATTCTATTGTCATTGTTATTATCTGCATCTTTATGGACAATGAAACACAGGTTTTTATAGTAAGCCATTTTTCCAGGCTCTCTTGCCCATAAGTGGATGAGTAGGGATTTGAACCCAGGTCCTCCTGGCTTCTGAGTTCACATCTATCCCTAGTTATCTGTCAACAGGTGAAATCTACTACCCCACATGATGATCTGAGAGAAGTGGCTTTTCATTAGAATTTTAGCAGGGATGAATGCACGGTTATCATCACATCAAGGTTCTCAGGACTTTGATGGCCAGTAACAAAGAAGCCCATGAGGGTGGCCAACTCAAGGCAGGCGACACCCACCATCTCTTAGAGACACCCGCAATCTCTTGAGTGGACAGGACCAGGACCAGCACTCCACGGGGATAGCAGTTATTTCAGGAATGCTCACCTGGTAGGATCAGCAAAACTGGGTCACATGAGGTCAGAATTATCCTCACCTTGACAAGAATGCAGGCTTACCACTTCCCTCTCTGGCTATAGCAGCGATCTCAGGAGTCATCTAATTCCTCCATCCCCCCAGCATGCACTGGGTGAGGAATGGGTGTGCTTTGTATCCCTGCCCTGAGCAAACACCCCAATCTCTTAGTATGGGCAGTCTCTCTGTCTCTTAGTTGCACTTAGACAAGAAACATTTAAAAATAAATTTCATTAAAAATGAAAAATATTTCAAATACACACACACACACACACACACACACACACCACACCCCTACTGAACTCAGAGTTATTTGCCCAATCCAACTAAAGACTGTTGGCATCCACCTATATATAGTATGACCACACCTAAGAACAAATGCCAGTTGTTGGGAACAAAATTATTCTTCTTCAACCCTGACCTGGTTGAAATCCTGACTTGTTTGAAGTAATGACAGGTCCATGGCTGATAGGCTTGGGGCACTCATTATAGGAGTATTTGCTTAGCTTTTGGAATGTCTGCACCTCAGTAAAAAAAACCTCGTGGTTTGCTCAGGTGTTTTCCAAATGATTTGGTTTAGAAAGAAGTTTCTGTTTGGATTTGTAAGGGCCTCTTCTGGTGTTGACCTGGTTTGCCACTTTGACCTGCTAGGATGACTAGGCTGGGCCATTTTATCCAGGCATCCGATATTGCTAATGGAAGTCATATTTGTGCTTACATTTTGAATGAGTGACTCTGACTTCTTTGTTTCTATAAGTCTGTATTTCAAGCACCAATAATTATGTAGTTGCTAAATCAATAGGTCTAATACTTTTTTATAAAAAGTGTTAACATTGAACAAGGAAGGCTATTCTGGTTTATGTATATTGCGTACATTTTCTCATCATATCGTACAGATTCTAGAAAGTCCAATCACTTTGATTTTTGAAGCTAACATTTCTTTCACTGTGTGCAGTTTTGAAGATTCAGGAAAAACATATTTTGGTCTCACATATATTTCTACTTAGCCCCAAACAGACCCAAAATCCTGATTGTGCTCCAAGCCAAAATTCTGATATGAAGATAAAACACTTCTTTGTTGATACTTACTTTAGTGTCTTAAAAAAAAAATCTCCTTTCTCCACTAAAATACCAGACAGCAGCAATTGGCATGCAGCAAGCATAATATAAGCAGGCTCCTTTTGCGTAGTGGAAGCACAATGCCATCTGTATCCTCTTTTGTTTAGCCAAAGTACCTCACTTTCTTTCCATCAATAACAATATACAATGAAGCCTCCTCTGCTTAGGGGATGGCAAACATGGACTTTGAGTCCAATTACATGTTATACTTATTAATCATCTAATTCATTTGGCTGAAGAATAGCGTTGCCTAGAGCAATGTAAATTGTTTCAACCAAACAGTATTTGCTTCATCAGGTTTTCCAAATCAGCTAATGGAAAAATACAGAAAGATGTAGAAGACTCTCTACTGTGCATCTCTGGGGGGCATTAGGTAAGTAAAACCTGTCCTGTGTTTGAGGATCTTACAATCTGGTTGAGGATCTGAGAGGTGGGGTTTCTGAGACAGGTAGAAGGACCTCAAGGGAGCATGGGATTCCTTCTCCCTCCCCATTGTTCTCATTTAAACAACCACAGCATAAACCACCTCAAATTGTCTTCAAAGCGACCATCAGTCTATGTGTCCACATCTGTCTCTATGTTCATAGACACATGGACATCAAAAACATAAAATAGAAAACATGTGCATCCTCATCGCAAAGTGAAACCAGAAATTAACCACATCCCAGCATCCATGAGGGATTTTTGCAAATGCAGTGTGGACAGGACTACACAGAACACATCACTGATTGCTGGGAAATGCTTCACATCCAGAGACAAATACTCCTGGAAAGGAAGCTTGGTTGTGCCACACAATAGCCCACTAGCACCCTCCCACTCCGAAGCATGGGCTCACCAGGCATGTCGGTACACACCTATAATCCTCAGCTACTTGGGAGGCTGAGATGGGAGGATTGCTTAAACCCAGGAGATGAAGACCAGCCTGGGCAATATAACAAGACCCCGTCACTCTTAAAAGAAAGAAAAAAAAAACAGCTTAGCTGAGCATGGTGGTACAAGGATGATGGCTGTGGTCCCAGCTACTCAGGAGGCTGAGTGGGAGGATCTCTTAGGCCTAGGAGTTTGAGACTTCAGAGGACTGTGATCACACCATTGCACTCCAGCCTTGGCAACAGAGCGAGACCTTGTCTTGAACAAAGACAAAAATAAAATAAAAGCATAGGCTCTTGGCAGATGGGGTCTACAGGCTGCCTGGAGTGCTCTAAAGTCTCCTAGGTTGAATTTGCCTCCCATCTGCACAGCAGAGGCAATAAGCTTCACCAGGGCATGCAACTTGCTTCGGATGAGTTGGACAGTCTAGGTAGAGAGCCAGGGGTGTGTACATGGTGTCTGTGTGTGTGTGTGTGTGCGCGCGTGCACGCGTACAGAAATGCAGGCAGAGGGTACAAACATTTCCCCTGGAGTCCCATTAGCATCTCTTCTAGGAAGCCAGACTGGGGGTCAAGATGAGAAGAAGCTTCAGCCTGCTTCTACCAACCTGCCTGTCTTAACTGACATCCATCTCTCATCCCCAGGTCACCCCAACCACCAGATTCCTGGATCTCCAAACTAGTAATCCACTTTCAACGCTAGGCTGACAAATCAAATACAACATGCCCAGTTAAATTTGAATTTCAGATAAATTACACAAATTTTTAAGTAAAAATATGACCCAAATATTCCATGGGACATCATGTACTAAAAAATATTGTAATTTATGTAAAATTCAAATTTTACTGGGCATCCTGTTTCGATTTGTTTGTTGTTTTCCTAAAACCCCATCCCTGAATGATTGATGTGGCATATACACCAATCTGAGCAAGGCATAGCGATTAACAACAGCACGGGGGCTTGGAACAAGCTGCCTAGTTTCTAACCCTAACTCCACCACTTGCAGGCCACAGAACCCTGGGCGGGTCACTTAACCTTGCTGGGCCTCAGTTTTCTCATCTGTAAAACAGGGATAATACTGAATCCCCCTAATATTTGTATTTATTTATTTATTTATTTATTTTTGGGACACAGTCTCACTCTGTCACCCAGGCTGGTGTCCAGTGGCACAATCTCTGCTCACTGCAACCTCTGCCACCTGAGTTCAAGTGATTATCCTGCCTCAGCCTGCCGAGTAGCTGGGATTACAGGTGCCTGCCACCACGCCTGGCTAATTTTTGCATTTTTAGTAGAGATGGTGTTTCATCATCTTAACTCCTGACCTCATGACCCACCTGCCACGGCTTCCCAAAGTGTTGGGATTACAGGTGTGAGCCACCGTGCCTGGCCATAATTTTATGTATTCAGATACTGAGAACAGGAGAAGAGGATTACTCTCAGGCTGGGCGAGGTTGGGAAAGAACGATGTGAGCAGATCTGAACTGGAGAGCCAAAATAGTCATCGACTTTACCATCGACACTTCCTAATGCAGGTGAACTTTCAAAAGAATGCCAAGGTAATATAACTGAGAGGGGCTCTTCTGTTTCTCTCTTTTCTTTTTTGAACACTCACATAAAAACAGAATTCACGCATTATAAACAGATAAAATCTTCTGACAAGCTGGCAGAATTGTAGCCCCCAAACAGCAACATGTTAATGGGAAAATAGCAGGTGCACGGTTCCCACGTCAGCTTCCACTCCTGCTCCTGCTGGTTACTTGGCAGCCACCCTGGCAGTCGTGAAAATGACTGACACATCTATTTTCACATGTTTGTATGCCAAGAATAAGACTGGAAGCATTGACTGAAACAATTGGCGTTTCTCACTGCCGGATGCGATTGTCCAGTGTGCAGAGGGAATGGAAGACAGGAGGAGGTGGTGGTGCCTCTCCTCTGCCACATCGACAGTCCCCTCTCCCTTTCCAGGCTGGCCCGTCCTTTGGGGATACAGACTTTGTTGTTAGTTTAGTTCCCTTCCGACCTGTAAACACATTTGTAAATTCTACCGCCTCATCTGTTTCTCCTTCCCCAACCCGATGGGTGTGGAAAAGCCAACTTTAGTGAATGCCAAGGGCAATGTGATTTGGAAAGAGAGTTGTCACTCCACCTGAGTAATGCTCATGGACAAGGCATGGGCAGAAGCGACATCCAGTTGCCTCATCCACGACTTCCTAAATCGAGCCTCTACTGTGTGCAGATGATGCTCCATTCAGGCAACATGGAGTGAACTGGACAGACAAGTCCCTGCCCTCGGGAGCTCACATTCTACTTGGTCAGAAAGAAAACAGACAAGGAAAGAACTGACTGAAAGAAGGTAGCTGCATATTTGCACGTTCCTGGGAGAACCACTTGTTGTTGAGTGGTGGGGCCTGGGAGACAATGGGTTGCATTTCGGAAAAACCGTAGACAAGTTTCTTGCTCACTGGGGACAGAGCTCAGAGTTCTCAGTTCTCCACACAGGGTCTCCTTCCAAAAAGGAAGGGATCTGCAGGTTACGTATTTTGGTTAAGTAACCAGATTGTAAACTGTCACATGCAGCTCATAAAACCAGCCTCTAGGTTGCGCATCACGGATGGAGGAAGTCCAGGTTCACATTCCAGAGTGACCCCTGATGCTTTGTGTTCAGCAACTGGGCTTCTCATTCCACACCATGGTTCTTTGTTTCATATGTTGGCACTTGAGAGAGGTTTCCTGGAATTAACTGTGATGTTTGCTTGAATCTTGTTGAGAACATGAATCACACAGTTTCTTAAAGGTTATTCTTTTTCAGAAGAAAAGTTATTTTATAGGAAGTCAGACCCTCAGGATCTTCCAGAGCCTGGGGTCTCTTTTGTCGGCACGGAGTTGAATTGTCATGGCTTCAGGATTTTCATTTCTTATTCAATTTATTGGAGCAAGCCTTACCTTTGACCAGCATCGGCAAACAGACAGGCGGGTGTTCAGCTGGGACCCGGCAGAGATGACTGTAGATTCCGCCAATGTCTTTCACAGAAGGAACTCCAGGTCCAGTCCCAGGAAGGCAGGGAGAGGAGGAACAGAAAAGGCAAGGAAGTTGTCAATCAGCTCAGGACAGGGAAACTGGGGATGAGGGGCCAAGCTGCAGTTAGAGCTTCAGTGGGAGCTTCATCCTCAGTTCTTGATAGGGCCAGGGGTCTAAGAAAACCTGTTTTGCCATGCTCACCTCTCAGCATAGTGTGGTTGATCATGTCAGGACACACACCAGCTGGGGGATTCTGAAGCTGCCCGTCATCAGAGGGGGTCCGTGGAGTAGGGAGTCATCTGGTGGGCTTCCTGTTGAGCTGCTGGGCGTCACATGCTTAGCCTGCAGCAGGGCAGCTCTCATTGCTGTGGGAGGATTTAGGGGCATCAGGGATGCTCACTGGGCTTCTCCCAGGATCTCTGGGTTTTCCTCTTTTCTGTTCCATTCAGTTGCTGATCTTCGCTTTTGCCTAAGGCCCTGAAGTGAAATTGGAGTTGAGGTGAATCTTGTAGCAAATTGAATTAAGACCACACCTTCATCCTTTTGAACAAACGTTGCAATTCTGCAACTGTGGGGACGTGGAAGCATTCAGGGCATTCTGCTGGTTGCTTGGGAATGGATTATGCATTGGCACAAAAATCAACAGCGGTGACTTGGGATCATACTTTCCCCATGATTTTCTCCTTTTAAGAAAACACTGTATTTTAATTACATTGTTCATACTCTGGAAAATACAGCTGAATTTTTAAAATCACATATAAATGACCACCTAGAGCGAACCACACAAGACTTTGCTACTTAGCATTTTCTATCATCCATCTATCTGTATTTTTATTCAAAAATGGATCATACTTTACATATTGTTTTGTAACGGTCCACTAATACTTGACAAGGATTGCTTCTAGCAGTGGTTTAATTAATTCTGCCCCAATTTGCTTAGTTACAGACATATCATACTCAGTTGTAGATCAGAAGATGGTTCTTAGGAAGACTTTGAGGCAAAGAGGTGAGTGGATTATTGGAAAATGGTCATGGCTCCCCATAAGAGATTGGCCACCCTGGGATGAGCTACTTGCATTTGCAAATATCTCTATCTCTGAGATCCTAGGGTCTTATAGAGTCTTCTCATTTCCTACCTACATGTCTTTGTGGAAACCACATCATCTACAGCATTTTCAGGATAAGCAACTATTCCAGGAGACAGGTATGGAGGTAACTGAATATACTTGTAGTCCTCTCTCTCTTTTTTAACGTTGAGGACATAGCAACAAAATCTATTGATTGTGTGTATGCTGACATCAGTTGATTAAAGTTAGACAGTGATCCTAATCCACACTGTAATGTGATTCTTTGTTAGTCCTTTCCCTGTCTCAAGTGTATTTTACTTGTGAACAAGTCTCAGAAAACATCACGTTGAAGGATCAACTTTCGCAGGCTTGTAGATCCAAAATCAGGCCCCTTGTGGGTTCTGGTCAACTTTCTGCAACAGAATAATGAACTTGAAATGTAAGAGTTGGGGTTGGCATAGAGGGACAAAGACTGACTGAAGTGAATAACAAGGTCAAAACAGGCTTCCAAGGTTTCCAGAACCAAACAGCCTCAGGCTCCAGTAAGTGATTCACATTCCCTTCCCCTTTGTTATAAATGTTTCTCATTGTTGAATACCTTTGACTTGTTAGGACTGAGCCCTTTTCTCTAAATAGCTGAGAGATGAGTTGTCAGCTGAAAAAAATCTTTAATGAGTGAAAGTACTGTTGCCTGGCTTCACGTTCTTAAATTATGATGGTATCGCCTGTCTCTAATCAGGATAGAAAGAAGGAAAATCTCGGAACGTTTCTTGACAGGGGACTAAATGGCATGGCACACAGGTGCTCTTGTTGTGCCAAGTCAGAGTTCTTCTCCAAATGCTCTGAGATTAAATCCGCTCTGCAATAAACCTTTTCCCCTAGCTGTCACTACTATATGTCACATCCAGTCTATGCTGTTATCTGCAGTGTATTTGTGTTGAATGACTTTGTAGAGGTGGTCCCAGGAAGAACGGTGCAAGCATCCCGAAGCCTTCTGCTCTGATGGGCAATAAATGAAACAGCCAGCATATACCCCAGAGAGGGAGAAAAAAGTCCATTGCAGGAGACAGTTTCTTAGAGCAATTGACCAAGAACTTGGCACCAGGGAGGAGAACTTTACTGATTCCAGAGTCAGAAGACATGGATGGATGATCTGTTTACATATGATTGAACATTTTAAGTTATTTTCAGTAATTTGCCAACAGTTTTGTAATAAGCATATTTATGCATCAACTTTATGATAAGGATTATTTCCTTGGAAAATGTCCCAGGAAGGGTTATATACTAGAAACTATTTTGAGATTATTTATTTATGTTACCAGAAGAATACTGATTTCTACCTAGCCATAACTTCTGACCATAAATAAAATATTACTCAATGGCTCCTCAAAATCTTCAGGGATCCAGGCTACATTTATTTTTCTGCTTTGCCATCTTTATTTTTAGCTTGTGCCTTTCTGTCTCATGACCACAAGGTGGCTGCTGTGTCTTCCAGGACATGGTATCTACATTCCAGAAAGGGGGAAGGGTAAGGTTGAGGGCAAAGCTTTATCACCCCAGGTAAGCCCTCCCCAAGGTCTTTTGCTTATTCCTTGTATTAGTCCATTCTTGCATTGCTATAAAGACATACCTGAGACTAGGTAAGTTATAAAGAAAAGTGGTTTAATTGACTCATGGTTCTGCAGGCTATACAGGTTTCTGCTTCTGGGGAGGCCTCAGGAGACTTACAATCGTGGTGGAAGGTGAAGGAGAAGCAAGCATCTCTTACGTGGCGGAAGCAGGAGGAGGAGAGAGAAGAGGAAGGTGTCACACACTTTTAAACAACCAGATCTCTCGAGAACTCTATCTCAAGATAGCACTAGGGGGATGGTGCTAAACCGTGAGAAACCACCCCATGATCTAGTCATCTCCCATCAGGCCCCACCTCCAATAGTGGGGATTACAAGTCAACATGAGACTTGGGTGAGGATACAGAGGCAAACCATATCATACCCCATGACCAGAACTGAGTCACACAGACACTCTTGGCTGCAAAAGAGGGGACGATGACACACAAGTACATTGCCTTTCTGAATAAAATCTGTTGGAATGGAAGAAAAGGCAAACCTGTGTTGGGTAGACATCAGTACTATCTGCCACACATGTAACTGTGCTGTGTTAAAACTGCTAATATTTTTTCCAAAGCCAGTTTAAAGAAATGCAGTTTTTGTAGATGTTTTGAAAAATTGATCTAATAATATGGGTAGTCATTGGTAGGAAGAAGCCAGCTTTGAGTAAATCAAATGTTAAGAATTTCTGCAGTCAGGAGGAGACTTTCTAAAAAAGTAAAAAGAGAAAATACTGTGGGAACACTGAGAGAGCAATGTGGATGCCAAACTGAAAGCATAGACCTGGAGACAAATCCTCTCTCTGTAAGGTTCACTCACTTTCTGTTTTCTCCGGATGAGTACATCTTTATAAAATTATCCCTCTATTTATTGTTTTTCTCTCATTTTCTCCAGATCAAACAGTTCTGAAATATCATATCACCATATCTAGGCATCTAATATAGTTCTAAACCGCCTGTCTCCAAAAGCACTATGGATCTCAAATGTGACATCACAGAGTTTTTTTTAAGCTGTATTTTTCTATAAATTGAAGACATTTGCATTACAGACATCATTTAAGATTGGATTTTTTTGCATATTTGTAATGTATGTCAATAGTTGTTAATCGGGATGAGGGTCTCTCCTATGACACCACCTAAAGCCAACTTTGTATGTTTATTCCTTTCTCTCTTCTCTCCCTTTCATTTTTAACAAAAAAATTTCAACCTCTATGTGACTTGGTTAATAACCAGCTGAAGAACTTTAAGCAGGCCTTCAAAGGGCCCTCACTCACCAATGCCCTTCAAGGTCTAGATTTTGTTAGGTATGAATGGGAAAGCTTTGAATCAATCTTTCATGCCCCTTATATTGCAATGATCGGTGGAATTTTATATTTATCATAAAAATCTTGGAATTCTGGCCAGGTGCAGTGGCTCACACTGTAATCCCAGCACTTTGGGAGGCTGAGGCAGGTGGATCACGAGGTCAGGAATTCAAGACCAGCCTGGACAACATGGTGAAACTCCGTCTCTACTAAAAATACAAAAATTAGCCGGGCGTGGTGGTGGGCGCCTGTAATCCCAGCTACTTGGGAGAATCACTTGAACCTGGGAGGCAGAGGTTGCAGTCAGCCAAGATTACAACACTGCACTCCAGCCTGGGCAACAGAGCAAGACTCCATCTCAAAAACAAAACAAAACAAAAACAAAAACTTGGAATTCTAGTGCTAGGAGAAGTCCTAGAGAGACTCTCTTCATATTTGTACACACATGAACTTCCCTAAGCCCTGCAAGAAGTCTGTGGCAGAGCTGAGATGAGAACACGGGTCTTGACCAGCCAACACAGACATCGTTTTGCCAGTTCTATGTCCTGGGCTTTACTCATTAAGAAACTCACACTTGATTTTAATGAAAACTAAAAAAAATTAAGCTTATTGAAATTTTTCATTTCTACTACTGATGGCATGCATTATTCCAAGAGAAAAGAAAATCCTTTCTTATCAAGTCACTCAGTATACACAAAGATTACATGAGGTTATTCCATTTCTTGTCATATTATTAGATCTAATATTATTAGGTTTAAATATTCATTGGGCATAATATTTTCTCCTAGATTAAAATAATTTATAATATGTTTTTGAGATCCTCTTGAGTGGTTAGATAATATTAAGTTGAACATTATAAAAAAATCAACCTTGAAACTATTGAGACTTTCCACTGGATATTGTCTTCTTTCAGTTATGTTGCTGGAGAAAAGTAGTTTGTGAGTCATCCAATTTATATGCCATCATGTATAAAGAATGCTTCTGTGTGTATTGTTTTACCGTACAGACGGGATTTTTTTCCCTTTTAGTCTCATCCTGCAAGTGTGGCTTTCTCGGGAAATCAGTAATGCACTCTTCATGCTGCCTTAGCCAAGACTCAAAGTCATGCTGAGCACCAGGTCCCACAAAGTCTTGGAAAACCCATGAATAAGCAATGAATGCTCTGGGTAACTTTGTTCAAACACAAAATGACATAAAAGACTGTGCCTTTTTTTTCCTCCATGTTTTCAGCTTCTCTTCAGTAAAACTCATTTTGTAAGGTGGGAGAAGAGAAACTTGCTGTGAGCCTGGAATGTGGGGAGCAAATGGGGCAGGCCCATATTGGCGATGCCCCTAGCTCCCAGCAGAAGCAAATCCTCTGTGGATAAAAGCCTCCTCAACAGATCGCCTTGGGATTGCCTCATATTACATGCAGATTAACAGGAATTCAAAATTAATTACAAAACATGCAAAGAAATAGACTACTGTGAGTGAGAGTCAGCAGCAAACAACAGAATTCCCCAAGTTTCTTAATGAGGGGAATTATACATAAAAAAGTAACCATTTTTATTTGAAGAAATAAAAGCTAGAATAAAAATAACCAGAAATAGAGGGTGGAGGAGATGGGGCAGGAGATGGATTTTGGTGCAAACTTTCAGTCATAAGTTGAATATATTCCGGAGATCTAATGTACAACATGATAACTATAGTTAACAGTAATGTATTGTATACTTGAGGTTTGCTGAGAGTAGATCTGATGTTGTTCTCACCACACACACACAAATACACACACACAAACACACACACAAAGATGAAGTAATGGATATGTTCATTGTGGTAATCATTTCACAATGTGTATGTATACCAAAACATCACATTTTACACCTTAAATATATAATTTTTATGTCAAAAAATATAAATAAGTAATAATAATTACTTTTTTTAATGACCAGAAAATAAGAGACAGTCAAAAATTTCAGGAATATTTTTAATTGTCAAGTTTTACAAATGAAAATTATTTAATGAAATAAAAAACTCTGTAGATGAATTATAATTAGATGATTAAATACAGTTGAAGAAAGAACCAAAAAGCAAATTTGAAGAAATTAGCCAATAGCACAGAGAAATAGGAGAGAGGAAACGGAAGAGAAGTGAAGAAATAGAAAGTAGAAAGTTAAAAGGCATAATGTGCATCTACTCAGAATCCCAGAGAATGAAAGAGGAGAAATATTTGAAAGGATCATGGTTCAGAACTTTCCAAAACTGAAAAGAATATGAATTCCCATTACAGAAAACACAATGAATCCCAAGCTGCTTACATTTTTTTTAATCCACACGTTAGACTATGATGAAATTACAGAAAATCCAACAAAAATGAAAAGATCTTAAAAACAGCCAAAGGGAAGAAACAGATCACCTACAAGTGAAAATTAGATTTAAAGTAGGCTTGGTATTAGCTGCAATGAAAGCCAAGCCAGAGAGAATAAAACAATACCTAAAAGGGCTAATTTAGGATTGTCAACCCAGCAAACTAAGGTTTAAAAGCAATGGCAAATTGGAGATAATGTGATAAACAAAAATCGTTTGACCGCTGAAGAGACTTTAACCAAAAGGACTCCTAGGTACGTTTCCCAGAAAGAGGAAGCGATCCCAGAAAGAAGGTCTGATTTTTGAAGACATAAGGAGTCAAGTAACTTTCTTTTTTTGGGGGGGGGGGGGCAGAGTCTCGCTCTGTCGCCCAGGCTCACTGCAGGCTCCGCCTCCCGGGTTTACGCCATTCTCCTGCCTCAGCTTCCCGAGTAGCTGGGACTACAGGCACCCGCCACCATGCCCGGGGAATTTTTTTGTATTTTTAGTAGAGATGGGGTTTCACCGTGTTAGCCAGGATGGTCTCGATCTCCTGACCTCGTGATCCGCCCGCCTCGACCTACCAAAGTGCTGGGATTCCAGGCGTGAGCCACCCCGCCCGGCTGGAGTCAAGTAACTTTCAAACAAGTGGGTGCATTTTTTAAAGTCCATGTAAAATAATAATAATAATTTTAACAAAGAGCAAATGCTGGGACGCAAGAGCAGGTAAGTCTGGAGGTTGAACAACTGTTCCGGAGTGGTCGAGGTACTGATTAACTTTAGAGATGAGATTCAGTAAGCCTGAATTTCAGATGTAACAATCATAAATAAATAAATAAATAAGAGTATCACTTTCAAACTGAGGTAGGAAATAGGGTCTGGAAGCAGGGAACCTAAGGACTTCCTAGAACTAAATTAAACAGAAAAAACCAAACCTTCTAAGCCCAGGTAAATAACTTTGTAGCTCTATTTCAACTATGGCAGGAAACGTCGTCTTCATTTGCATAGGGTGTGCACCAAGTACCTAATTTTGTATCTTTACTTCATCCTCTTCGTTTACGTAGGGCATATACCAAGTTATCAGTGGGAAACCTCTCGAGGGGTATTCAAACCCCAGAAAATTCTGTAACCAGTGGCCTTGAACTACTTGCTGAGGGCTGCTCCTACCCTGTGGAGTGTGCTTTCATTTTCGATAAATCTCTGCTTTTGTTGCTTCATTCTGTCCTTGTTCTCTTAGTGCGTTTTGTCTGATTCTTTCAAAACCCCAAGAACCTGGATACCCTCCACTGGGAAAAAAACTAGTAGAAGAGAAAATGGAATGATAATAATTATAGTAGTAGAAGAAGAGCAACAACAAATCAACTTATTAAAAAAAAATAGATAATTAGCAGGATAAATAGAAACCACAACGTAAGAGATGAGATGAAAAAGGAGACTTAGTATATAATAATTACAATAGATAAAAATAAACTAAACTTTCTCCTCAAAATACAGAGTATCAGTTTTCATTAAGGAAAAAAAAAATCTACTATGCCCATTTAAATGAGCCACGTCTAAAACATAAAAGACACAGGAAGTTAAAAGTAAAAGAATCAGATACTAGGCAAATATTAACAAAATTAACACACAACTATGAAAATATCAGGTAAAATAAATTATTCGGGATAAGAGTTGTTACTGCATATTGATGTAACAATTTTAAATTTGTATGATCTTAAATGGTTTCAAAATACATAAAGCAAAAATTGCTAAAACTATAGGGGGAAATTGACATGTTCTTTGCCAGAGTAGAAGATTTCAACATACCTTTTACAATTATTGATCGGCCAAACAGACAAAAACGTTAGTATAGGTATAGAAGATCTGTCCAATACTATTTAACAAATTCAATGTGACAGACATTCAGATATCAGCTTGCAACAATGGGAAAATACACATTCTTTCACACAAATGGAGTGTTTACAAAAATATGTAGTAGACCATAAAAAAAAAACTCAAAACTAAAAAAAAACCACACAGAACATCTTATAGATTATGTGGACAATAATATAAATTAGTTAGAAATTATGTATATGTGTGTGTGTGTGTATATATATACACACACACACACACATATGTACGTAGTTTTTAGAAAATTTAAAGTGCACTTGTTCCATAGACAAAGGTGTCTGCAAGACATTGGGTTAAGCCAAGTTAAGTAATAATAAGGAGCGGGGAGAGAAGGTGAGAGAATATTTTGCTGCAGGAGTTCCCATATGCCTTAATATATAATGTAGATGATGAATTTATAAGTGAAGAGATGCAGTGTTTTATGCAGTGTTTTTATATCTCTATTTTGCCATGCAATTTTCTATCCATGGAGTAGTTCATGGGACTTGTATTCTGTGGAACATACTTTGGGAAACACTGTTTCACAGCAACCCCAAGGCATACTTCATGTAAACCCTCCTCTTGTTATTAACCCTATTTAACTTCCTATAACAACTGCAAGCCTGGCTATTACATCTCACAGTATGCATTCTAATAAAACCATGATTTTTATTATCACTCCTGATGAGGGTGATAAGATTAAATCTTTCACAGCACACTGCAATGAACAGGAAAGAATCAATTTGGCAAGAAGGCATTCGAAGATAGGAATATTTGTATTTTAGTATCCTAATTAAAAAAAAAAAAAAAAACAGGTGAGCTACTTTGCAATCCACGTCAAAACTCTGAGACCTGCTACAAAATGCTCTAAACTACTTTTCAAACTTTTCAGGACAGCTGTGACCCTGTGGGGTTGACCGTCATCCCAAAAGTCTCATTTTCTAGACGGTTAGGAGACCTGAATTCCTTTCCAGATCAGTGAGGCTGTGACTGGGCGATGAATCACTGTGGATGAAGAGTTAATTCATGATGTTCCCTGGAGCAATGAACCGTTTCTGCCCCCTTTCCAGCTTTCTCCTACATGCTTCCCTTTGCATTGAAACAATTCATTAGTTCCGCTTTGTCAGGGGCCCACCTGTGCCATGTTAATGAGCAGCCAGAAGGGATCAGGGAAGATGAGTAAGTAGCCAGCCCACTCTGCGGCTGGCACAGCTCTAAGGAGCAGTTTTTAATTCTACAGAAATCTTTCATTCTAAGATGTAATGCAAGCTCCTACGTTAGGAGTTCACCTGACAGTATTTTCATAACCCAGCATGATGATTTTTAAAATGTGTCCAAAAATTCTTCCTACTTCTTCTTCAAGAGATGGAGCTTAATTCACTTTTCCTCAAGTGTGGGTGGACTTAGTGACTCACCTCGAGTGAATAGGATATGGCAAAAGTCATGGGATGGCATTTCTTTCTTCTCCTTTTTTTATTTTGTATTTATTTATTTTTTTTGAGACAGAGTCTTGCTCTGGCGCCCAGGCTGGAGTGCAGTGGCATGATCTCAGCTCACTGCAGCCTCTGCCTCCCAAGTTCCAGGGCTTCTCCTGCCTCAGCCTCCTGAGTAGCTGGGATTACAGGTGCACACCACCACACCCAGCTAATTTTTGTATTTTTGGTAGAGAAGGGGTTTCACCATGTTGGCCAGGCTGGTCTTGAATTCCTGACCTCAGGTGACCCACCTGCCTCGGCCTCTCAAAGTGCTGGGATTACAGGTGTGAACCACTGCACTCAGCCATGGGATGGCATTTCTGAGATTAGGTTATAAGGATGCTGGGGCCTCCACTTTGGGTGTGCACTCTTTCTGTCTCCTGAATCACTTGCTCTGGGGGAAGCAGTAGCAAGAGAACTGTGGAGAAGTCCGTCCATACAGCAAGAAACAGAATCTTGCAACAGCCATGTATGTGAGCTTGGAAGTGGAAACTCCAGCCCCCGTCAGTCTTCAGAAGTAATGGCTGGACTGCCAAGACCCTGAGCCAGAACCACCTAATCTAGAAGCTGAGCTGCTCTCAGATGTGCGACCCTCAGAAATTGTGTGAGCTAATAAGTGCCTGTTGTTTTATGGTGCTAAGTTTTGGAGTAATTTTTATGCAGCAACAGATGACTAACACAGTCATTGATCAGACTGCTCAGGATATAGGGAAGCCAGGGTGAGATAATCCAGGTGATCTGTATCAACCCCACATGGCTGGGATTGTACTGGGTTGGTGGGAAAAGGAGGTTTCCTGTGGCTGGAAGGCTGGACTACTGGTGAGGAGGCAAGGATAGAGCTTTGCTCCGGAACTAAAGGTTGCCCACAATCTTAGACCCGTGCGGTTGAATAAACAGTGATACACCCACACAATAGAGGACTCTGCATCTTGAAAAAGAATAAGGAAAGCCTTGGCCAGGCGTGGTGGCTCACGCCTGTAATCCCAGCACTTTGGGAGGCTGAGATGGGTGCATCACCTGAGGTCAGGAGCTCGAGACCAGCCTGGCCAACATGGTGAATCCCCATCTCTATTAAAAATACAAAAATTAGGCAGGGCACGGTGTTCACGCCTGTAATTCCAGCACTCTGGGAGGCCGAGGCGGGCGGATCACAAGGTCAGAGAGATCGAGACCATCCTGGCTAACATGGTGAAACCCTGTCTCTACTAAAAATACAAAAAAATTAACCGGGCATGGTGGCAGGCCCCTGTAGTCCCAGCTACTCAGGAGGCTGAGGCAGGAGAATGGTGTGAACGTGGGAGGTGGAGCTTGCAGTGAGCCAAGAACATGCCACTGCACTCCAGCCTGGGTGACAGAGTGAGACTCTGTCTCAAAAAAAAAAAAAAAAAAAGTACAAAAATTAGCTGGACATGGTGGCAGGAGCTTGTAATCCCAGCTACTTGGGAGGGTAAGACAGGACAATCACTTGAACTGGGGAGGTGGAGGTTTCAATGAGCCAAGAACCGAGATCACACCATTGCACTCCAGCCTGGGTGACAAGAATGAGGCTTCATCTGAAAATAAATAAATAAATAAGGAAAGCCTCTATGAACTGACAAGGAGAGTTTCCCAGGATATGTCGTTAAGTGAGAGACCAAAGTGTGAGAGATTATCTACAGTATGCTATGTTTTGTTTAAGAAAGAAGGAATTATAAGAAATACTTGTATATGCTCATTAATGCAAAAAGACATGCATAACGGATAAACCAGAGACTAGTAAAACTGGTTACATACATGGAGTGGGTTGGAACAGGGTATAAAGGATGAGGGAAAGGGAATAGACACAATGGGATGGGGTAAAGAGGCATCTCTTTCTCAGTACAACTTTGTGTCTAGTTTTAATGTTTAGAATCATGTGATCTTTCACATGCTAAAAATAATAAAATCAGCAAGATTGGGAATAAAAAAATAAGAAATGAAATACAAATAGAAACAAACCTAGTGGTATTTCAAATGAAAAGCAATCACACTGAAGTAGAGGGAAAAACAAACTAACTAAATAATCTTGGTAATATATTCTCAGGCTAAAGGTAAAAGTAACTATACATAATTATTGAACTCTGATTAATATATTTGTTTTGCACAGTGGTAAGGATTAGCAGTTAGCAATTCTGAAACAACTTAACGTATTCTGGAATTGAGCAAATAAATAAATATACTGTGGATAGTGAGAGTCATGTTTCTCACCATTGGAGACACAAGTAACAAATATGTAAAGAGAGAAGGAGAGAATTAACTTTGTGGTTAGGACTGGTTAAGAACTCATAGTTTTAGGTTAAAAAGTGTGTGAGTGTGTGTGTGTGTGTGCGTGTTTCTGGAGGTATGTAGGCACATATGCACAAGTAGATACACACAAATACATATACTTATTTTTTAGCTGTATCCACTGGGGGCCCAGAAGCAATGGCATCCCAGTAGCAATGAGCACACCTAGAGCCTAGAGCTTGGTTTCTAGATATCATTCTCTACTAGAAGGAACCAGGGCACTTTGGAGAAATAGTTGATTCCAAGATTGGGTCTAGGAAAATACATGTGAGCCTGAAACTTGCAGTTTACCAGAAAGTAAGGAAGTGCTCAAAGAATTATCGGTGCCTGTCAAAGGGCACAGAAGACTGATTTAAGGGGATCCCACTTGCCAGATCTGAAACAACGTGAACATCAAAAAACGATAGTAATGGGTTATAACCCATTGAATAAAATAAGAATATATGAATCTATGATTAATGAATTGAGTGAGAAAGAAGGGAAAACAAGGGAAAGCTCTTCCCTGGAACAGAATCTCAATTAATGTATGCAGAAGAAATGGTGGAATTAGAAAATCATCATTTAGCAACAACCAGAATAGCAATTATTTCAGGCAAGAATCATCAGGGACTGCCAAAACTAGTAGATGACAAAGTATAATGAAAAACAGATACTCACATGGCCTCAAAGTGTCTCTCCACAATGTACTTATTAATTCCAAAGCAAAAAAATTATAACTTTACATTGGAGCGACATAGCAGGAAGTAGCGTAACTAAGTGATCAATCAATGATTCAAATTTTGGGAGAGAGAGAGAATGATAAATAAAATAAAATACATTGAAGGGTATGCAGGAATTCTTTGTACTATTTTTGCAACTTTTCTATCTGAATTGATTGAGTGCTGTATCTTTTGGGGAAATCAAAATCACTTTATTCCCATCGTGCCAGCTGCTAATCAGGAAGGATGGGCACTTATCTGCATCTTCCATGTAAATAACTGAATTTTTATCTTAACCCTCTTCTTGCCCTTGTGAGAGGGCTATCTGAAGCTTCTTATCAGGAATAAAAAGTGTCACTAAAACATATCCACTGTTGTCTTCCTTGCTTCTTCTGGGAGGAGAGAAAAGAAGCTCACAAGATACAGAAATGATCTCTACAGCTTAGCTCCCTACAGAAAGCATACAGGAGAGGGGAAATCCCCACCATATGGGCACTGCAGTAGGATTGGCAAAATCTCAGGGATGGAGATAGCATTGGCCAACATGTCAAAGATGACTGTCTTCACTGCTGCAGAAGAGAAAGACCCTGGTGTGATACAGGCATGGAGAAACCTGAGCACCAACATTAGGTTTGGTTGGCTGGGGACAGTGGCTATGTCTGGTCTAGGGTAGACGGGAGCAATTCCAATGGGCTTCACCAAAACCTTGCCTTTAGTAAAAAATGGCAAGAGGTCCAAGTGCTGGGGCATTAGCAGTGATGGTATAAGAACAAAAACTGGCCAGGTACGGCAGCTCACGCCTGTAATCCCAACTCTTTGGGAGGCGGAGGCGTTTGGATCACCTGAGGTCAGGAGTTCGAGACCAGCCTGGCCAGCATGTTGAAACTATGTCTCTACTAAAAATACAAAAAATTAGCCAGGCATGGTGGCACACATGCAATCCCAGCTACTCAGGAGGCTGAGGCAGAAGAATCGTTTGAACCCGGCAGACGGAGGTTGCAGTGAACTGAGATTGTGCCACTGCACTCAAGCCTGGGCAACAAGAGAGAAACTCCATCTCAAAATAAATAAATAAGTAAAATAAATAAAATAAAATAAAATAAAATAAAAAGAGCAAGACCTGTGCTGAGCATGAAAAAGAGTTGGCTCGTCCATGACGGGCTTAAACTGATAGTTTAAGATGAAGGTGGGTGAGAGAGCTTGATTTCTCCTGCCCACAAAGGATAAAATGGTCACATTTGGACATTTAAATTAGAATTTAAAACTAAAGCCTGAGATGTACCCACCCTTTTGAGACTGGAATTACTTAAAGTTTAAGATACTAGAGATCTTTCTTTATCATTTCTCCAATAATTTATTTTGAGATTTAATGAAAGGGAAAAAATGGTATGATAATATGTTTTTAAAAGCTTTAAGAAATAAATAATATTTTCATCATTTATTGACACGAATGTTTCTCTCCGAATTCCTATCTCATAAAAGTTAATTCTAAAATAGTAATATCATAATGTATCTCAAAATAAAAACTTGACATGAAAATGGATTTCCTTTCTTGATGGGGTAATTGTTCAAACTCTGTCAACTTAACATTGTAACAATATTTCACTGGGTAAAGTAATTGATTCATTATCTTTAAATCTGTTCAAAGAATAGCTCTTGCATTTATTAATTGAGCTTCACTAACAACAAAAACATAGTGACTCACAGTATAGTATCAGAAGTGCATGGTAAAAAGAAGGAACAAATTTATCTATTTCTTCAACAGATGCTCATTGGATGCCTGCCACATGTCAGTCAGTATACAAAACATTTAGAAGATTAGTTAATAGCTTAACAGCAAAACATAGTTGTCCAGAGGAAGGCAGATGAGGCTGATGATGTAGTTGCTGCTGATCACAGTAGTGATGAAAGCTAACGTTTATTTATTTGGTATTTTATGCCTTGACCTGTACTAAGTCTTGTTTGAGCATTAGCTTATGAAATCATTACAACACCATAAAGTCGCTACAATGAAGGTCCTCATTTTGTAGATGAGAAAAAGAAGCTTATTAAGTTAACTTGCCCAAGGTCACACAGTAAAGGCTGGAGCCTATGTATTGACAAACTAAATCTATCTGATTCCAAAGGTTTGTGTTTTTTATTTTCACACCAGTGGGAGAAATAGAGAGGGAGCTGTGGAGACTGAGAGAATATTATTAGAGAGGCTAGATAAAATATCAAAATTAAAATGTGCACATGGAAGCAGTAAAAAGAAGAATCAACATCTGTGATGTGGAGAACCATATTGAGAAGTTGTCTCAGAATGCAAATGAACAGTACCAGAAATCATGCACTGGAGAACGTGAAAAATATAAGGATAAATGGAATTTACATGAAAGAGCTCAGAATCAAGAAAAATAAGTAGTAATATATAATAGAGTAAAAAATTCTGTAAAAATTTCTGATTCTGCAGCTTACAAAGATTTACTAAGTACAGGATAAAATTACTGATAAATACAAACAATGTGTTCTGAACATTTTTATTTTTAGTGCAATTCAATAAAGTACAAATATTAAGTGTTTGCTACTATGAGTTTTGACACACAAACAAAATAAAAAATAATTCCAAACCCTGTTAAATTCCTATATGTCCCTTATTAGTTAATCACTATTTCCAAAGGCAACCACTATTCTGATCTCTTTCACTGTAGTTTAATTGTTCATGTTCTTGAACTTCGTATAAATGAAACTATGCAGTATGTAACTGTCTAGCTTCTTTTACTCACCATATGTCTTCAAAATTCATCAGTAGTTTATTTCTTTCATTGCCAAGATGTATTTCATTATATGAATAAACAACAATCTGTCATTCCTCCTGCTAATGAACGTTTGTATTTTTTTCCAGTTTTTTGGCTATAATAAGTGAAGTTGCTATGAATATTCTTGTGTAAGCCTTCTTATAGAGGTATGTTTTCATTCCTCTTGTGTAAATATCTAGGACATGATTTGCTGAGACATAACATAAGTGTATGTTCCGCTTTATAAGAAACTGCTGGTTTTACAAGGTGGCAGTGTGACCACACTTTCACCAGCAGCATGGTAGAGTTCTGGTTGCTCCACATCCTGGCCAACATTTGATGCCATCAGTAATTTTTGTTTCAATTTGGGTATGAAGGGGTATCTCACTGTGGTTTTAATTTTCATTTTTTTAAAGACTAACAATGTTGATCATCTTTTCATGTGCTTTTTGGTCATTGTCTATCTTCTTAGTGAAGTTTAAGTGTCTGTTCAAATCATTTGCTCATTTTTAATGTAGTGTTTCTTATCATAAGCCAGGTGAGAATTGATGAAGACCTGAACTGAGATGGTCACAAGGATGATAAATAGAAGATAGGTTTTCAAGAGATAAAGATGTAAAGCTAACAGAATGCCATGAGGGTAAGAGAAGAGATGTTGAAGGCTGATTACCAGGTTTCTGGTGTGAGTGGATAATGATGATACTGGTGAGTTCATTCATAGATGAGGAGTTGTTTAACAGTAACTGGCATGATTCAACAAACTCTTGAAGGAGGTGTGCTGGGGCTGGAATCCCTTTACACTTTGTTTTCACCCAATACCCAGCTCCAGCCTAGTACCATCATGGGATGGTACCATCATGGGACAACTTACAGCTAAAACAACTGCTGTTAAGTTATAAGCTTATAAGTATACCAATTATATTCTCATTATCTGAAATATCCTAAATACTTCATTGGTTTAGAAGTTTCTAGGAGATCTTCGTGGGAGACAAAAAAATAATTTTCAAAGTCAACAAAATGTTGACCTGAAGTTTTGTGCAATATTTATGCTCACTGATATTTTAATTTGCTTTGGGATTATGTAAGATAAATATTTCACCATCCAATCTCTAAATATTTTTGTCCCAGAACACTGCTTTCTTGGAGTTGTGAAAGTCATGGCTCTTGTATTTTAAGAAAATATAAGTGATGTTTCCTTGGCGTTTGCCACATATATATAATTATGTTCGCCACATAATTTTCATGAGGACAAATCTTTGTAATAGAGTAAATCCACTTCTCTTTTTGTCTTTTTTTTTTTTTTTTTTTTTTTTTTTGAGACGGAGTATTGCTCTGTTGCCCAGGCTGGAGTGCAGTGGTGCGATCTCGGCTCACTGCAAGCTCCGCCTCCCCGGTTCACGCCATTCACCGGCCTCAGCCTCCCGAGTAGCTGGGACTACAGGTACCTGCACCATGCCCGGCTAATTTCTTTGTATTTTTTTAGTAGAGACGAGGTTTCACCGTGTTAGCCAGGATGGTTTCTATCTCTTGACCTCGTGATCCGCCTGCCTCAGCCTCCCAAAGTGCTGGGATTACAGGCGTGAGCCACCGCGCCTGGCCGAGTAAATAAATCCACTTCTCAATTGATCCACAATTACTAGATCAATACGTGTTTATGCCTGGTTTAGACCAAGCTTAATCACGGAATGTGCTTCATGGAACCATTATAAACACTCTCTTTAGAAACCTTTTCTGAGTCATTTCCAGGGACAGCTCAGTGGCTTTATTGTTTGGTCTTCAGTTTCCCATTATTTTTCTTCATTTGAGTATGTATTTGAACACATGATTTATCATAAATGCTTTTGAGTGGCAGTTCCCAATTCAGGAAGCATAAATGAGTTCAGTTA
This sequence comes from Rhinopithecus roxellana, assembly GCF_007565055.1. Classification (NCBI taxonomy): domain Eukaryota; kingdom Metazoa; phylum Chordata; class Mammalia; order Primates; family Cercopithecidae; genus Rhinopithecus; species Rhinopithecus roxellana. The sequence continues at coordinate 64,456,797 of NC_044562.1, forward strand.
GCTTCATTGTATATATTTTTGTTTTCACTCAGCTATGAATGTGCAAATCATGAAATTAGTTTGCTAGTTGTCACATTAAGATATAAAAATATATTCATATAGACAGAAATGAATATGAAGTGAATTTTGGGTAGTATAAAAGTAACGGAATAGTCGAATATTTCTTAGATTGTAATATGCATACTGGTGGACTTACGAGTTGCAATCTCAGTGTGCTTTTCATTCCGTGATATCTTGTTTCATTTTGTCCTGGGAATTATGGGAAAGTCATTGCATTAAAAATCGTAATAAAATGTTGTATTTGAGAAGTTCATTGAAGATTCATGAAAGTTAGACAATAAAGATGTCTTAGTCCATTTTCTGTTGCTTATAACAGAATACCTGAAACTAGGTAATTTATGAAGAAAAGGAATATATTTCTTTCTTTCTTTTTTTTTTTTGAGATGGAGTCTCGCTGTGTTGCCCAGGCTGGAGTGCAGTGGCCAGATCTCAGCTCACTGCAAGCTCTGCCTCCTGGGTTTACGCCATTCTCCTGCCTCAGCCTCCCGAGTAGCTGGGACTACAGGCGCCCGCCACCTCGCCTGGCTAATTTTTTGTATTTTTTAGTAGAGACGGGGTTTCACGGTGTTAGCCAGGATGGTCTCGATCTGCTGACCTCGTGATCTGCCCGTCTCGGCCTCCCAAAGTGCTGGGATTACAGGCTTGAGCCACCGCGCCTGGCCAGGAATATATTTCTTACAGTTATGGAGGCTGGGAAGTCCGAAGTCAAAGGTAAGGGCCTTCTTGCAGAAAGGAACTCTCTGCAGAGTGCTGAGGTAGCACGGAGCATCATACAGTTAGCAGCCTGAGTGTCCCAGCTCAGGCCTCTCTTCCCCTTCGTATAAAGCCACCAATCCCACTCCCATGACAACCCATTAATCCATAACTTGTTAATCCACAAATTCATGGGTGAATTAACCCATTCATCAAGGCAGAGCCCCCATTACCCATCACCTTTTAAAGACCCTACCTCTCAATGCTGCTGCACTAGGGATTAGTTTCAACATGAGTTTCAGAGGGGACAAACATTCGAGCCAAAGCAGAGCCCAGAGTCCAACTCTAAATATAAGAAAAATTATCAAAAGCATAAAATGTTGCACAAAGAATACATGCAATAATCACATGAATGACACAATGAAATTTCCCTTAGCTGAACACAGAAGTCTTCATATTGAAAGGCCCACAATGCTCAGAAAAGTTGAACGAAAAGAGATTTATAGTTAGTGATAAAGTTTTTTAAGGCTAAAGAAAAATTTTTTTCTAGGACCAAAAAAAAAACATTTTAAAGGTTGCTTCAAAAGGAGAACACACTATCAGGTTAGTGTCAAACTTAACTTCTGCAGCATGAAGTGTTAAAAGTCAATAAATCATCCCTACACTTTTGAGGGAAAATTATTGTAACTCAAGAATTCTATCATTTAGCAAGGTATTGTTTATATGTGTGAGAATGACCCCAACATAAATTCTCAGATACAATAGACTTTAGAGAGTATACTGTTTTAGCTTCCTACTCCTTCTATAATAAATTATCACAAACTCAGTGGCTTAAACAATACAAATGTATTCCGCTACATTTCTGGAGGTCAAAAGTCCGAAAATTAAGATGTCAAAGATGTAAAATTAAGATGTGCTGTATTCCTTCTGGAAGCTCTAGGAGAGAATTTCTTTCCTTGCCTTTTTCAGCTCCTAGAGCTTACCAGAGTTCCCTGGCTTGTGGCCCCTTCTTCCATCTTATAAGCCATCCAAGTTGCAGCTCATTGATCCTTCTTTGATAGCCACACCTCCCTCTGACCCTCCTGTTCTGCCTTTCTCTTCCACTTAAAAAGACCCTTGTGATTACACTGGGTCATCTGGATAATCAAGGATAATCTGTCTATTTTGTAGTCAGTTGATGAGTAACTTTAATTCCATCTACAACTTCCATCTAATATTCCCCATCTTAGTTGCCAGAGGCCACCCACAAACTTTGGCTTATGGACTTATTCCATATTCAAACCAGCAGCATAGCACCTTCAAATCTCTCTGACTCTAACCCCCGCCCTGACCCTGCCACCGTCTGCCTCTTATACCTATCCTTGTGATCGCATTGGGCCCACCCAAATATCCAAGATAATCTCCCCATCTCAAGATACTTCCCATAATCACATCTACAAGGTCCCATTTTTCATATAAGGTAATGTATTAGCAAGTTCTAGGGATTAGGATGCAGACTTTTTTTGTTTTTGGAGGTGGTAGGACAATATTAGAAATACCACATATACCAAACAAGGCCCTTCTTGAGAAAAAGTAGAGGTCATATACATTTAAAATTCAATTGGAAGAAAACACATGAGATCAGTGAGAACAATTTTGAAAATAAAAAAGGAATGACAGGGGCATGTCCTAATAATCTCCAAAGGTTGTAGAGCTACAATACTATTAAACCTAGACTAGACAGACACAAAGCCCACTCACAGGTCCGCTCATGGATACATAGGAATTTAAACCAGTGAGAAAACGAGAAGGAAATCCAATACATGTTGTTACAAAAATTAACAAATCATTTGAGAAAAAGAATATTTGGATTCTAAACTCATATCTATGCCCATAGACAGTAAAGATTTACGTAGTATACGTATATACATATATAGTTTACTCTTTAGGAATAATGTTTCAAACTAAAGATATAAATTTTACATGTTACATTCTTTATACACTCATCTCTATATATGTATGTGTATATACCTGTGTGTGTATATATAGGTACATATATGTAAATGAAACATATATATAACCATGAAAATATTGAGACAAATTTAAGTGAATAATATATATATATGAATAATATATATTAAAGTGAATAATATATCTATACATGAAACATATATATATATAACCATGAAAATATTAAGACAAAATTTAAGTGAATAATTCTGCAATGCTAGGGTGAAAACAAATTTCTCAGTGTAACTCCCAAACCAGAAAACCCTGAAGGAAAACGACGATATATTTGAAGACATAAACTTTTATTATTATTTATTTTATTTTATTTTTATTTTTTGAGATGGAGTCTTGCTCACTTGTCCACGCTGGAGTGTAGTGGGACGATCTTGGCTCACTGCAATCTTCGCTTCCTGGGTTCAAGCCATTCTCCTGTCTCAGTCTCCTGAGTAGCTGGGACTACAGGTGCCTACCACCACTACCAGCTAATTTTTGTATTTTAGTAGAGATGGGTTTTCACCTTGTTTACCAGGCTGGTCTTGAACTCCTGACCTCAGGTGATCCACCTGCCTCGGCCTCCCAAAGTGCTGGGATTATAGGCGTGAGCCACCGTGCTCTGCCTGAAGACATAAACTTTTAGATGCAGTGGTTTCCCCTTATCCATGGCTTCACTTACAGATTTCAGATACCCAGAGTCAACTGCAGTCTGAAAGTAGATGGGTATAGTACAAAAGATATTTTGAAAGAGAGACCACATTTACATAACTTTCATTACCTTATATTATCAAAATTGTTCTATTTTATTATTATTTATTGTAATCTCTCACTGTGCGTAATTTATAAATTAAACTTTATCATAAGTATGTGTGCATTAAAAATTATATACATATATATGATTTGGCACTATCTCCAGTTTCAGGCATCCAAAGGTGTCTTGGAATGTATCCCTGGCAGATAAGGAGGAACTACTGTAATAATAAAATAACTCCTATATGGCCAAACTGTCTCAAAGTTAATAGTTGAAAGGTCAATAATAAATTATTTATACCATAAATGACAAAAAGTTAATACCCATCTTATATAAAGAACTTTTACAAATCAATGATTAAAAGATAATCATCATAACATAAAAATGAGCAAAGGACATCAATAGACACTTTGGAAAAGAAGTGAACAGAACCAGCGAACATAAAAAGTGTTATGTCAAATTAACCAGTGATTTTTTAAAAATGGTCATGTCTAGTTTCGGTGTGAGGGATCTTAATTAGGTCGAACTTTGTGCAAAGTAATCAACAGCATGCACCGGACTTGCATATCCTTTGTACCAGTAGGCACAGTTCCCCAGTTGGCTGAAGTAATGCCTGGGCTGTCAAGGGGCAGGTGATGCAGCTCCCCAGCATTCCCCCTCCACACTGGCATGTGACCTTGCATACTCTACAGAACCTTCCCTGCCTTCCTCCCTCCCTTTCCACCCCATCCTATGTATTGATCCAGTAGAGCTCTTCAACTCACGCTTAACTGTTACAAATTCAGTTATGGCCCTTTCCACGGCAGCATCAACATGGGCAGGTGAAGAGTCTACACTCCTGTGGCCCTTGCCTGGGTTGGTGGCACGTGCCTGCCTGAGACCTTCCGTGACTGCATGGGCAGCCTCTGCTCTAGTTATTGTCCCTAGGCACAGTCAAGCTCCTTCTTTCTCTGAGTTTAAAAGATTGATAGCAAGTAAGCTCCACTCTTCTCTCTCCCTCTGAGGAATATTTTGGGGGTTCCTTACTCCTTGAATATCAATAATCACATCTACATAGTCCTATTTTTCCATAATCACATCTACATAGTCCCATTTTTCACATAATCACATGTATATAGTCCCATTTTTCACAAGAAGGTAACGCATTAGCAGGTTCTGGGGGTTAGGAGGTAAACATTTTTGTTTGTTTGTTTTTGGAGGTGGTAAGACAATATTAAAAATATCACAGGAAAAATGGAGGGACATGTGAATCCTTTAGCTAAACTTGAAATGCAAAACAAATACTTTTGGATAAACTGAATCATTATAGCATTTGACATTCCAACAGCCTATGATTTTTATCTCTAGTTAGACGTTTACTCCTTTGAAGATCAGGCCTGTCGCTTCCCCTTGGGGAATAAAGTCTTGGCATTTAAAAAATGAATTAGCTGCTGCTTAGCCAGAAGGGCCAAAGGCAGAAATACCCTTTAAAATAACCCCTGACATAATTAAAATATTAATGCTATCTCTGGGGCATGCAGGCACACCCACACACTCACACATTCACATATAGACACACAGTCTCTTCCAAAAATTAGGCAACATTTTTCACTGACAACATTTTAACCTTAAATGACCACAACACATCTATATTTACAGGCTCAAAATTGAAAACATTAGGTGATTCTAAGGCATAGTCTTCTCTTGCGGGTTCTTGTCACCAGGGTGTCACCTACCTGCAGTTGAGCTTGCACCATTACTTGCCCCAGCCCTACCACTTCAACCATGAGTGTGCATTTTTTCATTAAATTATTTAAGTGTGATTTACTGAATTACAAAAGTAATGCCATTTTTTTTGGTAGAAAATTCAGAAAAGCCAACATAATCTAAATGCTTCAGAATCCTCCAAGATCAAGTACTGTTAACATTTTAATGAATGTCTTACATTCATCTTTGATGGGGATAATTTTCTTTTCTTTTCTTTTTCTTTTTTCTTTTTTTTGGAGACGAGGCTGGAGTGCAGTGGTACGATCTCGGCTCACTGCAAGCTCTGCCTCCCAGATTCACGCCATTCTCCTGCCTCAGCCTCCTGAGTAGCTGGAACTACAGGCGCCCACCACCATACTTGGCTAATTTTTTGTATTTTTAGTAGAGACCGTATTAGCCAGGATGGTCTCCATCTCCTGACTTCGTGATCCACCCGCCTCAGCCTCCCAAAGTGCTGGGATTACAGGCGTGAGCCACCATGCCTGGCCTGATGGGGATAATTTTCTTTCAAAGATAGGATTACACTGTTGTTGGAAACCTATTATTATTATTATTACATCGAGTATTTAACGAATGTTTTTCATGAAATTATATGTTTTAAATTATTTCTAATGAGACATTTGCTCCATTACATGGGTTATTATAATTTATGTAACTTAACCTCTACCCGTGAAGTATTTTGTGCTTTTTATTTTTTATGATTTTGTCCAACCCAGCTAAATCTTTGTGCACATCCATGCTTACTTATCTAGGATAAATTTCTGGAAGTAAAGTTTTCAAGCTTTATACATTTAAAAAATGTTTTACTATTATTATTCATTATTAGCAAAGTTATCCTCTGAAGGACTGTAACAATGTGTACTCCAGTGTGTGAAACATGCTTGTTCCTCAGTGTCCTTACCAACCCTGAGTATTGTGTTTTCAATCTTACCTCTTTAGACAGGCCAAGTGTTTGCACACATTTTGTTAATGATTCTACTCTTTAGGAATAGTGTTTCAAATTAATAATACAAATTTATGTTTTACATTCTTTATACACTCATCAAAGAGATGTAGAATAAAACAATGGTACAACTTTATATATAAAAGTAAGAATCAGCTGGGTGCGGTGGCTCATGCCTGTAATTTCAGCACCCTGGGAGGCCAAGGTGGGAGGATCACTTGAGCTTGGGAGTTCAAGACCAGCCCTGACAACACAATGAGATGCCGTCTCTACAAAAAATACAAAAACTAGCCTGACATAGTGGCACATGACTGTGGTCCCAGCTACTCAGAAGGCTGAGGTGGGAGGATCACTTGAGCCTGGGAGGTAGAGGCTGCACTGAGCCAAGATCATGCCACTGCACTCCAGTCTGGGCAACAGAGCAAGACCCTGCCTCAAAAAAAAAAAAAAAAAAAAGGCTGGGCACAGTGGCACACGCCTGTAATCTCAGCACTTTGGGAGGCCAAGGCGGGCGGATCACGAGGTCAGGAGATAGAGACCATCCTGGCTAACACAGTGAAACCCCGTCTCTACTAAAAATGCAAAACATTAGCCGGTCATGGTGGTGGGCACCTGTAGTCCCAGCTACTCGGGAGGCTGAGGCAGGAGAATGACATGAACCTGGGAGGCGGAGCTTGCAGTGAGCCGAGATTGCACCACTGCACTCCAGCCTGGGCGACAGAACGAGACTCCGTCTCAAAAAAAAGGAGGGGGGTAGAATTAATAGTCTACATTGATTTGCTGACCTTGATTTCATCTTTGAATGGCAATGGCAGTGAAGTCATGATCATATATACCTGACTCCTTCTGAAAATGATGAAGAAAGGGAGACATTCCCTTAGTCACAATTCTGCAGGTAAAACTGTAACTCTTCAGGAAATGAAGTAGTAGGAAATGGGCAGGGCAATTTGCCTAAACATAGCTAACAACGATTTACATTTGTTTCTAAAAGTTCAAAAACAGGGATGATGAGTTCTTAATGTGCAAAACTTCACTATCTAACTCAAGTACTTCTGTGGAAAGAACACATAGGGATAAATAAAGCCTGGTCAATAACATAATAACACCTAATATCAGTATGTAAACACTTAAGGTATTGGTAAAATACACAAAATGCTGCTATTGTCTTTTTTAAGAGAATATTAAATTTGAAATGTTGTACAGCATTTATTTCCCAGCAAGTGAAGAAAAAATTCTTTAAATTAGAAAAAAATCTCCAGATCATTCAGTCACTCAACAGCCTTTTATTCAGGGCTTCCTATGTGCCAGGCTCTCTCAATAGCTTCTGCCTTTAAGGAGCACACAGTCCCATGGAAATAAATAAGTGTTCCAGCCAAATAAATGTGTTCTTTGGTGGGACAGGCCAAGTAGAATCAACTGGGAAGAAATCAGGAAGTGCAGTGACCAAACTCAACTGGCCAGAATCACATAGCAGAAGTTTGGGTCCCGAATGCCTGCACATACAAGGTGGAGGATGTGTCTCAAAGGTATGAGAGCATGCATGTACGCTCTGGTCCTGGATCTTGCAAATGTTTAAGAAACCACTGGCCAACAAAGACAATGGCTGGGGTCAGCTGAGTTCTGCTTCCCATAATTGGGTGAGAAGCATAGTTCAGAGGACCCTTAGCCATTGTCTATGATGGCTATAAGCTACAAGTTGGGTCTGGGCCTGCTCCACATGTTTCTCATCCTCCTTGACCAATAAGCTTGTTAACGTATATTCTCTTCATGGAACAAGGGACAAGTAAAATCATGAGACCTCGTAAGACCTAAACTTGGACCTAGGATGTAACTCTCACTTCACCCACTGGATTTACTGGGAGAAGAAGGTAAGCAGGTGTTGTTTGCCCCATCTGGGACCATTTAAACTGAGCATTTAAATGGAGCATCTCTGGCTGGGCGCCGTGGCTCACCCCTGTAATCCCAGCACTTTGGGAGGCCAAGGCAGGCGGACCACGAAGTCAGGAGTTTGAGACCAGTCTGGCCAACATGGTGAAACCCTGTCTCTACTAAAGATACAAAAAAGTAGCTGGGCATGGTGGCACACATCTGTAATCCCAGCTACTCTGGAGGCTGAGGCAGGAGAATTGCTCGAACCTGGGAGGTGGAAGTTGCAGTGAGCCGAGATCACGCCATTGCACTCCAGATTGGGTGACAAGGTAACTTCTGTGATATGGTTCTGACCACTTGAGTTTGATCAGTACACTTCCTGATCTCTTCCCAGTTTATTATATTTGGCTTCATGCTCAACTCTGACCTGCACATATCTCAGATGCTAGAATATTATACAATTCATCCACAAAATACCTGTTCCCTCCCTGTCCCTGACCTCCAGACAAGGAAGGGACCCCATTATGAAAAGTGGGGATGATATGGGTTCAAGCAATTCTCCCTGCCTCAGCTTCCTGAGTAGCTGGGACTACAGGTGCCCACCACCATGCCTGGCTAATTTTTGTATTTTTTAAAAAAGATGGGGTTTTGCCGTGTTGGCCAGGCTGGTCTTGAACTCCTGACCTCAGGTGATCTGCCCACCTCGGGCTCCCAAACTGCTGCGATTACAGGCGTGAGCCACCGCGCCTGGCCAGGATGATACTTTATAATCCTTGAACGAAATTGAACTAGTTTCTTGGATTAAAAAGAAAAAGAAAATTCAATTTCAGTGAGCAGTAGATCCAGGGACTTCAGGTGTATGCCTAGTCTGTGATGTCTTACATTAGGCAACATTAATAGAAGAAAGTAGTACATCAGTTCCTACAGTTGACTAACAAGATGGACAGCTGTGTGTTCTGAGATGCATGCCGAAGAGAGGTGGAAATGCAAATCAGCATTGGAAATGCAAATCAGCATTACCCTTAACAAAGCAGCATAAGAGTAGCAGAGGCTCTGGAATTCTTTTCCATGATCCTTCAGGTTATTGGCTAAATAAAGCTTCCTGTTGCTAACCTGAAGAAGGGCCTGTGCAGAGGCGGTGTGCTGGGTGATATCATCCTCCATGGGCCCTGATGTCAGCCCGCTCCACCTCCAAACATTGTTTCTCCTCATCTCTCTCAGATTTCATGTCTTCGCTAATCCTAGGACTAGATCTCCCTTTTTAAAGTAGAAACTGATATTGTAAGATATACTCATGATTGCATTCAAATATACCAAGAGCCATTTCTGACCCTCCACAGGCAGCAAGAAAGCTTTAGGATATTTTCATGTAACTATTCATCAAAACAGAAAAAAAGAAAACTTCAGTAAGTTTGCACACTTATCTATAATTGATCCAGCTCTACATTCTCATTAGAATAAAATTATTCTCTTTTTCATTTGGCTAAGCTGTCTTCTTACATATCCACTGCTTTTCCATTGTGAAGGGGGTGGGGAAGACTTGATTGCTTGCTTCAATGTAAGGTATGTAATTTTCCTGAAAAGCCTACTTACACAGATGCATTTTCAATGAGGGCTTCAGAGCACAGGAAAAAAATGTTTGATTAATATTCCTTCAGGGGTTTCAACATATGGTTCTGTGTTGAAAGGATTTTAGATAAATCCATTGAGGAGAATGTAACTCTGGGTATGGAGATAATAGTATCTGACCCTCCCGTGCAAATGCAGCTGCTTTAATAGTAAGACAACTGATCCTCTGAGGTCCATACCTGCAGAGCCTTGAAGGCAGGAACCTGATGTCATTCAGTGGGATCTCATTGCCCAGGACACAGTGACAACACAATCAGGGTTTAAATAAAGTTGTTTTGTGCCTAACAAAATCCATAGAAACTGTGGAGAGAAAAAAAAAAAAAAACAGTAATTTTTGAGAGATTCTCTGAAGGCCATATCTGTGTGGTTGGTGCCCATTGCTACATACAATTCCAAACTTTTAAAATAGACCCATTCATCCAGCAAAGATGTTGAGCACTCACTCCTATTAATATTTGTTGAGCACTCCTGTTTGTCCACTGGACAAATAGCTGTTATCTGGCAAGTGGCTGTTAGCCCAAGCTCTTTTCTCTTCTCCCTGAGGACACCAACAGACCTCCTTTCCCAGCCTCCCTTGCAGGGTCCATGGCCAGGTGCCTGGGTTCCAGCCAACGGAATGTAAAGACAAGGTTGTGTCTTCCTAGCATCTTCCTCAGTGTACTCCTGCATGCTCGTTCTCCATTTCAATTGGCCGGAATGGAACCAGCCATGATAACTTTGGAAACCATGTGTTGAGGATGACAGAACCTTTTTCATCCTGGGCCCTTGAAGGATTGCCCAACCTGAACCTGTATGTGAACTAGAATAGAGCTTCTAATGGGCTATACCAACCCCAAAGAACACAATGGAGATGCAAAGTCAGAGGAGAGGCAGCCTCTCCCCTCAGGGAGCATCCAAACCTACCTTTATGCCTCGACAGAAGAGAGCCACATATATAGAGACTATCCACAATACATGCGATGAGAATGGAGTGGACGATGAGTGATTAACAATCACCAGGTCCTTCAGAAGGCTCAGGAGAAGACTCTGGTTGGAGACAACCAGCAATATACAGCCACAGATCCACTGCCCTCAGGGCTAATGGGATGTTGCCACCGGCCAGGTGCAGAACCTGAGCATCAAGGGACGGATTTCCCGAAGACGGCCAGCTGTGGCCTCTGACTCTTCAAGCCTAACCAAGGCACATGGGCCAGTGCTTGCAAGGACAGGTCCCTCATCCGCAGAAACGATTTCTGGCACATGATTAGTTCCAAAGCACAAAGCATGATGCTTGTTAGAAGGAAACCTATTTCCAGTACGTTCATGTAAAGGGCTTTGGAATCCTCAGATTTTAAGGTACTTTTGTTAGTCTGTTTTCACACTACTCTAAAGAACTGCTCAAGACTGAGTAATTTATAAAGGAAAGAGTTTTAACTGACTCACAGTTTAGCATGGCTAGGGAGGCCTCAGGAAAAGTACAATCATGGCAGAAGGCAAAGGGCCCCTTTTTCACAAGACAGCAGGAAGGAGAAGTGCTGAGCAAAGGGGAAGAGCCCCTTATAAAACCATCAGCTCTTATGAGAACTCAGTCACTATCACAAGAACAGCATGGGAGAAAACACCCCCAAGATTCAATTACCTCCACTGAGTCCTGGGTCTCTCCCTCGACACGTAGGGATTATGAGGATTACAATTCAAGATGACATTTGGGTGGGGATACAAAGCGTAACCATATCAGTACTTTTTGTATGTATTTCTCATTTAACCCTCACAATGGCCTTGCTGACCAGTAAGACAACCTGGAGAAGTTAGAACACACATATCTGACACCTGACTCAGTGTCCTTTCCAACAAGGTTCAGTTCCAGTTTATGTCAGGGATCAAGACACTCTTTCCTCAAATAGTCCCTAGAATTTCTTTTTTTCTTTTTTTTTTGACAGAGTTTCACTCTTGTTGCCCAGGCTGGAGTGCAATGGTGTGATCTCGGCTCACTACAACCTTTACCTCTTGGGTTCAAGTGATTCTCCTGTCCCAGACTCCTGAGTAGCTGGGATTACAAGCATGCAACAGCACATCCAGCTAATTTTTTATTTTTAGTAGAGATGGGGTTTCTCCATGTTGGTCAGGCTGGTCTTGAACTCCCAGCCTCAGGTGATCCACCCACCTCGGCCTCCCAAAGTGTTGGGATTACAGGTGTGAGCCACTGCACCCGGCCTCTTTTGCTTTTTTTGAGACAGTTTTACTCTGCCACCCAGTCTGGAGTGCAGTGGCGCAATCTTGGCTCACTGAAACCTCTGCCTCCCAAGTTCAAGCGGTTCTCATGTCTCAGCTTCCCATGTAGCTGGGATTACAGGCACTTGCCACCACACCCAGCTTTTTTTTTTTTTTTTTTTTTTTTTTTTGTATTTTTAGTAGAAACAGGGTTTCTCCACATTAGGCATGCTGGTCTTGAACTCCTGACCTCAAGTGATCTGCCCGCCTCGGCCTCCCAAAGTGCTGGGATTACAGGTGTGAGCCACTGCGCCCAGCCAGACCCTAGTATTTCTTAATAGCCCCTGTGAACCCACAGACTAGCAGCAGATTAAAGCTCAGTCTGAGACCAGGACCCCACAACAGGTGCTCTGCCCCATCTCAACTAACCTAGCACCCTTTAGGCAGCACTGCAGCCATGCAGTACAGTAAGAAATCATCACGAGGTCAGGATCAAAATGTCATGATGTCAATCTGAGTCTCATATTCAGTTCCCCAGGCAGAATACGTATGAAAAGGACCTGAGAATTATGAAGAGGAGTGTTGAGATATTTGCTATGATTGTCAGAGTGGTGCTGGGTCTGAGGTTGAACCTGTATGTTTGAATCTCAATTTCTGTAGAAGTTAGAACTTCAGGTACCCTATTTGTCTCCTTTCTATATATTACAAACATTCCCTGCATGCCTGGCGTGGTGGCTTATGCCTGTAATCCCAGCACTTTGGGAGGCTGAGGTGGGAGGATCACCTGAGGCCAGGAATTCGAGACCAGCCTGGCCAACATGGTAAAACCCCATCTCTACTAAAAATACAAAAATCAGCCAGGTGTAGTGGCATGTGCCTATAATCCCAGCTACTTGGGGGGCTGAGGCAGGAGAATCCCTCAAACCTGGGAAGCAGAGGTTGCAGTGAGCCAAGATTGCACCACTGCACTTCAGCCTGGGTGACAGAGCGAGACTCCATCTCAAACAACAACAGCAATAACAACAAAAAAACAAAAATAATAAAAAAAATTCCCTGCACATTATTTATTTCGACTGAGCAGGTATTTACTGAGCACCTCCTAAGGGAAGGGCTAGCAGACATCCATATGTTCTCTGTATCTTTAGCTGACATCTATATGTTCTCTGTATCTTTGATGGTATGAGTTTTTAGATTGAAAGTTATGAAAATATCCTTCAGATGGAAGATAAAACTCCATCCCTGACCAGGGACTTCCAATCTGAAATAAGGATCTTTACTTCTTTTCACCTTGAACTAGGAATTATTTAAGACATCATCAATTAAATTCAGCTTGCCTGATTGTCAAAGTGAAGTAAAATAATCTCATATATGGGTTTATGTCAGAAGTACACAGATGCTTTTTGGACACACTTTCTACGGCTTGTGTTTATTTTCATATGGAACTCTTAAAAGTGGGAGTGTTCATATCCTGAATTTGGGGTTGAGGGAGAAGCAAGAATCTTAAAATAGGCTACTTGAAAATGTTGCCGCTTTTGTAAATAATTGTATGATAACTTAATGAAGTGAAATTGTATGAACCAAAATTGTTAAACTTGAGTGATTTTATTATTTAAAAAGTGAAACATCACGAAGCTCTTAAAAGCTCTAAATGATAGAATACTTCCGAAAGAGTGTAGTTTTATTAGATTTCGATATATAGTACAATGTGTCATGATAGACTATGTAGTATGGTAGAAAATTACCTGGAAACAAATTGGAGATCCAGTTTATAAATTTTGGATTATCTCTGCATTATTGAGACTTCACACTTCTGGACTTCACTTTTTTTCTCAAGTTCTTTTTTACAAGTTTTAGATTAACGAGAAATTGAGAAAATACTACAGTTAGTATCTCACATCTGGTTTCCCCTATTACTGATATTTTACATCAGTATACTCTCTCATTAATGAATGAATATTGGCACATGATTATTAACTCAAATCCACTTAATTCTGATTTCTTAATTTTTTCATAATGATCTTTTTCTGTCTCAGGATCCCATCCCAGATACCGCATTACTTTTAGTTATCCTGTCTTTTTGGGTTCCTCTTGTCTGCGACAGTTTCTCAGACTTGTCTTGCCTTTGGTGACCTTGAAAGTTTTGAGGATGACTGGTCAGGCCTGTTACAGGATGTCCCTCAGTTGGGGTTTTTCTGATACTTTCCTCACGATCAGAGTTATTGGTCATCTCACTTTTTGCAACTGTAAAATGATTACACTTATGAGATTGAATGAGGATGGGATGCGGAGAGGATGCCTGGAAAACAGTGGCAAACAGGACCTGTCCTGAGCACATGATGACAGGGAGTCCCCCCATTTCTCAAGTCCTTTTTGTTGTAAAAATGTCCTTGACCCTCCATACAAGTACACAGAACTGAACCAAGCTGAAGGAAATGTTCCACATAGCTTCTTATGAAATTCATTCTAATGTAATGAATAAATTAGATATCTTTTAGCAATTATGAAAGACTTCAGAAACTATTTGTTTGTAATTGCTTTTTCAACCATAGGAAGGGCTATCCTTTCTCTTAAAGATTCATTAATATATTAACATGTGCAGGGAATGCTTTTTCAATCTTCTGCACCAAGTAGGACAACTCAATCCCTATCAAAGTTATCTAACTATATGGAGGTACCAGGAGTTTAATATTAGAATAATTGACTCCAAATGCCAAAATAACATCCTTTCAAAAAGCAACTAAAGTCAGCTCTATCTATTGCTTCTGTGTTGCTGAAAATCTAGAAATTTGGGGAGGAAATATTGACTGACCGCTGTGGTTTCTACATGCATTTGGTGAGTCTCCCCAACTCAGTGCCAAGTTCAGTGTAGCCACTGAGACTCTGCATGGCTTCAGCTCATTCCTTCAGTGATGAGCTCTTGTTTTTCATGTAAGAATGCAGATCAGGGTGTGTCAGAGCAACAGGAAGACCTTCCAGCAGACCAGGGCCTCCTCACTTGGAAGAAAATTGTGGCTATCACTCTTCAGTGTATAGCAGTCATTTTTAAGTTTTGGTTGGAAATGGGGATGTAAATCTCCCATTGTATCTTTCATTTCTGACTGCTGGTGGGAGAGGGAACTGGCTCCCTTAATCTAAGCACTAAGAAAAATTTAGACACTTATTCCCACTCACTTCATCCCACATCCAAACTGTTAGCAAGTCCCATACCATCTACCATCTAAAATGTGTACCAAATCCATCTACTTCTACCTACCCCTTCCATGACCACCCTAGTTGAAGATGCCAACACCTTTCCTCTGAAGGACTTGCTTTCCCACTCAATTCACTGCGAGATAGCAGCTAGTGTGGTCCCTTCAAAATGAAAATCAGAACAGGTTACCCTCCCCTACTGAAAACTACTCAGTGGCTTTCCGTTGAGATGGAACTAAAATCCAATCACCCACCACCACAGCTTGGGAGGCCTCGTGTGGTCTAGGCCCTGATTCCAGTTTCCTGTACTCATCCTTCACATGCCAGGCTGCTCCCAGCCCAGGGCCTTTGCACCAGTAAAGGTGGTGATCTTTGCATAGCTGGCTTCTATTTGTTACTCAGTTCTTGGCTCAAATATCACTCCTCCAAAAGGCCTTTCCTGCCAATCTAATTCAGAGTAGCCCTTAAATTACTCTATCACCCTCTCTTAAACTAATTCTCTATGTATGGCAACCAGTTATATCTCTTACTTGTTTATCATCTGGTTCAACACCTTGAATGAAATGAGAACAGAGACCTTGATTGTCTTCTTAACTGCTGCTTCTGCAGCACCCACAATGGGGCCCAGCACATCATATAACAGGTGCTCAATTAGTTTTTGTGGAATAAACCAACACAGAGCTAGAGCTACTCTGCACACTGAAGTAAAAGGCTGTTTTCCTTGGGAGAAGGGCATGTGTGTTTTTGTTTACTTTTGCTAAGTCCTGGGAGAGGCATTCCAAAAGATCCAGAATCTGCAGAAAGAGAGGAAATGGGAAAAAGACTTTGAGGTAGGATGAACTGCAGCAAAATTTAAAGCTTCTGTCAATCAACACCATTGAGAATAGAAAAAGGCAAGCCACCAACTAGGAAAAATATTTGATGTATATATATATATATATATATATATATATATATATATATATATTTTACCAAAAGATATAAACACATATAAGAATTCCTAAAAATTAACAGAAAAAATAATTCTGTCAAACATGGGCAAATGGCTTTAACTGAAGCTTCTCAATAGAAGATATAGGAATAGCCAATAAGCTCATGAAAAAGTGCTAAACATCATTAGATATTAGGAAAATGCAAATTCAAACCACGATGAGATTTACTTCATACACACTAGAATATCTAAAATTTAAAAGGCCTGTCAGTAAAGGCAAGGTGTCTATATAAAAAAGTTAAAATTACAAAGACTGACAGCCCCAAATGTTGACAAAGGCAGGGAGCAACTAGAACTGTCATCTATGAGCAATGGGAGCGTAAAATGCTATAACCACTTTGCAAAACCATTTGGTAGATTCTTATGAATTTAAGTATGTATCATACAAATCCATTTATCTGTGTTTACTCAAGAGTAGTGAAAACATATTTAAACAAAAGACTTGTGCAAGAATGTTTATAGAAGTTATTTATAATGGACAAAAACAAATACCCAAATATCCATCAACAACTGCACTTCTCAGCAATAAAGATGGATAAAACATGAATTCATATATCAACATGAAAGCATCTCAAAAAAATTCGTTGCACAAAAGAAGCCAAACAAAAACTGTGCGCTATTGATTTTATTTATATGACATTTGTGACAGGTTAAATGAATCTATGGTGAATGACATAAGAAAATGTGTTGTCTGTGAGAAAGGTGTTGGGCATTGACTGGAAGGGGGCACAAGGGAACTTACTTGGGTGATGGAAATGTTGTATATTTTGTTTATATGTTGGTAACATGAGAGAATACTGTCAAAACGCATCAAGTACACTTCAGATCTGTGCCTTTCACCCACTATATGTAAATTTTACCTGAAAAAGTCTAATATGAAAGATAACTATAAAAAAAGATGGAAACTGATTGTCCCTGAGTTGTGCAGTCTTTTGGGGGACTTTTCTGTTCATGTCCAAATGGAACTACTTGAGCTCCTTCCCCATTAGCTGTGGGAAGTCCAGTACTCTACTTGGGATTTGAGAATTGGTGGATAAACAGCAGAAAGTGTCCTGTTGCTACTCTCTATAAATGTCTGTTATCAGCCCAGCTCTCAAATCCAAAGCATTCCCTGTCCTCCTGCAGCTGCTGTGTGCTCTTCATTCTTGTATTTATTCAACAAATGTTTATTGAGTTT
Organism: Rhinopithecus roxellana; assembly: GCF_007565055.1. Lineage (NCBI taxonomy): Eukaryota > Metazoa > Chordata > Mammalia > Primates > Cercopithecidae > Rhinopithecus > Rhinopithecus roxellana. The sequence goes on from NC_044562.1 coordinate 64,474,018, forward strand.
ATACTAGTTTCCTAGCACCATTCTACATGATGATCACGACAAGGCCCCTGGTGTCATGACAGTGTTCCTTACAATCCAGTGAAGTACCAAGCCAATTAGCCAACCAATAGTTATCCAGGATAACAGCCACTCTCGTTTCACCTGCAACACAAACACAATCACTCCTTTATTTCTCCTGGTTCCACCAGCACAAGTGATATGGTTTGGCTCTGTGTCCCCACCCAAATCTCACCTTGAATTGTAATCCCCACATGTTGAGGGAGGGAGATGATTGGATCATAGGGGTTGTTTCCCCCATATTGTTCTCATGATAATGAATGAGTTCTCATGAGATCCAATGGTTTTGTAAGTGTTCGGAAGTTCTTCCTTTGCACTTCTCTCTTTCCTGCCACCTTGTGAAGAAGGTACTTGCTTCTCCTTCACCTTCCGCCATGATTGTAAGGTTCCTGAGGCCTTCCCAGCCATGCAGAACTGTGAGTCAATTAAACCTCTTTGATTTATAAATTACCTAGTCTTGGGTAGTTCTTTATTTTAATAGCAGTGTGAAAATGGACTAATATAGCAAGGCTGTTACACACAGGTCTTTTATTAAAGGCTTGGGGAAAAAGAAAGTGATTGTAGATTAAAATTAGGAACTCCTTCAATTTCTTTTTCTTTTTTCTTTTTTTTTTTTGAGACAGAGTCTGTGTCACCCAGGCTGGAGTGCAGTGGCACTATCTTCAGCTCACTGCAACCTACCCATCCCAGGTTCAAGCAATTCTCCTGCCTCAGCCTCTGAAGTAGCTGAGATTACAAGCATGTGCCATCACGTCGAGCAAATTTTTGTAGTTTTAGTGGAGATGGGGTTTCATCATGTTGGCCAGGCTGGCCTTGAACTCCTGATCTCCAATGATTCACCGTCCTTGGCCTCCTAAATTGCTGGGATGACAGGCATGAGTCACTGTGCCCAGCCAGGATTGCCTTCAAATGTAATAGCAGACTTCCCTATTTGTAACAATTTTCTGGCCGTTCTTCACCAAAGGGCTTGCTCTCATAAGATCCCAACCTCTTAATCTCTTGCCTAGTGAGCATTTCCTTCATCTCCTCTTGTGATAAATTGTGTGCCCCCAAAAGGTATGTTGAATCCTAATCTGTGGCACCTCAGAATATGACTTTATTAGGAAATAGGATCTCTGTGGAGGTTAAGGCCATTAAAGTGGGCTCTAATCCAATAAGACTGGTGTCTTTGTCAAAAGGGGAAATTGGAACATAGACACGGACTTGTTCAGAGGGAGGATGACATGAAGAGACATGGTAAGAAGGCCCTGTGAACACAGAGGATTGAGCGATGGTGTCCACAAGTCAAGAAATGCCAAAGATTGTTGGCCAATCATCAGGGGCTAGGAAGAGATAGGAAAGGATTCTCCCCTACAGGTGTCAGAAGGAGTATGGTCCTGTCAACACCTTGATTTTGGACTGCTAGCCTCCATAACTGTGAGGCAATGCGTTTCTGTTAAGTCACCCAGTTTTTGGTAGTTTTTTAATGGCAGCCCTAGAAACCTAATACACCTTCATCATTGAGATGCAAGCTCTTCACCCTTAGTCCACTGGGCTGCCTGTGTAAAAAGCAAACATTCTGCTACTTCACCATATAAGGCAAAATAATTCATTTTTATCTCCCATAGCCTGATCCACCTTGAAGGGTTTTCCAAAGCAAAAACGTCATTTGCCGCTATGATGATTTTTGTCACTTCCCTACACATAAGGAGTGACAGAAAATCATTTCAAAGAGATGAGCCTGGAAGGTCTTGTTGAAGTAGGGGCTGCTGGCCTGGATCTGCCCACCAGAAGGCTGCTCTCACCCATGGAACACTGGGGCTCTTCAGATCTAGTTGGGAAACCCTGGACTAGACAGGCGACACCCTGTGTGAGTTAGGACGAACTCAGACTTCTAGATTTGAGGTTCAGTTCCCAAAAATCTAAGAGAGAGTACACTGATCCCCTATTTGGGTTTTCTCCCAGGATGCCAGTGCATATGCAGCCACCCTTTATGCTCCCCACTCCCCTTCCTTAAAGGTTCTGCATCAGAGGAGCAGCAATGGGGTGGGCCAATGGGGGAAAGAGATAAATGACAGCATAGAAGAGCCAAGAGAACTTTTGCAACAAATGGATATGGTGGAGACAGGGGAGAGAATAAGAAGACAAAGATGGCACTGAGGCCTTCATTCTTGGTGATGGGTGAAAACAAAATAAGAACAGACATCCTAAGTCACAGCAGAGGCCCAGATCTGAGGGGAATGGAGGTGGTCTTCATCTGGGATTCATGGTGTTACTTTTCCTTCCTTGCCCTTGAGTTTCAACATCTGACTCTAAAAGAGGAAAATGACATCCATAGCCATGGCCTCTCTATAACTGCGAGGGGAGTCAGAGCATATGTCTCCTCATCTAAATCTCATGTTCTTTGTACAAAAAAGAATTCTTGATTTCTTTCTTTTTTTTTTTTTTTTTTTTTTTTTTTGAGACGGAGTCTCGCTCTGTCGCCCGGGCTGGAGTGCAGTGGCCGGATCTCAGCTCACTGCAAGCTCCGCCTCCCGGGTTTACGCCATTCTCCTGCCTCAGCCTCCAGAGTAGCTGGGACTACAGGCGCCCGCCACCTCGCCCGGCTAGATTTTTGTATTTTTTTTAGTAGAGACGGGGTTTCACCGTGTTAGCCAGGATGGTCTCGATCTCCTGACCTCGTGATCCGCCCATCTCGGCCTCCCAAAGTGCTGGGATTACAGGCTTGAGCCACCACGCCCAGCCGAATTCTTGATTTCTGAATTCAATGCCTAATAGAGAATTTAAATGTAGTAAAACATCAAACATCAAGAACTTAAATGTAGAAAACCATCAAGCAAATGTAGAAAAGTCACAAGAACAAATGAGTCACCTACAGAATTGATCTCCAAGGCCCAACACAGGTCAGTGACAGTTCAGTTAAAGGTCATGAACAAATACAAATTGTGATTAATTATTTAACTGTAATTTAAGACAAATGTAGTGCAAAGCCTTCCCAAACCAGACACAATCGATTTACCGAAAATAATGTTGTAGTTCCAAGAGACCAGCCAGGCCCCAAATCAATAAAATTACTCCTAACCATAAACCTTTTATTCAAGGCCAATTTATCATCATCAATACCTTTTAACAAAACCAGTGTTTGATGTGCCACTAAACATTCTTTGTGGTTATTTTCCTGAAAAAGGTGATAAACAAAGAGCATAATCTGTCCCTCAGCTCACAGATACCATCCCCTCTGGGTGAGGTTTTTGTTCAAAAGAATGAAAGGGAATCCATTTTTCTATCTGTACTCTTCTGTTCTGAATAGAAACTGCAAAATTCAGTGTTCAATTCAACTCAGTAATCATTTATTGAGCTTCTACAACAGTGGATCTTAACCTTTTTCTTTTGCACATTCTTCAAATGTGCAAAACCTTCCCTGGATGTCCAAGGATAACCCTTGATTTTACTATTTCCTCTCACACTTAAGAACATGCAGCAGAATGCAGAAGAGTGACTGTGACAATATTATGAGGACAATCTCAAATCCATTCTAATTCTTGCAAATAAAAACAAAATGCTCACAGTTTGGTGCCTAAACTACTATTAGAGCCACTTCAACGGCACATTAGTGGTTGAAGACCACAGATGTAAAAGATACTCGGTGTTTGTGATCAAACCCCTTTCCCCAACAGATTATTTTAATGACTTTTACAAAGAATATGCATTCATAGAAAAGAGAGAAATGTGACCTGGAAACCTATTCATTACACAAATGAGCATCTGCTTCCTCCATTAATAGCTGAAAACTCATTCTGCCTTTGCAGTGAGGTTCTGTAAATCTTCATTCCGATCTGCAGTTCATTTAACTCTTCGTGGGGCAAATCGGATTTTCCTGTCAAGTCCTTGGGAGGATCCCCCTGTTGCCCCAATATTCCAATCAGCCTAAAAGGAGGAGACGGGGATGTGGGGAGAGAGCCAGGAGTCAGGTAATAGACAGAGAGGACAAAAGGGTCTGGTCACCAGATTCACTTCTCCTTTGGCCATTTCAACAAAGCGGGCAGTCTGGGGAGACAGTGGAAATGTGGGCTACAGGCAGATTGGTGGGTTTGAATCCCTGCTGCACCAGGACTGGGCCTCAGCCAGAATGCACAGGTGTGGGCCTCCCAGTCATTTATTCCCTCTGATTTTTCAGCATCCTCACCAAACTGCGTGTTCAACACGGTCTTTAACTTTTTATTATGGAAATTTCCGAACATAAAAAAGAGAATAGAGAGAATGGTATAATGCGCCCCATCTGCTAAGACCAGCGCCAACGATGATCAACTCATGGTCAATCTTGTCCATCTATACCCCCAACTCCACCACTCTACTGGGCTAAGAATTCTAATTTACCCCAGATGCATCCATGACTGCTTGATGAACTTTGACAAATTACTTAAATCTGTGATTCTGTCGCCTCAACTCGGAGGTAAGAGCATCTTCTCCCAGGGAGCTGTGAAGGTTAAATGGGATATTTAACCTGTGAAGGTTGAATGTGAAAGTCTTAAGAGCAGAGCTTGAAAGGTGGTAAATGCAACATTAGCTTACTACTATTTCTCTCCTGGAATTCTAAATGTAACCAGCACATCGAACCAGAGGACTCACTAGGTATAAGGATCACATCATTTGGTCTTCTGATATTCCTTGCAATGAATTCCATGCACTGGGGTCTTTTCTGCCCCAATAAAAAACTGGGCAGTTTCTTGGCTTTTCTGGCCATTCTTAGAAAACACACAGTCTCCTGCTAGTCATTAGAATGTAAGTTCCATCTAGAAGTGGAAGTTTACAACTTCATTCACATGTCCAGCCCCTCCTCCTCCTAGCCCAGGCCTGCGCAGGAAGTAGGCTGCACTTGAGCTGGAGATGGCACTGCTCCTCTTCTGCTCTACTTCCCTCCCACCTGTTCACACTTAACACCCCACCCCCAAACACACACACACACACACACACACACACACACACACACACACAAACCCCCTTAGGATCTACTGTAGAGCTACAGGAAGAGTGGAAATTTCAGTTGGGGATGTTCCAATTTGACCAGCAGATATTTACACTGACTCTTTTTTGCAGAAGGATTTCTTAATTCTTTGGAGAAATCTTCCCCCGTCCCTGAGGATTTCTTGCTTGTCGTTCCCATAATATGGACAAATGGCAGCTGGCTTCTTACCCCTTTGCCACTCCCTAGGAATCCAGCAATACTTCAAATTTCTCTGATGACGGTTTTTTCCCTCTAAGGACTCTATTTTGCAAGACCGAACATCTCTCCACAATGGTATCACCATGTGGACCGAATGGGAATGCTCATGGCTTCTTTACCCCAAGAAACTCTTGGTTCACACCCCAGTTCCTATGTGCCCACCTGTCAGCCTACTGACAGCAGCTGCCCAGCGTCTCTCTGCTTTTGTTTTCTTTTTTTCTTTCAGATGGAGTCTAGCTTTGTCACCCAGGCTTCTGGAGTGCAGTGGCCCAATCTTGGCTCACTGCAACCTCCGCCTCCCGTGTTCAAGTGATTCTCCTGCCTCAGCCTCCTGAGTAGCTGGGCTTACAGAAGCGGACCACCATGGTCAGCTAATTTTTGTATTTTTAGTAGAGATGGGTTTTCACTGTGTTAGCCAGGCTGGTCTCAAACTCCTGACCTCGTGATCCACCCACCTCAGCCTCCCAAAGTGCTGGGATTATAAGCGTAAGCCTCTGCACTTGGCCTTCTCTCTGCCTTTTCTACCCAATAAACTCCGGGGGCACATCCCAGTTCCTATGTGCCTGCCTCTCTGTCAGCTCACCAACAGCAGCTGGTCAATATCTCTCTGCCTTTCTACTTCTCAGGTGGAAGTCAGAGGCCAGTTCAGCCCCACACTGCGGGGAACATGCCTCAAGTTCTCCAAAGAGTGTCTGTGAAAATCCTCAAACTAACCTCACAGTGGGAGCAGATATCCTCACCCTGTACCTGGCAAAGGGTTGGGACTAACAGCCACAATAGCCTGCTCCTGGAGGGTATAATGCATCCGATCTGCTAACACCCGTCTTCAACAATTATCAACTCATGATCAAACTTGTCCATTAGTCCGTGAGTCCTGGTGTTAAGGATTCACATGGACTAGAAGGGTCTGTCCTTCCTTCCAATGCCAGGTGGAAGGAAAGCTGGAGCATCTGCCCAGGCAAGAACATTGCGGCTTTTATCGCTGACGCAGGGCCACATGTGAAAACCTGGCCAGCACATTTGAAAGGCATCTCTCCAGCAACTGCTGCAGCCTCCTGAGTCCCAGCAGGGACTGTATGGTGTCCCACCTTTGGGCTCCCAGCTCAGCTTTCGTAGGTCATGGTCAGATGCTCAGTTTCTCTTCCCAGGAGAAACCACTTGGCAGGTTGGCTGGGTCTAGAAAGCTTCCAACTTTGGCCACATGCTTTGCCAAGTCCAAGATATTCATTGGTTGTAAAATGCTATAACCACACATTAAGATGAGACTCAACCCATTGGTTCACCTGAGGCTTGAGACACTGCATTCCCATGAGACCTCTGTACAGAAATATCAGTGCGGATTTTAAAATCTATTTGTGCAGCTTTTAAACACCCTCATCCATGTTGGGGCTGAGACTTGGAAATTGAGTGGGAAGGTTTATGAAGGGGATTTTTGGATTTTTATGGGATTTTTTGCCATTAAAAGTAATGGCAAAACTGCAATTACTTTTGCTTCAACCTAATAAAACCTAAAGGAAGAAAATGTGAGTGAATCTTCGTAAAATATTCAGGTAGAAGAGCGTGACATCAAAGGCAGAAATAAAGGAAAGTAATATCATGAGTGATCTTATGCATTTCTGTGAAAATCAGGAAAACCACCACCACAGACTAAGAACATTGACATCCTGGGAGAAATACTCTTAATCTGTATGAACTTTACTATATAAAGATCTCTTAAAAATAAGAAAAGTATTCTAAGGGGAAAATAAAGAGACATTTAGTTCAAAACAGCATAAAAATATGTGAAGTTTTAATCTTAAAATTAATCAACAAACTGAAGGTTAAATAACCACATGATGTTATTTTTCATCTACATGTTGAAGGATAAACAAGAAGAAGAAGTGTTAGTGAGACTGGGGAACTCTCATATATTTCTTCTGGGAATATCATTTGGTACACTATTCCCTAAAAGACATTTCTTCCATATGAATTAGAAACCCTAAAAAAAGTACATGCTGCTCGATGCAGTAGTGGCTGCTCTGGTTTAGGGTAAGGGCTGTATTTCAGACCAGGCTGTGTGCTCTGAGTTCGTGGTGAAACCTACGTCAAGCAAGAGCTGTCACAGGGAGGATGACACCACGGTGGGAAGTGTGGCCTCGCCAGACTCTCTGGGCAAATCTCAATGGACCATACTGGAGCTGATACCCGTATAAAGACCACGTCCTAGAACCCTAGGGCTCCACCCTAATTTGCCTTTCTGTAGCCATCATTTTTCGCTTACTCTGCAAATACATATTTGTCCCTCATCTCCAGAGGGTTAATTTAGAAACCAGAATAAAAGCAAAGGAACATACAAGCAAGTGTTTATTATAAAGAGAATGGATTTGATTTGCTTCTATTTACTCATATTTCTTTATAACAAATATAGACATTCGGGCAGGGTGCAGTGGCTCACGCCTGTAATCCCAGCACTTTGGGAGGCTGAGGTGGGTGGATCACCTGAGGTCAGGAGTTAAGATCAGCCTGGCCAACATGGTGAAACCCTGTCTCTACTAAAACTATATAAATTAGTCGAGCATGGTGGCAGGCACCTGTAATCCTAGCTTCTAGGGAGGCTGAGGCAGGAGAATTACTTGAATCTGGGAGGCGGAAGTTGCAGTGAGCTGAGATTGCGCTACTGCACTCCAGCTTGGGCGACAGAGCAAGAGTCTGTCTCAAAAAAAAAAAAAAAGAAAAAAAAAAAAAAAAGACAAATATAGACATTGAAACACATTCTGAGGATTCCCTACATTTTCCCCTCCGCTCTTTACTGTCTGCATTCTGAACCAAGGAGATATAGAGAGGAGCCAGGCAGGAGATGAAAATACCAACCTTATCACTGACCAAAGCCCATTGGAGATATGGCTTAAGAGCTCAGCGAGGTGCACTTGCTAATGTTTTGCCATTGAATTAGCAGACACTCACCTGGCCAGGACACAGCTACACACCCACAGGGCTTGGTCCTTAGAGGCAGTCCCTGATAGACCAGAACACACTCTCCCTGAAGGTAGGCAGGCTCAAGAAGAAGAAAGTAAAGAGCTGGACTGGAAACATTCAGGTCATCCTCCAGTAGTCACCTGGAGCAACTGACTTCTCTTCCTCCTGGAAGGAGTGAGTGGCAGATGAAGATAGGAGGTCTCCGCCTGGCTTAGTGGTTCTCAGGCCCATCCTGCCTGCACACCAGAGCTGTCTGAGGCTCCTAAAACAGCACAGACACCAAAACACTACCCGCGGAGGTTCTGATCAGATGGCCCAGGTAGAAATCAGGCACCAGCTTTTAAATGCCCCACAGGTGATTCTGATGTGCAGTCCCTGCTCTAACCAAAGTCCACCCACGTGGAAACCTCATGTGTCAGGGATCGGTGCAGCAGTTTGAATGAGGAGGTGCAAAATACAGCTCCGAGGACAACTTGTTGGAAACATACTACTGAGCCGTCCTAGAAATGATTCTAGAAGTTCCATTATCAACTTTTCCTGTGATTAGCAGATGATCTACCTATATTGCTCCAACTCATGGTTCCCGCCAAGCTTTCTGGATGATGGAAGAATGCGTGAAGAGTAGGTGCAAACAGTGGAGCTCTTGCATTTTTCCCAACTCATTCAAGTCCAGCTGGGGATCTCCATGGGACTGGCTCCTGACGCTGACATGTCACATACAGAGAAACACTGCCGATCTCTCATTCGAAGGCAGAGCTTTTTGTCAGGGTCTACCCCAAGCCTGCATTCAATAGGGCCTAATGGAGACAGCTCATATGAGGTTCCTAATCACACAGTATTTATTTATTTTTTATTATTTAGTTATTCATTTATTATTTTTTTTTGAGATGGAGTCTCGCTCTGTGGCCCAGGCTGGAAGCAGTGGTGCAATCTTGGCTCACTGCCACCTCTGCGTCCTGGTTTCAAGCAATTCTCCTGCCTCAGCATCCCAAGTATCTGGGATTACAGGTGTGCTCCACCACGCCTGGCTAATTTTTGTATTTTTTAGTGGAGACAAGGTTTCATCATGTTGACCAGGCTGACTCAGGTGATCCACCTGCCTTGGGCTCCCAAAGTGCTGGGATTACAGGCTTGAGCCACTGCGTCAGGCCACTAATTACACAGTATTTAAATTAAAGGGAGATAGATCTAGAGACATTACTGTTTAACAATACATGGGTTGTAAATAATTAGTGCTGATTTGTGCAGGGAAATGGCAATGATTTGTGGGCATTAACCATAACAAAGAAGGCCTTTCATTAGAACTTGCTATGAGTAAAACAAGTATTTAGAAACTGATCCATGCTAATGATCTGTTCACGTACTTGGAGGTCAGGGTTAACTATTATGCACTTCACTCAGATGTGCAAAAATATACACTAGTGTTATTTTCTATCACTGTTCCCCCTGTAGGTCAGAATCCCTGAACTGGGACTGATGAGCTTGGCAGGACCAGGAAGTGGGGCTCCTTTTTTGGTGGTCCCTGGCCCCCTCTTCCAGCTTGATGACTTCTGAATGGAGAGGAAGGTAACTTAACCTCACTGCACCAGGAGGCCAGGAAGTGGCAAATTTCCTAATGAAAGGTGTCTGGGGCTCCTTTTCAGTGGTCCTTGGCCCTTTCTAGGTTGATGACGTCTGGGTAGAGAGGAAAGTGACTTAACCTTAACATTGGGGCAGGGAGGACCTCGAGCCCACATGCTGATCCCTTTGTGTGCTTGGACAGGGCAAGGGTCTTGTCACCTCTCTCCCTGCTTCACGCCTCTTCTGACTTTGAGTTTTGAGAAGCTGACCTGTAAAGGCCACATGCATAGGGGCATCGCAGGAGACGGGAGGGAGGGGCGATGAGGCCAGGGTATTTATTGCCCTCGTTTTTTTCTCTCAAGTGTCACTGGGGGCTGCCTGGTCCTTTGTCAAGGTCTCAGCTGGTGGGAGGTACCCTCTCCATACACCATTCCCCTGTCCATGCACCCTCCCCCTCTCCATGCACCCTCCCCATCTCCATACACCCTTCCTGTCTCTGGCTTCAGTGACCCCCTCAACCCGAGGAGGCTGAAATGACCCTTGCAGGGCCCCTGCCCTCAGACGCACCTTTGGAAACAGTTCCTTTCTCCGCCTCTAGTCCAGGTGTCTTTAACTTCAGTGTTCCCTCTGTCCCTGGGAGAAATTCAGAATCTGGAACCCCCTCAGGCCTCTGAGTCACGTCCTGATTCCACTGGCGCCCGTCCGGCCCTCCTGTTAATGCCTGAGTTATGGAAACTCAGGCAGCTTCCCCAGCACACTCTGGGACCTATGGGCCCCGTGCTGGTTCTCACTAGAGCTGCTGGTCCTCAGGGTCTCGGTCACAGACAGCAGCTCACCCAGCAGCCTTGGCCATGGTGTCTGCCCACATCTGCCACGGGCCCTGGGTGGGCCTGACTTTGGACGCTCAGCCTCCTCCCTCTGGACCACTCCCCGCTGCTGTGGTGACCGGGGCAAGCTGTTTTCCTGGAACCCCAGTGGGACAAAAGCGTCCTGCTTTCCCCTTTCCTTTCTGTTTTTCCAGGGTCTCTAGCCTTTTCCTACCCATAGGAGAGCGCAGTCCGAGGAGGCCTCAGGACTCTGGCTTTCCACTTCTTTGCCCTCCTCGCCTCCCTCCAGCCTGCCAAGTCGAGTGGGCTTTCTCCTCCCTTCCATGCCCCACAGGGGTCTCCTCTAGGTCACACGCGCCCCTTTCCCCATCCTATGAACCTCTTTGCTCTAGAGGGCTCACCCTCTTCTTCCTTGGGACGCTAAGCCATATGCTGAGTCTTATATAGGGCACAAGGAGAGAAGCATCAATACTGGAATTCCCCCACACCAATGAAGGCTCAGAAAATCATCTTTGGCTAACATTTGGGAAGTATTTTGTTGAGAACTTCAGGCTATAATGATGGTAAAAGCCCTCCTAAAAAAATAACTTGCGAAAACAAAGACAGGCTCCTCCCCATCCCCTGCACCCACCGCAGGACTTCTCAGAGCCTTTACTACACTGCTGTGCTTGAAGGCTCTCTAGGGGGTATGTAGCATGTAGTGTTTGACCACAGATCTTTTCTTTCTTTTTTTTTTTTTCAAAGATTGTCTCATGGGATGAGTGTTCTGCCAAACACTCTCTGGAAAGCACTGTTCTAATAGGATTAAATTTAGAATGTCAAAGTTCAAAACCATTTCAGAAGATAAGAGCGAGCTAAACATATTTCTCTAAGGCAAAGGGCAGACAGGAAAGTGAGCAGGAGGCAGCATTAAAGCTGAGAGCATAAAACACAGCAACATAGCAGGACCACAAATGGATTAAACCCACTTATTAAAATCCAAGAGTCTCCCTGACATGCTACTTATAAAAATACACCCAAAGGGGGAAAAACAGGGAAGTGAAAAATGAAAGGGTGAACAAGTGTACAATGTGCAAATGTTAGCATACATAAAGCAGATAGAAACTAATTGAAGAGAAATTAAATTTCAAGCAAATACTGTTGAATGGGACAAGTAAGACCATTTTAATGGACACAAAATCCAATGCAATGTAAGAAAAGAATTGTGTTAGAACTTTGTGTGTTGAATCAAAACTGGTAAAGCAAAAATGATTTTAATTCCAAAGAACGCTGAACAGAAAAGCAATGGTAAAATTTTAAACTAATACTGTCAGTCCAAGAAAGATTAAACACCCAGAAAATACATATGAGCATAGTAGATTTGATCAAAGTAATTAATAAAGAGAAATTTATCGATATACATAAGCTTTTCTCCTTATTTTAAGTGTCCATGAAAATTTAGAAAATTGGTCATAGGCTCACCCCTACAGAACATATATCCCCCAAAAGTAGAAATTGTATAAAACATATTTTTAAACAAAATGCAAACAAACCTACAAATTAATAACCTGGGTTTAAAAGAAAGTACCCAAATCACTCATAAATTCAAAAATAAATAAAAATGAAAATCATTTGTCTGAAAACCTGTAGGATTAAAAACCTGTAAATTAAAATATATAATGGTGGGTAACTTAGATGGAATGAAAATGAGAATGCACCATTTAAAACACACACGTCTTACTGAATAAGGTTATCAGACAGAAAGGCACGACTTTTAAAAAAAGGAATGACACAGTAAGTTTCTAGACTAGATATTCACCTCAGATTGTGTGTGCATGCGTGTGTGTGTGTAGCATGTGTGTGTACGTGTGTGTGATTTGTTTATTTATTTGCTATGATTAAAAAACAAAATTAGTCCTAAGGAAACCAGGAGAAAAGAAATAAAAGAAATATGACAGACATTAGTTAATTGTGAAAAAAGAAATCTATAAATGGAATCAAGAGCTGCTTCTTTTCACAAAATCAGTAAAATGGACAAATCAAATTTAATTTTTAAGAATCCACCATACAAAGACATAAAATTAGAAAGTTGTCATTGTGGTGAGGTGCGGCGGCTCATGCCTGTAATTCCATCACGTTGGGAGGCCGAGGCAGGTGGATCACGAGGCCAGGGGATCGAGGACATCCTGACTAACATGGCAAAACAACTCCGTCTCTACTAAAAAGTACAAAAAAAAAAATTAGTCAGGCATGGTGGCACGTGCTTCTAGTCCCAGCTACTTGGGAGGCTGAGGCAGGAGAATCACTTGAACCCGGGAGGTGGAGGTTGCAGTGAGCCAAGATTGCGCCATTGCACTCCAGCCTGGGCGACAGAGTGAGACTCCATCTGAAAGAAAGAAAGAAAGAAAGAAAGAAAGAAAGAAAGAAAGAAAGAAAGAAAGAGAGAGAGAGAGAGAGAGAGAGAGAGAGAGAGAGAGGGAGGGAGGGAGGGAGGGAGGGAGGGAGGGAGGAGGAAGGAAGGAAGGAAGGAAGGAAGGAAGGAAGGAAGGAAGGAAGGAAGGAAGGAAGGAAAGGAAGGAAGATGTAATTGTCACAAAAGTTATAATGCTATTTCCAAAAGCCATGAGCCTACTTAGCAGAAATGAAACTTGAAAATATCAATAAATGAAAATATTCTGTGAGTTTTTTAAATAATAGAAACTTTTCCATGCTCATAATATAAAGACTCAATACAGTTAAAATGGCCATCCTGACCAGAGCAATTTATAGATTCATTGCCACTTCTATCAAACTACCACTGACATTCTTCACAGAACTAGAAAATAATATTTTAAAATTTATACGGAACCAAAAAAGAACCCAAATAGCCAAAACAATCCTAAGCAAAAGAACAAAGCTGGAAGCATCACACTACCTGACTTCAAACCATACTACAGGGCTACAGTAACCAAAACAGCATGGTACTGGTACAAAATCAGACATATAGAGCAATGGGATAGAATAGAGAACTGAGAAAAAAGGCCACACACCTATAACTATGTGATATTTGACAAACCTGACAAAAACAAGCAGTGGAGAAAGGATTCCCTTATTCAATAAATGGTGCTCAGGAAAACAGGCTAGCCATATGCAGGAGATTGAAACTGGACTCCTTCCTTACACCATATACAAAAATCAACCCAAGATGGATTAAAGACTTAAATGTAAAACTTAAAACTATAAAAACCCTGGAAGACAACCTAGGCAATACCATTCTGGACACAGGAACGGGCAAAGATTTCATGATGAAGACACCAATAGCAATTGCAACAGAAGCAAAAGTTGACAAATGGGATCTAATGAAACTAAACTTCTGCACAGAAAGAAAACTATCAACAGAGTAAGCGCAAAACCTACAGAATGGGAGAAAATTTTTGCAAGCTATGCATGTGACAAAGGTTTAATATCCTTAAGGAACTTAAACATCTATAAGGATCTTAAACAAATTTACAAGAAAAAAACAAACCCATTAAAAAGTGGGCAAAGGACATGAAAAGACACTTTTCAAAAGAAGATATACCTGCAGCCAACAAACATAGGAAAAAAGGCTCAACTTCACTGTTCATTAGAGAAATTGAAATCAAAACCATAATGAGACAGTATCTGACATCAGTCAGAATGGCTTTTATTAAAAAGCCAAAAAATAACAGATGCTGGCGAGTTTGCAGAGAAAAAAGAAGACTTCTACTTTGTTAGTAGGAGTGTAAATTAATTCAACCATTGTTAAAGACAATGTGGTGATTCCTCAAAGACCTAAAAACAGAAATACCATTTGACCCAGTAATCCCCTTATTGGATATATACCCAAAGGAATATAAATTGTTCTGCCATAAAGACACATGCCAGTATATGTTTATTGTCCCTGCACTATTCACAATAGCAAGATATGAAGTCAACCTAAATGCTCATCAATGGTAGACTGGATAAATGAAATGTGGTACACGTACCCCATGGAATACTATTCAGCCATAAAAAAAGAATGAGATCATGTTCTTTGCAGGAACATGGATGGAGCTGGAGGCCATTATCCTTAGCAAACTAATGCAGGAACAGAAAACCAAATACCATATGTTCTCGCTTTAAGTAGAAGCTAAATGATGAGAACATGTGGACACATAGAGGGGAACAACACACGCCGGGGCCTTTTAGAGGGTGAAGGGTGGGAGGAGGGAGAGAATCAGGAAAAATAGCTAATGGGTACTAGGCTTAATACTTGGGTGATAAAATAATCTGTATAGCAAACCCCCATGACACAAATTTACCTATATAACAAACATGCACATGTACCCCAGAACATAAAATAAAAGTTAAATAAGAAAACCTTTAAAACAACAGGGCCACTAATGAAAAAGTATCATAGGCATTTTCAAATAATTACTCTTTAAGGGCTCTGGCTTTAGTTATCCTTTCAAGTAAGTTACGTGATTTCACAGGCAATGAGTTTTTGAAACGCTAACCTAAAGCTGATTTCAACGTGGATTAGCACAGCACAGATATGACAATTGTAAATCAGTCTCACGTATAAAGATTCTAATCAAAATTTTACCACAAACCTCCATACTAAATCTGAACATACACATACACAGATATGTAGGATTTATTCCAGGATTAGAAACATGTTATAAAATTTAAATAATGCATTAAACTGACATATGAAAAAAGAAAAAGATATGGAACCATTTCAAAAGCTGTTGACAATGATTTCAATACATTTTAATCCCCTTTCCAGATATAACTTTTTGAAAAGTAGGACTGGAAGGATTCTTGCCTAGCAGATTAAGAATCGTTCTTTGCAAACAATGCTCATTATCATAGGACGAATTCATTTGAGGTGCACTCAGGAGAAAATGAGAATTGTGACTATGGCTACATTTTTTTTTTTTTTTTTTTTGAGACAGAGTTTTGCTCTTGTGGCCCAGGCTGGAGTGCAATGGCATGATCTCGGCTTACTGCAACTTACATCTCCTGGTTTCAAGCAATTCTCCTACCTCAGCCTCCTGAGTAGCTAGGATTACAGGAATGCACCACCACACCCGGCTAATTTTGTATTTTTAGTAGAGACAGGATTTCATGAGGTTGGCCAGGCTGGTCTCAAACTGCTGACCTCAGGTGATTCGCCTGCCTCGGCCCCCCAACGTGCTGGGATTACAGGCATGAGCCACCACACTCAGGTATGGCTACAAATTTGTTCATTCATAACAACAAGTATTTGTTGCAGGGCATTATAGGTGTTGAGAACACCTGTAATTTAGTGTTCTGCTATGTCATCATCATGTTATTGCTATAATTGTTATCTCATGATTATGATCACTATCATTATTTTAGTCATTGGTAGGATGATTATATATCCGTAGTAGTAAAGCATCCTGCAATGTACCGTGTCGGAAGATAATTCATCAAAGTATGTGGATAAAACCAATACCCAAAAGACCTTTCCTATATACTTTAAATCCTGAGTTACAGAGGACATGACAGAAAAAGAATACTATTCACTGTAATAACATGAAAGATTCCATAAAATACCTCAAAATAATCTCAAAAACAAACATATATGATAGAATTTAAAAGCTGCATTGAGAGCTGTAGAAGAACTATCGAGAGGAAGGAAAGAACAGACATTCCACATTTCTCAGTGGTAAGGCAGATATTGTTAAAAATGTCAATTTTCCCCAAGTTATTTTTTAAGTTTAGACAATACTATAATTTGAATGTATCCCCTTCAAAATTTAGGTGTTTACAATATGATAGTATTAAGAGGTGGGGTCTATAAGAGATGATTAGGCCATGAGGCCTCCTTCCCCAGGAAAGGGATTAAGGCCTTTAGAAAAGAAGCTTCACGCAGCATTAGTTTGGCTTGCTCTCTTGCACTTCTGCCTCTGCCATGTGAGGACACAGCAGTAAGTCCTCCCCAGAGGCTAATGCCATGATCTTGGACTTCCCAGCCACCAGAATCCTGAGAAGTAAATTCGTTTTCTTTCTAACTTACTCAATCTTAAGTATTCTGTTATAGTAGCACAAAGTGGACAAAGACAGATGATTTCAACAAATAAATAGAGATATTTTTGCTTGCTTGTTTGTTAGATAACTTAAAATTATATTCTTTTTTTTTTTTTTTTTCTGGAAAAGTAAGCAGACCAAAGAAGCAAATAAACAGTTTTTAAAAGAATATGGTGGGGAAAGCTAGGTCCATGTTAAGATATGGAAGAGACAAACACTCCATTCAGTCACTTGGCCAACACTTATTGCATCCTGGTGTGCAGCAGGCACAGTTGTAGCTACGTGTGAGGCCACAACAGTAAATGAAAGAAAATCTGCTTCTGCCCTCTTGGAACTTAGAATCCTCCACTCCATCAGGTGGTGGGAAGTGCTGTGAAGAAAAGGACACAGGGTAAAGCAGTAGACAGTAACCAAGGGCATAAGGTGGAGCTATTTTTGATTGGGTAGTTGCGCAAATATGTCTCAGGAGGTGACTCAGAGACCTCAGTGAAGAGTAGGCCCAATGGCTATATGGGAGAGGAGAGTTCTGTTGGAAGAAAGAGCACAGGCTTAGGATAAGGGCTGTCTTGACAGGTTTGAGGAACAGCTAAGCTATCAGTGTGACAGGGAGACCTGTAAGAAATGAAGTACTGAGGTAGCCAGGAGCCAATGCATAGCAGAGGACTTTAAAGTGGTGTGTGGTCATTGTCCAAATTTTCCCAGATCTGTCTAGTTTATACCTGCGGACTGCTCCATAATTAATAGTGCTTTCTTCCTTATAGAGAAGAACCAGAACTTTATATGCAATCCATAAGCAAAATCAAATTCAAGCAGGATTGTAGATCTAAGCATGAAAGCCTGTAGAAAAAAAAAATCACAGGAAAATAATTTCCCGAACTTGTGTTAGGTAAGCAAGGATTTTCAAGTCAAAATACAAAAAGCAGTAGCCATAAATAAGGTGAACTTGTATTAAGCAAGGATTTCCTAGTCAAAGTACAGAGTGGTAGCCATATATTAACAAATTGAACTTGATCAAGAAATTATGATCATCAGAAGACTATGAGTAAGCCTGGGATATATTGTCCATAAATCAAGGAAGTGTTAAAAGATCACACCCCTCCAACATGACGTGTGCAAACTGGCATCAAGGACATTCCATTGGTGAAGTTCAGGACAGCTCTGTTTCTCAAAAGAATAAAAACAAAAGTGAATATAAACATTGAATATAAAGTGAAAACAGGAGTCCATACTGTCCTAAGCATATAGATGAATGAATAAAGGTAAAACATTTTTTACTGTAGAATGACAAGTAGTACATATAAAAGGCATAATGAGTTTAAAATTGCCGTTTTTATAACCACTATATTAATACTCACTTCAGGCAAGAATTTGGGTGAATCTTTACTGGGAAACATGATATCAACATGGTGTCAATCTCCCTATCGATTATGTATTAATTACATGGAAGGAAAATGAATCTTTTTATGGAGAAATCTAGTGGACACCTCTTTGTCTGAGTGATCAGAATGATGTCACAAGCTTTCTGAAGTGATGCATTGAGACGTAGACACAGCCTCAATTATGAAATATTCTGATAAAATAAGTACCTTTAACTTAGTCTTGGAGAAGAAACCAGAAATAGCCAAATTAGAGCACTTTTTACCACATGAATACTCTATATTCTTAAAAAAAAAAAGTCAATATCATAGAAAAACAAGGCTAAGAACCTATTTCAGATTAAAGAAGACTAAACAGATGTGAAAATTAAATGCAACATATGATACCACATTAGGAGAAAATGCTATTCCAGAGACATTATTGAGATAATTGCCAAATTTGTATGACAATACATGATATAATATTAATATAAAATGTTAAATTTATTGGATTGGATATAGTAATTTTGAAAGAAAATGTCTTTGTATTCAAGATATACTTAAGTATTCAGCAACAAAGGATTATGGTGTCTACAGCTTACCCTCAGTGATTCACAAAAAAGCTGATTAGTACATAAGTAGGTAGACAGATAGAAAAATACAACAAATGTGGCAAACATTTTACAGTAGAATGGTAACTCATAAATGTAGAAGGCATAACAGAGTGGATTTTGCAACCACTATAGTAATAATTATTCCAGATAAGAATTTTGGTGAATATTGACTGGGGAACATGGTATCAACATGATTCATTCTCAATGATTCACAAAACAGTTGATATATAGAGAGATGGAGAGAAAAATACAACAAATATCATTAATGGTTAACAACTGATGAATCTAGATGAAAAAATATATGATTATTCAGTAGGAAATTCTGGCAACTTTTTTGTAGATTGACATTTTTTCAAAATTAAAAATTAAAAAAATATAAAAAACAGAAATTAAAAAATTAAACCCAAGGAAAAAATCTAGTAGAAAAATGAGCAAAAGCTATTGAATAATTGGCTGATAACTACTTGAAAGTGGGGGTTCACATCATTCATCATGAAGAACAGAATTAACAGTATCCAGTAAATAAACTGTGGATTGTTATGAATACTACACAGCAGTGAAAAGAAACAAGCAATGGCTGAACAACAATATGGATACAATGCACAAACCTAACAGCAATTTAAAAAAAAGAACACCCAGACCAAAGAGTATAGAGCATCTAATCCATTGATATAGAACTTCAGGGATGGACAAAGCTCATCTATGATTTTAGAAATAAGGGCCCACGGGGGCTTCTAGGGTGCTGCTAATGTTTTGATTCTCTCTCTGGGTGCTAATTACACCAGTGGGTTCACATTGGGAAACCCCATCCTACTATATGCTTCTTATGCATGTTTGTTTCTTTATGTTACTATAAGAAATAAAATATTTTTTAAATAAAAAAGGAGGTTTTGTTTGTTTGTTTGTTTGTTTTTTGAGACAAGGTCTTTTTCTGTCATCCAGGCTGGAGAGCAGTGGCACAACAACAGTTCAGTGCAACCTCTACCTCCTGGGCTCAAGTAATCCTCCCATCTTGGCCTCCCAAGTAGCTGGGACCACAGGCATACGCCACCACGCCTGGCTAATTTTTCAAAATTATTTTTGTAGAGACGGGGGTCTCACTACATTGCCCAGGCTGGTTGCAAACTCTTGGGCTCCAGTGATCCTCCCATCTTGGCCTCCCAAAGTGCTGGGTTTACAGGCGCAAGCCACTGCACCCAGCCTAAGAATAATCTTATACTGGAAAAAACCTTTCATTTCAAACTCAAAAGAAGAGAAATAGCAGTCGTTTGCCAGCTTACTTCACTCTCGCTCATTTCCCGAAGTACAGACTGGATAGTCCCTGCTATTTGCTCTGGAATTGGAGAAAGATGAGTCATGCTGATGAATGCAGCATAGTTTTGAGAGGAGCTGTGAGTAATTCCCACATGAAAGAGAACCTGAAATTAATCACTGGCTATTAACACAGGACAAGTGTGTGAATTGGTAGCCAAAAAAATAAAACAAAACCTATTCAAACTTGTTTGGAACAGAGGATTTACACTTGAGACATGTGCTCCAGACACAAGTGTGTCTTCACACTGCATCAGTAGGAGTTCCACCAAGCACGGGCTCAAGGCTGTCAAGGCTATTTCAACTGCACAGACAGCACCAGGCTGCCACACACACGGATCTAGGAGTTTCAGTCTTGAGATTCGTAACTGCAATACTATGAATTGCTTTTTTAAAATTCTAGGCAGGGTGCAATGGCTCACACCTGTAATCCTAGCACTTTGAGGGGCTGAGGTGGGAGGATCACTTGAGGAGTTTGAGACTAGCCTGGCCAACACAAGAAGACCCTGTTTCTACCAAAGATAAAAGAATTAGCCAGGCATCGTGGTGTGCACCTGTAGCTCCAGCTACCTGGGTGACTGAGGCAAGAGGACTGCTCGAGCCCGGGAGTTCAAAGCTGCAAGGAGCTGTGATTGCACCACTGTATTCCAGCCTGGGCGACATAAAGATCTCTTAAATAAATAAATAAATAATAAATAAATAAATTAATTAATATTCTATCAGCATCCCAAGTTTGCTTTTTACCCTTAGCATTGGTAGCTAAATGACAGTAGAAAGTATTAATAGATTACAAAAGCACGGTACTATTAACCTGAGAAGACAAAGTGAAATTTAAGAACACACCCTCTGAAAGCAAGACCTCCAGTCCAGTCTTGCCATTGCATCCTGCAGTTGGAGGACCTGAAGTCTCAGAAATGTGGTCCAGGAAGGTCACCTCGAAGTCTTGCGGAACAGCAGCACTTGGGTGGTTTCCCATAATTCGGGGTCTCCTCATGTCCAGAATCTTGATTGGTCAGCCCACCCAGAGCTGCCCAGTCTTCTTCTAGCTAAATTCAGCAAATCCTGGAAATTGCTTGAGAATGCCAACCTACAAATTTACAATGAGAACCGTGGAATGAATTTCATAAAGTTGAATACGTTTATGGTCATCCCATTAACAAGTCTCTATGAGAAAACAGTACATAAATAGAAGATGACTTCGTGAGCATAGAATAAAAATAGAAGGAATTCACTGGATGTTCTTAGTGGCTAAAATCAAGGCCCATAATGGCCAGGAAGACAGGGTTTAGGTAGTTATAATGTATGTCAGGCTCTTCTCTAAAGAGGGCAAAATTCGGGTTCAGGAGGGGTTTGGACCTTGGTGCTGCCTGTTTCTGGTTGCATCACCTGGAGTAAATCACCAGATCCACATGAACCTGTGTCCTGATCTATACAGTGTTGATGATTGTGCCTGTTCCCAGGATGAGTGGAAGGACTGAGAGTTGAGATGTGTCATGCTGCACACACATGCTACATGACCAATCTCAGTTTGCTCTGGCGCTTGTCACTTCTCGGGTGCCGAGGCTCACATCCTTTGCAGTATGCAGCGTATACCTGTTCCAAAGGGCGGTATGATCAGAATCAATGTTGTTCCATTGAATGAGATTCCCTCCAGGGTGCTAGGCGTCCCCCAGGGCATACACAGACCTTGAAGTATTGGTCTTCCTTCAGTGCCCACCATACTATTTCAGGTGATGTCACAAGCTTCCTGCATGTGGATGTCACAGACTCCTGATTTACTCCCTGGTTTCTGTTGAGATGAATTCACTGATTCCCATTCCATGTGGATGGATCTTGGTGGCCTTTTCATAGCTTACCAGTTTCCTCTTCCTTGGGTCCTACTGGGCTTTCTTTCTTTTACCCCAAGCCAGTATCTGGGTTTCTGCCAGTGTTGGAAATTTCTAGAAACTGATACCACTCATGCAGTAGGACCTGAAGTGCCCTGGAGGACAACATTGGCCCCACTCTAGCCCAGTTTGCTGTGTATGAGATATCTACAGCCTTCACTCAGAATACCAACCCACCATGGCATGCAGCTGTAGGTGTTTAGGTAGCTCCTGAGTCTGTGGGTTGGTTGGGGTCAGCTAGCCTGGACTCAGCTTCACTGCGGGTGGCACGGCACTGTGGGTCTCTCCTCCTCCTAAGACTGGTAGGCCAGCTGGTCATACATATCCCTGGGAAGTGGCAGAAGCACACAGGTACAAGCAGAAACACATATGCACACTCGTGCCTGCTGCATCAAGTGGGCTAACAACCCCCCGGACCAAAGCAAATCACAGGGTTGAGTCCATCATAAAGATGTGGGGAAGTTTCCCTGCCCATTGTGGGTGAGCACCAAGAAGCTACATGGTAAAGGGAGCAGATACTGGGAAGAACACCGCATTCCCATTTGTTCTTATCTGTTTATGAGCTGGTTCAGAGGCTCTCATACCTTCGGTGCCTGGTGCCAGTTTCCCTGAAGGTCCCTGCCACCCCTCATCCCTCCCTTGTTCTGTGTTGCAATTGGCCACTTCTACTCATGCTCATGTCTCCCCTTGCTCCCCTTGCTCCTCATGCTCAGCTCCCCTCTCAGAGCTGCTGACTTCCGTGGCCACAAAATAAGCAGGGTCCCCCATTTCCTTGTCTCACACTGCTCTGAAGCTTTCCTTCCTAACACTTACTTCTGGGGTGAAAGGAAGTAAATTATAGAATCAGAGGACCTCCACAGGCCTCTAAGGACCTGGGGATTCTCGGGTCTACGTTTCTTGCTTTAGCGATGCATAGTCTGAGGCTCTGGCTGGATGGAACTCATGCTTACTTGGCTGGTGAGGAGTGGTCAGGAAATAAATTTAATTCTGCTAACAAAGGCCGCAGGAGAGAAATGGACAGAGATCCTGACTGGCCAACTCATACAAGAAACGTAAGCAGTCAATGAGCACATAAAGAAAATAATATTTTACTTGCATTCATAATCAAATAAATAAAAGTAAATCATGTATATATACATATGGAATTTTACTGGCTACAATTGTTCCAGACACTAAAAGAACAAGCACATTTAGAGTTTATGTAAAACATTAAATAGTACTGATGAATACTGTGAATATTCAACTAGAATAGGACAACTAGAATAGTCCCTCAGTGTGTTCCTTTGGTTAGGTTTTTTAGTTTATTTTGGAGGGGGGAGCATGTTCATTTCAGCTCATCATGAATATTTATTCCCAATGATCAGTTTGAAAAAAAATGGAGCTGAGAGCAGCAGACAGAGACAATCGATCCACAGAAAACAAAGCAGGCAATCCATTGTTGCTAAGAAACGTCATCCTTAACAGAGCAGCAACTTAACTCAAGCCCATCTGAAAACTTGGTCCAGATATTCCAAAGAGGAAGGGGAACCTGCTCCAGGGTGAACCTGCTCTAGGGTGAACCTAACTCAAGCCCATCTGAAAACTTGGTCTAGATATTCTGAAGGGGAAGGGGAAGGGGAGCCTGCTCCAGGGTGAGGAAACCAGTTTGAAGTGGTAAGCAGGGACATGGATCCAGGTAGACACAGGAAGGAAAAATTCTGCAGAAAAGGCTTACATGCAGAATAAAATAACAAGAACTGACTTTGGAAACCTGTTGCATAAAATCAGTACAAATTCATAGACTATCTAAAGATAAACCTACCTGTCATCTTTAAGCCATGGCAACTAGAAACACTGCATTTTATAAGCTAACTGTGCAGCTTTGACTAAGACATAATTAAGCAGTAATTACCTGTTAGCCCTGGAGGCCAGGGCTGACTGGACATATAGGTAACGGCATTATGCAGGGAGTATAGCGACTATCGTCATTTTCATTAGACACCTGGCAGGAGGCAATGGAAAGCTTCCACAGAAAGGCTCTTCCTTCCCCACAGGGAGACCAGGGTATGAGAGGCTGCAGATACAGGGCTTCCAATTAGAAGCACAAGATGGTCTGCCCTGTGGTTTGATCCACTAAGACAAACTGGAATTTGTGAATCTTTCACATATATGAACGGATGAAAAGTCAGATCTCAAAGCTTGAGCTCTGGACAAGTGTGTAGAAAGAAACCAAGACTTAGCCAAAAGAAATCAGACCTCCTTGCACTGACAGAATGGACCAGAGCAGGATGGACCCCACAGGAGGGAACTGCAGAGCCTAGAGCTGAGGAACACAGGTCAATTGAACTGTGCTCTCAAGCACACTGGCCCAGGAAGGCCACCACTTCCTCAGGACGGTGGAGCTGCAGAAAGACACACACGCGGGCCACAGGTCCCTGATGCACCCTTAGATATATATAGGCATGATGAATTCTAGGTGGCTGTCTCATGAGCATGGCTTCCACTCTTCTTAAAAAAGCATTTTCTTACTTTCATAAAGATGTCCAGAATTTTCTTTTTAGTTCCTTAGGTGGTGTTATCTATATATAGCTGGATTGGATAGACCCTACTTCCTAATGATTGTCACCATTTCCTGATGCCTGAGTGTGCAAATCTAGAAAATTGCCTATAGGCGCTCTATAAGTTTTCTGTTGGGAAGGAAGGAAAGAAGGAGAAGAAGAAGGAAAGAAGGAGGAAAGGAAGGAAGGGAAGGGAAGGAAAGGAAGGGAAGGGAAGGAAGGAGGAAAACAAAAGAGAAAGAATGAAAGAAAGAAGGAAGGAAGGAAAGAAGGAAGGAAGGAACGGAGAGAAGAGAGAGAGAGAAGAAAGAAAGAAAGAAAGAAAGAAAGAAAGAAAGAAAGAAAGAAAGAAAGAAAGAAAGAAAAAAAGAAAGAGAGAGAAAGAAAGAAAGATAAAAGAAAGGAAAAGAAAGAAGAGAAAGAAAGGAGGGAAGGAAGGAAAAAGGAAAGAAAGAAAAGAAAGGAAAATAACAAACTGCTTAAATTGTTGATTAACTTTCTCTCTCTCTCTCTCTCTCTCTCTCTCTCTCTCTCTGTGTGTGTGTGTGTGTGTGTGTGTGTGTGTGTGTGTTTGGATGTTATTTTTATGAGCGTCACTGGAGTTCCATCCCAACCATTGAACAAATTTATCCTAGGAAACACCTTTATGGCAGAGTAGTTTGGAGAAGTACAGAAAAACTCTAATATCCTCTTTGTCTATGGAATGCATTTGCTGTAATAAATTTCCTTTAGTAAAAAATATTTCCAAAGGATTTTTGAAGTGCTTTTAACTGCTCTTGACATTTGAGTGGATACAGCTTTAACAATCATCACCAAAATACCAAAATACTAACTTTATAAATTTAGAAACTTAAATTCTCTAATGTGAAATCATGGTTATAGAAACACTGTGTGTGGTGTGTGTGTGTGTGTGTGTGTGTGTGTGTCTATGTGTGGTCTGTGGCTTGTGTTTCTGAGCCCAGAATATTCCATGGACTCCACCTCCCCATGGTTTTTGGTCCAAGAAGCAGCCTGCTGCCATGTTCCTGTCTCCTGTCCTCCTACTCCATCCTCATCTGTCTTCCTGGTCTCCCACTGCTCCTTCTTCTGTGGGCTGCACATGTTCAGATCTCTGAGCTTCCACTGTATTTCTTTTGAAAATTCTATATAAGCTGGGCACATCCCTGACTATGCCCAAAGCACTCATGACTCTCAAATCTGTATTTTTAACCTCCTGTTTTCCTTCTGTCTCCCAACTGTGGCAGCCAGACATCCACTCCAGCATCCTAGCCTCAAGTCCCTTCCTCTTCAATCCATCCTCTTCTTCAGTGCATCCTCCTCACTGATCTCCACGTACATTTTTAAAGACTGACGTGTTGTTTTAACCTGTTGCTTAAAGTCCTGCTCATCACCTAGAATATGGTTTGGCTCTGTGACTCCACCCAAATCTCACGTTTATTTGCAATCCTCAGTGTTGGAGGTGGGGCCTGGTGGGAGGTGATTGGATCATGGGGATGAATCCTTCATGAATGGTCTAGGACCAGCACTTTGGTGCTCTTCTCAGGATGGAGAGTGAGATCTTGTGAGATCCAATTGTTTAAAAGTGTGCATCACCTCCCGTCTCTCTCTTGCTCCTGCTCCAGGCATGTAAGAAGGCTTCCCCTTCATCTTCCACCATGATAAGTTTCCTAAGGCCTCCCCAGAAGCCTTGAAAAAGCCAGCATCATGCTTCTTGTATAGCCTGAAGAACCGTGAGATAATTAAGCCTCTTTTCTTTATAAGTAATCCAGTCTCAGGTTTTTTTTTTTTTTTGGAGATGGAGTCTCACTCTGTCGCCAAGACTGGAGTGCAGTGGTGCAATCTCAGCTCACTGCAACCTCCACCTCCTGTGTTCAAGAAATTCTCCTGCCTCAGCCTCCCTGGGAATACAGGTGCATGCTGCCACACCTGGCTAATTTTTTGTATTTTAGTTGAGATGAGGTTTCACCGTGTTGTGCAGGCGGGTCTCGAACTCCTAAGCTCAGGCACTCTGCCCACCTCAGCCTCCCAAAGTGCTAGGATTACAGGCGTGAGCCACTGTGCCTGGCCTTCAGGTATTTCTTTATAGCAGTGTGAGAATAAACTAATACAACCTACAAGCTGAAGTGCCTACTCCCATCTCTCCTCTTGTCTGTGATGATTTTTCCCAGCTCTTCTCTTGCTGCTCCCAGACACTGTCGATTCTTCAGTGAACCAGGAATGTGTGGAGCTCCTCCAATGCCAATGTTTTTCATGTCTCTGTGCCTTTGCATGTGCTGGCCTGGCCCTACCACCCCTAATCCCTTCCCTTCCTGATTCCCCTGTATATTCCTCCTCCTCCTCAGAACCTCACTCAGTGCAGTCATTTCTGTTTTGGCCAGGGTCCCTCCTCTGCACCCCTCCTATTAGCATTATTTAAATTTATTTGCTTATGTGTTTGTTCCTCTCCTGGAAGGTGAACCCCTCCATTGACTTCCTCATTAGCATAATTCCCGGCATGTGGTATCTGCCTAGTAAATGTTTGCAGAGTGAGTGCATGCGTGAATGTCTGTGGATTTGGTTCATTGACCGTGGTTTCATGGGGAAAGCAACTGAGGGATATAAGAAGTAGGTGCATTCCTAATAATTTAGGTAAGGCCAAAGGTCAATCTAATGTAAAACTAAGCCAACCAAGAGTACCTGTACTGAGTTGAATAGTGTCCCCAAAATTAATGTTCTTCTCGGAACCTTGGAATGTGACCTTATTTGGAAATAGGATGTTGTAAATGTAATTAGTTAAGGTTCTATTGGAGTAGGGTGGGTCTTTAACTCAGTAGGACCCATGTCATTATAAGAAGAGGAAAAGAGATGCAGAGACAGTGACATGCAGGGTGAACACCATGTGCCAACCAATAGAAGCAGAGATTGGAGCAACACATCTACAAGCCGAGAAATGCCAAGGGTTGCCAGAAACAGCAGAAGCTAAGAGAAAGGCATGGAATAGATTCTCTGCTGGGGCCTTCAGAGAGAGTTTGGCCCTACTAAGAATTTTGACTTCAGACGTCTAGCCTCCAGAGCTGTGAGAGAAGAAATTGTCATTATTTCAAGCCACCCAGCTCGTGGCACTTTGCTTCAGCATTCCTGGGAAACTAATACACCACCTTTGCCTGAGTTCAGTAATTCCTAAGGAGGAGTAAGGGAATAGGATGCTGATTAATTACTGCTTCTCTTTGCAAACAGGAAACAGGGTACCACACAAACCAGTTTGTCAACGTGAAATGTGATATGCTGACTAACTAAAACTTTCCTCCACCTTTCTACAAATGCCTCCAAAATAAGGATGATGATTGAGAGCACATCTAACGGAAAAGGCACTGGTGATTGAATGAGTGGCAAAGATTGTGGGCCAAGGCCAGAGTTATTTTCTGTCTTTTCTTTCCATTGATCCCTCGAGCAATTTGGTCTTTCAAACAACCATGAGATTCTGAGTGATCTGTGGGTCCACTTTAGCTTTAAATTCAGTGATTCTCAGAAAAGGGATAGGTCAGAGGACCAGACAATGGCAAGGCCAAAAGACAGGGGAAGGGGAAGAGCCTCAGGTCAGGGGGCAGCTGGGGGAAGGCAGGGTCTGGGGAGGGAAAGGAAGTGAATCCTGGAGTCTGGGAATGCCAGGCTTCCAGGGATCCAGTGCCCTCTTACCTCACTACTGAGGAAATGCCCAGGAAAATGACTCCCTGCCCCCGACCAGGCTTGGCCCACAGCCCTGGCTGCCATGCTGGTTTATGTGTTTGTCTTTCTGAGATGCTGAGTTCTACCATTGTGTTTTCAGCCTGACTGCCTTCAATAGCCTCCTTCCATTATTTCTCCTCTTTCTAGCTCTTTCTTCATTCTACCACCAGCATTTTCCATGTCAAAAACAAATCCTATGGGGCCATTTCCTTTCTTTGACATGTTAGGGCTCGCCTCTGTCCATAGAGGCAGCTCACACTCCTACCGCTCCAGACTCCTGCCCTACCTTTCCCTCCATCTCTACCCAGTCACGCTAAACTTCTAGTTTCCAGAATGCTTTTATTATGAGCCAGACTTTTACCCTTTTGCAGTTATTTATCCTTTAAAATCTAGATCAAATATCAGATGATATTTCAGTTAATTGTGTTCATTTGTCCTCACAAAACTCCCTGAGTAATACCCTCATTCATACTTACGAACTTTTGAACTATTCCATGGCAAAAATTGTAAAAGTATTAATAAAATTTTTTGTTTTAAATAATATCGTTTGTTTCAGTATCAGGAACTCTTATCATTATAATGGCTTCTAAAATGTCTAGATTCTGTAATAAAATCTTAGCCCCACTGGGTTTGCAGATTCTTGGGAAGCTGTAATGTAGGGAGTAGGTAATAAGACATCTCAAACCCAGCTTGAAGAAGTAAACGTTGGCACATTTAAATTGCAGACAATGTCCCTATTTACGATGTGGGATCTTTCACAGTCTTCTCTCAGATTAGCTCTTCCTGCCCCTACCGTCACTATGACAATGCACACCCCATAATGAGCAATGGAGACTTTCTCAAGAGAGCTTGCAGGACTGAGCTTGCCAGCCTAAAAGCATAGAACCATATGTCATTACAGTGTTAATTTTCAGTTATCTGATTACTAATGTTTCTGAGCGTGTCTTTGCAATCTTCTAAGTTTCTTGCGTTTTTTTCTCTAACATGCTTATTCATCGTTGTCCTTTGCCCATTTTTTTTTTTTCTGTTGGGATGCTTTCATTTCCTTATTGTTTTGCAGGAGTTCTGTGTGTTCTAGATAGCAATCCCCTGTTTATCATAGGTACGGCAAGAATCATCTCCTATTCTGTGATTTCTCAATGATTTCGTTTACACTGTTCTTTGATGAATGGAAATTATCAATGCTAATGTAATCAAATTAATCACATTTCACCTTCCGGCTTTGCTTTTGAAGTTTTACTGATTCAACTGGTAATGACAAAATGAGGCACTTTTATATTTTCCCAGTTGATTACTTACAGACCGAAAGAAAAAGTGTTTAAGTCAAAGGTGCCGGCATCCCTCAGTCCTTGTCCCATACACCAGAAGGGTGACAAGAAAACAGAAAAGGTCAATGACTGTAATGAAATTATGGGATACCTCACTGGTGAGGAGCAAAGCCTAGACCACAGCTGAGTGGGTGGTTTATCGTCTGCAGTTCTGTAGGCGGCGCGGGCCGGGCGGGGGGTGAGACTGGAAGCCCCAGACCTCATTAGAACCCAGAGAACCCAGGAAACCATGAGACACTGTCTCTTGACAGCCTCCCAGGGGAGACAGGGCAATGGGAGGGCAATGGCCTTGTAGCAGCTCCTCACCAGCCTCTTATCCTCTTGTGTTCTGGGAGGAACACAAGGCATTTTGCCAGGACTCAGATTCAGCTGCAGTTCAAGCCTTTGCCTGAGAGGCCAAGTGGCTACGTGCAAGGTTGCCAGTAACGATGCTCCTTGCTCTTCCAGGTTTGTTAGAGCTGCATCTTAACAAAGGCTTTTTCAGCACATTGGAGATGATTGCGTGATTTTCCTCCTTGAATGCATGAATGTGGTGAGTTACACAGATTCATTTTCTGATTTGAAATGTCCTCGTATCAGAGCAACCCTCATTCTTCATTACAATGAATGCGATGTGCTGTTGGATTTGGGTAACGGACTCTTTATTTGGGCGGTTTGCTCCTACGTTCAAATATATAACGGGCCTATGGTTTTCATTTCGTGAATTGTCCTTATCTAATCTTAGAATCAAGACTGCAGATGACTTATACAATGAGCAGTAGCCTATTCCTTTTTATACTTTCTAAAACAACTTGTGCGATACAGAAATTAACTACTCTCTGAAAGTTTGTCAGGATTCATGTGTGAAACCATCTTGAGGGGGAAGGTCTTCAATGACAATTTCAACTTTTTAAATATTGCCAGTCTATTCTTGTTGTATTTTTTCTTTTTCCAGTTTGGCATTTTATTTTTTTCTGGGATTGAATCCAGTAGCTTTTCACATTAAATGTATACATGCTCCCAATAAAACACTTATTGCTAGACTGTAGTTACTTATTTTTGTTATTTATTTTGATTATTTGCCTCCTCTCCCTCCCTCTCTCTTTCTCTTTCACTCTCTCTTTCTCTTTCTGTATCAGCCTTGCCAGCAAATTATTTATTTTGATAATCATTCCAAAGAACCAGCTTTTGGTTCTGTTAATTTTTCTCTGTTGTCTTCCTGTTGTTGTTTCTCGGTTGGATTTCTGCCCTTGCCTGTATTCTACCTTTCTATCTTGTTTATTTGGATTTGCTCTATCGGTCTTTTTTCAACTTGTTGAGATGAAAACTTCATCAATTTATTTTTAATATTCTTGTTTTCTGATAAATATAAATTGATGAATGTCGTCTCTGGATACAACTTTTTGGATACAACAATTTGGACATGAAATGTTTTCATTGTCGTTCAGTTTTAAATATGCCTTAATTTACTATTTCCTTCTTAACCCATAGACTCTTTAGTAATAGGTTAGTTTCCAAAGATATAGGATTTAAAAACCAGCCATTTGATGTTAATTTGTAACTTTCTTGTGTTGTAGTTGGAGAACAGGGTATGTAAATGTTAATCCCTTAGAGCTCCCTTTGTGATGGACTGTGCATTTTTCTGATAAGTTTTTTAGATTTAGTTGAAAAGCACATGCAGTTCTTTTGTTTGTTTGATACTGAGTTCTATATATATCTAGCATCTCAAGTTTATCAATGGTATTGTGAAAGTCTTTGTATTTCTGCTTATCATGGTTATTTCTGATAATGTTGCATGATTAATCTGTTTCAGGGAAAGATGAGTTAAAGTGTCTCATACAGTTGATTTGCCTATTTCTCTGTCCTTGCATCAATTTTTGCATCTTATATTTTGAGGTTGTGTTGTTTGATACACATACATTTGTGAGAGAGAGATAATTTTCATTCTATTGCACCTGTTACAGACATACAAATGTAAAACATCCCTCTTTTCTCCTTATAATTTTTTAATTTAAATCCATTTCATCAGATATTGAAGTTTCTACTTCAGCTTTGTTCTGCCTTGTATTTAACTGCTTAATTTTTTTCTAATCCTTTCATTTTCAAGCATTATGTATCCTTTTCACTTTAGGGTCTTTTGTAGACAACACATTGTTGCAATTACCAAAGGCCAAGCCTTCATGACCTGCTCAACTTATGGAGAGATGAGGACTGACTTCAGAGTGGACAGTCCTGAGCTGCCCAGGCGGTGGCATCCTGCCTGTTGCTACCACAACCTTCGTTTGCTCTTCTGGTCAGGAAGAAGCAGTGGAAGGAGCAGTCCCTGGGGTTGAAATTGATCAAGTCTGTTGATTTGGAGGAGGGTGTGAAGACAGGACTGACCAAGAGAGGCTGGGCAGCCACCCCCTGTTCCCATGAGTCTCCTCAGCACCCACCCAGCAGGGATTTTGCCTTGCCCCATGGTATCCTATCCTTATACAAAATCAGCCGAAGATGGCCTCTGTGCGTTGGCCTCAAACTTGTTTATTTCTTCACTACAGGCTGAGACCCGTTAGTTCAAATGCTTGTTGGTGCCAAACTCAGATTTGTACACATCCAATTACTTTAAAAACAGCCCAAATAAGCAAATGTTTAGCCATGTAGAACCTGCCTGCATTGCACATCCTGTGGAGCCTCACCAGAGCTTGTTCTTTATTGACAGAGTTACAAGGCCATGAGCCTATACTGCCTTTCAGACGAGATCAGGTGTGTTCAGGGTGCTATGTCCGCAGATCCATGCTGCTTTTCAGAGTTCTCTGACGCAGGGGATCTGCTGTGCTGCTGAACAACATCACCTAGACATGGAGGCCCTCTCTTCCACCCCCTTCTGCCTTAGGAGTTCCTTTGCCTCCCTCCCCTTGGGAGTAGTGACCCTGCAAAATCCTGCTGTGAGGGGTGTTCTCTACATGCAAAGTTGTCAAAGCATCCCCAGACAAAGCTTGTGTGTGCTACTGCCCCGTGTGGTTATATCTTTTTCCTTGATTAGCCCCTGAATCCCTCGAACCCTTATTCTGGTCAACGCTGGAAGCAATGGCCGAGGCAGTGGTTACAATGTCTGCAGTAAAGTGACAGGTAGTGACTGTGCCAAGGGTATGCTAGCAGGACTTGAGAGGCTGTTCTCTAAACCATCCTCTTGCTGCTGCCTCTTCCCATCTTCAACGCCAGGCTGAGACTTCCACCTGCCCCCGACAGCAGTTTAAGGAAGCATCTGCCCTCCTCCCCAGGGGCTTCTCTTGGTTTCACTGGTAATGTTAAAAACATTATTTATTTCTGTGCTTGTTCTCTGGCTTTTACCAGTTAAAAGAACATGTTTTTTTCTGTTATCAAAGTAATACTCAGTTTTTTTTTTTAAGTAGAGAAACTTAAAAAAGCGGAAGAAAAGGCAAATATTTTTATCATCCAAGACATGCACAGTTAACAGTTGGGTGCATTTTTTCAAATCTTTTTTCTATTCATTTTTTGTTTTAAAGTTATTATGATCATGTGGTACATTCAAAATTGTGCATAATGGCATTCAAGTCTATTTTTCCCTGCTTGTAAAGAAATTGCATGCTCATCACAGAAAAGCTGCTTCTTAGTGATGTATTGACTGTTCTCATCTAAAAAATATCCAAAGATTCAGGCCCATCATTATGAGTTTTGAAGATGCAGAATCTCACCACCCTAGTTTTTGGCAGTGAAAATGGCCATTATGCTGTTCTATGCATTCACACTGTTTTTGGAGTGAAAAGAAACAATCTTTTTGTTTAGCTGTTCTCATGACACAACCACATATAGCTTGGCCATTATTAGCAAGTATTAGAACAGAATGGTCATTTTTTTAAAGTAGTCATCAACACTGACAAGACAGTCCATCTGAGTTGAGAAAACAAATGGAAGATGTGGAGTTTTTGTATGTTTCCTTAGACCAAGGATCAGAAGTATCCCTCCCCTCACCATGCCTTGGTAAGACCCTGTAATAGCCTTGACAAGACCCTGAGAAGGGGGTGGAAAGATGCAAGTTAATGCTTTCACCAACCAGGAAGAATGACTGTTCCATCAGAACCTGACAAAACTATAGCAAACACCTGTGTGCCTGAAGGGAGAGTCACAACCACAGCAAACACACAAGCCACCTGGAATCCTGAGTTTCTGAGACCCCAGGGGCCCTTGCTTTTTCAGTGATGTGCTGGAGGCGACTTGTACAAGTTTATGCGACCTGATTTTGTGCAAATCTGCCTAGCTCCGTGTGCAGTGAATCGGTACCTTGAAATTGGCTACGGTGGTAGTAGTTACACTACAGAA
The DNA here is from genome assembly GCF_007565055.1 of Rhinopithecus roxellana. Classification (NCBI taxonomy): domain Eukaryota; kingdom Metazoa; phylum Chordata; class Mammalia; order Primates; family Cercopithecidae; genus Rhinopithecus; species Rhinopithecus roxellana. The sequence goes on from NC_044562.1 coordinate 64,507,673, forward strand.
ATTGGCAAATACTACAAGTCAGCCTTTTTTTCCCACTCCTAAAGCCAATTGCTAATCATTCATGAGCACAACACTGCCTTTGATGCTCTGAGACAACAGAATGTAGGAAAAACAAGTCTCACATGATGTGGGACTGGCAGAGTCCTTTGCTATACTCATGTGAACTGCAACTCCCCAGGTGCAATGCGCCACCGAGAAAGAGCCCACCTCCGTTTCTGCTCGGTGGTTTCCTGAGTCTGGTACAAGTGGGAAGAGAGAAGGAGATGGAGGTGGGAGGTTAGGGGTGGAACATGCTGACTGCCTTAAACAATCGCTCCCACATATTAAAGGAAATGCTACCGAATTATTTTGTTTGTAAAGAAAGTGTCATTGTCTTCTTTTTTCTTTGCTCTATGTCTGAAACTTATCTTATCAATTCATGTCTTAAATATTTTTGATATCTACCAGGTACGAAGCACTGTTCTGTGTACCCGGGATGCAGCAATGGACCAGACAGACAAATCCCTGCCTTTACACAGCTTATGTCCCAGGGGTAGAAACCATCAATAAACTCACAAATTAAAAAACACACACACACACACACACACACACAAAAGCAAAAGGCAGCAGAAGTGCTCTGCTAAAAACAAAGCCAAGTCAGGTAACTGACAGTGAGTGGAAAGGCAGCTTGGCTCAGTCAGGATGGTGGCCATGGAGATGGAGAGATGGCAACAAGTTGAGAGTAAGTGCCAAAGACACCTTACACTCCTGTAATCAGAAAAATGTAAAAGTCAGTGTATTCATCCATTTTCATGCTGCTGATAAAGACATATCTGAGACTAGGTAATTTAGAAGGAAAAGGGGTTTAATGGACTTACAGTTCTACATGGCTGGGGAGGCCTCACAATCATGGTGGAAGGCAAGGAAGAGCCAGTCATGTCTTACATGGATGGTGGCAGGCAAAGAGAGAGAACTTGTGCAGGGGAACTCCTTTTTACAAAACCATCAGATCTCATGAGACTTATTCACTATCTTGAGAACAGCACAGGAAAGACCGGCCCCCATGATTCAATTACCTCCCACTGGGTCCCTCCCACGACACATGGGAATTGTAGGAGCACAATTCAAGATGAGATTTGGGTGGGGACACAGCCAAACCATATCAGTCAGCTTAAAAAGAATATGTAGAAGGATCATCTACTTAAAATATGGAATATGAATAAGTAAGGAGCACTGAGATGAGCTATCAAAAAATAATAGAGACTTCTAAGTGTCCTAGAAATATTACTGAAAACACAAAAAGGAGGTGCTTTTAGAAAAGCCACATGTATTAATTAATAATATTATACTGTATTCTTATTTATTTAGTTGTATTATGTTATAAATGCCAGCTTATATTATCCAGACAGCCTGTGTGTGGCTGAAATGATTTAACCACAACCCACCAGCTCACTCTGGGATCACCTCTTCTATGTCCCTTTCATGCACTCAATTCTGGAACTCAGTTTACTCTCCAAATGGCGGTGGTGGCAAAGGTGATGTAGCCCTTCTGGGAAGACTTCCAGACCTCTCTGATCAGGTCATAGCCCTGCCGTGGACATCTGTGGCACTGCACATCACTCCTTAGTAGTTAATTTCACATCGTTTGTGTCATGAGATGATTGACGCCTGTCTCCTCCATCAGTCTGCAAGCCCCATGAGGACAGGACATGTGTTTACGGAGCCTGCCCTTACAATAGGGACCCCACCAAGATATCTTGATTGAATGGTAACTGTAGAAATTCTGAAGCCACATTTATAATTTCAATTTCCTGCCAGGCAGTCTCTTAATTACAATAAATAATGGACTTTATAAAAAGTTGTATTAATTTACTGATTGAACAACTATATACAGAGCATCCACTGTGCACCAGGGACAATGCTAGGGGTATATGGCTGTGACCACCATAGTCACTGTCCCTTTCTCATAGAGCAAACAATCTTTTTCTCATTGTATACAATTTTCTTTTCAGCAGTATCTCAAGTGTCAGTTGATAATCTGCTCATGCCTTCATAAACAGAGCATGTTTAAAAAGCTGGTTAGAATTCCTTTGCACAACAGATTATGAATTTTATGTATGTAACAACATATCTCATTTTCCTCCTTCATTGGAAAGGCTAGTCACTGCATGATGTTGCCTCTTCAATTAACATGAAACAGAAACCTTTGTTTAATTAGTGCAATGTAATTTGGATCAACTCTTTATTATAACTCTCCCCCCCAATATGACCATCAGGAGGTTCCTATGGTCCTGGCTTTGCCATGTTCGTAAAATCTTATAGAAACTTAGCTGAACCCTGTTGTGTTTATAGTCCAGGAAAATCAATTGAAAAATATCTATATTCCTTTGTAAAAACTATATGTCTGAAATTTACATCCTGCTATCGTGAATTCCTTTGGAAGGTTGACAAACTTCACATTAGCTTAAAACTAAAATGCCCTGTTTGTTAAGAACTTGGAAGAATGTACTTTCTCTATAACTAGCAAAAAGAAAAACAGAGCACATGTTTCTTTATGTTGTTTCTCCAGACATAAGTTAGGTTTACATGAGAGAAGGATGCCTAAATTTGTATTCTAAATAATATAGGAAAGAATTCCAAAGCTGTTGCACAGATTGGAGCAATACCATTTTTATTATCAATACATAAATTCCTTCAGATAAAATGTGTCTCTATTTCTTTTTTCTCTCTCTTTCTCAGTATATCTCCTTTCCATTCCTTCCACTGCCAACCTCTCCCCTTCTCACATCTTCACATAACCACACATGCGTGGACACAGGCACAGAAACACGTCACAACTTCAAGGGAAGAGGAAGCCATCCTGTGAGCACTGCAATCAACATTTTCCATCTTGGTTTTCTTTGAATGCATTTTTCTGGAGCAGAAGACTCACAGAAATAAAGGACAATAGGTTCCAAACCTGCTCTCAGCTCTACAGTTCCCAATTCTAAAAATGTCCATCAAAGCACGTAAATGGGACAAATCTGCATAATCATTGGAAATTAAGAATATGTTCCTTTACATACTGGAAAGCCAGAGGGTTTCCAGACCCACGCAGGACTCAGTTTCCCGGTTGTAGCACATGCTCATTTCCAACAGCTGCCATAACTAAGCACCACAAACTGGGTGGCTGAAAACATCCAAAATGTAGCCTTTCACAGTCCGGAGTCTCCGAGGGAGAATTCATTCTGTGCTCCCCTCCTGGCCTCTGGTGTTGCCGGCAGTCCTTGCTGCTCCTTGATTTGTGGATGCATCACGCAAATCTCTGCCTCCATGGTCACATGGCATTTTCTCTGTGTGTCTGTCTCCAATTTCCCTCTTCTTGTAAGGACACCAGTCATTGGGTTAGGGCCCATCCTAATCCATTATAACCTCATTTTAACTTGATTTTGTCTACAAAGACTCCATTTCCAAATAAGATCATATTTACAGTCATGTGATTTTTGGGGGGATGCTATCCGATGCAGTACCCGACACATGGAATGAGAACTTGAGGGGTGGTCATCATGGTTACCTCCCAAACATCCAGCCCACCAATGGAGAAGAGCCCTCTGGTTTGGGTGGTACCATTCCCACACACATCCAGTTATTTTTTGTTAAGACAGCTGATACAGTTTCATCCTCTTTGTCACAGTGATTATTCAGAAATCAATATGTCGTGAATCACTAATTAGTGATTAGTAACACTGATTAGTTTAGGAGTAGATGAATGACTCCAGTTGGTTTCTTAAAAGGGAAGCCAAGACTTGTATCGATGGTCCAGGAGACAGAAGTCTTTTTCCATCTCAACTGCCAAGGCACAATGATGCAAAGCATAGTGCTGCGGAAGCTGTTCAGCCAACACCAGGAACATCAGCCTGACAGTGAACCCAATGCAAGGGGGGAAAAGTGAAGCATCGGGGAAATGCATCTGGAGCTCTGATCACACCCGGCTGAATTGCCTCTATTGCTGGGCTTCGTGGTTACTGGAGGCAAGACTTTTGCCTTTGATTGTTTGTCAGTTTGAGTGGATTTTCTTTCTCTCTCTTTCTTTCTTTCTTTCTTTCTTTCTTTCTTTCTTTCTTTCTTTCTTTCTTTCTTTCTTTCTTTCTTTCTTTCTTTCTTTCTTTCTTTCTTTCCTTTCTCTCTCTCTCTCTTTTCTTTCTCTTCTCTCTCTCTCTCTTCCTTCCTTCCTTCCTTTATTTTGACAGAGTCTTGCTCTGTCACCCAGGCTGGAGTGTGGTGACACAATCTTGGCTCACTGCAATCTTCGCCTCCCAGGTTCAAAGGATTCTCCTGCCTAAGCCTCCCAAGTTGCTGGGATTACAGGTGTGCACCATCAGGCCTGGCTAATTTTGTATTTTTAGTGGAGACAGGGTGTCCCGCTGTAGGCCAGGCTGGTCTCGAAATCCTGACCTCAAGTGATCCACCCTCCTTGGCTTGCCAAAGTACTAGGATTACAGTCGTGAGTCACCACGCCCAGCTGATTTTCTTTTATTTATAGATGAAAGCATCCTCTTTGGTAAATTCCTTCTAAGAAAGAATACTTTCTACTGGAATATTCCAGTAGAAAGGAGAAGGGGCCTCCAACAGATGTCCACTAACACCCTGGGGATATAGGACCGGAGGGAGGCTGGGATGAGGTCATTAGGAGTCTGCCCTGAACCCCCACTTTGTTGTTTTGTTTGGTTTGGTTTGGTTTGGTTTGGTTTGAGACAGAGTCTCACCCTGTCACCCAGGCTGGAGTGTAGTGGCACCATCTCAGCTCACTGCAACCTCCACCTTCCAGTGAAACCCCTTTTGCTTCTGCAAGCAGCATAAGAAACCAGGACAGTACAGGCAAGGATTGAAATCTTATTCACATGCCAGTGGCCACACCAAGCAGATAGTTGGCCCAAAAATGAGGAGAACATGGCTTCCTTCCTTCAGTAGGAAATCCTTTCAGGCAGAGACCTGGGTGTGATCTTTGGGAGATCGCCAAGATTTGATTCCTCTTATCAAAGAGCAATGTGCAAAACCCAGACACATCTGGTGGTGGTAGGCTGAGGGGGTTACGCTTACTCATTGCACATAGTGAGCACTCAATAAATGCTAGCGATTGTTACTACTGCATGAGAAATCTCTTCAAGACATATTGTTAAATTAAAACTGCACATTATTGAACAATACACGCACCATGATTAGTTTTATGAGGAAAAAAAGGAACCCACAATACATTCTGTATGTGCAAGCATGCTGTAAATTATAAATTCCCCTAGACAGAGAGCAAGAGGAATACACACCAAAGTCAATAGTTGTTATCCCTGGAAAGTGAAGATGGAACGGGGGCTGGGAAGATGAAGAAACACTCTCACATTTTACTACTGTTCTATTTTAATATATTTTACAATAAAATATGTACTCATGTACTTCCTTGGGTAATTAAAAATTGTTTTAAAATTCTCAGACTTACTAAGAATAAAAAAATGCATATTGGAAAGATAGAAAGATGTTATTTTTGTCCATCAGAGTGGCTAAAGTTGCAGAAATTTGTCATATCCGGGGCTGCTAAGCATCTGAAAAGTGAACATTCCAATATTCTCTGAGTAATAGAATTGGTACATAGTTTTAGGAGGAAATTCGACATTATCTTTCCAAATTTAGATGTGTTTACATTGTAACCCTAAAGTGTCTATTCTGGACATTTAGTCTCCAGAAACCCTCCCCCTTACACAAAAGATGGATGTTCAAGGATGTTCTTTGGAGCATCTATGATAGTGGAAAGTAAGAAAGAGTCTAAATGTTCTTCAACAAAGAATGGTTGAGGAAACGTTGGCTCATGTGTAGTGCAGAGCAGTGCTGGGCAGCAGAGCTTCCACAGGTGACGGAAATGCTCCCAGTCTGCTCCGTCCCGCACAGTAGCCACTAGCCACGTGCGGCTGCTGAGCACTTGAAATGTGGTCATTGCAATGGAGAAACTGAATTTTAAGCTGTATTTCATTTATTTTATTTTATTTTATTTTACTTTATTTTATTTTTGAGACGGTGTCTCGCTCTGTCGCCCAGGCTGGAGTGCAGTGGCCGGATCTCAGCTCACTGCAAGCTCCGCCTCCCGGGTTCACGCCATTCTCCTGCCTCAGCCTCCCGAGTAGCCGGGACTACAGGCGCCGCCACCTCGCCCGGCTAGCTTTTTGTATTTTCAGAGACGAGGTTTCACCATGTTAGCCAGGATAGTCTCGATCTCCTGACCTCGTGATCCACCCGCCTTGGCCTCCCAAAGTGCGTGAGCCGCCACGCCCAACCCGTTTTAATTATTTTAAATGGAAATAGATCCATGTAGTTAAGGAATACTATATTGGGCAGTGTGGGTCTGCAGACGACAGCTCAGCCAATAAAAAGGAGATAGATATACAAAAACTGACATGCAAAGGGATTTTAAAAATTGTTAAATGTTTAAAAAGCAAGTGCTGAGCCATTTTATACATCATGCATGTTTTTTGTTTTCAAATATTTGTGTAAGTACAAATATATGTAAGTAAATGCATAGAGAACGTTTTGAAATAATACATAGCTGCTAATCTTTGGGAGAAGAGTAGAAATGGGAAGTGTAGGCAAAGGAACTTTTATATTTGACTTTACATTTTATGACAGTGTAATAATGTGCTACTTGAGTAATTTTTAAAATAATTTTAGAAAAGCAAGAGATAAGCAACATTGAATAAATCACTGTGATGCATATGTAATATTTTGAATGTATTCACACAGTCCATTTCAAATGCCCCAACTTCTTGACATCTTTCTTGACTCTCCAACCAAATCTACTCTCTCCCTCCTTCAAAACCACAAGCTAGGACTCTCCCCAAGGCCCTTGTCATATTCTGCATTAATTGTTCTCAAGTCTGTTTCTCCCCACGAGACTGTCAGTTCCTTGAGGGAAAGACAGTTTCTTCCCTGTCTTATTCATTGCACAATATACCCCAAGCACATTGCCCTGCATGTTATGGATACTCTACTTACTTATGCATGGAATTGGATTTTGAAAGTCTTTTATGGAATCCAGTAATCATTGTTCATTTTCTCCTTTTTAGCAAACATCCTTTTCTTTCCATGATTATAATCAATACCACTTTCCAGGGCAAATGTGTATTCTCCGGCTGATGAGCTCAGCTAGTTAGAATTCTGCGTTCACAAGACCGTAATCCTGGTGAATATCTGTCCTCTGTTCCGTGGCCACAAATGGTACCCCTAATTCCAGCCAGCTGTTACTAAAATGCCAGTTGTATACAATAATAAATATTAGATGGAAAAGCTGGTGGAATCTGCCTAAAACTGTCATGACTATTCTGGGTAAGGAGATATATTTACATAAGCATGCTTCATGAGGGTGATTTCTGCTCTCATCTGCCCTTCTCGCTGACTGCAGACCTCATAAGGAAAGGAGACATGACTCGTTCATCCTTGTATCTGCTTCAGTGCCTTGCATTACTTAGTGCATATGTTTAATAAGGGTTTTTTGAATTGAATTTTACTAAAAATGAGTATTTTGCTGGTGGTGTGTTATTGCAATACATGATAGCTAAGTGGAAAAGCAGCCAGAAAACCAATGTTTTTACGTGCCTTCTATGTTATAGTTCCTATAGTGGGCTTTGAATCCACACTATTTTTAACCCTATAATAGCCTGGTAAATTATTCCATCACTGCTATAAATTTTTAAAATGAGGCAAACAAAGTATGAGTTCAGGGACACCTGGATAATAAAAGGCTGAAGTGATATTTAAACTCATTTAGCATCTAAGCCCATAAAAGTTATTGTTATGACATAAAAGCACTCAGTTTTGTAAACCCAGATCATCCTAGTCTATAACGAGGTATCTGCATGGCCCAATATACCAAGATAGAGTCCATATAGTGTGTGCAAGTCCTAGAAGCAAATCAGCCACACATGAGGTAATTGGATTTGAATTGTGGTATAATTCTGTTTGTGTTTGTTTAAGCATTGCCTGAAATTATAAGACTATAACATTGAGAGGGTTGGTATCCATAAGATAGAAAAGGCAAGCCTAAGGAGAACAGAACTATCGTTCAAAATACTTTTTTTTTTTTTTCAGAGAGAGTCTTGCTCTGTTGCCCAGGCTGGAATGAAGTGATGTGACCATAGCTCACTGCAGTCTTGAAATCCTGAGCTCAAAGGGTTCCCCTGCCTCAGCCTCCCTAGTACCTGGGACTACTGATGTGCACCACCTCATCTGGCTTGCTTTCTTTCTTTCTTTCTTTCTTTCTTTCTTTCTTTCTTTCTTTCTTTCTTTCTTCCTTTCTTTCTTTTTTTGAGACAGGGTCTTGCTATGTTGCCCAAGCTGGTCTTCAACTCGTGGCTTCAAGTGATCCTCCCACCTCAGCCTTCCAAGTAGCTCACAAGACTATTTTAATGAAGTTGCACTGAAATATGGATGGCTTCCTTTGTAGGATTTAGCAAAAACAAATATGGGAAGGTGAGTTATGTTTTTATTTTCCACTAGTTCCAATGTGAGATGCAGGGGCCATTGAAAATAATATGCTAAGAATGGATAAGGCTCAAGGACAGTATCTCTAGCTAGTTGCACTTTCAATGAACTCCAGTAGTCAAGGACAGTATCTCTAGTTGAACTTTTAATGAACTCTAGTAGGCACCAAGAAGGCAGACAAAATAAGAAAGAACTTAGAGACAAGGAACTAAGCAGAAGGTTATATCTGGGTGCAGAAAGTTTGTTTTGCATTGTGTTATTTTTGCTGACGTGGAATTTATGGAGTATAAATAAAGTGAGGCGGAGGCTCTAGGCGCGGCCGCCATGTTCTCTGTTTGTCTTTGTCTCTTGTGTCTGTTCATTCTCCACCACCCCCGGCACGGTCCCCAATAGTGAGAATGTTGCATGATACATATTCAAGGAAGATCTTTAAAACCAAATTAAACATCCAGACCCAGACAACCAACAGCCCATGCCATGTCTCCTCCAACTCCTGCAGACATATGAATATGAAAATCAAACTTATTATTTTTCCTGAAGAAGCTGTTATGGGCGGCAGAAAAATGGCACCCAAAGGATGTCCACATCTGAATTCCCAGAACCTGGAACTTGTGGATATGTTACCTTCCATGGCAAAAGGGACTTTGCAGATGAAACTAAGTGAAAGATCCTGAGATGGAGAGATTATCCTGCATTATCGGGAGGTGAGTGCAATATACTCACAAGGACCCTCATAGGAGGAAAGCAGGAGTCAGAGTTGGAAATGGTGACATGGCTGCAGAAGCAGAGATTAGAATTTTGCAAGGCCATGAGCCAGGGAATGTGGGCAGCCCGCAGAAGATGGAAACAGCAAGGAAATGGATTCTCCCCGAGAGCCTCCAGAAGGAACGCAGCCCTGCTGACCCACTGTAGGCTTCTGACCTCCAAAACTGTAAGAGAATACATTTGTGTTGCTTTAAGCCACTGAGTTGGTGACAGTTTATTACAGCAGTGGTAGAAAACAAACACATTTGTCATCCTTCTTACAATAGTCAGAAAAGCTGTAGGAAACAAGTAGCTCATTCAAAAAGAGTACTTGAGGACAATTTTATGAAAGAGTCATTTTCAAGGTGTGGGCAAAGTTGAAGAAAACCAGCAAGGGACAGTGAGGCGCCTCTGCATCAGTCACACCGGGGAACCATTCAGGCTGGACAGTTCTTGGCACCCAGAGTGCAGCAGGACAGCCTGTAGCCACTGTTTGCCTGCAGCCTGGCACGGAGGCAGCCATGGATAAGTGGCCTCACCTCTCCCTCCTCCCATTCTTTGATCCTTTGCTGGCGCTGCTGCTTGGCCAAACCCAGCCAGAAGCCACAGCATTAGGGGCCCAGTTGAAATAGTCCAGAAAGATCAGCCCCGCAGGACACAGAGTGGAAAGAGAAAGAATAGAGGACATATCTGGTCTTTCTCTACATTCCAGATCACGGTGAATGGTTCCATCATCACCCAACCGCCCATTTGGCAGCCTGGAGTTGCCTCTGCCTCCTCCTTTTCCTTCCGGCTTCAACAGGAAGATTCAGCTCACACAGTCACATAGGTTCGCACTATTTCTCTTATCTCTCGGTGCCCCTACTCAATCACAATGCCTGCACTGCCCCCTCTCAGAACTAACCACCTGCATGAATGGACAGTTATCTTTCTTCTCACACAGTTCTTTATATCATGACTAGATTATCCCTAAACAATACAGAGCACTATTTCACATGCTTTAAACTTAATACAAAAATGATAAAAGAAGAAAAGTGATACCTTACTGGAGCTGATATTCAGTAATTTGTGGAATTTTTTTTTTTTTTTTTTTTTTTTTTTTTTTTTTTTTTTTGAGATGGAGTCTTGCTCTGTTGCTAGGCTGGAATGCAGTAGTGCGATTTTGAGTCACTGCAACCTCTGCCTCCTGGGTTCAAGCAATCCTCCTGCTTCAGCCTCTCCGGTAGCTGGGATTACAGGCACACGCCACCACATCCAGGTAATTTTTTTTTTTTAATTTTTAGTAGAGATGGGGTTTCCCCATGTCGGCCAGGATGTTCTAGATCTCCTGACCTTGTGATCTGCCCACCTCGGTTTCCCAAAGTGCTGAGATTACAGGCATGAGCCACCGTGCCCGGCCAATTTGTGGAATTTTGGCATACACTTTTGTTTTACATAATTGCATAAATTATATTTGTGAACCCCATCATATATATATGAACATACACGAACATATTCCTAGACGGCAGATCTAATTAGTCTGTTGTCACTGCTGTGTAGAACCCGGCTGTGAATTTTAAGAAGCGATGCTTATCATGATGCCCTGAGAGGAAACTGGCTCAACTTTTCAAAGCGGAAAAAAAAAAAAAAAAAAAAGTCAAGGTATTTCCAAAATCTGTTGTAACCAGAAGCCAAAGTAAAAACCAACTAACAGCAGGAGGGTGAGTTGAGTGTCATGGTCACAAATCAGTAGCATTCCTAGGATTTTACTTTTTTCACTAAAGATGTGCTGTAATTCTCCACTTGAGAAAAACCTGCACATATTCTCAGTGCTTGGCAAGTTTATGGGGTGGTGATTTTGAGATAGGGAAGCATTATAAAGCAAGACATTTGCTAGTACTGTTGTCAGAATTGGGAGAACTTTTGACAATAGAGCTAAGGCCAGAAAACAATCCTATGAGGAAAAGAAGTTGAATTGATAGGCTCCTCTGCTTACATCACTCAAAAACACAGCGGTTTAAAATGACATATGTGATGTGGTTTTCCTGATTATAAAGCCATATCATACATTGGAGAATTTTAGAAAGCATATAAAAGTGTTTAAGGAAAAATACTCTTCAAAAAACAGCATGATAGAATTCTTTCCAGAATTTTTCTGTAAATACACTTACTTGAGATAGGGGCTTATTCTCTCTGTTACAATCTTGTTTCAATCAGTTCTTTTCATAAGCTATCAAAAGTATGCCCCATGCCACCAAAACTCAAAAATCTTACCATAATTTCAAATCAATAGGGATTTTTTTTTTCTTTTTTTGAGACGGAGTCTTGCTCTGTTGCCTAGGCCATGGTGCAGTAGCACAGTCTCAGCTCACTGCAACCTCTGCTTCCTAGGTTCAAGTGATTCTCCTGCCTCAGCCTCCCAAGTAGCTGGGACTACAGGCGTGCACCACCACACCTGGCTAATTTTTTGTATTTTTAGTGGAGACAGGGTTTCACCATGTTGGCCAGGCCAGTCTCGAACTCCTGACCTCAGGTGATCTGCCTGCCTTGGCCTCCCAAGTAGCTGGGACTACAGGCATGTGTCACCACACCCGGCTAATTTTTTGTATTTTTAGTGGAGATGGGGTTTCACCATGTTGGCCAGGCTGGTCTCGAACTCCTGACCTCAGGTGATCCACCTGCCTCGGCCTCCCAAAGTGCTAGGATTAGTCATGAGCCACTGCACTCGGCCCAATAGGGATTTTTAAAAATGGCTTAATAGGTGGTGTCAGCACAATTTATTAACCAATAGGAAGAAAAGAAAAGGCCAGGAGCCGTGGCTCACGCCTGTAATCCCAGTACTTTGGGAGGCTGAGGCGGGCGGATCACAAGCTCAGGAGATCGAGACCATCCTGGCCAACATGGTGAAACCCCATCTGTACTAAAAATACAAAAAATAAAAAATTAGCCAGCCATGGTGGCATGTGCCTGTAGTCCCAGCTACTCGGGAGGCTGAGGCAGGAGAATTGCTTGAACCCGGGAGGCGGAGGTTTCAGTGAGCCGGTATCATGCCACTGCACTCCAGCCTGGGCGACAGAGTGAGACTCTATCTCAACAACAACAACAACAACAACAACGACAAAAACTACAATACTACCACTAGTTCTCTCCTTACTCCAAAATAAACTCTAGATTTTAAAAAATTTAAGTATTAAAAAATGAAAACATAAAAGTACTAGAATCCAGCTTTAGAAGAATATTTATGATTTTGAAGTGAGGAAGTATTTTCTAAACATGCCACAAGACCAAAACTCATAAAGGTTAAAGCTGGACCATAAAATATTAACTTCTTTGTGGAAAAAAAAAAAATGAGCCAAGCTGAAAGAAAAAAAAAAAAAGACAAAAGAGGGATAAAGATTTGCAGGCAATGGGTTACTATGCAAAGAATACTTATGGTCAAAATTAGTTAAATGGCTTAAGGGGTCTGTTCCCAAAAGGTTAGCTACATGTTCAGTATGACATGGTTCAGCTTTATCAAAAAGAGAGAGCGAGAGACAACTAAAGAAATCCAAGAAAGACAACCAAGGAAATGCAAATCTGTGTTTGCTATCAGATTGCCAGATTGTCAATTGTTGGTAATATTGATGGACCCAGTGTTGATGAGTGTGTTGGAAAATGGGCACAGTCATGGCTGCTCACATTTCACTGGCCAAAGCAAGTCCCATGACCACATTGAACTTTAAGTAAGAGGGAAAGTTCTGTTTTATTATGTTCAGAGAGAGGGCCGGTGAGTTCATCAACAGCCCCAATGACTACCATACTGAGTGCTGGAATACTTAACGTGATTTTTTACTTTCACTTTTGTACCTTTCAGTACCGTTGATTTAGTTCTACAATTAACATATGCCTTAAAACAAAAAAGTTGGTAATATGATTTGGATATGTGGCCCCACTCAAATCTCATGTTGAGTTGAAATCCCCAGTATTGAAGGTGGGGCCTGGGGGAAGGTGATTAGATCATGGGAGTGGATTTCTTAGGAATGGTTTAGTAACATCCCCTTGGTGCTGTCCTTGTCATAGTGAGGTAGTGACTTCTCAAAGGATCTGGTCACTTAAAAGTGTGTGGCACCTCCTGTTCTTTCTCTTGCTCCTTCTTTCACCCTGTGATGTGCTGGGTCCCTCTTCACATTCTGCCATGATTGGAAGCTTCCTGAGGTCTCCCCAGAAGCTGATCCTGCCATGCTTCCTGTACAGGCTGCAGAACTGTCAGCCTATTAAACCTCTTTTCTTAATAATTTATCCAGTCTCAGATATTCCCTTATAGCAATACAGGAATGGCCTAATACAGTTAGTAAAATAGCATTATAAAAATAATTTACCACCTATTCCTATTCAGGAGGCTGAGACAGGAGAATCGCTTGAACCCAAGAGGTGGAGGTTGCAGTGAGCTGAGATCGTGCCATTGCACTCCAGCCTGGGTGACGGAGCGAGACTTCATCTCAAAAATAAATAAATAAATAAAATATTTCTATAATAACTCATTGTGTGACAGAATCATAATTTAGTAATCCAGTATCCTATCTTGGGCATTTGACCTTTTCCAAAGGTTTTGCCATTATACATAACACTATGACAAATATTGTATTGTAAAATAGCTTTACTTGCATTTCATTAAGATAGATTGCTATCAGCAGAATTAGCAGACGAAATGGCATCTATATTTTCTGACTCTCCTTTTCTTATCTTTCACACAACAAAACATAAACTTCATGAGACAAAATGAAAGACAAGGGGAATAAGGAAACTCTGATATCTGGAAAAAAATGCCTCATATGGTTCAGCAATCTGTTGATTTTTTTATTTTTTTATTTTTATTTTATTTTATTTTTTTTGCAGAGCATTGCAGTTTTACAAACTTTTTGGGCAATTTTACAAGCAGTGGGGAAAAAGACAAATAGAGCATATACCCAGAAGTCAGGCGACCTGAGCCCCTTTTATCAGCTCCTCTACTTTGGAAGCACATCTGTAACTTTGGGCCACTTGCTTAAACTCCCCAAGCCTCAATTATTGACTGCAAAAGAGAGATTAAAATGCTCACCACTCAGTGATGAAAAAAAAATATTTTGGAGAGGTCTATTAAGGGCTAACTCTCAGGCAGGAATTGTTCCAGCTGCTTTTTTTTGGTAATTTAATAATGTTGGCTTAAGAAACTGTTGCCAAGAATGGAGAAGGTTGTGAGTTCCGCTGGACAGAAGAGAAAGAGAATCAATGCATCGATTAGAACACATTACTGTGTACGTTTCAGAACAACCTCCTTCTTACTTCCCACTCCCCTCCAAAGCCCAGGGAGCCAACCAGTGCTGGAAAAAAGTTTCTGAAAGGGACAAAGATAGATTCAAGATTTGCAAGTTTCCAAATTCGTCTTTGAGCAAGGATAGACCTTCTTTCTAAATCACTGCTTTTCACTCACGCAATTTGGACTCCGAGGAAACAGTTTTGGTTGTCACACAAGGGATGTAATGGAGGGCCTGACACTAGCATATTTTGGTAGAGACCAAAGCTGCTGCTAAGTGTACTATGATGCACAGAACAGTCCTCCCCCACACACCACACACAGAATCATCCAATCCAAACTGTTGATAGTGTCGTGATTGAGAAATCCTATTCTACATTGATGTATTCTAAAATTTGATTCCATTTTTCTCTATTTACCAATCTATTTTATCTCCAAATTTATACATCCATACTAATAACTTCATAATTTTGTTTAGATGTCAAGGTTGACCATAGTTTTTCTTCTTTTTCAGAATTTTATGTTTTATATGTATGTATTTTTTGAGACACAGTCTCGTTCTATCGCCTAGGCTGGAGGGTGGTGGCATGATCTCGGCTCGATGCAACCTCCACCTCCTGGGTTCAAGTGATTCTCCTGCCTAAGCCCCCTGAGTAGCTGGGATTACAGACACCCACTACCATGCCCAGCTAGTTTTTGTATTTTTAGTAGAGACGGGGTTTCACCACATTGGCCAGGCGGGTCTTGAACTCTTGACCTCAGATGATCCACCCCCTCGGCCTCCCAAAGTGCTATGATTACAGGCATGAGCCACTGCTCCTGGGCCATAGTTTTTATTCTAATTTCTAATTGGTTCTAGCACTTAAGGCCTTTACCAGCACTGGCATTTTTAACAAAATTTTAGAAGTAAAACAAAAACCAGGCAAAAAAATTTTTAAGTGATGCTTCAATTAATGAAAGGAATTATCTTGTAGTTATAACCTACTTAGAAAACAATACTTATGGAAATTTTGCTTATACAAAACCATAGAATTTGGACGAAGCTATCCCCAGATGAAAATTCTGTTTTAAAAGATTTTATTATGCGGCAAAAAAAAGAGAGAAAAATATCAATAAGCCAAGGATTTCTCTTTAGATC
This sequence comes from Rhinopithecus roxellana, assembly GCF_007565055.1. Classification (NCBI taxonomy): domain Eukaryota; kingdom Metazoa; phylum Chordata; class Mammalia; order Primates; family Cercopithecidae; genus Rhinopithecus; species Rhinopithecus roxellana. The sequence goes on from NC_044562.1 coordinate 64,523,284, forward strand.
TAAAACAGGAGAAAAAAGAAAAAAGAAAAATCCCAAAGGAAAAAATAACAATGACAAAATCAGAAATTATTAATTACAAAAATTAAATAAAATTGTTAAATAAATTCAAATTAATTGTTCAAAAAGGCAATGACAATATGCAAGTTTCCCAAACCAAGAGGATCATAAGACAACCTCAGATGATTGGTAAAATTGAAGTTCCAGGTCTTCCTACCACCCCAAATTAAAATCCGGAACATTTGGGGAGAGGCCCTGAAATCTGTATTCTTAGCCAACACTCCAGGTGATTCTTAAAAATGGATATCCTTAGGAAACCCTGAATGTAGTCACTCTTTAGCAAGGCTAATTAAGAAAATAGGAGGAAAAGTCCAAATATGGAGCTTTACACGTGCAAGGTGATTCAGAACTGCATTTATGGAAAAGATTTTAAAAGTATGAGAGAATGAAATGTCATCTATTACCAGAAAACCCTTCTACGCCTGCTCTGAGTTTGCTGCCATTTACATTCTGATAATGGATATATTGAATCTCCTAAATTTGTCCTCCTTGTCACTTATTTATCTCTACATGCCTGTTACTTATTTGTCTCTTCACTTTTGCTTTCTTCATTAATCTCTGCAGACTTTTCCTCTGAGAATTTCAGGGAATCTCATCTAACCTTCTCTGCCTCCACCGACTTTTTTTCTTTTAATTCACTAGTTGTACTTTTTATCAGGACACCCTTTTTTTCTGCCCTTGTGTCATTCTCTACTCACAGATACAATATCCATTGAAAACACAGATTGAGAGCCACGCCAGAGCTCTCCTCCTGCTTCCGGGAATAAACCTATGTCATGCCCAGGAATTTGGGAGTCATGATACGGATGGTATTTGCTCTGAGTTCCTAGACCAGTTTCTTTCAGAGCCATCATCACGGGCCTTTTCAGATGTCCTGTTGCTTTTCTTAGCTTGCTTAGCATGCCGAGGGGTTCTGATCTGTATCCAGGGAGCACCGTCAGTGAAAGTGGCTTCAGTCAGAGACGGGGCGAGATTGTGCAGGATCCTGCTGAAAGTGTCTCAACCCAGATTTGTCATGCTTTTTACTTCGGCAGGTCAGAGGTTGTATTCTCTGCAAAAGACGTCATAGCTGTACTGAGGCAGGCTGGGTCAGTGGCCACTTCTCTAGCGGCTGTGGAGCCTCTGGTTAGCAGCTGGTGGTGGCAGAGCCCAGTGTTAGCTCGCTCCTGCCTGTACTTGGAGACACTGTGATGAGCGCCTCCATGGACCCCCTGCTCCGGTTGCCGGATCCAGGACACTTACCGGGAGGGAGAGTGGCTCCTCCTCGCTGCCATGCCATCACAACATCTCCAGGGACAGGCAGGGGCTCTGTAACATTATGGGCGCTGCCACCCCTGGCTGCTAACCAGGGGCCCCACAATGGCTGGAGAATGCCCGGTGACCCAGCCTTCCTCGGATCAGCCATGAAGCCATTGGCAGAGAACGTGACCTTGCCTCTTATCTCTGTAGCATGGACCACAAGGTACAGATGGAGGTTGCGATTGCCTCCCCAGGGAGGGGGAGACACACACACCTCAGCATGTCCCCATTCCTTTCTCGCCTTCTAATTTCCCTTACACGAACATTTTGCAAAACTCCCTTGCAGTTTCTGGCATGCTGGTGAAATGCACCCTCCCCGGTCTCCAGCGCTCACGTATGTTCTTCTCTTTTGGGTTACTTTCTGGATTTGACATTGGGATGGGGGAGGCATGTTAGAGGCATATGCTCCCTTCGCTATTTTAACTGAAAAGCTTACAGTGTTCTACTAAAAGGGAGTTTTCTTTTTCTTGCTAAAAGTGGAACCAAACAAGATAGACACGGCACAAACGAGTATCTGAGGTGAGAAACAGCAGATGGCAAGGAAGCCGGCTTCCAAAGGTCTCGTGGCTCCACTGCAAGGGATGGCAGAAGGAGCCCAGGACAACTCAACCCTATCCCCTTTCAGATGGCGACCTCCCTTCTCTCCACTCCTCCAGGCGACTGCCCGCCTTTCTGAGAACAGCGCAGTGGGAGGACCACCTTTCCACAATTCGAGTCTTTAAAGCAGAAGCCTCCCTACTACGATTTCACTTTACAGGGTCGAGGTCTGATTTTCACAGGAAACTCATGTCACAGATGCTTTCCTTTCAACCCAGATCCAGTTATTGGAAACAAAGATGTACGTGTCACACACACACAAAAAAACAAAAAAAACCAGAAAATAGTTCAAACAAAGAGACAGTAGAAAATGAAAATCTCTACCATTTGTCGAAGGGCCCATTAAGCTCATTATTTACTGAAAGGCAATCTTTCGGCCGTCTTTTGTCAGTTCCAAGTTTAGAACCGCACATTCAGGATGTGAAGGTGGAAATGAAGCTAAGAGGGGCTTGACTGATGCTATTTTTAAGCCAATCCACGTGTTCTCATGGGATGGGAGGGGAGATGCAAATATTCATTAGGAAAGGAGCACCTCATTGGCTGGAAGCTCTGCTTCTGCTGCCTCTAGCACTGGCACAGCTCGGAACCATCCCATAGCCCTCCCAGCCCCAGAACACCTCAGTGTCCCATGGCTGGCTTCCTACTGTGGCTGCAGCTACTTCTGAACACCTGGCAGGGCTTCCCTGGCCTTATTACCTACAGTTCCAAGGGTCCCTGTGCAGTCCTCCCCTCTTCTCCATTCTTCAGCTTTTCCAAGGTTTCCACCTTTCATGACATAGAAAAACGAAAAGTGAGCTCATTGTAACCCACAGGGTTGGGTATTCTTGATCCCTTTGACTGGGTAAGCAAATCACTTTTGTTGGTTTTTCTAACCTGTTGGCCTCTGATACAAACAGCCCCTCTAGCAGTAGAGCTGGTGTTCACAAGTGGGGCCCTGGAGCTGGAGTTCCTGGCTTTGAACACCTGCCCCACAATTTCCTGGTTGTATGACCCTAGAAAAGACAATTGGCTTCTCTAAGCCCCAGGATGATCAACATACTTACCCCAATAGAGTAATTGTGATGATCAGAAACTATTATTCATGGAATGCTGCCTAGAATGAATGCTGTGCTCCAAAAATTCATGTGCACCTGAGATCTGCGAAGGTGACCTTATTTGGAAATAAGAGATTTGTAGCTGTCATCAAGTTAAGATGAGGTCATATTGGATTAGTGTAAAAAGAGGGAAATTAGGACCCAGAAACACACAGAGGGAAGATGGCTCTATGGTAACAGAGACACAGATTGGATGACCCTATCATAAGTAGCTATTACTTAGGATCAAGTGAAAGAATGTCAAGAATTGCTGGCAACTACCAGAAGCTGGAAAGAGGCAAGGAAGGGTATTTCCTTAGAGTCCTTAGAAGGAGCACAGCCCTGCTTCCAGCCTCCAGAGCTGTGAGTCAAAGTCTGTTGCTTAAACCACCAAGTTTGTGGAATTTGTTACAAAAGCCTTAGCAAACTAATTGTAGATCCTTTCATATAGTACCTGGTACATAGTAAGTGAACAATCAATATATAGGTGTTTTTGTATTAGCCTGTCAATGTATCTAAACATAGTAGATGTTCAATAAATGTTTATGGAAAAAAATATGTAATGTTAATACATCTCCTTGCCGTGTATTTTAAAACATATTTCTAAATAAGTCTTTATGCAGAAAAAATTATAATATTATGATATTTAATGTTAACAATTTTTAAACAATTTTAAACCTAAGATTAGTACAATAAGTAAATTTTGGTATCTCCATATGGCAGAATTATATATATTCTGCAATAATTAAAAAGCATTTGTGGCCGGGCATGGTGGCTCACACCTGTAATCCCAGCACTTTGGGAAGCCAAGGCACATGGATCATGAGGCCAGGAGTTTGAGACCAGCCTGGTCAACATGGTGAAACCCCATCTCTACTAAAAATACAAAAAGCAGCCAGGTGTAGTGGTGCATGCCTGTAATCCCAGCTACTCAGGAGGTTGAGACAGGAGAATTGCTTGAACCTGGGAGGCAGAGGTTGGGGTAAGCTGAGATCGTGCGACTGCACTCCAGCCTGGATGACAGAGCAAGACTCCATCTCAAAAAAAACAATTTGTAAGGATTTTAATATTATTAAATATTTTGACATAAAATATATTATTTCAATGTAGAATTTTTTAGTATCATAGAAAATAAGTTATGATGAAGTTAAATGAAATGATAATATAACCCTATTAGGTTAATCTATATTAAAATATGCATTAAAAGGTTGGAGTAGTTACCTACAGGTCATTATAAGTGATTCTTTTTCTTTTTTTGTGTGCTCATTTTCATATACATTTGCTATAGTGAATGTGTTTTACATTGATAATAAACAGAAATTTTACCTTTAAAAAACCAATTCAGGTAGCAAAATATACATGTAATGTAACAGCATATACCTTCCCATTCTTCCTTATATTGTGCCATGGATTTTATAAACCAGAGTGATTTGTGCTTGTGTATCTAAAAACAGTATTTGCAAAACGAATTGCTTTGGACCAAGTTTATATCTACAGCATGAAGAGTAATCATTTGTTGGCTTGAAATGGCATTGCATTTTGCAGAGAGCTATGTTCCTGTGAAATATTAACTGAGGTCCTGTCTCAGCTTGATAATATAAAATGTGTGAAATAAATCAATCAATAAGTACTGTTTTAATGATCATGATGTGCTTGTTCTTGTACTAGGCACTGGTGGTTGAAAAGAAATTTAACCAGAGAGTTTTAGAGTACAAAGAAGCATTAATGATCACTCATTTCAACATTCTACCCAGAAAATGAATGTTCTCTATTATCAAGGTAGTTGGGCATTGTGATAAAGCATAACTGTGGTGGACTCCAATGATGTATTCATGTTTTATGTGGTTCCCTCCCCTTGAATTTGTTCCAGCGCAGTGATCCTTTTTCAACCAACAGAATGTGGCAGAAGTGATGCTGCGCCAATTCTGGGCTTACACCTTAATCAGGCCTCGCGACTTCTCTTCTGTCTGGATGAAGGTAGACATAACATAAGAACTACCGGTGACCATCATGCTCTGAAAAGCCAGCCTAACCATGTGCAGAGGCCACATGGAGGAAAACCAAGGCCTCCAGCCCACAGCCCCAGCTGAATTTCTAGCTGCAATCAGCACTAACCTGCCAGCTATGAGTGAGGCCATCTTTGAAGTGGATCCTTAGCCCCACTCAACCCACCCAGATGATGCCACATGAACTGCCCCTGCCGAGCCCTGCCCAGATTGCAGAATCATAAGAAAATAAATTTAAAAGGCTTTGTTTAAGTCAGTAAGTTTAGGGTTAGTTTTTTTTTGGCACAGCAACAGATAACCAAAGCAGATATCTCGTCTCAGCTTAAACACTTTTAGGAACAGAAGACTCCACGCCTCATAAAGTAATCCATTCTGTTTCTTAATAGCGACCATTATTAGAACATTGTTCTCTATATTTAACCAAAATCTGCCTTCCCGTCACTCACAACCTGTCTCTACGGTAAAGTCAGTCTGTGTGCCTGCCACATGGCAGCTCTTCCAGTTTTTTCAAAGAGTCATGGTCTTTATTCCCCACACCTCCAGTTCCCATTGCATCCCGCACACCCAGGTTGCACATGGACAAGTCTTTTCTTTCTAGACATAAACATCTCCAACTCCTCCATGTCCTGATTCTTTCCCTACACAGCTCAAACTCTTATTAGTAAACCATATGCTACCTAGAAACACATGTGGGACCCACATCACTATATAATAAAGTGATACCACCTAAAAGTGTTCCAGAGCCAAGTCAAGCAATCTTCTCTACGCATCCAGTTTGTCTTGTGGGTGGTGGGTATGTGTGCACATATATAAGGTTATTTTTGCTCTTGTTCTAAAATATTTCTGAGAGCATGGGAAATGGAATTACTCTGGTAGAACCACAAATTGAATAACTAGACCAGAATAAGTTATGGGCCTTGCATGTATCTGAGAGAAAATGGGTGGAATGTTGAATGTGGTCTCCCACAGCTGCAGAATGTGAGCCTTTCAATGTTTTCTTTGCCTTGCAATTCATGGCTGCTCGGAAACATTTTTCTCAGATATTTACTCACTAGGCTGAGCAAGGGGGTTGGGTCGATTGGAGGTAAGTATGGAAGCAAGGAGAAGAGCTAGGGGCTTGCTGCAAGGAAGGCTGAAGCAGGCTGAGAACTGGAATCACAGGCACAGGGAGGGCTAGCTAGGGCCTGGGTGTCCCAGTCCAGCCCCGGGGCATCCACAGAAACAGGGCCTGTGATGCTGCCTCCCGGAGGGGCTGAACAAGCAGGGGGTGGGACTGTGTGAGCAATGGAAGTTAAAAACTAACACAAGAACAGAAAAGCAAATGCTACTTTTTCTCACTTATAAGTGCGAGCTAAGCACTGAGTAAACGTGAACACAGAGAAGGGAACAACAGATGTCGGGGCCTACTGGAGGGTGGAGGGTGGGCAGAGGGTGAGGACTGAAAAACTACTTATTGGGTACTATGTTTATCACCTGGGTAATGAAATAATCTGTACACCAAGCTCCTCCTACACGAAATGTACCCATATAACAAACCTGCACATGTACCCCTGAAACTAAAAAAAAAGAAAAAAAAAAAAGAGAACCCGAGGGATGAATGCAGAGCCTTGGCTGCTAGCCTATGATCTTCATAGACCCTCAGGGGCTCACCCATGGATCTCCATGGACCCTCGGCTACTCACCCGTGGATCTCCATGGACCCTCGGCTGCTCACCCGTGGATCTCCATGGACCCTCGGCTGCTCACCCGTGGATCTCCATGGACCCTCGGCTGCTCACCCGTGGATCTCCATGGACCCTCGGCTGCTCACCCGTGGATCTCCATGGACCCTCGGCTGCTCACCCGTGGATCTCCATGGACCCTCGGCTGCTCACCCGTGGATCTCCATGGACCCTCGGCTGCTCGCCCATGATCTCCATGGACCGCTGAGTCACCTACTTCAATCCATCAGTGTGGAGTTGGCAATGAGATTTTAAAGCCTCACCCCCAGGCTTTTCTCAGCTCCTGGCTTTTAGGTTCCAGTTTAGGGGACCACAAGGGTAGTCACAAGAGCAAAACAGCTGAAAAAGAAGTGAGATAAATCTCAAAGGGGACTTGAACTTTCTTCCTCCTCCTTATATCCAATCTGTGTCTGACAACCATCCCTGGAGGCCTGGCACTGGCCTCAGAGGAAGCAGGAAACCCGACGCCAGCCATCACCCCAGTGCCGTCACGGTGCAGTCACGCCGCAGCGGCTCGTTTACACCAGCACCGGACTCTCAGCTGAGTGCTGTTAGCCCAGTAGACAGATGAGGAGGCAAAGCTCCAAAGGGCCACGTGACTTGCTCATAGTGGCAGAGCCAGGTTTCAAAATCAAGCCTTTCTTTGTGCTGCACCACTGGGCTGCTCTGATCGGACGACTGCCTCTGCTCTGTGTTCCAGAAGCTAAAGGTTTTGCCCAAGGCCTGCCAAGGGTGGTCTTTCTCTCAAGTAATCAAGGCCCCAGTAGGCCTTCAAGGCGCCTTGGCTCTTTCGTGATTTAGTCACCTACATGGAGAAACTCACAAACCCTCCCCCAGGACATGGCCAAGGTCATAAGAAGGTCACCATGTAGAGAACCTCAGTGCCTTGGCATTGGTGACCCAGGTCTGGCTCACAGCTGCGTTCATTCCTGGGTGGGACCGGTGCCCACGAGACCGAAGCCTTTGCCTCCATGGCTTCCCACTGGATTTGGTGTTGCCCAGGCTAGTCTCCTTCAGTCTTCTCCCCTTTGTTCCTGAGGCTCCAGGGCTCCCCAGTGGGTCTTCAGGTAAGATAATTTGATCCTTTGTTGTAAATGAAATGGAGAAGAAATGGGCTCCATCAAGCAGCAGCTAGCCATTGTGGCTTGCATTATTTATGCGAAAGATACGAACATTTCTGCCTCTAATCCTAATGAGACCAGTTCGAGGGAGAACCCTGGGATTCATAAATTTGTCTACAGAGCAGAATTCATAATAAAGCCAAATGTGAGTGCAGAGTCAGGCATTTCTTTTGTGTGCGCGATTGTTACTTCAGAGACAAAAAGCTTCAGATGTCAGGGAAAAAGAAAGATAAACTATTTAGAGATGAACAGATGCAAATGTAAATAGTTACTGGAAGATAAATGGAAATGCCAGAGCCATAATGCATAGAAGGTTTCAGGGGGAAAATTACAGCTCAGATCCAAAGAGGATCAGATAAGATAGACGATATCGCATGTAATTGTAATTTACCCTAATCCTCACTGGGAAAGAGACGGAGAAAGCTTGACTTCATGTCTCTCTCCCCGGGTCTTCAGTTTCCCTCCAGTAACACTCAATTTGGAGTTACTCCGTTGATGTTGATCTCCAAACAACTGTCCACTTTTCAGTCGTCCCATGAGCCTGCCCATCATGGCCCTCACCTGGACAGCTGTAGCCAGTCTTCTGGAGCTCTGCTGTTTACCCCCATCTGTTCCTGGGCTGCCAGGACCACCTGGCTGGACACATATCACGTTCTACCTCTCTGGACTGCCTGTCTGCTTCACTTTAGGCCAGGTTTACATATCTGCTTTAACTCTCTTCCCCAGTAAGCAGACATATATGTGTGCACATGCCCATCCACACAACACCCAGACACACACAACATCCATATACACACACACACCAGATACACACACACATACACACACCCCATCTTTTTTGGTACACTCTGGAATGGTAACCTGATCCAGATATCTGATTTTTCCCTTTGCCTGCTTATGACCCTGGAATCTGGTATGAGCCACCCTGCCTTGCAGGTTTGCAGAAATTCTTCCACCCCACGAGCTGTCTCACTGTGCAACTGTAAACATGTTCCTGTCTACAACTGGGAATGTAGAAAGGTTGAAGTCAAGTTCATTCTGAATAGTAGAGACATAAAGCTGGAGTATTTTGAGCAGTCTGAAGAGAGACCCCTTCCCAAAGACAATTCACCTAATGCTTGTCATGGGGTCTGAAATTGCAGCATGAATGAATCACAACATTGACATTTTAATCGAAGAGTAAATCTATGTGTGCATAAGATAAAATACGTAAAAGGGATTTTTAACATTTGTCTGTAGGGACTTCAGCAATGTGCTCTTAGATGATTCGTTAGGGCTCCATTGTGGCCTCCTCACTCAGTGGCTCTCCAGACCTGTCTGTTGGGGAGGGTTCCGGCAGCATGTTGGTGGGAGGGGTAGGACCGGGTCACTTCCTCATAGATGTAAGTGCATTGGTTACTCAGTAGACTAGGGACTGGGAGGGCAATGTGCTTTTTCAGCTATGGAGAGCTTGAAAACTCTACAAGCTGGAAGAGTTCAGTTCGTTTCTCTCAAGGAAACAATGGCACAATGTCTAGAATATGCCGTGGCAAGAGTTAGCTTTTACTGCATTCACTCAGATCAGTTTGTCAAGACATTCATGGGGCTCCAGAGAGCACCTGGTGGTTCTCAGTAGTGTGATCAGCGTGGGGGCGCCATCCCTGTCGCAACAGGAGACAAGACTGAGAATGGGATTTGGAGTCAGCAAGAACTGGGTTCAATTCACTTAGTGCTGGACAGTCTTGAATCAGTAACTTAACCTCCTGGCACTCGGTTTTCTTGTCTGTCAAGTGAGGCTGATAACAGAGCCCACCTCAGTCATTTGGCCAATGAACCCCGTGAACAGAGTGCAATCATAAGCACGGCATGCAGTAAATGGGCCACACCTTTCATCAGCAAATGTGCTCAGTCACTAAGTTTCCTGAATCATCCACAATAGAAACTCTCCCCAAATCGATCATCTTAGGAAATTGATGAGTCAAAGGCATTAATAATATTACTAATGACAAGTCATAGACAAACACCTTGTAGAGGCTTCAGGCTCTGGGGAACGGAACAGCAGGAGGAGCACAGGCTGAGGGAAGAGGGGGTCCCCGGGGGCATGCCGACACCCTGACACTTTGTCTCAAGGTGAGTGGTTCTCACTCCAGTCGGGGGGACGAGAGTGGTCCTTCATATTTATTTTAAGAGATTTATTCTATGGGAATGGTATATACACTCTTTAACAGTGGACTTTCCAACCACATTTTGGAACTCCAAGGCAAATAGCCTAACTTAGAAAGGTTCCGAGTGCCTGGTTTTGAATGCTGACCTGCCTCTTCCTAGCTCTCTGCCTTTGGCAAGGAACTGGGCCACCTCAGCACCCTATCTGTGGAAAGGGGGTACCTGTCACTCCTGCCACATAGGACCTTGTGCGAGCTGGACAAGTTCACCCCTGCAGAGTGCTCACGACAGCACTTAATGTTCAGTGAGCGGCTATCATTATGATTGCTGTATTGTATTCGTTCAAACAATATTTTCAGAGTGCCTATTTTGGTGCATCAGGCGCTGGACTCAGTGCTAGGGTGGTCCCCACCCTCTGCCTCCAGGGAGCTTGCACTCTTCCAGTGCCTTCACTTCTGACCTGGGCCTTGTCCCCACTCGGGCTACTCAATGACACTTGGGGCATTCTCTCCCCTCTGCATGCTGCATCATCCACTTTTCCCTGTCTATGAGATTACTCCCATCTGCACAAAAACATGCTATCGTGTCCTCCGTATTCATAAAAACTCCCTTGACCCACATTCTCCTCAAGCAACTAACCCATTTTGCCACTTCTCTTTGTAGCATGTTTCCTCAAATAATTGTCCTCACTCAAGGTTTCCCCTTCTTTCTGAAACCCTCTCCGTTTAGGCTTTTACCCCTATCCTCTCTGTGGAGCTGCTCTTTTGAGGTCACCAGGGACCCTCTTATTGCTAAAACCAACAACCAACCCTTAGCCGTCTTCCCTAATCTGCCAGCAGCTTTTGACCTAGTGATCACTTCTTCCTTCCTGGTGCACTTTCTCCCCTCATCCTCCAGACGCCAGGCTGCTCCCAGTTCCCTCCTGCCTCAGTAGAGCACCTCCTCAGTCACTTCAATGGTTCCGTTCAAATCCCCAACTTCTTTGTGTTGGAAGTTGAGTCCCCTCTCCTCTCTATCCACATTCACTGCCTAGAGATGTCATTCAGCCTCATGGCTTGAGGCATCCTCTGTGCTGACAGCTCCCTAATCTGTAATTCTAAACTGTTCCTCTTCCCTTAACTCCAGTCCCCTATCCAACTGCCTACTCAACGCTTTCATTCAGACGTGTAGTTAACATCTGATATGGCTTGGATATTTGCGCCCTCAAATATCACATTGAAATGTGATCTCCAATGCTGGAGGGGGCCTGGAGGTGTTTGAATCATGGGAATCGATCCTTCATGAATGACTTGGTCCTCTCCATGAGTAATGAGTGAGTTCTCACTCTATAAGTTCGGGCACATTGGCTCATGCCCATAATCCCAGCACTTTGGAAGGCCAAGGCAGGTGGATCACCTGGGGTCAGGAGTTCGAAACTCGCCTGGCCCACATGGTGAAACCCCGTCTCTACTAAAAATACAAAAATTAACTGGGTGTGGTGGCAGGCACCTGTAATCCCAGCTACTTGGGAGACTGAGGCCTGAGAAATTCTTGAACCTGGGAGGCGGAGGTTGCAGTGAGCTGAGATGATGCCACTGCACTCCAGCCTGGGCGACAGAGCAAGATGCCATCTCAAAAATAAAACATAGGCCAGGCATGGTGGCTTACGCCTGTAATCCCAGCACTTTGGGAGGCCAAGGTGGACAGATCATGACGTCAGGAGATTGAGACCATCCTGGCTAACACGGTGAAATCCCGTCTCTACTGAAAATACAAAATATTAGCAGGGCATGGTGGTGGGTGCCTGTTGTCCCAGCTACTTGGGAGACTGAGGCAGGAGAATGGTGTGAACCCAGGAGGCAGAGCTTGCAGTGAGCGGAGATTGTGCCACTGCACTCCAGCCTGGGCGACAGAGCGAGACTCTGTCTCAAAAAAAAAATAATAATAATAAAATAAAATAAAATAACAAATAAAAGAGTGTGGCACGGTTCCCCACTCCCACCATATGATGTGCTCCTCCTGCTTCACATTCTGCCGTGAGTAAAAACTCCCTGAGACCTCATCAGAAACCAAGCAGATGCTGGCACCACGCTTCCTGTAATATAGCCTGCATAACCATGAGACAATTAGACCTCTTTTCTTTATACGTTATCCAGCCTTGGGTATTTCTTCACAGCAATGCAAAAATTGACTAACACAACATCTTAAGTTTAACATGTCCAATGTCAGACTCTAATGTTCCCCCTACCTCAGTCTATTCCCCGATAGCTTTCCCAATTTTAATAAATTGTAACTTCATCTTTCTAGTCGCTCAGGCTAAAGAGTTTGAATCATCCCCGATTCTTCTTTTTCTCATATTTCACATCTCATGCACCAGCAAATCCCATTGGCTACACCCTCAAAAGATATCCAAACATGTCTGGGGTCCAGCTGTTTCTCCCATTTTCACCACTACCACCCTGATCCAAGCCACCCCACGTCTGGTCTGGAGTATTGCAATAAAAGCCTCTGCTTTTATTATTCTTCCTGCTTCCTTCCTTCTCTGTAGGTGAATCTTTTAAAACATCATCACCCCACTACATTTGGGGTGGTCTGATCTGCAGCAGTGGGTAACTGTAACACACATCTTTATTTTATTAAGTAAATTCGGTTCAGACCCCCACTCAGTAAGGCTCACTAAGGCTGTTAGGATATTCTATTTCAGCCATGCTTTGGGCGAGGGGGTCCTTTCATCATCCTTGGGATGTAGAACAAGAACTTTAAATAATTTTTTGTCCTAATTACTTTGTGAGTCATCCGTCTTCAGCAGGAAGTCCTCTTTTCAGGCAAACCCTGGGGCTTATCATTCACAAACGCTGATTGATCTAGGCTCTGTTCAGACCCAGAGAACACAGGAGGGAACCAGACAGAGCAAGTCCCTGACTGCCGGTAGCTTACCTTTTAGTGAAGCAGCCCCGCAGTAAATAAATCAACAACACTGACTAAGTTTGAAACCTTCTTACATACCAGGATGGATTTGTTGATAAATTTATTACTTTACTGCACATCCTCTCATTGTGCAAACCATGGGAAGTCTTCGATATGCAAAGAATTCACAAAGGCAAACCAACAAGGAAGGATGACCCAACTCTTATACATTGAGGCACGTGTGTGTGCCTTGACTAACATGTCCCGTGCAGTGAAGCTTTGTTCTCACTTTGGGATTGGTCTTTGTTTCCCCTGACACCTGCATTAGAAGTTTGTCTGATCCTTTACCTCTGCCAATTGGTTATAATCTGAAAACAATCAGGACTGGAAATGTAGGAAGCCTTGGTGTAATCTAAAGACCTATCACTAATGTGTACCTTTCTTTTTTTGGTTAATTTCAGGCTTTAATTGCCCATATAATTGTCTTTTTAAATGTACTTGCAATCAAAGACACGGACTATAAAATTTAGGTCAACCGTAGATTAAATTGTGGAAGAAATGAAATTTTCTAAATTTGGTCCCGTCTCTCTCTCTCCTTTCATCTTTGCCCCAAATATCTGCATTTCCTCCATTCACTCCTCCCATTCCTCCTATAGGGTTAGATGAACTCAGGGGAATCACACAGCCTGTGGTTCCCCTGAACTCCTCCTACCCCCATATTTCTGAGATCTCCACTTCCATTCTTACCATCCAAGCATCTCGTAGGACACTTTCCAATTTAACAGGGAAAACAGCCCCTAGACTGTGCGTCATGGAGGGGCCTTCAGGGATGATTTCATCCAGTCCCCTCATTTTGAAGCTGAGGAGTCTGAGGACTAGAGAGATGGGGTGATTTGCCCAAGGTCAGCAGAATCTTGAAGCTGGAGTGAAACCTTAGGAAGGGGATTGGGGAGGGGGTTTTTCATACACCTCTGACAACCCAGGAGAATTATGTTTTAGCAAAGGGGCCTCAAATCACACCCTGTAGGCAGTTCTAATCAAACTGCAAACTCTAAATATAATTCGTGTGAGTGTGTTTTGGAAATCCTTTTTACTTAGCTATGTCTTCAATTATTAAGAATCTTTTGTTGGGACTTATATTTATTTTCCTTGAATCTAAAATGGTTATTTCTCAGGGGCAGAAATTTGATGATTTTTCCCTTTAATTTTTCTCTTTCAGCTCCTTCTGCACTGCTTAAATTCTTAAAAATAAGCAGACATGATTTTTACAGAAACAAAAAGGGATCTTCTTTTAAAAAAAGATTGAATATTTTAATGATGTGTCTCACTTTAATTACGCAGGTAATCACAGGTTTGCAGACCTGATCTTACAAAATTGGGTTAAAAGCTAAATATGCAAGATGATAAAAGAGTAGTTTTTTTTTTTTTTTTAATCTTAATGTAAACAGCCCTTGAAGCAATGTGAAAAGTCTACAGATATATTTTGGTCTGAGCACATCTTAGAGTGTTCGGTTCTTGAATCACTCTGGACTCACCAAAAGCCCTTTCAGAGAGCAGCGCAGGTCTGCCGGGGATTGATCTATCATTGAACTGTAATTTTTAAGGACTTCTAGATTCATCTAGAAAGATGCAAAGAAACTGTTTGGAATTAGAGGAAAGAATCCAGGCAATTCCCAGGAGAAGAGCAATGAAATTAATTAAGGGTAGGCCTTTGCTGGGAAAAAAAAGATTTAATAGAAATTCCCCTAGTAATTGTCGTTAAATGCTCAATATAAGGCCTAGCACATAGTCAGCACTCCGTAGACATCGGCAAGCACTGTTTTTATTATATATTCCTGTCAACCCAAAGCAATACACTGAGGCAAAATTAATAGAATTTATTTGGGCCAGCAGCTTCCCAGCATACTCTCCCAGGTTGATTTCAGGAGCAAAGCAACTTGGCCTTTGTTACAAGCAAAGTTTTAAAGGCAGAAGGGGGACGGGGAACAGGCTGATACAAAGTTATTGTCAAATTCTCATTGGTTTACAGAAATAACATTGATTAGTGATTGGCTGTACATTGGTGAACGATAGAGTGTATGGCACTTTATGGCTACTTGGCGTCAGTTAGTCTAGAGCCCACATAGCAGGTGGCTTCAAGAGGTAATTATTTAGCTCAAGAGGGAGTGAGACCTGACTGCTGTCACACGCTATCACATTTCATTGCCACTCTGGACCTGGTAATTAAGGGGGGCTCACATTCCTCAGATAAAAAGTTTCCTTTCTTTTTCACTCCTAAGGACCATAACTCCCAAAATGCTCTGAGCCTTGTCTATCCTGCCTCCATGACTATCCTCATCACCTTTCTCCTGTGCTGCTTATGAGCAGAGATGAGCACTGGTGGGGAGGGGGAAATGCAGCCCCAAGGAGAAGAGGTGACTGACCCACAAAATTCTCTTGCTGATACAGACTCCAGGTGCCTAAGTTAGAAGATAGAGTGATTTGGAAGAAGAAAAAGAAAGAGGAGGGGAGAAGGGAGAAAAAGGTCATCTCAATTTTGTTTAGGGAAAGCCTGGGAATAACACTGGTTGAATCACCCAACTGATGTTTGTTTGCTTGTTAGATTTTACCCAGCTTTGTTTTCTGTTATGATTGATGTTAATTCCTCCCAGATCATGGCATTAAGACTTTTGTTGGTTGTTACCACTTCATGTGGCAATGAGTTTTACTATTTTCCTATTTTCTTTGCTGTGTTAGTGAGAAATTAGGAGACACTGTGTTATTTTAAACAGGAGATCTAATAAAATTTCTGAGTGATTCTTTCAGCTGTTTTAGATTTAGATCTAGAAAGATATCAAGTGTTGCATCGAAAGGCCCTACACAGTTGATTAAAATACATATAGTGCATTATTTCTCGTGCCTTAAAATTATCTGTAGCATGCAATGCATATTCAAGAAAAGGATAAAATGACTGTGACTCAACAGTGACCAAGTCAAAAATTTTCAGGTAATAATATGCTATCTTATGAACAATTCTGAGAGCTGATAATATATATTGCAATTTTAATGCATTGAAAGTTATTGTATCATATATGAAGTGAACCATAAGCAACTGTCATTTTTGTGGGTCAAAAAAAAAAGAATTGTATATTGACAACTTCACATGGTTCATCCTAGGAGCTGGATTTTTTTTTACCAAACATTTATAGAGCACCTACTATGTATAGGACTCTGCTGTGGGGCTCATAAAATTGAGGAAGACATTGCACTTGCTCTCCAAAGAGGTGTGGACAACATCCTCGAGGAAGCTGCAGAGCAAGGTGGCTGTCCCGAGAGAAAACTCACCAGAGAATCGTTTGAGCTACTCTTAGAGGTGACAGTGACAGGTGGACAAGCGAGATGCAGAGGCACGTGGACATGCATTATTGAAGCTCAAGGACCCTACAAAAGGTGCTGCAGGTAACAGGTACCCTACTTCACAGAGAACAGCCATGACTGCCATGAGAAGCAATTGCTGGCAGTTGTGTGCTCCATATGGCAAGGTCACTGGACAACAGCTGCTGACCAAGCTGTGATCGGTGGGGCAGCCAGGAGGATTCACCATCAATTGATAGCTCCACAGCCCACATCATAACCTGGCTCTGGTGGAGGGTGGTGACATCAAGGAGCGCCGCAAAAGGCCACCATCATTGACCATGGCCAAAGAAACCAGCATTGGAAAAAGGGAGACTATCCTACTGGGAAGATAGGGCTCCACCCACCCCACAGCAACCCACCCCAGGCATCCAGAGGAAGCAAGAAAATGTTGTTCTTTCATTATAATCCTTCATTCTGAAAAAAAAAGATAAACAATTTAAAAAAAAAAAAAAAACAACCTATTGAGTTTGAAAACCCAAAATCTTAGGGTGAAGGCTCAGATCAGCCATAGAGTTTCACCTTTAGCAACCTTAGGTTTCCCAGTGGAGACTATGGCCACAGTACAGTGTATACATCCAATGGCTACAGGAGCGCTTCCATCTGATATAAACCTGCTCAAAGGAAAGATAGGCATTTGAAATTGCTTGGATTTTCTCAGTGAGTATGTGCATTTTAATTTACCCTTAACTGTTTTGTGTTTGGCAGAAGGAAGCCATTAAGGAGAGTCAACAAACATCAAATCTTTTAAAATGTTTACCAGCCTGGGCAACATAGGGAGACCCTGTCTTTACAAAAAGATTTTAAAAGTTAGCTGGGTGTGGAGGTATGTACCTGTAGTCCTAGTTATTTGAGAGGCTGAGGCAGGAGCATTGCTTGAGCCCAGAGGTTGGGGCTGCAGTGAGCAGTGATCGTGCTACTGCACTCCAGCCTGAGTGGCAGAATGAGACTCTGTCTAAAAAAAAAAAAAAATCCCAAACAAAACAGTAATACCTTTAAAAATGTTTAAATATCAAAGTAAGGATGAGTAAAATGAATTGTAGTACAATTAGGCGTGAAACAAGATTAATTAAATACAATTTAGATAAATATATGGTAATTTAAGCTAACTAAAAGGGAAGAGGAGATTCTCTCTATTCAACCATTAAATTATCAATGAAGAACATTTCATGAGCATCTGCTGAGATGTTTAATATTAAGCCAGATACACAAATTGAAAATATTATATCTTGTAGTTACAGGGAGGAGGATTCCAAACTGAGATGTTGAAAATCCTGAGATAATACAGTCATTACTTTCTTACTAAAGAAAATGAGTAATATGGCTTGGCTGTGTTCCCACCTAAATCTCATCTTGAATTGTAGCTCCCATAATTCCCACGTGTTGTGGGTGGGACCCAGTGGGAGATAATTGAATCATGGGGGCGATTTCCCCCATACTGTTCTCATGGTAGTGAATAAGTCTCACAGTATCTGATTTTTTTTAAGGGGAAAAGCCTTTTGCTTGGCTGTCATTCTCTTCTCTTGTTTGCCACCATATGAGACAAGCCTTTTGCCTTCTTCCATGATTGTGAGGCCTTGCACATGGAACTGTGAATCTATCAAACCTCTTTGTTTTGTCAATTGCCCAGTCTCAGGTATGTCTTTATCAGCAGCATGAAAATGGACTAACACAGTAAATTGGTACCAGTAGGGTGGAGTGCTGCTGAAAAGATACCTGAAAATGTGGAAGCTACCTTGGAACTGAGTAACAGGCAGAGGTTGGAACAGTTTGGAGTGCTCAGAAGAAGACAGGAAAATGTAGGAAATTTTGGAACTCCCTGGAGACTTGTTGAATGACTTTGACCAAACTGCTGATAATAATATGGACAATGAAATCCAGGCTGAGGTGGTTTCAGAGGAAAATGAGGAATTTCCTGGGAAGTGGAACAAAGGTGACTCTTGTTACATTTTAGCAAAGAGACTGGCAGCATTTTGTCCCTGCCCTAGAGATTTGTGGAACTTTGAACTCAAAAGAGATGATTTAGGGTATCTGACAGAAGAAATTTCTAAGCAACAAAGCATTCAAGAGGTGACTTGGGTGCTGTTAAAGGCATTCAGTTTTAAAAGGGAAACAGAGCGTAAAAGTGTGGAAAATTTGCAGCCTGACAATGTGATGAAAGGAAACACCCATTTTCTGAGGAGAAATTCAAGCCAGCTGCAAAAATTTGCATAAATAACAAGGAGCCAAATGTTAATCACCAAGACAATGGGAAAAATGTCTCCAGGACATGCCAGACCTTTGTGGCAGCCTTCCCATCACAGGCCCTGAGGCCTAGGAGAAAAAAATGGTTTCCTGAGCCAGGCCCAGGGTCCTTCTGCTGTGTGCAGTCTAGGGACTTGGTGCCCTATGTTCCAGCGGCTCCAGCCATGACTAAAAGGGGCCAAAGTACAGTTGGGCCGTGGCTTCAGAGGGTCCAAGCCCTAAGCCTTGGCAACTTCCACATGGTGTTGAGCCTGTGAGTGCACAGGAGTCAAGAATTGGGATTTCAGAACCTCCGCCTAGATTTCAGAGGATGTATGGAAATGCCTGGATCTCCAGACAGAAGTTTGCTACAGGAGTGGGGCCCTAATGCAGAACCTCTACTAGGGCAGTGTGGAAGGGAAATGTGAAGTTGGAGCCCCCACACATCTCCTGGGGCACTGCCTAGTGGAGCTATGAGAAGAGGGCCACCATCTTCCAGACTCCAGAATGGTAAATCCACCGACGGCTTGCACCATGAGCCTGGAAAAGCTGCCAACACTCAAAATCAGCTTGTGAAAGCAGCCCAGGAGGGAGGCTGTATCCTGCAAAGCCACAGGGTCAGAGCTGCCCAGGACCATGGGAACCCACCCCTTGCATCAGCATGACCTGCTTGTGAGACATGGAGTCAAAGGAGATCATTTTGGAGCTTTAAGATTTGACTGCCCCGCTGGATTTCAGACTTGCATGGGACCTGTAGCCCCTTTGTTTTGGCCAATTTCTCCCATTTGGAATGGCTGTATTTACCCAATGTCTGTACCCCCATTGTATCTGGGAAGTAACTAACTTGCTTTTGATTTTACAGGCTAAATAGGCAGAAGGGACTTGCCTTGTCTCAGATGAGACTTTGGACTGTGGACATTTCAGTTAATGCTGAAATAAGTTAAGACTTTGGGGGACTGTTGGGAAAGCACAATTGGCTTTTAAATGTGAGGACATGAGATTTGGGAGTGTCTAGGGGCAGAATAATATGGTTTGGCTGTGTCCCCAGCCAAATCTCATCTTGAATTATAGCTCCCGTAATTCCCTGATGTTGTGGGAGAGACATAGTGGAAGATAATTGAATCAATGGGGCCAGTTCCCCCATACTGATCTGGTGGTAGTGAATAAGTCTCACGAGATCTGATGGTTTTTTTAAGAGGAAACTCTTTTCACTTGGCTCTCATTCTCTTCTCTTGCTGTCACCATGTGAGACATGCCTTTTGCCTTCCACCATGATTGTGAGGCCTCCCAAGCCACATGAAACTGTGAGTCCATTAAACCTCTTTGTGTTGTAAATTGCTGAGTCTCAGGTATGTCTCTGTCAACAGCATGAAAATGGACCAATACAATGAGATTTTTCAAATATGTGGAAATGTAGTCAGTTCATGGATAGCTGCCATGAGGCCCCTTTTATAATCTAGGGGTAAGGTTAAAGGAGTGTTTTTTGCAGGTAATATTAGTATATCTCTCAAATGTAATCAAGGAAACCAGTGTACTTCTAAAATTCACCAGAAACAAAAAAATGAGGCTTCACTGAAATTTACCATGGAAGAATTGATCATTGATGAATAGATATAGATAGATGTAGATATAGACACAAATATAGACCCACATAATATACATACACACACAGATATATATAATATATATATATATAATATCTGTGTGTGTATATGTGTATATATATCCATGTATGTGATGCAAAAATAAAGTCATAATTGAACCTGTTACAAAATGTTTGCCATAAAGTAACATGATTCACGTGAGAAGCATAAAAATGAATGGGTAGAGGAAATCCTGTTTCTGATGGCCACTGATAGTCTGGTCTCAAACTGACTCAACTGAGGAACAAAGGCTCATTAAGCTCATCATAACCACTAAAATTGTATGTCCTATACCAAAATCTACAAAGTAGGCATTCAACAAACATTTGCTATTATTAACAAACGTTAGCTATTATTAACGAACGTTAGCTATTATTAACAATTATGTTTTAAAAGCGCTCATCAGCTCCTGTTGTGCAGCTTATGCTCACTGACATCTACTTGGTGACTCCATTTCTCAGGCGCTTTGCCCTCTGGAGAGAATACAGCCATGGACATGCTAGTGGTTAAAAAGGTTAATCCCAATATTTCCAGTCCCTTTCCTTCCAGGCACCTTCCCTGGAGATGTGATGTGGCTGCATGCTTTGCTTTGGCCCATGAGTGGAGGTGGCTGTGTTACTTCAGGGGAGAATGTAAGTAGCAGCAGAGGACCCTCCAGCATACCCTCTCTCCCTCCCTCATCAATCATAGCACCATGGTTGATGCGGAGGTGCAACACCAACCCATTGCTTGGAGGACAGCCGCCCTGGGCCTGCTGTAGCCTTTACATCAATAAGAATGAAGGCTTTGTTGCTTTGAGCCCCTGAGTTTAGAGCTATCATGGTGACGTAGCCAGGCCTATTCTGATCAACACAAACTCCAACAGTAACCAAATTTTAACTCAGGTTGTAATTCGATGTCTTCTAAGTGTTGTTAATATAAATAGGTTTCCCAAGGCCTCATCAATTTTTGAAG
The DNA here is from genome assembly GCF_007565055.1 of Rhinopithecus roxellana. NCBI lineage: Eukaryota > Metazoa > Chordata > Mammalia > Primates > Cercopithecidae > Rhinopithecus > Rhinopithecus roxellana. The sequence goes on from NC_044562.1 coordinate 64,544,399, forward strand.
CAGTTGAGAACATGAAATGTCTAAATCTTCTAAGTCAAAAAAGAGGTCCTGAAACTGCAGAGACCCTGCTGGGGAAATTGCAGGAAGAATCAGCCTCGTCTTGTCAACATTCCTCAAACGGAGGATCAGGATGGGGCTGCGGAACTCAGCTCAGGAGAAACTGTTCACCACAAATTGAGGAAATCAAACATTCCCTCTGTCCAGAGCAACTATGCACAATACAAGGCAGTGTCAATCCAGCAGCCCTAGGCTGGGTGCTCTGGGCAGAGTTTGACCCCACATCAGAAAACTGATTAAAGTCTCCATCATCCTTGATAGCCCTGACATAGCCCATAAAGTACCATAAACTCAGTGTGTATGTGTGTGTGTGTGTGTTTTTGTGTGTGTGTATGATCCTGTGCACTGATTTTTATGCAGCCTGAAGTCTGAAAACCACAGGAAGGAAAAAAGGGAACTTTTATATGCATATGTCTGGTTCTTAACTCATTTTGTCCGTAAGAAATAATCACATCTCTGGCAGTAGACCTGGGCTCTTTGAAAAGCTGTAACAAAGGACTGTGCCACCTCTTCTCACCCCACCATGTCAGTTTTGCCTGCAGTGGTATCAGGACTACCTTTCCCTCCTGGGCTTCTGATAACAGCTGTCATAAACCCAAGAGTGGAGCTGTATGTTACATGGAGGTAAGAATCTAAGTCCATGCATAACTGGCATGCATGGGTATAATTGTAAGGCAAGTGTAGGGTTATTTGCCAATCTCTTACTCTGGTAAATTCTGTACTGTCTTAGTCCATTTTCTGTTGCTATAATAATACCATAGATTAAGCAATTTGTAAAGAGCAGAAGTTCATTTGGCTCACAGTTTTGGAGGCTGGGAAGTCCAAGAGCATGGCTCCAGCATCTGGTAAGGCCCTCTCTGCTGTGTCATAACATAACTGAGGGCATTGCATGGTGAGAGGGCAAGAGCATTCCAGCTCAGGCCTCTCTCTTCTTATAAAGCCACCAGTCCCACCATGTGGCTCACACCCTGATGCCCTTATCGAATCCTAATTACTTGCCAAAGGTGCCGCCTTCAAATACCATCTACATATGACTGTATGGATTAAGTTCCTAACACATGATATTTGAGGGATATATTCAAAGCATGGCATGTACCATGGCCCTGAATGAGAAGAGGAGGATTAGGCCTTATTTTTGGCCTGAATTTTCTTCTTTCTTGGAGTTGATACTGTCAGCCCTATAAATCTGTTTCTGTGCCATATGTTGGCCCACGGATGATGCTCATCTATCTTAGCCCATGACACACAGTTTCTTTCGTTATTAGAATACACTCATTGCAAAAAGACTCTGCCTGGAATTTCTTTCAACAGCCCCAAGGCTTTACCTGCATTCTTAATGAGGTAGGACTTTCCTCCAACCACAATAAATTCTCCGTATATTGGGGATGCTGAGAAGGTCTAACCAACGCAGCAGAAAAGAATACAAGAATACTGTCCTAAATAAGTCATTGGAAGGCCCTCTGTGCAGAAATGATTCTGGCTCCTCTGAGCCATTGAAATGAGGCTGTTATCCACTGCAAGTGAAGTGTGTGACCAGTGCGTTCTGCCAGACCAAAGCCAGACAAGGTCTGCCACCTGTATGCTTTGGAAAGCAGCCTCAAGGTACAAAAAATACTTGTCTGTTTTTGGCCAGCTAGTCCATTTCCATTTTAAATTTCTCCACTCCTGCAAAACAGCATGGAAGCCCCAAGTGAGCATGTTGCGAAAGGAAAGGAGTCCTGTCCCTGACTTGTACCCAGTATGCTGGAGCTCAGGCTCAGCAGGGAGCAGGCTCTTCTTTATTTCCCTTCATTTTATATTGTTTTCACTTCCAAGATGTCACCCTGGGACCCCAGGGAAGTCATACAGTTTGGACAGCAAAGAGGGAACAGCTCCCCAAGTTGTGGGGAGAATTGGATGAGACTGCACTGTATTGGGAGCTTGAGGAAGGCTCAAAGGTAGTCTACTGCTTGTTTGAAGAAAAGGAGATACTCAGAAGGTGAGAGAAAGCCACTGCTAAATGTCCTTGAGTAGGAGTCAGCTCTTCTTGTCCTGTGTCTTGTCCTCCCAAGGCTACATACCTGGGAAGGAATCCCAAGAACTTGGACAAGTGAGGTTCAGAGTTGGCCTCAGCACCGCCAGGTCAGCCCCCGCCTCCTCAGAAGGACAGGAGGAAACACATTCACATCTCTCTCCTCAGTGAACTTGCCCTTGTGAGGGGTCAGCTATGGAATAAGCTCCCTCAGGGTAGAGTCTTCATGGCTGGGATCCTCCTGAAGAGGCTGCTCTGAAACCTAGAGGGACAAAAAGAGGAAGACCCTGGAATTGCACTGGGAGTAAACTACAGAACTGTGAAACACCATCATCATGTAACTCAAGGAAGATGGGCTTGAGTTCAGTGCTGGGGAAGCCATGGGGCTAATTTTCAGATTAAGTTTATCTAAAAATTGCTTAGTTTAATGATTAATCTGACAGCTGAGGTGCACTTAGCTTCCAGAGAGAGAATAAACAGCCTTATTCTAAACAAATATTCCTCACACATGATTGTCCAGACTTGATCATGAAGGGCAGACTCCACCCTCTTGCTGATCACTCTCTAATTAACTTTCCGTGCCCATCAGGGCAGAAACACGGTGAAAAGCATTTTGAAGAGTAAGATGATTCTAACCTGACTTGTCTGAAAAGTGATGTCAGGAGTTATGACTTCCTGTGCCTTTGATCTCCTTATCTGAGTCTGTCATCTAAGGGTGCCAATTAACATTTATAGTTTGTGGTTAGATACCTTGGAAATGCTTCACTGAGTGTCTCCAGGAGCCCATGTCAATTATTTACTGGTCTTAATAAGTTTCTTTTTAGCGTTTTGATCCTTAGGGGTCAATGCCAACTTAGAGCCCTGGGTCTGGATTGCACCACTTCTTCCCATAGAACTATACTTGGAAGAAGGAATCATGAATGCTTTCACAGCCATTCCCTAAGACCTCTGCTTCACCTGGTTTGTTTTATAACTGAACCCACAGCACAATTCCCTCACGCCTTCCCCAGACATGGGTGAAAATTGTCCCCTGTTTATTCATGGCAGTAGTTCCATAAGTGTTCTCACTGGTGAGGCGCTGCGTCCTCTAGTCACAGCCAACCCCCAGCAGGACCGAGTCCTAGCTCCTGCAGGGATTTTTCTTTTTCTTTTTTTTTTTAGATGGAATCTTACTCTGTCACCCAGGCTGGAGTGCAGTGGCACAATCTCAGCTCACTGCAACCTCTGCCTCCAAGGTTCAAGCAATTCTCCTGCCTCAGCCTCCCAAGTAGTTGGGATTACAAGCACGCACCACTACACCCGGCTAATTTTTTTGTATTTTGAGTAGAGACGAGGATTTCACCATGCTGGCCAGCCTGGTCTTGAACTCCTGACCTCATGATCCACCTGCCTCAGCCTCCCAAAGTGCTGGGATTACAGGCGTGAGCCATTGCACCTGGCCTAGGAAAATTTTTAAAGACATGCATGAAAAAGCAGCTTTATAAATAACAAGTATGCTGCTTGATATTTTATAAGTGCATTCTCTCCTATGATTCCTTTCTTCCCCCAGTGGTTCTATAAGATAATCAGTACAGCCCTTAGAGACCCAGTGAGGAAACTCACTGCTCATTCTCCCTGGTAAAGGTGAAGATAAATAACTTCATGTGTGCCCAGGCTAACATTTGGGGCCATCTGGTGGCTTCCTCTCACAGGCAGCATGATCCTCACTCTTCCTTCAACATTGACTTTCTGGATGACCTTTGCTGACCTTGGGGAGGCACACACTCACGAATGTTAGAAAGTCTCCCTCAGTGTCTGTGAATATGATTAATGTCTGCAGCGCTCTCTGAACACACACAGCTTCCTGTTAATGAGAAGCAGAAATATGAGACAGGATGTGGTCTTCCCTATCCTGAGTGAGTCAAATTCTGGGCCCTAGTCACTAGGCCCGTTCCTGCTACTCTCTTGTCAGAGGCCAGGACATAAAAATCACATTGATAGTTTCCTTTTATAAGTTCAGCACAGGGCCCAGCACAGCACTTTGCAGTTTAGTAGCAAATAATTATATGTTTACTGAATGAATCCAGTGTATAAATTTTTAAAATTGATGGCCTGGTAAACAGTTAGACCTTTTTTTTTTTTTTTTTTTTTTGAGACAAATCTCTCTCTGTGGCCCAGGCTGGAGTGCAGTGGCATGATCTTGGCTCGCTGCAACCTCTGCCTCCCAGGTCCAAGCGACTCTCCTGCCTCAACCTCTGGAGTAGCTGAAATTACAGGTGTGTACCACCATGCCCGGCTAGTTTTTGTATTTTTAGTAGAGACAGGGTTTCACCATGTTGGTCAGGCTGGTCTCGAACTCCTGACCTCATGATCCGCCTGCCTCAGCCTCCCAAAGAGCTGGGATTATAGGCGTGAGCCACTGTGCCCGGCCAATAGTTAGACCTCTTAAGAAGAAAGTTCAATAAGAATTGTTGTAACATGTTTTATTGATTCTATATGTTTTTGAGTTTCAGTCAACAATGGGTTTGACAGAAGAAGATGGAGCTCCTGTTAGTAAATGCAGTAGAATCCTTGCTATCATTGGCTTAACCATTCTGAATTTCCACAGACTGCCACGACACTTTCTCATTCCATTCTCCTGCCTGCAGAAAATCTACCTAATCTACTGTCACCAGGACCACACTGTAACTGCCCAGCAAGTTCTCTTCCCTGCTGCCCAGATGGAGCCAATTTATCAAGACAGGGGAATTGGAGTACAGAAAGAGTTTAATTCACATAGGGCCAGCTAAATGGGAGACCAGGGTTTTATTATTACTCAAATCAGCCTCCCCCAGAATTTGGAGGCTAGGGTTTTTCAAAAATAGTTTGGCAGGCATGGGGCTAAGGAATAGGTGCTACTGATTAGTTGGGTGTGCAGTCACAGGGGTGTGGAAAATGGTCCTCATGCACTGAGTCCACGTCTGGGTGAGGACCGCAGGACCAGTTGAGTCAAGAGTCATGGATCCAAGTGGTGCCATCCAGCTCTCAAAAGTGCAAAAGCCTGAAAGACATCTCAAAAGACCAATCTTGGGTTTTACAATAGTAATGTAATTTACAGGAATAATAGGGAAAGTTGCAAATCTTATGACCTCTGGAATAATGGATAGTAATTGTTTAACTATGCCTACATCTTAGTGGAATTCAGGCCCCTCTCATTCTCCTAACCTAGTGACTTTTCATTAGTGTTACAGAGGCAGTTGAGTTTGGGGAAGGACTATTGTCATTTGAACTATAAACTAAATTACTCGCAAAGTTAGCTTGGCCCATGCTTAGGAATGACCAAGGGCATTTTGGAGGTTAAAGGCAAGATAGAGTTGGTCAGATCAGATTTCTTTCGGTGTCATAATTTTCTCAATGTTATAATTTTTGCAATGGCAGTTTCAATACTATGATTATTGTCAGTCCTTTTGCCTTTGTGGGTCCTTCCCATAATAACAGATTTTTGTAGACCCTGATATGGGCTAAATTGTGTTTCTCAAAATTTCATATGTTGAAGCCCTAATCTCCAGTACTTCAGAATGTGACTGTATTTGGTGATAGGGTCTTTAAAGAGGGGATTGAGTTAAAAAGAGGTCATTCAGGAGAGTCACTTGAACCCAGGAGGCAAAGGTTGTGGCGAACTGAGATTGCGTCATTGCACTCCAGCCTGGGCAACAAGCACGGAACTCCATCTCAAAAAAAAAAAAAAAAAAAAAAAAAAAAAAAAAAGAGAGATCATTAGGGTGAACCCTGATTCAAAGACTGATGTCTTTATAAAAAGAGGAAATTTTGCTACAAAAAGATACACAAAGAGTACATGTGTACATGTGCACAGAGGATGGCTTTGGGAAGAAGCAGCAAGTGAACACCATCCACAAGTCACGGAGAGAGGTCCCAAGGGAGTCAACCCTCCTGGCACCTGGGTCTTGGACTTCCAGCCTCCAGAATCCTGAGAAGATACATTTCGGCTGTTTAAGCCACCTAGCCTGTGGTCTTTTGTTCTCGAAGCCCTAGCAAACTAATATAGTTTCTAACATTTATCACTCATTTTTGATGAGAGAAAAAAATTAAAACATTGTTCACCCTAAAAGTTCATTTTGTTCTTCTGGTTTTAGAAGACATTGAAACATTTTTGTGGGCTCCTAAAAGTATCATGGACTTTCAGCCATGAGCTTCCTGTCCTGATGGAGAAGTTGGCCCCGATGATCATAGGACCACAGAGAATGACTGAACAGTTTTATGATGAAACTCATTTTCCATCCCTCTATTCCTCATGAGTCTCTTTAAACACCAGCTCACATTTTATTATGGCCTAAAGCTAGACCACTGAAATAAAAGATCTTGGCCATTTTATAACCTAGCCTCCTTAGAGAATCTTTGAGGAGTGAGATAATTTAGAAATGCTTTGATAAACACCAATTTAAAACTCAGCCACATAGGTCTCAGATAACTGTTCGTAGTCTGAACAATGTCACTTCCAGGTGTCTGTGCCCCAGCAGTGGGTCATCATGCAAGCCTTTCATTAAATTCGCTTATGCATTTGAAGTCAAAATAGGAAATCAAAGGTGGAAATGATTAGCAAGAGGTCACAGCTAATGCTTTATCTTGCATGAAACAATTACATAAATTTTATGTGACTTTGCTGAGACAGAGAGTTTATTAATTGCATCAAGAATCTACTTGAGCTCTTGTTTTTACCATGACAATGGCTCCTGTTTGACAGGGCCTGGGCAAAATTGGGCCCAAGCAAGAGAAATTCTGTGGTGGGATATGGGTTCTTCCAGGGTGCGGGGGGTGGGCAAGAGCATGTCACATGGAAGGGAGAGTGCCTATAAGGACACAGGGACATGGAACAGCCACGTGGGCCAGGGCTGAGTCAGGAGTATGAGAAGGCAGCCAGACTCAAAGGCAGAAAAGAGTGCTCAGGGAGGGTTTTTGATGCCACCAAGTAAAGGAGCACGAACTTTATCCTTGGGACAAACTAGAGTCATTAAAGGATCTTAAGGAGGAGGAAAAGAGAATTAGTTTACATTTGGGAAAGAATATTCTGGGACAGGGTAGAGAATAGACTTAATGTGGTGAATGAGAATAGAATAGAGAGTTTATCCAGAGGCCTATTAAGATGGGCCTTGCGGGAGATGATGGAAGCTCTGGCTATCGGTTGGTGATGGTTTTGAGTTTTACTCCATCTATCTGTCTTTGTGTACAGCTTACCTGATACAAGTTTAGCTCAAATGTCTGTTGAGATAATGCACGGTCAGACTAAGCCAGAACCCACCAGGTAAAGAACTTCTTTAGCTCTTCAGAAGATGTTAATGCCAACAGACCCGGCAGGCCCCTTCCTCCTTTTTGAAGAAAACAAATTGGCCAAACAGGGATGTTGGGGCAGGGGAATGTAAAGACATGTAGGAGTTGGAAACGCCCTGAAATTTTTGGATGTTTTTGTGGTGTGAGTGGCCTGTGACCACATGCCTGAGACCTAGTCTGGCATCACACAAATGCCCAGGCTGCATGGATCACAGCAAAGAGGTACTTTTTGTTTTTTTCCTGAAGGTGAAATAAAAGTGTACCTGAGGACAGGCTAGGAAAATAAACAAGAGTGTTATTGTAAAACCCACCCAGCTCCTAGAACATGGCAGGAGCATTCTCCAAGCTGATGGGCACTACAAAGCACTCCAACTTTCCTAAACATTCTAAAAGGCATTTACTTGTCTTAGTTGGCTAGGCTGCCCTAACAAAATACCACAGAGACTAGGTGGCCTAAACAACAGAAGTTTATCTTCTCACAGCTCTGGAGACTGTAAGTCCAAGATCAAGGCATTGGCAGCATTGGCATCTGGTGAGGGCTCTCCCCTTAGACTGCAGACGGCCGCCTTCTCACCATGTGCCCACATGCCCTCATGACATTTTCTTTGTGCATGGACAGAAGAGAAGGAGAGGAAGCTTTCTGGTGTCTCTTGCAAGGATATTAATCCCATTGGATCAGGACTCCACCCTTATGACCTCATTTAACCTTAATTACTCCCTTATTCGAAATACAATCACATTGGGGGTTAGGGCTTCAATATATGAGTTTAGGGGGATACCATCGAGTCATAACAACGTCTCTATGTGTCACCTCTCAGAACTATGGTCCATCCAAGCCATCCTGTAGGTCAGGAATTGTCAGTGCTAGACAAGTCAAGTTTTTAAAATCCCTTCTTCCCTGCAATGAAAACTTCAAGGCTCATGCAGGCTATGGGGGTGACATTATACATGCTCTATCCCCCACTTATCATGTGAATTCAGGGCGGATCTTCACAGATCCTAATTCCCAGGAGGTCCTGATGTTTCCCAGAACATGACATGTGAACCTGTGTAAAGTGGGCTAACTAATGGCTCCCCAAAGATGTTTACATCCTAATCTCTAAAGCTTGTGAATGTGTTACCTTACATGGCAAACAAGGAACTTTGTTCATAGTGATTAAGGATCTTAAGATGAAGAAATTAACCTGTGTTATTGGTGTGGGCTCATGTAATCACAGAGTCCTTATAAGAGAGAGATGGGAAGGTCAGAGTCAGAAGAGGAGAAGTGAAAAACAGACGCAGAGGTGAAGTGCAGGGGGGATTTTGAAGATGCAATGGTACTGGCTTTGAAGATGCAGGAAGGGCTCTTCTACCTAAGAATGCAAGTGGCATCCGGAAGCCAGAAAGGCAGGGAAGTGGATTCTCCTCTAGAGCCTCCTGAAGGAACATAGCACTGCCATCCTATTTTAGACTTTTGCCTTTCATATCTATAATATAATAAACGTTTTTGTCTTAATTCACAGAATTTGTGATAATTTGTTAGAGAAGCAATAGGAAACTAACACGCTGTGTAGGAAATTGCATCTCATCTGTCCCTGGGCTGCACAATTGACCTTTCTGGTGGTGTGATCCTTCTGCTCGAGGGGCTCCACATCCAGCCAGCCCACGACTAAACTGCCATACTCATAGCTTCTTCATCTTCGACAGGAATTTTAGTAGTTCACTGGGAGAGACTTTATCTGGAGATGCTATCTCAATGTAATTTTTAAACCAGAAGTACATTACTACTGCAGTTTGGTAGATTTTTAATAATATTCAAAACAAGAATAGTTGCCGTGGCAAAATATCATAAATGTCACTTAAGCAACTCTCAGAGATGCTATTGCCTAAATAATTAATTGCAGTATTGCTGTTTTTGCTGCCCTTAGGTAAACACTGACTGTATGTGATATTTTATAAGATGGTTGAATCTGCATAATGGATCACAGTCGTATTTACTTTTGGGCCTCTTAAATATAGTATCCAAAGCTTCCAAGGAAATGCATTTAGCTTTAAATAAGCTCTGTATTATTGATTTGATCAAGTAATTGATGTTGTCCCAGAGTGACAGGTGAGAACTTAAAAGATGACCATTTTTAGCTCTATACACAGAAGAATGTTCTATGAATGAGAGCTGGGGAATGAGAACCATAGAGAGAACCGTTATGTGAATTACACAGGATGGTGTGATATACTGGTGAGATCTTCTCTTGTCCTACAAGAGTTGCTGAAGGATGCAGCATCTTCCCTGAAGATGGACACTCCTACAAAAGGTCACCACTCCCCAGCACTACCATCAGAGAAGACCTGATTCTCAGCAAGGTTGGGACTCCCTGTGCCCCATGGAAAGAGAAGCCAAACTGGTTAGAGGCTTTGGACATTGAGAGAAGCTCTATAAGAGCAAAGGCTGATTGTTTTTTGTGCAGCAAACACTGAGTTTAAAGGACTAAAATCCACACATTCCCCCTCATCTTTCCATGGGACCTCCACTTAAACGTCCTTTCCTTTAAGATCCAGGATACCATCGCTAATTCAGAGAATGGTGACTTCCTGTGCTCCAAATTCGAGAAAGGGAAGAACGGATTGTTCTTTGGTGGTAGCAGCAAGTAACCACCGTGATCAATTTTAAAGCCATTCCAGTCAATCAGCAGCGTCTTCACATCAGTAGCTGCACCTCTAAAAGTCAACCAATCAATAACAGTTAAATCCCAGTAGCCACAATTTCACAGCTACAGGACAATTCACCTTGCCTCCAAAAGTCCTCCAATCCCTGAAGATCATAGTTCTCAAAACCCTATATAAAGTCAGCAGTTTGTGTCTTCAGAGAGACTCACATCTCCAATTGCATAGTCCTCCCTTGCTTACAGGGCAATGTATATACTCAGCTTTTGGTTCCAGATACCAAGTAGTCCCCTCTTTCTTCAACAGTAGTGGTTGTCTCTTGTTTGAAAGTAGCCAAGCCACTCACCCTACAGAGAAAGTCAGTAGTGTGCTAATACATTTTTAGTAGCCAGTTCTCTGGGTAGAAGACAACAGTCCTTGTGTACAGCTCTTGCCAATTCCTGTGGTGTAAATGCTCCCAGCAGGACGTATTTCAAACTACCAAGGAAATATCAATCTGCTCACAAAATTCCTAAAAATCTAATCATCAGCTCCTATGAGCTGGTCCAAGCTGGCTCCCGCATACCACTGAGTAAGGGAGAGACTGCCAGGGTAGAAAAGTTCCATCATTATCCCGGGTAGAGTGGACATCATTGGCCAGAGCTCCCATGCCCAGGTACTCTTCCCACGTAAGAGCCCGAGCAGGATGCCTGCTGCAAAAGAAAATGCATAGCTGCTTCGTGTGGACAGAAAATCAGCCTAGGTCACAAGAACAGCACCTTGTCACCACCGAGGGGGGATTGCCACGGAAGGAAGCAATAGTTCTCCTTAACCCAAAGGGGATAGTCAGTTGCCACATAGAGATAGAGAAGGGGATAGATTTTCCTCTTTCCCTCCTTAATGCCCCAGCCCCAGGCCAGAAAGAAGGAGGCCAGACACAGGACCCTTCATTCCACACCATGACAGCCACAAGTGCCTCCAGCCTAGAGAGCTTTAGATCAGATATGAGACTGAAACTTTTAAATTGAACAAGATTGAATTGCAACAAAATGAGACTCTGCTTCAGTAACTGGACTACCTGGAAGGTTGTGGAGTCCAGCTGAGGTCGTGGGAATGGAGCTTGCTCCCTGGTGGAAAAGGCAGATGGAGCTTGACAGAGCCCAGATACAATCAGATCCCATACATGAAGGAGCGAGGCCCCTGTCACAGCACTGCACTAGGAGAGGCCTGAAAAGATGAGTCTTTGAAACACCTTCCCAGTAACTTCAAGACCCCTGCCTCTCCATCTGATTCTATCCTCAGCTTCACCCTGCTTTACCATGGCCTCTTAGATACCGCCCTGGCCCCAATCGGGTGCAGGTTTAGGCTGGTGTGCGTGTTGGTGTCATGCAAAGCCCTGCTTCATGCAGTTCCTCAGGGATTCAGGATGCTGGCAGCTATGCCAGCTTCATCATGTGGCTTCCAAAGTCAAGGTCACCTTGGACACTAACCTCCAGCCGGCAGGTTGCCAAAGAATACAGAGGTTGGGACAGGGGGAGTGTCAGCAGGTCAAGTCTGGAGATGGTCTACATCAGCTCTGCCCAGAAGCCATTGACAAGGTGCAGCTATGACCACACCTACCTGCAAGCGAGGCTGGGAAATGTGACCTGGCTGGGGCTCAGGGAGAGGAGGAAATGGTGGGACACTCAGTTGGGAGTTCCTGCCCCAGCTGCTCCCCTTCAGATGTCCTTGCTCCTGCCATTAACAGTTTTTCCTTCCAACTGTTTCTTTCTTATGCACATTTCAGTATTTTTCAAGGAATCATTGACTGCTTTATAAAACTGCTTATTTCACAAGGCGTCTTATGAGCATCTTTCTTAGTCAACTGATACTTCCGAATTTTAATGACTGCACCATGGGCCATTGGGTGTACATGCCATCCTGTAGTTAATTAATCAGGCTACCATGTGACAGGACCTCACTTGTGTGCATAATTTTTCCCCTTTTATAATTGAACGTCTCACTTATTTTCATTTTTTTTTTTTAAGTAATTCACACGCTTGATGTTTTGAGGCATTTCCTGACCACTCTGGTTGTGAAACACAAGCATGGAGCTTAGTGTATTTGAGGTTGGGGGAGGAGGTGGGGACAGCTACACATCAAATAATCACATATATTGGTATATGATTACTAATTAAGATGTTACAATGAAGGAAGGATGGTGGTGCTGGAGGGCATCAGAGAAGGTCTTGACTGAATGATGGAGGGATCGGGAAGGCATGGCCACAAAAGGCTTCTCTAAGAAAGTGACATTTTAGCTAAAATCTGAGAATAGTTCCAAGCCCTTCTAATCACTGTAGTTTTCACATTATCTTGCCAGTAGTTTAAAATTCGATGCTTCAAAAACTTAATTTGAAAGAGAAGATATTTTGTATCCAAGTAACACCAACAGCAAAAGAGACATGAATTTGATTTCTACTTGCAAACCAGAGTCTCCCTGCACAGGAGGCTGCCCGTGGCACCTCATGCCTGGCCTCCCTGGAGAGGACCAGATAGATGGTGCAGAGCCCGACTGTGCCAACCAGGAACCTTTGGGACAAGGAGCCAGACTGAACCCAGAATGTCCCAGCTGGGGGCCAACTTTTTCTGGGTGGAATGATTTTGCCATTGTGCTGGCCCCAGAGGGCTGCGAAGACTCGCGTTCAGCATGCCCCTTTGAGGGGTTTTACCAGAGTTAAAGGGCTTTAATGGCTAGACCTCATTGTCCTGGGCTGTGGAATTCTTTTTGGTTCCTAGTCAGTGTTCTCACCAAGACCCAACTAGTATAACAAACTTGCTACTGTTGCAGGAAAAAGAACTCACCTCAATGAAATGAGTCACTGGTTGGAAATGTAACCTGCAGGCATTGGAGGCTGAGGGAGTTCTAATTTCTCAAAGAACAAAGGCAGGCAATTTGACAGCTTTTGTTGACTGTCATAGAAATTTCCTGTGAGAGGGAGTCAGTTGCTTCATCCCAAGGAATTCTGAAGAGGTAACAAGTTTTGGTTTTTTTTTTTTCAATTGAACAAAATTCATCTAAAACATTTTGCAGCCAGGCATAGTGGCTCACACCTGTAATCCCAGCACTTTGGGAGGCCAAGGCAGGCAGATCACCTGAGGTCAGGAATTCGAGACCAGCCTGGCCAACATGGGGAAAACCCATCTCCACTAAAAAATACAAAAATTAGCTGGGCATGGTGGTGGGCACCTGCAATCCCAGCTACTTGGGAGGCTGAGGCAGGAGAATTGCTTGAACCCTGGTGGTGGAGGTTGCAGTGAGCCATGATTGCACCATTGCACTCCAGCCTAGGTGGCAGAGTGAAACTGTCTCAAAAAATGGCATAATCCCCTCTCTGTCACCTACTTGTTGAATGTGTTGATGAAAAGAGTCAAGTTCTGTAAAATCTTTGAAAAGATTTATTCTGAGCCAAATATGAGTGACCAATGGCCCATGACACAGCCCTCAGGGCATCCTGAGAACATGTGCCCAAGGTGGTCGGGGACAGTTTAGTTTTATACATTTTAGGAAGACATAGGCATCAATCAAATTCATGTAAGATGAACATTGTTTCTGTCTGGAAAGGTGGGTCAACTGGAAGCTGCAGGGCTTGGAGTGGAGGAGGATTCCAGATCACAGGTAGATTCAAAGATTTTCTGATTGGCAATTGGTTGAAAGAGTTAAATTATTGTCAGAGTACTTAGGAATGTCTGGGTTAAGATAAGGGGTTGTGAAGACCAAGGTTTAATCATGTATGTGAAACCTCCAGGTGGCAGGCTTCAGAGAGAATAGATTGTAAATGTTCTATCAGTAATTCCAAAAGGGAGGAGGGCATAACGAGGCATGTCTGACCTCTGACCCCTGCTTCCCATCATGGCCTGAACTAGTTTTTCAGGTTAGCTTTGGAATGTCCTTGTGGAGAGGAAGGGTTCAGAATTTTTCTTTCTTTTCTTTTTTTGGTCTACAAATGACTTCGAACAAAGTTTGTAATTTTCTTGTGCCTCAGTTTTCTCATCTGTAGAATGACAATGATGGTAGTACCCAGTCCATCGTGCTTATGTGAGGATTAAATACATTGATATGTGGAAAGTGATCAAAGTGGTGCTTGGCCATTTTGAGTGACATGGGTGTTATTAGAGGCATCCTGAAAACCGTCCTGGGGGCTGCAAGGTAGGCCTAGGCAGGCTGCCTTAGAGCACAGCCCCTTCTCGGGCTTCAAGAGCTCTTCCTCCCTGAGGCCCGTAGGGCAGGGTCCAGCAGCCGCAGAGACCCTTTCCAAGGTCCCTGGCTGCATTGCACATAGCCCTACCCACCACTGCTGACCCCCTGGTCTCTCTCATGGGCTGTGCCCCACACCCTCGCCTGCGATCACTGCACATGAATGTAAAACCTGCTGCACAGAAGGGTTGAAGGAGGGTGTGATCCTTGGGTGAAGTCCTAATCCCTGCTGCCAGCCTCACTGGTCTCCCACAGACAATCAGGATGACAATGGCCACCTCCCAGGGTGGTGGCCGGGTTTGGAGGAGCCAATCCCAGGTCTCAGGTCCCAGGCAGTTGTTGGGCCTTATCGATGCCTGATCGCCATCTAGTGTCCGACAAGAGTCACTGAACCTCTTCCATTACAAACAGCTGGTATTGGTGGCTAAGACTAGAAGATTCCACTGAAGTCCTTTAGGCTTGGGGTCACCCATTTTAAGAATCCCTTCTAAAGAATCCCTAATCCAGTTTCTGTTTAAAGTTCAATATGGGACTCTGTTGCATTTTTTAACAACTCTAGGTGTGAAAATCCTATTCCTCAGCTAGAGTCTTATTCCTTACCTTTTAACATGTAGTTTTACCCCAAAGGTCCCCAGAATGAATAGCAATAGAGAGGAGAAAGTGTCAAAGCCAAGGAGGCCTGACTCTTGGTATATACTTGGCTGATATGAGATCACTGTTTCTAAGCAATCATTTCCTTTTCATTTCTTTCTGTCAATTAAGCAACTCCTGGATTTTGTGCACTGTGCTAAGATCTGGGAATAGAAAGGTAACAAAAAATGTACAGACTTTGCCCTCACCAGGCTGAGGCAAGGCCAGCTAAGAGAAAGCTACGGTCAACTGGATGGGAAATGAGAATGAGACCCACGTCCTCAGTCCCCACTGTCCCCAACAGTCACCAGGGGCCTTTCAACTGAGGGCCAGGCTGCCTCCCAGATACTCACATCTGACTCTGCAGGCCAGGCAGTGGCCTTTGAAGCCCCCTGTAGTGCAGGTGCCCCATGAGGGTGGGATTAACCCCCATCCAAAATTGGTTAGGATGCCCAGACTGGTCCCTTCCATTGTTAGGATGTGAAAAGGGTCACATAATGTGACTTTCTTGGGAGATCAAGTTGGGCTCAATACACTCCAGGGGGCTTCAGGAAACAAAGTAAGTGTGATGGCAGTGGCATTGGTTCTTACTGTGGTTAAAAGTGAGCCAGCCAGGTTGAGGGTTCCTGCACAGAGGCCAGGATTTGAACTCCCCATGAGCATTCAGGCACCCAGGGAGAAAGCATCAATGTTCTCATCAACTTGCCTGGATGTGGTTCCAGGGGGAGGGAAAGAGAACGGATTGAAAGCCATCAGTGGTCAAACATAAAAAAGGGAGTCTTTGTCTTTATTACGTTCCCCCAGGTCATTGCAGACAAGCCTGAGAACCGCTCAACTAGATGGTCTGTGTTTCCCCAGTCACTGAGGAGAAGAATCACCCTAGGGAATTTGCTTCGACACTGATTCCCATGCCTCAACCCACACCCACTGATGAGAATTTCCAGGGATGAGGCTGGTCATCTGAGCATCTGTCCAAGGGGTTCTTATCATCTGGGAGGTCTGAGGAGTGCCAGGCTTGATTATGGCTCAGGAATGCACAAGTCACTTCCACTGAGAGCCGCTTTCCAGGTGACAAGGGTTTTTACACACCATGTGACTGACCTTCACACTGTGGGGCAGAAAGGGGAATGTTCGTCCTCATTTTCCGACGGGGAATCAGGAGCTCAGGGGCATCAGAGGAACCCCAGAAACCACAGTGCTGGGAGCCTGGAGGCTCAGCTTCTGCATCATGCTCCCCATCAGACCTGGCGGGTTTTGTGGTCATTCCTCCGCACTTACTTTTTCCTTCACTGTGCATATTGGGTCCTGCAAGAACAATCCCAAGAGATCAGGCCCTGGTCTGGAACAAGGAATTGGCCATCAAGATGGCCTGGGCTCACTGCCAGGATACGAGTGTCTCAGCTGCACATAACCCAGGAGGGGCGGTGCTGCCCAGCTGGCCTCCTCTTCTCTAAAAGCAACACGAGAAAAAGGCTTTCTTGGTGCAGACCCTCTGGGTCTGGACTCCTGGGGGCAACCAGAAGGATTCCCTTCGGCCTTCTGAGTTCCTAGTTCCCACCACAGGTGCCATGTTCCTGTGTTTTGGATCTCACCATTTTCAAGCTGATAGTGACAAAGATTCTCTGCTTGACCGAACACTAGTCAGGCTTCTAAAACCTCTGGGCCCATCTGAGCACTTTCTTGTAAAATCCAGTTTTAGCAAAGAACCCACTAAATCAGTTTGGCAAGAATCCTACACCTTCAAATACCTGATTGCCCTTGATATCTAATCAGGTTCGTCACCCCCACCCCACCACCCCCCAGGTGCCGTCTGATCACCCTGGCCTGTCTTCAGCTGGCATCCTGGTAGGTTGGTTTAGCCAGAATCCCTTTTAACCCTGAGGATTTCCCTTAGTGGTTTCCATCCACTGCCTCCACCGTGTCCTTGGCTGTAAATTCCCACTTGCATATGTCATGTTCAGAGTTGAACCTAATCTCTCCCCATCTGCAAAACCCCATTGCAGTGTTCCCAATGCCTATCTTGAGGGGTCCTTACATACTTTCACAAGGGCCATTGAATAATTTTTTCTTTAGCAATAGATGTAACTGCAAAAAAGTTGCAGAATCTCCTGTCATAGTGGAGCAAAAGAAAGAACTGAACACTCCAAATGAGCCTCCCAGCCCCACTGTCCCCCTTGTGGTCCCCAGTGAGTCATGTGAGGGATCAGCTGGATTTGGAGAGCTTGTAATTCAGCCACTCTTCAGAGAGAGTGCATCAGACACTAAATCAATTACTTCAGACACATGCTCTTGTAGAGCACAAAAATCTCTGACAGGACCACACTTGCTCAGCCCAGGAAACAAGCTACATGTTTCTAGGGAGTGTGTTAATCCAGCTGGTTGGTAGGAATGTGAGTTTCTGCAAACCTACCGTGTGGTCTTGGGCTCTGTAGGGAGGCGAGAGTGAGTAATGGCAGTGAGGGAGCTGATTGTAAAATAAGCTCCATGGCACATTTCATGCTTCGAAGGAATTAAAAATCCAGCTGGGTTGGCATAGCCACTTTTGAAAACAGTTTGGCAGTTTATTAAAAAGTTATGTATGTACTTATGATATAACCCAGTAATTTCACTCCTAGGTATCTATCCAAGAGAAATGAAAACATATATCCACAAAAGGGTTTGAACATGGATGTGCAGAGCAACGTCATTCATAGCAGCCAAAAGGTAGAAATAACACAAACGTAGATGCACTGATGAATGGGTAAACACAATGGGGTACATCCCTACCATGGAAATTGCTCAGCAATTAAAAAGGAACAAACTGCTAATACATGCAACCACGTGCTAAAACACTGCGTTCACGGAAAGAAGCCAGGCAGGACAGACTACATGTTGTATTATTTCATTTCAATGAAATTCTAGAAAAGGCAAAACTATGGCAGCAGAAAGCCATAGATCAGTGGTTGCCTGGATGGGGATGGGAGTAGAGATTGACTGCAATTTTGAGAGGTAATGGAAGTCTTCTAACACGGGGTTGTGATGATGGTCACACAACTGTAACCATTTACATTTCCTAAAAGTCATTGAACTGTAGATTTTAAAAAGTTATGTAAGTTATACCTTAATGAAGCTGTTCTAAAAGTCTAATTGAGTAAAGTGTAATACAACTCACACAGCTGCTAGCAACACCATAGGAGTCTTCGGTTTTTAAAGTATTGCTTGATTTTGAACCTCACCTTTGTATTCTCCAAGGCAGATTACACAGTGCCTGTGTCCAGAAGCTTCACGACTATGTGTGGAATCACAAATGAATGAGGGTGCTGGCCTGCATGCTTACGTGGTGCTAGGCACTGTTCTAAGCACATACGTTATCATCTCATTTAATCCCCAAGGTAAACCCAGGAGGGTGGCATTAGATTATTATTATGCCCTTTTTACAGTTGAAGAAACTGGAGACACAGAAGTTGCTTAGCTTGTCCCAGGTCACAGGCAGGCCAGCAGTGGGCTGGAGATGGCACCCAGAACCCTGTCTAGGTTGCCCCCTATTCACCTGCACCATGTATCAAGGGCTTTGATTTTCTCATTTGCCCCTGGCTCAGCTCTGTGGGGAAGCGCCATTGCTCCCATGGCTTACTTTGAACCGGGGCCATATCCTGGATCTCCTCCGGAGGTTCCCACAGGTCTGCCCCTGCAGCCACAGCCTCTTTTCTTGCAGTAGGACCAGGGTTTCCAGCCAGGTGGAGGTAGCCCTGTGGGAACATCCAGCCAGCCGTGTTCACTCTGGCTTCCAAAACAAAGCAGGACACCTCCTTTTCTGCTCCTCCTCCAGCATCAGTGCATATGAGTTTGCCAGGGCTGCCATAACAAAGCACCCATGGGTGAGTCCAAGACAACAGACATTTATTTCCCCAGAACTCTTAAGGCTGGAAGTCTAGATGGAGGTGTCAGCTGGGTTGGTTTCTCCCGAGGCCTCTTTCCTTGGGTTGCAGGTGGCTGTCTTCTCCCTTTGTCTCCCTGTGTTCTTCCCTCTGTGTGTGTCTGTGTCCTCATCTCTTCTTATAAGGACCCTAGTCATATTGGATTTGGGGTCCACTCTAACGACTTCATTTGACTTAAGTACCTCTTTAGAGGTCCTGTCTTCACAGTCACATTCTGAAGTACTGGGGGTTACAAATTCAAAGTGTGAATTTGAGGAGATACAGTTCAGCCCATAGCACTACGGGTGGAACAGGGACATAGAACTTCATGACTGCTGGGCCAGGGTTCTGAAAACAGAAGAAAGGAACCAGAGAAATGCACTGCTGAGCTGCTCTCTTGGACAGGGACCCTTCTGTCTCCCGGTGCCTCGGCATTTTGGGATTCTTGCAGTTAAGGAAACCCCAGGCCTTGCCTGCTTGTTCTTCCTGGACCCTTCTGAGCTGGAAGTCCCTCTGGACATCTTATTCTACCATACTGTCATCTCCGTACTCTCTCAGTTAACTTTCCTCTCCTCTTCTGCCCCCAGAGTATGTCCATGTTCTCTGGAAAAAACTCACACAAAACTTTTCGTGGTTAATAAACCACCCCTATTGTAAAATGCTTTAGCAACTGTTCCTTTTCCATCCTTGCCTTAACAGAAGCCTGGCCACACCCTGAAGGAGGTGCTCCCCAGTGGTTTTCTAGTGGGTCCGACCATTCTCCTACACCCCCTAATCTCTCTTCTTCCTGCTGCCTTGAGCCTGTTACTCCTCCCTCTTGGTAGCCAGTTGCCTACCAGACATCTCCACTTGGCATCACAGCTTGATATTGCCAAACTTCACCATGTTCCTTATCTCAATGAATGACTCATCATCAAGCCAGTTGTGAAATACAGAAGCCACAGACGTGGTCTTCACTCTGTCACTCAGACTGGAGTGCCACAGTGCAATCATAGCTCACTGCAGCTTCAAACTCATGGGCTCAAGAGATCCTCTCGCCTCAGCCTCCTGTAGCCTATTCTTGATCCCTCTCTTCCCCTTACATGTAATCAATGCCAATCCCATTGGTTCTGCTCCCCAGCTGTCTCCAGAATCTTATCCCAGTCTCTATTCATCCCTACAATCACTGCACTAATTCAAGGCCCCATTGCCTTTCTCCCAGATAGCTAAAACAATTCCGCATTTGCTCTCCCTGCCTCCCTCTTCCCTCACAATCTGTTCTCCACACTGAAGCCAAGGACTTCTAAAATGCAAATCTGAGATGTCATTTCTCTGTTTAAAACATTTTAATGACTCCCCATTGCCCAGAGTAATATTCAAAATCTTTACCATGGATTATAAGGTCATTCATAATGGAAAAGGGATAAAATAAAATCTACTGGGTAAGTATTTACATTCCTTCTCTCCTGTGAGCCCGCCCACTGCTCTCCAAACCCATGAGTGCCCTCTAATGAAGGAGGGTACCATGATCTGAGCTTTAATTTTTCCTTGCTTAGGGCAGTAAGTGAGCTGCCCAGCTGGAAGAAGCCTGGAACGCCTAGATTGATTTGCTTCAAAACAAACAAAAGCAAGTTGCTAAAGAATTCACAGACCTGGCTTCCAGTCCCCGAAGTGAAACTGGGTTTGGATCTCTTATCCACCTAGTAAGAAGCCTTGCCACGGGGAGCCATTGGTTCACAGGCAGTGCCCAGAAAGAGGCAATGTTCCAATGGAACTTATTACCACCAGTATCAAAAACAAATCAAAGCCACTGCCTGGAGAGCTTGCATAATTATTTCAGATGTGAAAGAAAGCATACGTGTGGAGCTTAAAATTTTAAAAGACATATTTCCTTGAAAAGTATATCTATATACTCATTATTATATTCATCTCTTGGAAATAATAAAAATAGCTAAAATTTCTCAAGTGTTTATTATATGATGTGCATTTTACAAACCCTCTTTCTTTAATCTTCTTACCCTTATTATGTCCATTTTGCTGGTAGAGAAACTGTGACTCCAAGAGATTAAGTAACAGGTGTACATAGTTAGTAAGTGGCAGAGCCAGGAAACAAACCTGGACTTTCCTGGTTCCAAAGCCCAGGCAGGTGATTGTTACACTAGAGCATCTGACAGTTCTGTTGAGACAAGGTGAATATCTCAGCTCAGGTCAGATTCCCTGGAAGCACAGCCTGAGTCAGGGATTCAGGTCAACGTGATCTATAGGGAGGGGTCTCTTTAGGAGACACCTGTAAGGGAGGGAGGAAGCAGGAAAGGGGAAAGAAAGGAGGAAAGCAAGAAGGTGGCCTCCGGTAAAGTCTAACCTTGGCTTAACCCATGGAGTGGGTGTGTGCTGGTGGTAGAGTATTTGGTACATAAAATGCGCCACAGAATTACACCACCTGGAGGCAAGGGAAATGGGCTTTTATACTCCCTATATCAGCCAGCACTCATGTAGATGAAGGATGAGTACCCCAAGAGGTAAAAAGAATCTAGCAAATTCTACTACTCCAAAAATACATGAACAATTAAGCAAGCAAGCAGTGGAGTTTCTCAAAATCTCTAAATCTAAGTTGGGATAAAAACGTCATTCTTCCCTGCCCATTGGAACACATCTGAAATCTCTTAGATTTCCCTAAAGCATGAGGCCATAATCACAAAAAAAGTGGCCAATGGCAGGCAGAAGTGTAATATGGCCCAGGATCCCTGCCCGCAATGTTCATGCCCTGAGTCTCCCTGTACACTTTGAGTGCTAGCAGGACCACACTTCTTCTCATCAATAGAATATAGCAGAGTTGATGAAATACAGACTGTTATTTCCTTGATTAGGTTACATTATTTCAGACTCTATCTTATTCTGCGGCTTCTCCTCCTCTTTCCAACCTTCGAATACTGAATTCCTAAGGTTTGGGTCATGGTCCTTTCTTTTTTTAAAAATGATATTTTTCTTGGACTTTTCTTGTATTTCTATTCCACCTATTTTTCTCTTCCCAAGTAATTTTTAAATGTTCTTGTTGATTTAAATACCATTTTTATGCTGAAACACACCAGATTTATACCTCTAGGTACAACCACTCTTCTGAGGTCTAGACTCACATATCCACAGTCAATATTTCTAGTTGAATGTCGCAGTCATTTAAATTTAACATATATAAAACAGAACTCTTATTTCCCCCAACTAGCCACACCCCCAAATGGATCCCCTCACATTTTAATTTGGAGCAGCACAATGCAAGCAGGGCTCATGTCCAAAGCAAAGAAAGAAAGAAAGAGAGACAGAGAGAGGGAGGGAGGAAGAAAGAGAGGGAGGGAGGGAGGAAGAAGAAAAGAAAGAAGGAAGAAAGGAAGGAAGGAAGGAAGGAAGGAAGGATAGAAAGAGAGAGAGAGAGAGAGAGAGAGAGAGAGAAAGAAAGAAAGAAAGAAAGAAAGAAAGAAAGAAAGAAAGAAAGAAAGAAAGAAAGAAAGAAAGAAAGAGAAAGAAAGAAAGAAAGAAAGGAGGGAAGGAGGGAGGGAGGGAAGGAAGGAGAGAAAAGAAAGAAAGAAAGGAAAGGAAAGAAAGAAAGAGAAAGAAAGGAGAGAGGGAGGGAGGGAGGGAGGGGAAAGAAGGAAGGAAGGAAGGAAGGGAAGGAAGGAAGGAAGGAAGGAAGGAAGGAAGGAAGGAAGGAAGGAAAGAAGGAAAGGGGAGACTCTATCTCAGCAAAGAGATTCTCCTGCTGGCCTTGAAGAAGTGCCAGCCATGCTGTGGGAGGCCTCCGGAGAGGGCCACATGGCAGGAAACTTCCAGTGCCCTCTTAGAGATCCTGAGAGCAACCCCTGCTGGTAGCCAGCAGCAAAACAGAAATCATCTTCAGCCCTAGGGGCACAAGATCAAAGCTGTCAACAATGGAAGAGGGCATGGAACCAGACTCTTCCCCAGTCAAGGACCCAGATGAGAACACAGCCCAGTCAACACTTGGACTGTAGGCCTGTGAGACCCTGAGCAGTGGACTCAGCTAAGCCATGGCCAGACTGCTGACCCATGGAGACTGTGAGATGGGGCAGTTTTAAGTTTAAAACTGTTACGTTTGCTCAGTTTGATAGGCAGCAATAGAACACTAATATAGGGTAATGTTGAGTAATGGACTGAATTTGTGATTCATGTGATGATTAACATTTATATAAGCTTAAATATACTCCAGAAATACAAGGATTATTATTATACCTGTAGGAAAAGGAATTAGAAAACTCTCATGGAGTGTGGCATAATTAATTCACTCAACAACATGTAATTAAATGCAGCAAAGTTCATTTTGGGACTCTTTACAAGACTTCATACCTATCATTTTAAGCAGACATCAGCACACAACAAATCACAATTTATCAAGCTACAAAGACACTTTGAGTCTCTAATTTGTTAATAAAATCTCACATTTTACATCTCGAATAATTGCCCCAAATTATTATGATATAATTACTCTATATTTTAGTAATAGGAAGGTACTCTTTTTATTTTGTTTTAAAGAAAGATGTTTTGTATTCTTTAATGGTTACTCAGGTGTGGCCACAAAAGGAGACAGAGGAGACAAAAATAACCTGTTAATATAATATTCACAGGTTCAAGAGACAGGAGGCACAGCATGCCACGTAAGGCCACATGGGAAAGACACCAGGATGGTCAGAAGCAGAAGACATGAGGTTTAGGCCACTGTCTTTATTGGGGTTTCTAAAGGAAAAGCAGGGTAGGGCAGGGCAGCAAGAACAGCTTCCCAACATGGTGAAACCCCATCCCTACTAAAAAAAAAAAAATACAAAGATTAGCCAGGCGTGGTGGCATGTGCCCGTAATGTCACCTACCCAGGAGACTGAGGCAGGAGAATTGCTTGAACCCGGGAGGTGGAGGTTGCCGTGAGCTGAGATCACACCACTGCACTCCAGCCTGGGCGACAGAGGGAGACTCCACTATGTACAGAGAAACCTTTAAACTGAACTTAAGATGTGTATGGACGCAGCTTTAAGCTAAACTCAATTTAACAGGAGTAATACAGGGTGTTCCTTCCAAGGTTGCTGAGAAGATCTGCACCGCGGCAGGCCTAGAGCATCAGCAAAGATAGATTCTTGTTCCTGCTAGTATAAGATAGATGTTGACTCCTGTCCTGAACCCATAGCCATTTTATTTGTCCTGACCAAACTGGTAGTGAGTTCAGTGAAGCGTATGAGTCTTTGCCTAGAGGGGTGAGTGTCAGGCCGGGATTCCTCTGCACTCAGGGCTCCTGGCTTTATGCTACATCTGCTTGTTGTTAGAGAAACCCCCAAAACAGCCACTTTGGTGCATTCGCTGCCCTGCCCACTCTGTGGCCTGCCGAGAATTACAGTCTGTGAACATTAAGTGTGGAGAGACCAGTCCACGTGGGGAGGGCTACGGGAGAGTGATGGGCTCTGGGCCTTCCTAATTGAGAAGAAATTATCTGCAGAGCTGACTGACAGGTGGCCACCTGACTGCTTTGGCTTCTTGTTTGTTCGTTTTATTGTTTTAAAAAAGCGGCAGCAGCAAATTGTAGAGAATTAGATTTTTTTCCAGTTCAGAAGATGGAGAATGTGTTTCTCAACCCATCTATAGACTTTATACCGTGGCAGAAATTTTACCTTGAAATTGACTTCTGGCTCTTCCTTTTTGTATTTGACTATCCTAATGGATTTTTAAAGTGAGAGGTGCAATGAAGCCATTGCAAATATAACTAGTGTTCCTTTGTTATTCTAACCCCAATATTTAAGCGTTATTTCTCTGGTATTGTAAATATTTTTAAATTTTCTCTATATAAAAATTTCTCTTGCCGTGGTGCAGATCTTCACAGCAACCTCGGAAGGAACACCCTGTGTTACTCCTGTTAAATTGAGTTCAGCTTAAAGTTGCCTCCATACATAGCTTAAGTTCAGTTTAAGGGTTTCTCTGTACATAGTGGACTGTAACCTAATTGGACATGTAAGCAGGTTATAACCTACCCCGTGCCAATCACAGAGTTTCAGCCAATCACAGGCCGTCAACTGCTCACACTGTGTTCCAATAAGGCAACGCGGAGCTATAGCCAATCTCTGGCTGTTTTCTGTCCCTCACTTCCGTTTTCCATAAGTCACTGGCCTTTTTCTGTCCATAAATGTTAACCAACCATGTGGCAGCCCTAGAGTTGCTCGGAATTTATTTTAGTTCTGGGGGTGCCCGATTCATCTGTTGTTCTTTGCTCAAACTCTGTCATATTTAATTTGTCTAAAGTTTTTTTTTTTTTTTTTCTTCTTCTTCTTTTTTAAACACTCCATTCTGTAGATCTCAGAGCTAGTAAGTGGCTGAGTCAGGGTCTGAATCCAGGGCCTGGGCTTTTAACCACTGGGCCATATGGAGTCCCAGAATTGGAAGTGCCTAAAAATTCTTGCAAATTGGCCATATATATATCTCAATGTATATCCATTTCCCAATTATATATATACACACACATGTACCTATATCTGTCTTTATGTTTAGATCTGAGAGCTGGAAGCTGCCAGACTCTAAAAGGAGAGGGGCAAAATCTGTTCCAGCTGTCCTGTGTGTCCTGTGTGTTGAGAAGCACTCAGCCTAGGTAGAATTCTGTATTCTTCATTTCTGAATGAACAGGAACAAAAAGAAAAAGAAAAAAGAAAAAAAGAAAGAAAAAGAAAGAAGAAAACCTACTCCTGGGCCCTGGTAATTTCTGCCTCAAGATGGTATGCAAATGATGATGCAAGTAATTAGCATTAGTAATTAGGAAATATGTTAGAGACACTGACGACCTCTCCCACAGATGCCGTTTGCATCCCCAGCAGCAGAAAGATTTGTTTGCAAATTACTTTCCAACAAGTCTATTAGAATTTCATTTGTGGCCTATTTATTTATTTATTTATGCCACACACAATATTCAGGAATCCATTTATTGCTGTCTGCAGATGACTTTCACTGATGAGGACAAAGTCGCTTCCCGTCACTCTTAATACTGTCATTAGCATGAATCCTGTAGTCTCACTAGCCCCCCAGGAGCTACTGTTTTGACTCCTCATTGAGTGATTTGCAAATTGAACCTTTGCTATCTGAGATCTCACCAGGTCTCTCCAGGAGGGACGTGGGTGTCTCCGTAGGAGTCTCTGATACTGACATACCCCTGCCCCCACCCCTGCCTGGACACCACACCATCCCTGCAGCCATCACACCCCTCTCACCTCAGCTAACAGCTCAGGGTTTTTCTTTCCTTGATTCTAAACCTGCCTTCTTCAAACTCAGGCCCTGGACTCCTGGTTCCAGGCCTACACACAATATGCCCAGGGGATCACTTGGAGTAGTGGAAAGAGAATACATTTTTGATTCAGAAGCCAATCAAGTTATTTGATACAAAGCATGTCCTCCCTGAACGCTTTAAAAAAAATAATCCTTAAAAACATTTGTCTAGTTTATATCACAACCATCTTAGTATACGCCATCTCCCAATTTTAAATCAATGCAACTCCTTCTAAAAGAGTTTACTTGCATTTTTTTATTATACTATTTCTTTTAAGTGTACAAACAGAAAGAAGATGTAAATTTGTTACGCTTAATGCCTTTATCTACTCCACAACCCAGACAAATTGACAAAATGATTAGAGAAAGCCCCGGAGGAAGAGCTGGACTGTCTCCCCCTGGAGGCTGGTGGCGAGGGGCAGGGACAGCAGCAAGAGGCAGCTGGACAGCCATCACAACTCCCAGGGACCCCAATCCCACTAGGGGGTGTGTGGTGGATGGTGAATACCCCCAGGTTCAATCCGGGGGCCCATGAGAACCACCCTGTCCTCCCACTGAGGACTCCAAAAAGGAGCAATTGGGCAAGAAGGCACCAGGAAAAGATGGCACTGCCTACTAATCAGGCAGTGGGGGGCTCAGGGCATAGATATGGCGTCATCGGAAAGGAGGCACATCTCATTCACTGATGGGTGTGTCAGGGAAGCAGGAGCATAGGAGAGCCAGAGCAACACCATTTTGAAATCAAGGCACATTCCTTGCTAGTCATGACCCACGGTCATAAGATGTTTACGGCTGAGGAAGCAGCTTGACAATGCCTGCAAGGACACCCTCCTCCGACAGCCGACTGTTTGGCTGGCTCAATATAGTTATGTGCTAAATGTATTTACGCAGTAAATGCCATGGATCATTTCCTTTAAATCAGCAAAGCAATAAATGTTGTCATGCTGTCAGCCCACCTGCACATAGATATAGCGTAGCTTTTACATAGATAAGACCCCTATGTAAGAAAAACTTAAAACAAAGAGGAGGCTTTCCTTCTCCTGCCTTCTTAGGACGCCCTACTCTGAGTAGCTTTCAATAAACTCTCTGTCTTCTCTCTGCACTCTGTGACTCACCTGGAGTTCTTTCCTGCGGGAGATCCAAGAACCCTCTCTTGCTGCCTAGATAGGGACCCCCTTCTTCTGGCAACAGGTGCAACTAGGAGACCAAAGGTCTCCGCTCCTTACTAATCACACTTAGTTTCCAGAAAGTAGCTCTTTAAGGGTGGAAAAGTCAGTTTTGATACCTAATGACCATTATTTTGTATAATAATCCTACTCATACTTGTGTTAAAGCCTTTTAAAAATAATATTAATACCATTGTTATTATTCATTTTTCTTCCTCCTCTAAATTGAAAAGCGCTATCTTCATTCCAATTTCTCAGTTAATGTTTAACAGATAAATACATTCTTTCATAAAAGTCCGGACTTTCAAATAAAAATATGAAATTCATTTAGTTCAAATTATTCTTTTGGGCAGGGTGGTGGCTCACACCTGTAATCCCAGCACCTTGGAAGGCTGAGGAGGGCAGATCACCTGAGGTGAGGAATTCGAGACCAGCCTGGCCCATATGGTGAAACCCCGTCTCTACTAAAAATACAAAAATTAGCCGGGCATGGTGGTGTGTGGTTGTAGTCCCAGCTACTCAGGAGCCTGAGGCAGAAGAATCTCTTGAATCTGGAAAGCAGAGGTAGCAGTGAGTTGAGATTGTGCCACTGCACTCCAGCCTGGGCATTGCAGCAAGACTCCATCTCAAAAAAAAAAAAAATTGTAGGACTTTGATTTCATCAAATTTGGCTACAGAAATCTGTACCTTCCAATGAGGAAACTAAAGAAATAAAATTAGAGTAGGGTTCAGAGAGATGCTTTAAAATGTTTCCTTCTTTTTTTGGTAAAAATAGGAAAAGTCCCAGGTTCTCTTTTTTTATTGATGTTATTATTATTGTAGTAGTCTGATACAATCAACCAAACTACCGAGAGTGATTCTGTAAGATGAGGAATGACCAATGCATTGTCGGCGCCATCACATGGGGCCTCCCTCTCAATGCAGGATGAGCTTTCAGGGGCTACAGGCCCAATCATTTCCCCATGTTCCAACTGCCTGGCTTATTACCTCATCCTTTCTCCAGAGATTCCCTATATGATTCTAGGATATCTTTGCATTATTATTATGTGGTGATGTGTTTGCAATGTTTACAGCACTGTGCCTCACAAGAGATGGTCTCTAGGAGATGTCTGCAATCAGAGCTGTGAATTTTGATCTCTTGGTTCCAGACAAATGGTCACAGATATGTGTTCATCCCCATAAGTTGATAGGGGTGTATCTATGTATCTTTTACTTCATGATATTGTTTCAGTGAATTACTCGAGTCATTCCTTATAAAGTACTTATGCTTTCAGCATTTGATATTAATGTTACAGAAAGTAATTCATATCCCCATCTTTTTAATATTCAAAGCAAATTTAGTCTGGGCACAGTTTGGGAGGCCGAGGCGAGTGCATTGCCTGAGCTCAGGAGTTTGAGACCAGCCTGGGCAAAATGGTAAAACCCCATCTTTACTAAAATATAAAAAATTAGCCAGGCGTGATGGTGCACGCCTGTAGTCTCAGCTACTCGGGAGGCTGAGGTGGAAGGATTGCTTGAGCCCAGGAAGTGGAGGTTGCATTGAGCCAAGATCACACCATTGCACTCCAGCCTGGGCAACACAGTGAGACTCGGTCTCCAAAAAGAAAAAAAAAAAAAAGGCAAATTATTATGGGGTACTTTTCAACTTTTGGATATAAGCCAAAAAGTTGGGATGAAAGCAGAAGGATAAGAATAAGAAATAGGACAGAACTTGCTTTATTGGGCACCCTCTATTGAGGGCTGTGCGTTTGTACAGTGAGCCAAGGGCTGGGCTCACAGTACTTAGCGTCCACCTCTTCAATGGCTCTGTCCAAACACGTAGGTTGTAGGTCAGGCTCTCTCTTATGCAATCACATACCTGTTATTTGCAGAAAGGGGTAGGGTGAGGGAGGAGAAGGAGAGAGAGGGGGAGAAACAAAGGATATCTCAGAATCACCCTTCAGGAAAAAGCCTTACTCAACTCCAGAAGATCCAGGGCCAGATTAACTTCCTTTAAAGTGCAAGGGGAGAGGGCAAACTCATCTCCTGGAAGAACTGTGGAATCAGCATTGACTTCTGCCCAAAGCCTTAGGACCAAATGCTGGAAGGTTAATGGGTGGCTAAGCTGGTGAGGGTCAGACCCTTTACCTGGTTCACGTAAGGCAATTGTAAAACATGTTCTAGATCACTCCATAACTTGGTTGACATGAGGGGCTTTTTTGGGGCATGCATGGGTATGTTATGGATATTATCAGAAGTCCCTAAAGCTAGCCAAGTGATATCATTGAATTAGTAGAAAGCAGTACTTTGTAGATAAACAGCAGTCTCTGGATGATCTAAAGTTAAAACAATGAAAAATAATGGCAGCTCTCACTTATAAACTCCTTTCCTAATTCTGAATATTGAGCTAAGTGCTTTGCTGATGTTAACCTAAATTATCCTCAGAACAATTCTATTAGGTGGGCAGGGGAGAGCAGAGGAGAGGATAACTATGCCAGCTATCACCCACCACAACCTGAATGCACATCCAGAGTTAATTGCACAATAAGAAAATTTGCTTTCATCTCTTGAGCACATCTCACATACTCCATGTTACCCAGGAAGCAACTGTGACCCAGAGACCCTAAGCAATTCCTCTGAGGCCATGCAGACACTAAGGAGCAGAGCAGATGCCAGCCCAGGGCATCAGACTCCTATGCCCATGCTCCTAAGGAGCATGGGGCCCATCTCAAGGTGGATCCTCAGAAACGTTCTGACTCCCATGCTGGGTACAGACAGGCTCTACCACCTACAAGAAAGAGAACGAAGGGCACTGTTCATTTCGAAGAAAGCCGATGCTTCCATTTGAAGAGCACTTCCTTATTCTGATAGTGCCCTTTCTAACCTTTTCTTTCTAGTAGAATGCCCTTTCTTTGGTATATTGGTGGTGCTAAGAGAAGTTAGTTTGTTTATCTTAACATCATTTTCAAAGTAAAACTTTGTCAACATGTATGGTCTCCAAAATATATATATCTGTGCAAATTACTGTGAGCCACATTATCCTAGGGTCTGTTAGTGACCCATCTAGCATCTGTGTCTCTCCTATGTGTTGGCAAAGGAAGGATGGTGACAAGGGCCCAGCACCGAGGGAGGGAAGAAGATGCCCCCTGTGTCCTGGCCACGGGGCAGTTCTCACCTGGTCTTTCTGCATTACTGCTTCGTCAGGGAGTGAGGCTTATGGTTCACATTCCCACTCTTGGGACTCAGTGCCCAGGTTCCTACTTCTCTGCTGAGAAGCAAGTGGCCACATCTTTGGACAGCAGATGTCCCCAGAACATGTGTCAGTGAAGGCCAAACTCAGGAAAGCTAAGTGCTGAGCTGTCTCTC
This sequence comes from Rhinopithecus roxellana, assembly GCF_007565055.1. Classification (NCBI taxonomy): domain Eukaryota; kingdom Metazoa; phylum Chordata; class Mammalia; order Primates; family Cercopithecidae; genus Rhinopithecus; species Rhinopithecus roxellana. The sequence continues at coordinate 64,574,936 of NC_044562.1, forward strand.
TGTCCCTATTGCTCTCTCGGGACAACCTGAAGATCCTTCTTGCTTTGGGGCTGAGAGGATTCTGCCCCCTTCTTTCTCTTTCCAGTGGCCTCGCCTCCCCCTTCCTTTGCTCACTCTCTAGTCTTTGACAGTGGAAAATGGCTTCTGCAAGAATCTTTTCACTTTATGCCTACATGTCTTCCTTCAGAGGCTTCTGAGTCTTTGTCTCAAGTTCGAGACCAGGGTGGCCTGGGGGACCCGAGGGAGAGCAGAGGAGAAGCTAGCTATGCCAGCTATCATCCACCACAACCTGAATGCACATCTAGAGTTAATTGGGTGATAAGAATAATTGCTCTTATCTCTTGAGCACTCACCCATTATGGGGTGAAGGGCAGGACGGAAGTCACTGAATCCCAACAACTCTTTGAGGGAAGTTTTATTATGCTGTTTTTATAGAATGAGAAGACTGAGACATAGTGAGTCTGAGTAAATTTTCCCAAAGTGACATGTTGGTGAGTTAGGATCTGTCTAACTCCAGATCCGTCTAACTCCAAAGCCAGTGAGTCTCATTCCATATGCACCTCCACCATCACCAGTGAGCAACCTTCCTCCTTCCACCTGGAGACAGGTCTCTTATGCACAAGAAGGTGCAGCTCCTCAAGGGTCTCTGGGCAAGATCAGCTGTGCCCCTGTTACCCTCCACAGAGAGGATTTCCTTGGTGAGGAAAATCACAGACCTTGTACCGAATTCCAGATGCTTCAATGGGCAAGAAGTATAAAAAGGAGAGAGACTTCCCTTGGCTTCCATCGATCTGCACAGTGAACCTGGCCTTGTAAAAGCCTCTCTGCATTTTAAACATCTTTGCCATATATCGCCAAAGAATCAGACTTTGGGATGTCTTGCTGTCAGAATAGATACCACATACTCCCTCTGTCCACCTGCCTTCAGGTCCCTCTGTGGAGAGCTTAATTTTTACATGAAACTCGAATGCAGTTTTCTGCTCATGTCACCTGTGATGGCTCCCATAGGACCTGCCGGGGGCCTTCAGGTAGGCATAGAATAAACTAGAAAGACCAAGTCTCCCTCCAGGCAGTCCAAAAGTATCACCTGGATCCTGGGAGCCTGTACATTAAAGCAAAGCTCAGACTCCATTTTTCATGGGTCTATAGGGATTAAATCCAGAGCGTAGACCCCAAATCTACACCTCAGAATGCAAGGAGACAGGGTATTGGGCCATGGGTTACAATTAAATCAGAACATACAAAACAATTCAAGGCCAAATGTAAGATGTCAAAGAACTTTGAATTTCAGATATTCAATAGGTTGAATATAGTTATCAAGGATGCATCATTTTAACATTTCATTGTGCCTACTATTATGTCAATAACAAAATCAGTTGTGTAAAAAAATCTACTTATGATACAAGGAGTTTCTATCTGGAAAAACAACTCGAAAAATTTTCAATAAATTGGAAATGAAATACCTGAAATATAACTGTAATAATAATAAATGTGGACTAGATAAGCTTTAAAATAAAACCGTAGCTAATAAATTACTCACTCAAAATAAGTTTTTAAAAAGGATAAAATATGCCTGAAAATTAGAGTTGAAAATATTTATTTCTTGTAAACCTGTGATTGCCATTAACAAGTTTTTGTTTTCCCGAAAAAAGAAAAAAAACTTTTGTGAATTATTAGAAATTAACCAAAGGTTAAAGGAAAAGAAAGAGCTGTAATGATGAGCTTGATTTGATTTCTATAAAAATATCCAAAGTTCAATCATTGGCATATCTATTATTTACTACTGCTATCTATTATTTACTATGCTAGCATACTATTATTTACTGCTATAGCAAATCACTACAAAACACAGTGGCTTAAAGTAACCACAATCATTTGTTATCTCTCTTGGATTCTGTGGGTCATAAATTCAGGAGTGGCTTGATTATGTGATTCTGGCTCTGAGTTTTTTGTGAAGCTGAGTCAGATTTCAACTGGGGCTGCCATCATCTGAAGGCTTGATGGGGGCTGGAGAATCCAGTTCCAGGATGGCAGGATGGCTCACTCATCTGCCTGGCAGGTCAGTTTTGGCAAGTCCTCTTCTCCCCATGGGGACTTCATATGGGGTTATTTGAGTGTCCTCAACCTGATGCTAGCCTCCCCCAGGGCAAGTGACCCCAGAGAGCAAGGTGAAACCTGAAATACCTCCTATGTCCCAGCCCCAGAGTGCACACATTGTCACTTCTGCCATATACTATGAGGCATAAGAGACCAGCACCGATTCAGTGTGGGTGGGGATACAAAAGGGTATGAAAAAGAGATGAGAATCGTTAAGGGCCAGCCATCTTGGAGGCTAGTTATTACAGAACAGTATGGACTAAGGTATCATGGGTGAGATCATCATTATCTAAGCATATAAGATAACACACAGTAATATATCTTCTAGTGCAATGAATTAACAGCAGCCAGTCTAGTACTTTATATTTTCTTTTTTTTTTTTTTTTTTTTTTTTTTTTTATTATACTTTAAGTTCTAGGGTACATGTGCATAACGTGCAGGTTTGTTACATATGTATACTTATGCCATGTTGGTGTGCTGCACCCATCAACCCGTCAGCACCCATCAATTCATCATTTATATCATGTATAACTCCCCAATGCAATCCCTCCCTCCTCCCCCCTCCCCCCTCCCCATGATAGACCCCAGTGTGTGATGTTCCCCTTCCTGAGTCCAAGTGATCTCATTGTTCAGTTCCCACCTATGAGTGAGAACATGCGGTGTTTGGTTTTCTCTTCTTGTGATAGTTTGCTAAGAATGATGGTTTCCAGCTGCATCCATGTCCCTACAAAGGACGCAAACTCATCCTTTTTTATGGCTGCATAGTATTCCATGGTGTATATGTGCCACATTTTCTTAATCCAGTCTGTCACAGATGGACATTTGGGTTGATTCCAAGTCTTTGCTATTGTGAATAGTGCCGCAATAAACATACGTGTACATGTGTCTTTGTAGTAGACTAATTTATAATCCTTTGGGTATATACCCAGTAGTGGGATGGCTGGGTCATATGGTACATCTAGTTCTAGATCCTTGAGGAATTGCCATACTGTTTTCCATAATGGTTGAACTAGTTTACAATCCCACCAACAGTGTAAAAGTGTTCCTATTTCTCCACATCCTCTCCAACACCTGTTGTTTCCTGACTTCTTAATGATTGCCATTCTAACTGGTGTGAGATGGTATCTCATTGTGGTTTTGATTTGCATTTCTCTGATGGCCAGTGATGATGAGCATTTTTTCATGTGTCTGTTGGCTGTATGAATATCTTCTTTTGAGAAATGTCTGTTCATATCCTTTCCCCACTTTTTGATGGGGTTGTTTGTTTTTTTCTCGTATATTTGTTTGAGTTCTTTGTAGATTCTGGATATTAGCCCTTTGTCAGATGAGTAGATTGCAAAAATTTTCTCCCATTCTGTAGGTTGCCTGTTCACTCTGATGGTAGTTTCTTTTGCTGTGCAAAAGCTCTTTAGTTTAATTAGATCCCATTTGTCAATTTTGGCTTTTGCTGCCGTTGCTTTTGGTGTTTTAGACATGAAGTCCTTGCCCATGCCTATGTCCTGAATGGTACTACCTAGATTTTCTTCTAGGGTTTTTATGGTATTAGGTCTAACATTTAAGTCTCTAATCCATCTTGAATTAATCTTCGTATAAGGGGTAAGGAAAGGATCCAGTTTCAGCTTTCTACTTATGGCTAGCCAATTTTCCCAGCACCATTTATTAAATAGGGAATCCTTTCCCCATTTCTTGTTTCTCTCAGGTTTGTCAAAGATCAGATGGCTGTAGATGTGCGGTATTATTTCTGAGGACTCTGTTCTGTTCCATTGGTCTATATCTCTGTTTTGGTACCAGTACCATGCTGTTTTGGTTACTGTAGCCTTGTAGTATAGTTTGAAGTCAGGTAGCATGACGCCTCCAGCTTTGTCCTTTTGACTTAGGATTGTCTTGGCAATGCGGGCTCTTTTTTGGTTCCATATGAACTTTAAAGCAGTTTTTTCCAATTCTGTGAAGAAAGTCATTGGTAGCTTGATGGGGATGGCATTGAATCTATAAATAACCTTGGGGAGTATGGCCATTTTCACGATATTGATTCTTCCTATCCATGAGCATGGTATGTTCTTCCATTTGTTTGTGTCCTCTTTTATTTCACTGAGCAGTGGTTTGTAGTTCTCCTTGAAGAGGTCCTTTACATCCCTTGTAAGCTGGATTCCTAGGTATTTTATTCTCTTTGAAGCAATTGTGAATGGAAGTTCATTCCTGATTTGGCTCTCTGCTTGTCTGTTGCTGGTGTATAAGAATGCTTGTGATTTTTGCACATTAATTTTGTATCCTGAGACTTTGCTGAAGTTGCTTATCAGCTTAAGGAGATTTTGGGCTGAGACGATGGGGTTTTCTAAATATACAATCATGTCATCTGCAAACAGGGACAATTTGACTTCTTCTTTTCCTAACTGGATACCCTTGATTTCTTTCTCTTGCCTGATTGCCCTAGCCAGAACTTCCAACACTATGTTGAATAGGAGTGGTGAGAGAGGGCATCCCTGTCTTGTGCCAGTTTTCAAAGGGAATTTTTCCAGTTTTTGCCCATTCAGTATGATATTAGCTGTGGGTTTGTCATAAATAGCTCTTATTATTTTGAGGTACGTTCCATCAATACCGAATTTATTGAGCGTTTTTAGCATGAAGGGCTGTTGAATTTTGTCAAAAGCCTTTTCTGCATCTATTGAGACAATCATGTGGTTCTTGTCTTTGGTTCTGTTTATATGCTGGATTACGTTTATTGATTTGCGAATGTTGAACCAGCCTTGCATCCCAGGGATGAAGCCCACTTGATCATGGTGGATAAGCTTTTTGATGTGCTGCTGAATCCGGTTTGCCAGTATTTTATTGAGGATTTTTGCATCAATGTTCATCAGGGATATTGGTCTAAAATTCTCTTTTTTTGTTGTGTCTCTGCCAGGCTTTGGTATCAGGATGATGTTGGCCTCATAAAATGAGTTAGGGAGGATTCCCTCTTTTTCTATTGATTGGAATAGTTTCAGAAGGAATGGTACCAGCTCCTCCTTGTACCTCTGGTAGAATTCAGCTGTGAATCCATCTGGTCCTGGACTTTTTTTGGTGGGTAGGCTATTAATTGTTGCCTCAATTTCAGAGCCTGCTATTGGTCTATTCAGGGATTCAACTTCTTCCTGGTTTAGCCTTGGGAGAGTGTAAGTGTCCAGGAAATTATCCATTTCTTCTAGATTTTCTAGTTGATTTGCGTAGAGGCGTTTATAGTATTCTCTGATGGTAGTTTGTATTTCTGTGGGGTCAGTGGTGATATCCCCTTTATCATTTTTTATTGCATCTATTTGATTCCTCTCTCTTTTTTTCTTTATTAGCCTTGCTAGCGGTCTGTCAATTTTGTTGATCTTTTCAAAAAACCAACTCCTGGATTCATTGATTTTTTGGAGGGTTTTTTGTGTCTCTATCTCCTTCAGTTCTGCTCTGATCTTAGTTATTTCTTGCCTTCTGCTAGCTTTTGAATGTGATTGCTCTTGCCTCTCTAGTTCTTTTAACTGTGATGTTAGAGTGTCAATTTTAGATCTTTCCTGTTTTCTCTTGTGGGCATTTAGTGCTATAAATTTCCCTCTACACACTGCTTTAAATGTGTCCCAGAGATTCTGGTATGTCGTATCTTTGTTCTCATTGGTTTCAAAGAACATCTTTATTTCCGCTTTCATTTCGTTATGTACCCAGTAGTCATTCAGGAGCAGGTTGTTCAGTTTCCATGTAGTTGAGCGGTTTTGATTGAGTTTCTTAGTCCTGAGTTCTAGTTTGATTGCACTGTGGTCTGAGAGATAGTTTGTTATAATTTCTGTTCTTTTACATTTGCTGAGGAGTACTTTACTTCCAATTATGTGGTCAATTTTGGAATAAGTGCGATGTGGTGCTGAGAAGAATGTATATTCTGTTGATTTGGGGTGGAGAGTTCTATAGATGTCTATTAGGTCCGCTTGGTGCAGAGATGAGTTCAATTCCTGGATATCCTTGTTAACTTTCTGTCTCGTTGATCTGTCTAATGTTGACAGTGGAGTGTTGAAGTCTCCCATTATTATTGTATGGGAGTCTAAGTCTCTTTGTAAGTCTCTAAGGACTTGCTTTATGAATCTGGGTGCTCCTGTATTGGGTGCATATATATTTAGGAGAGTTAGCTCTTCCTGTTGAATTGATCCCTTTACCATTATGTAATGGCCTTCTTTGTCTCTTTTGATCTTTGATGGTTTAAAGTCTGTTTTATCAGAGACTAGGATTGCAACCCCTGCTTTTTTTTGTTCTCCATTTGCTTGGTAGATCTTCCTCCATCCCTTTATTTTGAGCCTATGTATGTCTCTGCATGTGAGATGGGTCTCCTGAATACAGCAGACTGATGGGTCTTGACTCTTTATCCAGTTTGCCAGTCTGTGTCTTTTAATTGGAGCATTTAGTCCATTAACATTTAAGGTTAATATTGTTATGTGTGAACTTGATCCTGCCATTATGATATTAACTGGTTATTTTGCTCGTTAGTTGATGCAGTTTCTTCCTAGCCTCGATGGTCTTTACATTTTGCCATGTTTTTGCGATGGCTGGTACCAGTTGTTCCTTTCCATGTTTAGGGCTTCCTTCAGGGTCTCTTGTAAGGCAGGCCTGGTGGTGACAAAATCTCTAAGCATTTGCTTATCTGTAAAGGATTTTATTTCTCCTTCACTTATGAAACTTAGTTTGGCTGGATATGAAATTCTGGGTTTAAAATTCTTTTCTTTAAGAACGTTGAATATTGGCCCCCACTCTCTTCTGGCTTGTAGAGTTTCTGCCGAGAGATCTGCTGTTAGTCTGATGGGCTTCCCTTTGTGGGTGACCCGACCTTTCTCTCTGGCTGCCCTTAAGATTTTTTCCTTCATTTCAACTTTGGTGAATCTGGCAATTATGTGTCTTGGAGTTGCTCTTCTGGAGGAGTATCTTTGTGGCGTTCTCTGTATTTCCTGAATTTGAATGTTGGCCTGCCCTACTAGGTTGGGGAAGTTCTCCTGGATGATTTCCTGAAGAGTGTTTTCCAACTTGGTTCCATTTTCCCCCTCACTTTCAGGCACCCCAATCAGGCGTAGATTTGGTCTTTTTACGTAATCCCATACTTCTTGCAGGCTTTGCTCATTTCTTTTTCTTCTTTTTTCTTTTGGTTTCTCTTCTCGCTTCATTTCATTCATTTGATCTTCAATCGCTGATACTCTTTCTTCCAGTTGATCGAGTCGGTTACTGAAGCTTGTGCATTTGTCACGTATTTCTCGTGTCATGGTTTTCATCTCTGTCATTTCGTTTATGATCTTCTCTGCATTAATGAGTCTAGCTGTCAATTCTTCCACTCTTTTTTCAAGATTTTTAGTTTCTTTGCGCTGGGTACGTAATTCCTCCTTTAGCTCTGATAAGTTTGATGGACTGAAGCCTTCTTCTCTCCTCTCGTCCAAGTCATTCTCTGACCAGCTTTGATCCGTTGCTGGTGATGGGCTGCGCTCCTTTGCAGGGGGAGATGCGCTCTTATTTTTTGAATTTCCACCTTTTCTGCCCTGCTTCTTCCCCATCTTTGTGGTTTTATCTGTCTCTGGTCTTTGATGGTGGTGACGAACTGATGGGGTTTTGGTATAGGTGTCCTTCCTGTTTGATAGTTTTCCTTCTGACAGTCAGAAGGACTCTCTGTTGGTCTGTTGGAGATTGCTTGAGGTCCACTCCAGACCCTGTTTGCCTGGGTATCAGCAGCAGAGGTTGCCGAAGATAGAATATTGCTGAACAGCGAGTGTACCTGTCTGATTCTTCCTTTGGAAGTGTCCTCTCAGGGGTGTACTCCACCCTGTGAGGTGTGGGGTGTCAGACTGCCCCTAGTGGGGGATTTCTCCCAGCTAGGCTACTCAGGGGTCAGGGACACACCTGAGCAGGCAGTCTGTCCGTTCTCAGATCTCAACCTCCGCGTTGGGAGATCCGCGGCTCTCCCCAAAGCTGTCAGACAGAGTCGTTCGCGTCTGCACCGGCTCCTGCTACTTCCCCTGTTGGTCTTCAGCTGTGCGCTGTCCCCAGAGGTGGAGACTACAGAGACAGGCAGGCTTCCTTGAGCTGCTGTGAGCTCCACCCAGTTCGAGCTTCCCAGCGGCTTTGTTTACCTACTTAAGCCTCAGCAATGGCGGGCGCCCCTCCCCCAGCCTCGCTGCTGCCTTGCGGATAGATCGCGGCAGACTGCTGTGTTAGCAGTGAGGGAGGCTTCGTGGGCGTGGGACCCTCCCGGCCAGGTGTGGGATATATTCTCCTGGAATGCCTGTATGCTTACAGCGCAGTATTGGGGTGGGAGTTACCCGATTTTCCAGGTGTTGTGTGTCTCAGTTCCCCTGGCTAGGAAAACGGATCCCCTTCCCCCTTGCGCTTCCAGGTGAGGCGATGCCTCGCCCTGCTTCAGCTCTCGCTGGTCAGGCTGCAGCAGCTGACCAGCACCGATTGTCCGGCACTCCCTAGTGAGATGACCCCAGTACCTCAGTTGAAAATGCAGAAATCACCGGTCTTCTGTGTCGCTCGCGCTGGGAGTTGGAGACTGGAGCTGTTCCTATTCGGCCATCTTGCTCCGCCCCCGTACTTTATATTTTCTATGACTATCTTACTAAAAGCAATGTTGCTATTTTTTCATTAATGAATAAGTAACAGAAATAAATGATAGAAGTATTTTTACCAATCATAAAAGTATTTCTACAAAAAATCAAAATTCATTTTGATAAAATGTGGCATGGCCTGTGATAGTATGGGCAAAAGACCGGGCTATGCAAATACAAAAACAAACTTCCTGAAATAAATGCCAATCACTGTATGCATATGATCACCATATATATGTGCATGTGTGTGTATGTATAATAAATATATGTACCTACGTCTATATCTGTATATTTTTACACATATAATTTGAGGTTTTTGATTACTTGAATTATTTAAAAATGATATCACTATTGTTGTATCACTCAGGATTTGTTTCTGTTGCATATAACAAAAAAATAGGCTGGACGCAGTGGCTTACGCCTGTAATCCCAGCACTTTGGGAGGCTTAGGGGGGTGGATCGACTGAGGTCAGAAGTTCAAGACTAGCCTGGCTAACATGGCAAGACCTCATCTCTACTAAAAATACAAAAAATAATTAGCTGGGCATGGTGGCAGGCGCCTGTAATCCCAGCTGCTCGGAAGGCTGAGGCAGGAGAATCGCTTGAACCCAGGAGGCGGAGGTTGCAGTGAGTTGAGATCATGCCACTGCACTCCAGCTTGGGCAACAAGAGCGAAATTCCATCTCTCTCTCTCTCTCTTTCTCTCGCTCTCTCTCTCTTTTATATATATATATATGTTTTAGCCACTCTATTATATATGTGTGTGCATATATGTATATAAATGTATATACGAACATATATAAATATACACACACACATACATATGTGTGTGTACATGTGTATATATACACACACACATATACACACACACACACACACACATATATATATATAATATAGTGACTAAAACAAAATAGGAGATTTTCTCTCTTCCTTAAGAGAAAGCAAGAGGTCAGCACAAGGTTGGTAAAGTAGCTCTATAGTCATCAAGGACCCAAGCTCTTTCTCTGTTTCTACCCTTCTAATGTATGGTTTCCATTCTCATGTTTGTTTCATCATCCAAGCTGGCTATTGGAGCTCCATCAGTCTGAATTCTAGCTATGAGGAAGAGGGAGAAAGAGGAGAAGCCGAAAGAGGACACAGCTCCCAGTGGGGCCAGTTGACTTTAAGGAGCGTCTCAGAAGTCCCACACGATGCTTCTGCTTATGTTGCATTGACCAGGACTTAATCACATAGTCATACCCACATGCAAGGACAGCTGGGAAATGTAGTCTTTATTCCAAACAGCTAACATTAGGGTTATTTGTCTGGTCCTCTTAAAAAAAGACAAGAAAATGGATCTTGCGTAGGAAAATAGCAATCACTCCCAATTTGTCAATTTTTATAAGACACGATTTACATTGCAATAGGTATTGAGTAGATTTTTAAGTGTTTGAAATACTGGACGTTTATGAAACAAATGTATTAAACAATATCTCAATGATATGAGTTTATAGACATTGGTCTAAATTTAAATTATCATATTTTTACCAAGTGAGTGTTATACACTTTTAAAAAAATGATTCAAAGTGAATTGAGGGATTTTCGTTTTCAAAGGAAACAAAAATACTGTTGTAATAATTTCAGATAAATGATGAAAGTTTCAAAGAAGGTTGGAAGAAGTAAAAGGGTTATGCCAAAATTAATTTCTGAAGGATTTTGAAACCAAAATAACCTTCCCTGTTGAAGAGTTGAGATATTCAAAAGGAAGATATGGGGACAAGAATGACTTAATCTTAAATGCTAATCTGCCATCCCACTTCTAACTAACCCCAAGTCTAGGAATGCCTCTAAAATGTTGTTGATGAATTACTCTTTATGTAGGAACACCTATTCACTGTAAGTTTTCTTCCAAACAACCCTTGATGTTGTTGCAGAAATCATAGGCTGTGACAGCTGTAGCTACCTACACATTCCTTCCAGAGCACATATCCTTTCTCCCCAGGCATAATCCCTGGGTCTAGGGGGTTGTGGTGTGGCCATCTACCTGTCTTGTGGCCACCCAAGACCACACTTCTGACTCTAAGTTCTCCCACTGAATCATCCCATACTGACAAACAGGATTTGTCTAACTTTCCCTTTGGTCTCTCGCTCCTTCAGCATTTTGGGGGTTACTTTTGCATATACATCTCTTTTATGAACCAGAAGTGTTTTATAGGAATGACGATTGCAGTGATGTGGTTAGTGTGTTAAGAGAACAGTAAAAATCAGTGTACAGAACCAACATTTGCATATATAAAACAAAATTTTAATTTTTGTGGTAATTTACGGAAAGAGAAAAAATTATAGCCATATTTAAATGAAAGGAGTCATTATATGTAATATAAAAAATCAACTATGTGTGAGAATTTTACAGATTCATTGCCAAACCTCATCCCAGAAGTTCAATATACTTGAAGCTCTAAAATTATTTTTCTGTTGCTATCTAGCTAAGCAATCTTGGCTGTTTGTTAGATGGTCTTCAAAAGAAAGTTATTGGGTTATCAGCACTATTAGATATCGGGCTGACCTAGCCAGTCACTAGAGTGAGGGTAAGGGGCTCATTTCCAATTCTTATTTACCTACAACTATACTTACATAGCTCAAGGGGAAAAAATAGACTCGAGGCTCAGTGGCCTGAGACAGATTCCTATCAAGTGGAATTTGTAACCAAATTCGAGGAGCCTGAAGGACTCACTGTTGGTGTATAAAATTTGACTGCTAAAACTGTGAAAAGGTAATGGTTTATTAACGTAATTACCCTATGAGAATTTTACACTTCAATTGCTGTGTTAAAGTTAGAAACATAAGACATAACTCTAAGGTTTATCCTGTGTTTATAATTGGGTCTCTTTCCTTCTTTTTATGATGTTAAATTTTAAATATTAAAAGGTTATTTTATGATGATATTCTATTCTGTTCAAAACAAATAAATGGACATTTCTGCTTGTGGCGAAGATGGAGTAACAGCAACTCTCCTTTCTTAAACAACTACAGAATGGTAAAAATAACGTTTTCTATAAACTGGGCAATTTAAAAAGTTCGGGGGCCTGTAGGGAAGGTAAGCAAATAATTCCCTAAAGTTTCTCCAGTTCACTGTCTAGAAGACGTTTCCAAGATTCAGCAAAGGGAAGAGAATCCAAACAGAGCCTGGTGGTCTCCCCGAATTGAGAAAAAGAAATTGAAGTTTTATCAAGATGGCAAGAATTTTCAAGGCAAAATACTGGAGAGGAGAGAGCTACAAAGAAAGAGTGAGAGTTCTGGAGACTGCCAGAGAAGAGCCTTCAAATCTTTGGCTGAGAGTTCATCTGTGAGTATGGGAGAAGCAATTATCTGAGTCCGGCAAAAAGTCACCAGAAAGTAGAATGCAGAACAATTCTCTGAGCTCACCCAGAGCTGGAAATCGTCTGTGTTCCCACCATTCAAAAAGACTTTGTGATACATGAGGCATTGGGTAAAACCCTCAGAGAATTGCTTTCCTCTTGGGGCTACAAACTAGACCTAGATTAAAAGTTGCACTGAACAAGCCCTAACAAAGCTTAAAAGCAAGCCTTAAAAAATCTGACTCCAAGTAACTTAACTAAGTGATAAAACAAAATTAAACAGCAGTAAGGAATTCAAAAAATCTAGCACTTGAGAACAAAAAATTTACAATGTTCTGTGTCCAACAAAAGTTACCATACGAAGAAGCATGAAGAAAATTTACTCATTAGCCACTGAGCCAGAAATGATAGACATGATGAAACTAGCAGAAGAGGATGATAAAAACAGTTATAAATAGCTCACATATGTTCATGAAGGTATAGGAAAACATAAGTATGATGAGGTGAAAGATGTAACATAGGAAAAGACCCAAATAGAACTTCTAGAGACGAAAAGTAAAATATCTGAAGAATCATTAACAGCAAAATAGACACTGCAGAAAAAAATATCAGTGAACAGGAATACAAAGCAATAAAAATCTATTCAAAATAAAACAGACAAAAGATGGGAGGAAATAACAAGAGTATCCATGACTATGTATACTATTAAATGTTCTAACACACATGTGTGGAATTCTAGGAGAGGAAGGGCAGATACAGAAAACACATTTGAAGAGTAATGGCCACATTTGATGTTTTACAAATCTTTAGGAAAACTGTAAGTCCTCAGATCCAAGGAGGTCAAGTAAAATAAACTTTCAAACCATTTCAAGCCACATCATAACCAAAGTTCTAAAACCTGGTGATCAAAAAACAAACACTAAAACTTGTTTTAAAAATGACACTTTAGGGCCAGACGCGGTGGTTCATGCCTGTAATCCCAGCACTTTGGGAGGTCGAGACAGGAGGATGACAAGGTCAGGCGTTCAAGACCAACATGACGAGCATGGTGAAATCCTGTTAGCCGGGTGTGGTGGCAGGCACCTGTAATTCCAGCTGCTCAGAGACTGAGGCGGGAGAATTGGTTGAACCCGGGAGGCCAAGGTTGCAGTGAGCTGAGATCACGCCACTGCACTCCAGCCTGGGCGACAGACTGAGACTCCTTCTCAAAAAAAGAAAAAAAAAAAAAAAAGACACTTTAAATAGAGGCAACAAAGACAAGGAAGACAGGAAACAAAAACTTATGCACATCAAAAGTAAAGCCATGTTTTTAAAGTGCTAAAAGAAAAAAAAAACTATCAACCTAGAATTCATCACTCAGTGAAAAACTTATACTGGAAATCCCTGAGGAACCATTAAAAAAGTAACACGAAGAAGAATAACTACCATAAAACGTGCTCAATCCAAAAGATATCAGGGAATAAAGAAAAATTACAAGGGAAATAGGAAATACATATAAAATAAATCTCAGCATGGTAAATTTAAACCCAACTCTATAAATAGTTACACTTAATGTAAAAGGCTTGTGATCAACCTCACTGTGACAGCCTAGTGATGTGTTGGCTTCTGTGGGCTACAGTTCACAATATCTTAATCAAACATGAATCTAGGTGTTGCTATGAAGTTATTTCATAGACATGATTAAGGTCCATAATCAGTTGACTTTAAGTAAATGAGATTATCCTAGATAATCTGGGTGGGCCTTATTCAGTCAGTTGAAAGGCCTAAGAGCAGAGCTGAAGCCTCTCCGATGAGGAAGAAATTCTGCCTGTGGACAGCAGCATCCACCATGCCTGAGTTCCAGTTCCTCCTTCTCAGTGACCTGCTCTATAATGTCCAACTTGCCTAGCCAGTTACCACAATCACATAAGCCGATTTCTTACAGTAAATCTATTACTCTTATCTCCTACTGGTTTTGCTTCTCTGGTTGAAACCCAACTTGTATATCCATCAATTAAAAGGCTTTTGTGAATTGACAAAGTAACAAAATTACACGGCATGTTGTTTAAGAGAAATGCATTTTAAATATAAAGGCACAGACAGGCTGAAAGTAGCATGATAGAAATACACCCACACACACGTGTGAGATAGATAGATAGATAGATAGATAGATAGATAGATAGATAGATAGATATGCATTATATATATATAATGCAAATATCAGTAAAAAACCTGCAGGGCTTATATTAATATAGACAAAGAATTTTAGAGCCAGCAATATTAAAAGGGATTAAGAGGAAGCATTTTATAATGATAAATGAGTTAATTCATTAAAAAGACATAATACTCTACATGCACATGTGTCTAGTAACAATTTCAAAATACATAAACAAAACAATGATAGAAATGAAAATAATTTGGCAAATTTGTAATTGTAGTCTGGGATTCAATCCTACTCTCTCAGTAAAGCATAGAACAAATAGACAAAAATCATTAAAGACATGGAAAACTTGAACAAGAGACAAAGGTGGGCCTTGAAATGCTTTTTATGACTTATCCTTAGTCACACGCTGGCACCTCTGCCATATTCTACGGGGCACACAGGGCCAACTCTAATTCGGTGTAGAGGGCCCTTCACAAGGGCATAAATACCAGAAGATGAGATCATAGACAGTCATCTCAGAGGCCAGCTATTACTGGCCTCTGAGATAGTAATATGAACAGAAATGTCATGGGTGACTTTGTCATTGTTTAAGATCATAGAGTACCATATAGTAGTATACTTTCCAGTGCAATGAAAGAACAATAGCAGTCTAACAGTTGACATTTTCCATAGGCATCTTAAAGCAATGTTGTTCTTGCCTGTTTATATTCAGAAATAAAGAGACAACTGGAATCAAGGCACACCAGTTATAAAAACATTTCTACAACACATCAACATTGATTTTGATTAAATGGTGGCATGCCCTGTGATGGTACTACCAGTAGGAAGTGGGGCCATACAACTGGAAATGCAACTTAACAAGAGACTTGCTGAAGAATATGTGAATCAATACATATGTATAATTAATGTGTGCAAATGTATATATATTTTTTCATTCCCATCATTTGAGGCTTTGTGCTGAGATGCCCGGCAAGAGTCAGCCCAGATGTTTACCACAGCTAGAAGCTGATGCCATCATTACAGAAGGACAGTGCTGGCATAGAGATGATTCATTGGCAGATGATGATAATAAAAGTGACAACCTGCCCTGCTTTTGAGCTTATAGAAACCAAAAGGTTTTAAGCATATTGAGATTGTAATCTTCCACTTATTCTTTCCCTTCCAAAATTACAAAAGCTTGCCTTTCCTATGCTGTGTTTGCCAAAAAGCAAAAGAACACTCCTAAAATACTGTCATCCGAGACATTTAGAACCTTTCATCAAAAAGACATGTGTCACAACAGGCCTACCGAACCTTGCTGGCAGAGGAGGATCTCAGCTTGTGAAGCCTGTGCATGTCTTCAATCCCTCTCCACTCATCATTCCCTTAACTCTCAGTCCAGGTACCTGTGATCCAGCATCACACCTCCCCCAGCCCCAAACCACAATCCTCACA
Source organism: Rhinopithecus roxellana (assembly GCF_007565055.1). NCBI lineage: Eukaryota > Metazoa > Chordata > Mammalia > Primates > Cercopithecidae > Rhinopithecus > Rhinopithecus roxellana. Next base: position 64,590,538 of record NC_044562.1, read on the forward strand.
AAGCACTGCCCAGATACGCAACTCAAAGGCTGGTCCCTAACTGAAAAGGACCCCCAAAACACCAACAGTTCCTCTACTGAGGTCAGTTTTGCTGTCCAGGTACAACTGGGAGACCGTAGTCCAAAAAAAATTGTCCCTGACATCTTATTCGTTAATCAGGGCCAAGCATATGATGGGTTCCCACTGGAAACGATCGAGAAAGTTAATGGCTACCCTTCAGACAGCAGGGGAAATCTATGATTGGTTTCTACCATTTGCATTTTTTGTTTATACCAGGAGTGGCCATGAGGATCCAGAATGTAAGGCTTCAAAGAACCATGGCGGTTTAGAGAAACCCTAGAATACAAACCGCAGGAAGCAAGGAACTCGTGATTTTCTCGCCATTGACTCCTCAGCACCTAGGACAGTGCCTGGCTCCTAGTGGAAAGTGCAATACTTTTGTAATGATATTTAATTTCAATGAAAAAAAAAACTTTTGCTGAGACTTTCCTCCACAGCTCTTTGGACTAAGGATCTGGAGGCTTTACTTATTGTTAAGATCTATTCTTTCTTTCCCTAAATTATTTATATAGGAAAGTTCAGACACAAGAAAAGGTTGAAAGAAGAGCAAAATAAACAATGACACACTCACTATCTAGGTTTAATAATTGTTAACAATTTATTTGATTTCTTTTAACATTTCAAATACATTTACATATGTTTATGTTTGTATATATAAGCATAAATATATAAATACGTTTATACAAAAATGAAATGTATATATTATGTAACATAAATATGTATATACATATACTATGCATACATAAATATGTACTTATTTGTATATGTAGGTAGGCTTGTGTATCAGCTGGGTTCAATCAGAAGAGCAGAGCCACTGTTTATCTGTCTTTCTTCATATCTGCAAGGCTGTTCTTCATGTTTTATGCTGGAGCTTGAGGCTCACAGAGCAGGAGTCAAGAAAGCGAGATGGATGTGGAATGCAGGAGACGAAGAGCAGGCTGGAACCCACTAGTGTGAGCTGGGCCTTCACCTGGATGGACAGACTGCTGGTCTTCAGAGAGCAGGAAGTCTACCATTGATAGACTCCCGTCATTCTTGTCACTTCCAACCCTGATGAAGTGGGTGTCCTAGTGAAGCCGGGGTCCCTCCCTATGAAGATAAATGCACACACCTGTCCCAGAAGCTGGAACAGCTGGAGGAGGATTCCAGAGAAGGCAGAATGCTTGCAGGCCCTGCTGACTCACACCAACAGTTGAGGGGAAGGGGGAAGCCACGGGTCCCTCCTTATGAAGCTAAAAGCACACACATGACCCGGGAGCTGGAGCAGCTGGAGGAGGTCCCAGGGAAGGCAGAAGGCTTGCCAACAGGTGAGGGGAGAGGGGAGCCACCTACTCCGTGATGATGCACCAGAGCTGCCAAATGGCTGTGGCTTCCCCTCTGCCTTCAAAATCTCCCATTTGTCTTTTGTGGTCCAATCTAATGCAAAACATACAGGAGAGGGAATCCTGGAAACATAGTTCAGCTGAGTCAAGTTGACACATTATAAAGTCATGATTTCAAAACAGGTTTCAAAAAATATTGTCCCTTTATCTCTAAATGCTTCAGCCTTCATGCCTATGGCCCACTCTTGTAAGGCAGAAGAGAACAGTGGACCAAGGAACGCACAACAGCCAGTGTTCAGCTTTCACGAGTGGTGTGGATATAAGTGTTTGCAACAAGACCATGCGTGATTGCAGTTTGATGCTACTCTCATTTAATACAATACCTTCTTCTTAAAGAAGATTTTGTTAGATTCATCTGGCCTGGCATGGAGATGATTTTTATTTTCCTCTTCTAAATGTAGAATGAAACCATCAAAATTGTTTTGACACACACGAAACTTTTAAAAATTTCTGCAGGAAAAAGCACCACAAAACTTGTGGTGGGGGCACTGCTTTCCAATTAGTAGCTTAAGCTTTAGGATTAACCTGTTGACAAATATTTTTTTCTCCTGTTCTCAAGCTATTACAGCAAAATTTCCATCCTGGAAAAGGCAAACCATTCCAAATCTTTCTTCTTAAGACCAGTACTAGAACTCTTATGAAACATCACTCTCCCCTGCTGTGCTTTCTTCTCTTGGTACTGCTTGGATAGCCATTGCTAGAGGAAAGACTAAAACTATTTTAAAATTTATGTATTTTATCTCATTAGAGTAAAAATATCCCTTTAGCTACAGAAACTTGAGCTGAATTAGAAGCAGCAGATGAAGAATTTTTAACCAAGCAAAACTCCATAGCAACAAGTAATTAAAGTTGATTATAATTGTAAGGTATTTATTAAGGATTTCTTTAATTCCTATGGAAAATTCAACATGAAAGAACATGTCTCCGGATTTCAAGGCACATAAGTTGGCAACAAGTAAAAACCATTCATGTTAGATTCAGTCATTCAAAAAGGGGTGCATATTTTAAGCTTGAGAAAAAGCTTCGCTGTGAGAAATCCAGCAAAGTCCACTACCTCAATTAAACCCGGGTTGAATTCTGCGTATAAGCTGGTTGCAACCCTGAGTAGATTCTTCCTCAGTGACAACTTCATTCCTGGTGGTATGATTTCCAGACAGTGCGCAAAAGCTTATTTAACCCACAAACACCCACATTACATCTCTAATCATACTATTTTTACTACACGTAGCTGCATTGTTTTGTGAAAAATGCATTGTGACTTCCAAGTTGTAATGTCAAAAACACATCTTTCCAGAACCTGAAAAGCAACTGTATTGGAAAGGGGAGATGTTGGTCAAAGAGTAAAGAGTACAGAGTGAAGAGCATGGCTAGACAGGAAGAATGAGCTTTAGTGATCTGTTGCACAAAATGGGGACTATGACAAAACATAACGCATTGTCTATTTCAAAAAGATAATCATGTGTTGTATATTTCTAAGAGCAGATTTTAAATGTTTTCACGGCAAAAAAAAGTATATGAGGTGATAGATTACTTAGCCTGATTTAATCATTCCATACTGTAAACATATATCAAAACATCACATTGTACCTCATAAATACACACAATTATTATTTGCCAGTTAAAAATAATTTTTAAAAAAATTTTACTTTAAGTTCTGGGATACATGTCCAGAACCTGCAGGTTTGTTACACAGGTATACATGTGCCATGGTGGTTTGCTGCACCTATCAACCTGTCATCTAGGTTTTAAGCCCTGCATGCAATAGGTATTTGTCCTAATGCTCTCCCTCCCCTTGTCCCCCACCCGCAACAGGCCCCAGTGTGTGATGTTCCCTTCACTGTTTCCAAGTATTCTCATTATTCAACTTATGAGTGAGAACAAGCGGTGTTTGGTTTTCTCTTCGTGTGTTAGTTTGCTGAGAATGATGGCTTCCAGCTTCATCCATGTCCCTGCAAAGGACATGAACTCATTCTTTTTTATGGCTGCATAGTATTCCATGGTGTATATGTGCCATTTTTTTTTCATCCAGTCTATCATTGATGGGCATTTAGGTTTGTTCCAAGTCTTTGCTACTGTAAATCGTGCTGCAATAAGCATACATGTGCATGTGTCTTTATAGTAGAATACTTTAGCATTTTGGGGGTATATACCCAGGAATGGGATTGCTGGGTCAAACGGTATTTCTGGTTGTAGATCCTTGAGGAATCGCCACACTGTCTTTCACAATGGTTGAACTGATTTATACTTTCACCAACAGTGTAAAAGCGTTCCTATTTCTCCACAGCCTCACCAACATCTATTGTTTCCTGACTTTTTAATAATCGCCATTCTGACTGGTGTGAGATGGTTATCTCCTTGTGGTACTGATTTGCAAAAAATAAATGTCTTAAAAAAATCTTGGGGGGCAGAGCAAGATGGCCGAACAGGAACAGCTCCAGTCTCCAACTCCTGGCACGAGCGACACAGAAGACCGGTGATTTCTGCATTTTCAACTGAGGTACTGGGGTCATCTCACTGGGGAGTGCCGGACAATTGGTGCTGGTCAGCTGCTGCAGCCCGACCAGCGAGAGCTGAAGCAGGGCGAGGCATTGCCTCACCTGGGAAGCGCAAGGGGGAAGGGAATCCCTTTTCCTAGCCAGGGGAACTGAGACACACAACACCTGGAAAATCGGATAATTCCCACCCCAATACTGTGCTTTAAGCAAATGGGCACACCAGGAGATTATACCCACACCTGGCCGGGAGGGTCCCACGGCCACGGAGCCTCCCTCATTGCTAGCACAGCAGTCTGCGATCTAACCGAAACGGCAGCAGAGAGACTGGGGGAGGGGCACCCGCCATTGCTGAGGCTTAAGTAGGTAAACAAAGCCGCTGGGAAGCTCGAACTGGGTGGAGCTCACAGCAGCTCAAGGAAACCTGCCTGTCTCTGTAGACTCCACCTCTGGGGACAGGGCACAGCTAAACAACAAAAGGGGAAGCAGCAGAGGCCTGTGCAGACACGAACGACTCTGTCTGACAGCTTTGAAGAGAGCAGTGGATCTCCCAACACGGAGGTTGAGATCTGAGAACGGACAGACTGCCTGCTCAAGTGGGTCCCTGACCCCTGAGTAGCCTAACCAGGAGACATCCTCCACTAGGGGCAGTCTGACACCCCACACCTCACAGGGTGGAGTACACCCCGAGAGGAAGCTTCCAAAGTAACAATCAGACAGGTACACTCGCTGTTCAGCAATATTCTATCTTCTGCAACCTCTGCTGCTGATACCCAGGCAAACAGGGTCTGGAGTGGACCTCAAGCAATCTCCAACAGACCTACAGCTGAGGGTCCTGACTATTAGAAGGAAAACTATCAAACAGGAAGAACAACTATACCAAAACCCCATCAGTACGTCACCATCATCAAAGACCAGAGGCAGATAAAACCACAAAGATGGGGAAGAAGCAGGGCAGAAAAGCTGGAAATTCAAAAAATAAGAGCGCATCTCCCCCTGCAAAGGAGCGTAGCTCATCGCCAGCAATGGATCAAAGCTGGTCAGAGAATGACTTTGACGAAATGAGAGAAGAAGGCTTCAGTCCATCAAACTTCTCAGAGCTAAAGGAGGAATTACGTACCCAGCGCAAAGAAACTAAAAATCTTGAAAAAAGAGTGGAAGAATTGATAGCTAGAATAATTAATGCAGAGAAGGTCATAAATGAAATGACAGAGATGAAAACCATGACACGAGAAATACGTGACAAATCCATAAGCTTCAGTAACCAACTCGATCAACTGGAAGAAAGAGTATCAGCAATTGAGGATCAAATGAATGAAATGAAGTGAGAAGAGAAACCAAAAGAAAAAAGAAGAAAAAGAAATGAACAAAGCCTGCAAGAAGTATGGGATTATGTAAAAAGACCAAATCTACATCTGATTGGGGTGCCTGAAAGTGAGGGGGAAAATGGAAGCAAGTTGGAAAACACTCTTCAGGATATCATCCAGGAGAACTTCCCCAACCTAGTAGGGCAGGCCAACATTCAAATTCAGGAAATACAGAGAACACCACAAAGGTACTCCTCGAGAAGAGCAACTCCAAGACACATAATTGCCAGATTCACCAAAGTTGAAATGAAGGAAAAAATCTTAAGGGCAGCCAGAGAGAAAGGTCGGGTCACCCACAAAGGGAAGCCCATCAGACTAACAGCAGACCTCTCGGCAGAAACTCTACAAGCCAGAAGAGAGTGGGCACCAATATTCAACGTTCTTAAAGAAAAGAATTTTCAACCCAGAATTTCATATCCAGCCAAACTAAGTTTCATCAGTGAAGGAGAAATAAAATCCTTTACAGATAAGCAAATGCTTAGAGATTTTGTCACCACCAGGCCTGCCTTACAAGAGACCCTGAAGGAAGCCCTAAACATGGAAAGGAACAACCGGTACCAGCCATTGCAAAAACATCCCAAAATGTAAAGACCATCGAGTCTAGGAAGAAACTGCATCAACTAATGAGCAAAATAACCAGTTAATATCATAATGGCAGCATCAAGTTCACACATAATAATATTAACCTTAAATGTTAATGGACTAAATGCTCCAATTAAAAGACACAGACTGGCAAACTGGGTAAAGAGTCAAGACCCATCAGTCTGCTATATTCAGGAGACCCATCTCACATGCAGAGACATACATAGGCTCAAAATAAAGGGATGGAGGAAGATCTACCAAGCAAATGGAGAACAAAAAAAAGCAGGGGTTGCAATCCAAGTCTCTGATAAAATAGACTTTAAACCATCAAAGATCAAAAGAGACAAAGAAGGCCGTTACATAATGGTAAAGGGATCAATTCAACAGGAAGAGCTAACTCTCCTAAATATATATGCACCCAATACAGGAGCACCCAGATTCATAAAGCAAGTCCTTAGAGACTTACAAAGAGACTTAGACTCCCATACAATAATAATGGGAGACTTCAACACTCCACTGTCAACATTAGACAGATCAATGAGACAGAAAGTTAACAAGGATATCCAGGAATTGAACTCATCTCTGCACCAAGTGGACGTAATAGACATCTATAGAACTCTCCACCCCAAATCAACAGAATATACATTCTTCTCAGCACCACATCGCACTTATTCCAAAATTGACCACATAACTGGAAGTAAAGCACTCCTTAGCAAATGTAAAAGAACAGAAATTATAACAAACTGTCTCTCAGACCACAGTGCAATCAAACTAGAACTCAAGACTAAGAAACTTAATCAAAACTGCTCAACTACATGGAAACTGAACAACCTGCTCCTGAATGACTACTGGGTACATAACAAAATGAAGGCAGAAATAAAGATGTTCTTTGAAACCAATGAGAACAAAGATACAACATACCAGAATCTCTGGGACACATTTAAAGCAGTGTGGAGAGGGAAATTTGTAGCACTAAATGCCCATAAGAGAAAGCTGGAAAGATCTAAAATTGACACTCTAACATCACAATTAAAAGAACTGGAGAAGCAAGAGCAAACACATTCAAAAGCTAGCAGAAGGCAAGAAATAACTAAGATCAGAGCAGAACTGAAGGAGATAGAGACACAAAAAACCCTCCAAAAAATCAATGAATCCAGGAGTTGGTTTTTTGAAAAAATCAACAAAATTGACAGACCGCTAGCAAGACTAATAAAGAAGAAAAGAGAGAAGAATCAAATAGATGCAATAAAAAATGATAAAGGGGATATCACCACTGACCCCACAGAAATACAAACTACCGTCAGAGAATACTATAAACACCTCTACGCAAATAAACTAGAAAATCTAGAAGAAATAGATAATTTCCTGGACACTTACACTCTTCCAAGACTAAACCAGGAAGAAGTTGAATCCCTGAATAGACCAATAGCAGGCTCTGAAATTGAGGCAATAATTCATAGCCTACCAACCAAAAAAAGTCCAGGACCACATGGATTCACAGCTGAATTCTACCAGAGGTACAAGGAGGAGCTGGTACCATTCCTTCTGAAACTATTCCAATCAATAGAAAAAGAGGGAATCCTCCCTAACTCATTTTATGAGGCCAACATCATCCTGATACCAAAGCCTGGCAGAGACACAACAAAAAAAGAAAATTTTAGACCAATATCCCTGATGAACATTGATGCAAAAATCCTCAATAAAATACTGGCAAACTGGATTCAGCAGCACATCAAAAAGCTTATCCACCATGATCAAGTGGGCTTCATCTCTGGGATGCAAGGCTGGTTCAACATTCGCAAATCAATAAACGTAATCCAGCATATAAACAGAACCAAAGACAAGAACCACATGATTATCTCAATAGATGCAGAAAAGGCTTTTGACAAAATTCAACAGCCCTTCATGCTAAAAATGCTCAATAAATTCGGTATTGATGGAATGTACCTCAAAATAATAAGAGCTATTTATGAAAAACCCACAGCCAATATCATACTGAATGGGCAAAAACTGGAAAAATTGCCTTTGAAAACTGGCATAAGACAGGGATGCCCTCTCTCACCACTCCTATTCAACATAGTGTTGGAAGTTCTGGCTAGGGCAATCAGACAAGAGAAAGAAATAAAGGGTATCCAGTTAGGAAAAGAAGAAGTCAAATTGTCCCTGTTTGCAGATGACATGATTGTATATTTAGAAAACGCCATTGTCTCAGCCCAAAATCTCCTTAAGCTGATAAGCAACTTCAGCAAAGTCTCAGGATACAAAATTAATGTGCAAAAATCACAAGCATTCTTATACACCAGTAACAGACAAACAGAGAGCCAAATCATGAATGAACTTCCATTCACAATTGCTTCAAAGAGAATAAAATACCTAGGAATCCAACTTACAAGGGATGTAAAGGACCTCTTCAAGGAGAACTACAAAACACTGCTCAGTGAAATAAAAGAGGACACTAACAAATGGAAGAACATACCATGCTCATGGATAGGAAGAATCAATATCGTGAAAATGGCCATACTGCCCAAGGTTATTTATAGATTCAATGCCATCCCCATCAAGCTACCAATGGGTTTCTTCACAAAATTGGAAAAAACGGCTTTAAAGTTCATATGGAACCAAAAAAGAGCCCACATTGCCAAGACAATCCTAAGTCATAAGAACAAAGCTGGAGGCATCACACTACCTGACTTCAAACTATACTACAAGGCTACAGTAACCAAAACAGCATGGTACTGGTACCAAAACAGAGATATAGACCAATGGAACAGAACAGAGTCCTCAGAAATGATACCACACATCTACAGCCATCTGATCTTTGACAAACCTGAGAGAAACAAGAAATGGGGAAAGGATTTCCTATTTAATAAGTGGTGCTGGGAAAATTGGTTAGCCATAAGTAGAAAGCTGAAACTGGATCCTTTCCTTACTCCTTATACGAAAATTAATTCAAGATGGATTAGAGACTTAAATGTTAGACCTAATACCATAAAAACCCTAGAAGAAAACCTAGGTAGTACCATTCAGGACATAGGCATGGGCAAGGACTTCATGTCTAAAACACCAAAAGCAATGGCAGCAAAAGCCAAAATTGACAAATGGGATCTCATTAAACTAAAGAGCTTCTGCACAGCAAAAGAAACTACCATCAGAGTGAACAGGCAACCTACAGAATGGGAGAAAATTTTTGCAATCTACTCATCTGACAAAGGGCTAATATCCAGAATCTACAAAGAACTCAAACAAATTTACAAGAAAAAAACAAACAACCCCATCAAAAAGTGGGCAAAGGATATGAACAGACATTTCTCAAAAGAAGACATTCATACAGCCAACAGACACATGAAAAAATGCTCATCATCACTGGCCATCAGAGAGATGCAAATCAAAACCACAATGAGATACCATCTCACACCAGTTAGAATGGCAATCATTCAAAAGTCAGGAAACAACAGGTGCTGGAGAGGATGTGGAGAAATAGGAACACTTTTACACTGTTCGTGGGATTGTAAACTAGTTCAACCATTATGGAAAACAGTATGGCGATTCCTCAAGGATCTAGAACTAGATATACCATATGACCCAGCCATCCCACTACTGGGTATATACCCAAAGGATTATAAATCATGCTGCTATAAAGACACATGCACACGTATGTTTATTGTGGCACTATTCACAATAGCAAAGACTTGGAATCAACCCAAATGTCCATCTGTGACAGACTGGATTAAGAAAATGTGGCACATATACACCATGGAATATTATGCAGCCATAAAAAAGGATGAGTTTGAGTCCTTTGTAGGGACATGGATGCAGCTGGAAACCATCATTCTTAGCAAACTATCACAAGAACAGAAAACCAAACACCGCATGTTCTCACTCATAGGTGGGAACTGAACAATGACATCACTTGGACTCGGGAAGGGGAACATCACACATCGGGGCCTATCATGGGGAGGGGGGAGGGGGGAGGGATTGCACTGGGAGTTATACCTGATATAAATGACGAATTGATGGGTGCTGACGAGTTGATGGGTACAGCACACCAACATGGCACAAGTATACATATGTAACAAACCTGCACGTTATGCACATGTACCCTAGAACTTAAAGTATAATAGAAAAAAAAAAATCTTTCTCTCTCCAATTAAAGTGATATGATACAGGCTCCTTGCTACTTAAAGTGTGGTCTATATATCCAGGAGTGCCTGATGTCATCTGGGAGCTCATTAGATGTGTGGACTATGGCCAGCTCTAATGAACTAGAATTCACATTTTAATAAGAACCCAGATCATTCACAGGGACATTAAAATTGAGGTGCACTCTTATGGATAATTGATTTAAATAATCAGGCAAAAGAATTGATGATTCCATGTTCCAACAGAAGGAGAGGGATGTTAGAGCTTGGCAAGAAACCTATCCATTCAAGTCAAAGGTCGTGAAGTTAACTTGGGGCACATTGGGACTTCAGGTGGCCAAACACCACTCAACAATAACAATAAGCCTAATGTAAAAATATAACTGGACATTGCAAAAGAAGGTGGAAGGGTCCCATTGAGGAGGCTTTGACACAATGAGGACATGGTTCAGTGTATCATTGTCCAACAGAGCTTTCTAAGGTATGGTAAGGTCTTGCTACTGGGCTGGGATTCGAGTAAAAGTCCACGTTCTCTTGGGGGAGAAGTTGGGAGGAGCAGGGGAAAGCCAAACAATGCAAAGCAGAATCCCAGGCCAGGAAGTTGAGGCCCAGAGAGACCAATGAGACTACAACATGGGAAATGAGTGGCTCTGAAGATGAGAAGGCATCCAGGACTGAACCACCACAGACCAGCTGCTGAGACTTAGATGCCATCTGAACCACTCTGGATCCAAGGTAAGGGCAGAACTCAGAGAAGGAAGCCATGGAGATCTAGTGAGGCTCACAGGGATGAAAAACCACAGGCTCACTGTGGACATCATTGGATATGAAAAGTCCCCCCAAGAACCTCTTCCTTTCACAAATGCACACCAACATAACAAGGTTTCCTTGTAGAAGGATCACTCGAATGCTTGTTGCTGGAAAAATGCCAACCCTAAGACAGAATGCTCCCTTTCCTTTCCTTTTTCTTCTTATCCTTTTTTCTGACTGTGTGAGAGAACAACTCCTCTCCACCCCCATTAGTTGTGATTGAGATAATACAAAACTGTACACATCTTTTGGCTTCTAGCTGAAAGACAGTGAGGCTTCAACTGTTGGCTCATCCTTTTCATGATATTTTTAAATACGTTATTTATTTCTTGAATAGATAATAAGTGCCTGTGGGCCAAAATTCAGAAAATAGCAAATATTAAACAAGGGAAAACATCTCTCTCCTTTACCTTCTCCAATACACAGTTTTTTTGTCTCCTGGTTTTCATCAGCTGCATAATTTCGACATGCCAGTAACCAGATCACTTTGGTCTTAATCCTACACCTTAATGGAGTCAGTCAGTACTCCCTGGTGGTCTTTTTACCATATTTTTTTCCAGTAAAAAATTGCCTGAATGTCATCCTCTAGTAGTTTCTTCAAAAGTGACTCATGGGAACCACACTCCCTAAGCTCTTGCGTGTTCAAAGATGCTTTTCTGCTGTCTTATTTATGATGCATGGTACAGCCGGCTATAAAATACACGTTTTCTCTTTAGGACTTTATAGACTTTGCTCTACTGACTTCAAGGGTCGATCGAGGCTGTGAAGTGCTTTGAGCCAGGCTGATATTTTCCCGTTAAGAGGTAATTTGATCTCTTGATCTACCTGACCAAAAGATTCTTTCTTTCTGTCTGACGTTCAGTAACTTCACTCAGATGAGGCTCCATATCAATGGTTCTGTAAATATTTCCCTCTAAGACACACTGTTATGATCTTTCAAGTTGAAGAGCCAAGTCTTTCTTTATTTTTAGTAACTGTACTTGGATTACATCTTTATTTTTTATTTTTTGGTCAGAAGGTTGAATTTGTTTATGTTTTAATGATAGATAAAATTTACATATTAACTGTGTATGACATACGGTTGAAGTATGTACACATTGTGGAGTGACTGACTCTGGCTAATGATTCTATGCATTACATCACATAGTTTTATCATGTTTGTGGTGAGAACACTTGACACTCTCAGCATTTTTCAAGAATACAATATATTGTTAACTACAGCCACCATTGTATATCTAGTGTATAATACAATAGATCTCTTGAACTACTTCTCTAATGAACCAGAATTCTACATCCTTTGAACAACATCTCCCCAATTTCTACCCTTAACCTTCTTAAAATATGCAGTAACATATTTGGTTATCTTCTTTGGAGACATCAATTATGGGTGTGTTTGAACTTTCTTTGTCTGTCTTGCTTATTTCTCACTTTCTCTGCAATCCTCTTATGACTCTTGGCTCATATGAATTTTATTTTTCCCATCTTTCTCCATCTTATCATCCATTACCTTTGGCATTTTCGACATCAGCTCTCTGCACTGCTTCCCATCTGGCTTTCCTTCCTATAGTTGTTTTATTTCTCATCCACCCCTTTCAAGACCTCTCCCAATTCATGCTTTATCTCGTTCTCTTATCTGACCATGTCATCCCTGAGCTCCTATCTTTGGGCTCTGGTTTTCTAAAGAATTCTGTTTTTTGTTTGTTTGTTTGTTTGTTTGTTTATTAAGGCAAGATCTTGATCTGTTGCTCAGGATAGAGTGCAGTGGCGCAGTCACAGCTCACTGCAGCCTTGACCTCCTGGGCTCAAGTGATCCTCCTGCCTCAGCCTCCCAAGTAGCTAGGACTACAGGCACACACCACCACGCCTGCATATTTCTGTATTTGTTGCAGAGATGGGGTTTTGCCATTTTGCCCAGGCTAGTCTTGAACTCCTAGGCTCAAGCAATCTGCCTACCTCAGCCTCCCGAAGTGCTGGGATTACAGGTGTGAGCCACTGTGCCTGACTTATTGTTTATAAAACTCTCTATTTCTTCACTAAGATTTTAGAAAATTCGCAGTGATTGGTTTAATCACAATGTTCATCTGATCCATGGTAACGTTTCTTCTGTGAGGCTTGCCTATCTGCTATATATGTTTCCTGTTTCTTTTCTCATTGTCTATATATTGCTGTTGTATAGATTCTGTGCTGATTCCTTCTTCATTCAGATTCATTGTTAGTGAGCTAAGCTCCTGGACAAACTATAGGGAAAGGCTGCTGGGGCCTATGGACCAGGGCCTTCTCCCAGCCTAAGGGACTTTTTCCTGGTGTCCAGTGAAGTTACTCATGATGCAGGTTTATGTGTGAGATTTTTGTTTTGTTTTAGGTTTAGTTTCCAATTTCCTTAGTCAAGAGAGATCAGCAGTTGCAAAGGAGGTCTCCATTCAGTCTTTGAACACACCTGGACATACACATAGACTGATTTTTACACAGTGCCTATCTGGCCCTCTCTCAGTCCCTTGGTTCCAGACTGGCCTTAGGGAAGATCATGTTGCTTCTCTGCATATTCCTTTCCACATTTCTAAACAGAAGTTTCGGGTTTTGCCTTTTATTGATTTAAGAGCGAAGTGTGGATAGAGTGAGGATAGGAAGGCTATCCTCAAAACAAGAGGTGAAGCCAGGATTGGTGCATTTTCTCTGTGAATGAGTTAGTTCATTTATTATTCTTTTCCCTGGAACTATGAGAACAGTTATACTTGACTGATTTTTTTTTCTTTCTACATTGTAATTCCTTCTTGCTATTCAGAAGAGTTTGCCAGACCCTGATAGGTAGGAAGATGGATGGATAGATAGATAGATGATAGATAGATCCTGAAGTTACTGGTTTATTGGGAAAATTCAGGGAAGAGACAGGAAAGTGAAGGGTAGCCTTCTTTCCACCAGAGCTCCAGGAGGAAACTGTCAAGACAGGAAGCAGCGGCCCAGGCCCTGGCTTAGAGAGGCAGGGGAGAACTTGGAAAGTATTTGCTGCCCATCCTTGTCCCAGGAAGGGCAATGAGACTCTTGTTTCTTACTTATATTTTGGTAGATTGAATAATACCTCCCTAGCCCTACACTATGAATGTGTACTTTATATGGCCAAGGGCCCCTGCAGGCGGGATTAACTTAAAGTGGAGGAAGGTAACTCTGGACAGCAACAGAGAGAGTTGATGCTGGGATTGCGTAGACACCAAAATCAAAATCGTGCTATTTATGGAGCACAGTTTTAGAAATTCTCCCATGTGACTCTCTCAAAAACACTATGAAGTAATAAAGGCTCAGAGAAGTCAAATTTTTTGCTCAGAGAAATCCAGCTAAAAAGTAGCGTTGAACTGTAATTGAAATGTATGTCTGACTGTACACAAGGTCTCCCCTAGTAACTCAGCCATTTCACATCAGAGGTGGCTGACAGGAAGCAACCACCTGCAGTACTCTCTTTAATACAAAGGAGTCTCTGTAGTCCAGTGGTTTGGTGTGCGCAGAACTCGCCCGACCTGCTTCTCCCTCCTGGAGTCTGCAGGATGATAAGGACCTGTGCAGGGCATTGGGTACTCCTGCCTCCACCTTTCAACCTCTGTGTGACCTCCTGACACTGATATCTCCAAGTCTATGGTCCCATTCTCTCTTCTCACCCCATCCCTTGACAAGTCATGGAGAACTCCAAAGTGCAATAAACTTGGTGCCAAAAGAACCTCTTACTCTTTCCCCTACCTCCACTAAACCTTTCAAAACTTCAGAAGAAATTTGAGCTTACTCCTTCTCAGAATGGAAGGAATATTAGAAGGAAACAATAAGAATGGAAAGGGGATGGAAAAACCAGCCTTGAAGAAGGGAGAACAGGAAGCCAACATTCGCTGAACATATCACATGTCATGGTTGGCGTGTGTTCATTGTTAATCCTCCCAGCCCACTATGGTAGGTAGTAACATCCCACCCTACAGGTAGGCAACCTGAGGTTCAGTGAAGGTAAATAATACAACTGAAGTCAAAAGACTCTTATATAGCAAAACCACTTTCAACTCTCAATCTCCTTGGCCCACGCTCTTTGCCCCAGAGCCAGCTAACAAGTGGCGCTGTAGGTGAATCAAGCAGAAGCCCCTCTCCTCAAAAATATCTCACAGAGAGCCACATCTCTGATTGGGTGTTAACCAAGAGCCAGATTGCTAACAGCCCCCTATGTTGGCCATGCCCACTGTGCCTGCTCCCTGGAGGATAAAAGGGAAGAGACTTTGAACAAGACTGTGTGTATGTGTGTGTGTGTGCGCGTGTGTGTGTGTCTGCCTTTCTCTCTTCCTCTGTCTCCCTCTTTCCCTCTGTCTCTTTCTGTCTCTGTTCCTTTCTCTTTCTGTCTGCCTGTCCCTCTGTCTCTGTCTCTCTGTCTCTCATCACCCTCCCTCTACCCACAGACCACAAAGGTTTTCCCCTCCACTTTACCATGGGCAGAAGCATTCACGGGGTCTCTACCATACATCCATGGAGAAGTAGGAAGTCAATTTTGGACTTTGAATCATACTATAGTTTCTAATCCATCAGTCACAAAGCAGTTTTTATCCATACTTGATACTTAGGTTTCTAAATGACACAATTTAGAACTCTGAGAACAAGGGATTTAATTATTTATCCCTTTAAATCTTAACCACAAAACATGTCTTGTTATCTGCCTTATCTCCAGTGCCAAGCATAGTCCCTGGCATATAGAGCAGGCTCAATATATATGTAAAATGGTAGATATGTATATTAACACGCATGTTCCAGAAAAGTAATTGAATATGTAAATACAAGTATTGGGCACAAAATTTTATGTTAAATGTCAGCTGTGCTGCTGTTGCTTTTGCTTTCACCTACAGTCCCAGCATTTCAGAGGACTGAGATCTTACCACAGATTTCCCTAAAATATCACAAAAGGAAATGATAAGAAGCCTTCATTTCTTCAATTGTCAATCTGTCTTATTTTGACATGGTCAAAAATATTACATTTCCAAAAATATATGAACCACAGAAAAGATAACCGAACATGGAGTCTTAGTTTAAGCAACAGTTTACCTACATTAAATATACTCTGCTCTTTTGTCCCTACAGATTTTTCTTTTTTTGAGACAGAGTCTCACTCTGTCACTCAGGCTGGAGTGCAGTGGTCCAGTCTTGCCTCACTGCAGCCTCTGCCTCCCAGGTTCAAGCAATTCTCCCTGCCTGAGTCTTCTGAGTACCTGGGATTACAGACACCCACCTCCATGCCCAGCTAATTTTTGTGTTTTTAGTAGAGATGGGGTTTCACCACGTTGGCCAGGCTGATCTTGAACTCCTGACCTCAGGTGATCCGCCCACCTCGGCCTCC
The DNA here is from genome assembly GCF_007565055.1 of Rhinopithecus roxellana. Lineage (NCBI taxonomy): Eukaryota > Metazoa > Chordata > Mammalia > Primates > Cercopithecidae > Rhinopithecus > Rhinopithecus roxellana. Next base: position 64,606,720 of record NC_044562.1, read on the forward strand.
CAAAGTTCTTGGATTATGGACGTGAGCCTCCATGCCCAGCCATCCCTGCAGATTTTAACCTATTAGATTAAGATAAGCTATCCTTTCTCTTAGTATCTGAAGATAGATGAGCCTCTATTGCTGACTTTAAGAGCCTACCCAAGGGTCCCCTCTGTCACCTGCACACTAACTACAACTGGGACTAGACCCCACCACCAGTTTATAATAAACTGTATCCCAATTGAGCCTTCAGATGAGACACCAGCCCTGGCCAACACTTTGACTGTAGCCTATGTGAGACTTTGAAAGAGAAGATGGAAAGTTATGCTCAGGTTCCTTACCTACAGAAATTGTGAAATGGATGTGGTTTTAAGTGACTAAGTTTGTAGTGATTTGTTATATAGCAATAGATAGCTAAATACAGCACCATTTGGAAAACCTCCTTTTCTCAAACTTCTTCTATACTGTATTAGTCTCACAGAGCTTCTATAACAAAGTATCCCCAGCCCTCTATTTCTGTGGGTTCTGTATCTATGGACCTGACCAACTATGGATCAAAAATATTTGAAAGAAAAGAATGAATGCCTGCATCTGTGCTGAAGCATATACATAGTTTTTTCTTGTCATTATTCCCTGGGAAATACAGTAGAACAACTCTTTACACAGCATTTTCATTGTATTAGGTACTATTACAAGTAACCTGGAGATGATTTAAAGTATATGAGAAGATGTACCTAGGTCATATGCAAATTATACATTACTTTATATAAAAGACTTGAACATGTGTGGATGTTGGTATCCACATGGGGTCCTGGAACCAATCCTCCAGGGATACTAAGGGATGACTGTGCCACAAACTGGGTGGCTTAAAACAACAGAGATTTATTGCTTCACAGTTTTGGAAGCTAGAAATCTGAAATGGATGTGTTGGCAGGACTGTGATTCCTCTGAAACCTGTAGAGAATACTTCCCTTTTCTGTGGTTGCTTCAGTCCTCGACAGCTCTTGGCTTACAGTTGCATTAACTCTCATCTTGCCCCTGTTGTCACATGGTTTTTCCCTGTGCAGCTCTGTCTTCACAGACCCTCTTTCCACAAAGACACCAGTCATATTGGATTAGGGGCCCACCTTAGTCCAGAATGACCTCATCTCAATTTAACCAGTCACATCTGCAGTGACCCTATTTCCAAACAAAATGACATTCTGAAGTACTAAAGGTTAGAAACTTACATATCTCTTTTTTTAGTGGGGCAATGGGAGGCAGTGAAAATTCAATTCATAGCCTCTACCAAGGATGCTTTTTACTAGCATGCTACCGTAGCCTGAGTTAAACAAGCTTAATCTGTTTTGACTACAATGTTTTCACAGGGAGTAAAGGTTTGTGTTTTTCCTGATCCATGTGAGACTGATTAAATAAAAAACGAAAAGTGAGAAGTGGCAGGGACATCCATCACTTAAAATATTTAGCCAGCACTCTCAAAACCCAATGGTGCACAACTGCAGAGTCAACGCTTCACCTGATGACCTTTCTAATATCGCCGGTCAACATGGTTATTGCTCAGTGGAGAAAGGTGACAGAGCACTGAAAAAGATGGCATTTTGTTTTTCTCTCTAATGTGAGTAATAGAAGAGCTGGGAAGTTTATGGAGGTGGACGAGGACCAGTAGTTGAAGAAGAAATACAATGTTTTATATAGTTTCCAGATGAGTGTTTTATTAATGGTGACAAGACCTTACATTTAGATAATGCTCCACAATTTACACTGATCTTTCCTCCCTAGCAATGTGCCTTTTACATAGTGGTTGCCCAAAACGTGTTGGAAAACTGATCATCACAATGAGGTTGGGGTGTAGAGCAGCTCAGGTGAGAAATGTGTTGGGCAGATGTTGTTATTTTCATATTCAGATGTGTGAGTAGAACCTGGAGATATTAAGTTACTCTGTTCAAAGTCATTTCCAGATGTTATAGCAGGTTGTCTGATTTGCCGTCTAGTAACCTTTGTTTTCAGTATATTGCCTGGAACAACAACAACAATAAAAGGTGTGTTAATGAGGGAAGGAGTCTGGGGAAGAATAATGTAACCACGAAGAGGAGAGAGATAAAAGTGGATTCACCCACTCTGAGAAATGTCCCAGCCTGTGGGAGGAAGGGATGTCCACAGGCTTCCCTGGTCCTCTCCTTTCCCTGAGGAGGCACAGGCTAGAGCAGGCATGTGAGGAAGATGTCCTCAGGAGGTCAAGGCCCTTTCTGAGCGTTTCAACAGCAGTGGGCAGGAACATTCCAATCCAAAAGCAAGAACTAATTGGAGAACCAGACTCTCAATTAGCATGCCTGCCCATATCAAAACGCTAAAATGTTATTGGCCAGGCACAGGCAGGCACCTTGGTGCTTCTGCAAGCCTCAAGAAAGGTGTCAGTTTGGGCGAGGGGGCTCAAGCCTGTAATCCAAGTGCTTTGGGAGGCAAAGGACGGAGGATCACTTGAGGTCAGGAGTTTGAGACCAGCCTGGGTAACATAGCAAGACCCTATCTCTACAAAAAATTTTAAAAATTGGGTGGGCATGGTGGCAGGCGCTGTAATTCCATCTACCCTGAGGCTGAGGTGGGAGGATCATTTGAACCTAGGAGTTCCAGGCTGCGGTGAACTATGATCACGCCACAGCACCCTGGCACCCTGTCTCAAACAACAACAACAACAACAACAACAAACAAAATAAAACAAATAAAAAACAGAAAAACCTCATTAAGTTGGGTTATGAAGATATCATGTCCCAAACAAATGCTGCCTCCCTGACTTTACCCATTTTCCCTGAACATTAAAGATGTCTCCGAGAAGCCTGTTTATCCACCAAAGCGTTTAGAAAGGTGTGTGGAAGACCTGCTCCAGCTCGTAAGGACTGTGGACGGTGAGATGGAAAGAACTGTAGACTGTTATCAGGAGACGGGGTCCTGGTTTCCGATCTTGCTCTAAACAACCAGTGATCTTGGACAAGTCCTTCAACTTTGGCCTGTTGGACTCTGGTTTCTTGCATAAAATGAAATGTATTGAACATGATAGTATATCATACTTATGACCCTTTTGCAATAACAGGCAGCCCAAAATGACTTAAACAGTAAAGAATGCGTTGGCTCTAGAAGTGCAGGATGGGTTTGAGGCTCAATTGAACCCTGTGGCTCTGGCTCCATGTCTCTGATTCTCTCAGCTCTGCCCTCTGCCAGGCGGCAACTTCATATTCAGCTTTGTAGAGGAAGGAGAGACCCGTAAAGCAGGAAAATGTATCCAGCAGGCTCCAGCAAACTCACTCTTGCTCAACCTGGGCCTGCATGATGGACTCCTGGGCCCATTTCTGAACCAGTCACTGGAAGGAGCTGGTGTTCCCAGTGCTGGCTGAGATCCCACCACTGGCTGTGACCACATTGGCCCAGACTGTGAAAGAGACAGAAAGGATGTTGGAACAGACTTTGTGCATCTGCTGTCGAAGGTCTCTAAAGTTTCATCTAACTAAAGAGTCAACAAGTTTTGTGAAACAATTTAAAAAATTAAAACTTAGAAAAATCAAGGAAACCAGACTAGAGGCATACTATTAAAGAAACCTAATTCCAAATAATTTAGCTAAATTGTCCCAGGCCTTCTCGTGATACTGTGTGCAATTTAAGGATCAACGTCTTTTAGGTTTTCATGTACTTCAAAAGGGATGTTATATCATCCTAGCCATGACAATTTTACTAAGACAGCCTCTCTTCATGCTATACGGTGGTGTTATCTCTTCCTAAAGAAGAGACACTGGGAAGAAGATGCTAGAAGGAGGAAGGCGAAGAGTTACAGTGCATCTGCTTTGCCCTTTTAGTGTGTGTGCACGTGTGCATGGGTTCATATGCATGTGTATGTACATGTGTGTATGAGTGGGTGCATGTGTGCTTGTGTTTCTTTTTTAGAACCAAGGAGTGTTATTTAATAGTTATTGGCCAAAGTAAGAATGATTTTCTTATTTGATTGTACTAATCAACTTCTTTCTAGACTAATTTTTTTTTTTTTTTTTTTTTTTTTTTGAGATGGAGTTTCGCTCTTGTTGCCCAGGCTGGAGTGCAGTGGCACAATCTCGGCTCACTGCAACCTCGCCTCCCAGGTTCAAGCGATTCTCCTGCCTCAGCCTCCTGAGTAGCTGAGTACAGGCATGCACCACCATGCCCGGCTACTTTTGTATTTTCAGTAGAGACAGAGTTTCTCCATGTTGGTCACGTTGGTCGCGAACTCCCGACCTCACGTGATCCGCGCGCCTCGGCCTCCCAAAGTGCTGGTATTACAGGCATGAAACACCGTGCCGGGCCTCTAGACTGAATTTTTAATGTCATTTTAAAAGTCTGTGTAATTTTGACCCTGAGTTAAAATTACACAGACTTTTTCTTTTATATAAGCTCATAAGAGGTCACAGGGCGCCTATAAACTTGCAATTAGTATTTGTGCCTCAGCACAATAGCTAGTTAGGTAATAATTTTGTGATTTATTATGTTGTTTCTAATTATAACCTTGAGTATCAAGATACTTGTTTATATAACAATCAAATGTTTTATTCAACTGAGAAAAGCAACGAGCTCAGCTCCTGGTACAATTGCATCTGTTTAATATAATTATGACCTTTATGATGGTTATTTTAGCAAGGGCTTAACTTATGAATACTGTCTTTGAGCACAGCACATGGAATGACTTGCCCAGGTGATGTGGTTCAGACACATTTGCCTCAGTACTTGGGAATGGATGTGCAAGTGGCCTTCACATGGGTCATTTAAACGTTAGCAGGAGGATCAAATCTTGGAAGTCTTAGAGTTTACTTAGCCCACTGTCCTTGCCCAGAATGTGTCACCAAGTTTAAGTGACTCGCAAACACTCCCAAGGAAAAAATAATTAAAAGTTAGCAAAATACAAGTGGAATCCCAGATCCCTTGACTTTGGATGGACACAGTTTTCAGTAGCTTTTCTAGGCCAACTTCTTCAAAACAAAGATGCTCAAAGCCTTCTTGAGCTAACTTTACTGCCGCAGCTGGTGGATTTATTTTATTAGGCATTAAAGAATAAGGACGGAGCTGACCCAAACCGCTTTTGTTCGTGGTACTTAAGAATAGTTTGCTCTATTTCAGAATTTGCTTTTAGAGTTGAGACCAATAAAAGAAAAGCCACAAATAAGCACATTTTTAAATACATATCTGACACCAAATTTAAGGGATGTGAGCTAATTGTGACTAAAATATATTAAATGGGTAACCCAGACAGCCTAAGTACTGGGTTGTGCCTGGTTTTCAGATGGTCGTTTTTCATGCTCACAGGGACTCATTTGAAATCATTGTTATATAAATGAATCATAGTTATTACATGTCTTGTACCAACTAGCAGAAAATAATATTTATGGAAATTATAGGCTTTGAGCAATAGGCTTCAGGCAAGAGAGGCACGTATGGTGCAAATGTAGAGGGTGTATCCCTTGACCCAGTAATTCCATCTCCAGGAAAATTTCCTAAGGAAATTGTCAGATACTCAAAATGTATGTTCAAGTGTAGTTAATTTCTTATTAGTTACTGTAGTTCAATTTTCAAATATTAAACATTTTATGATAAAGAATAGATTGGCTTCCTCATACCACAGAATAATGTTCTGCCATTAGGAAAAATGTTTGTATATTTTTTGGTGGTATTAGTTTTCTGTGACTGCCATAACAAAGTACTATGAACTGGATGGCTTAAAACAACAGACATGTATTCTCTCACAATTACGAAGGCCAGAAGTCCAAAATCAAGGTGTTGATAGGGACATGCTCCCTCCCGAGACTCTAGGAAAGGATGCTCCATGTCTTCCCCAGCTTCCGGTGGCTCCAGGTGTTCCTTGGCTTGTGGTAGTATCACTGCTACCTTTGCTTTTGTGATCACATTGCCTTCTTCTCTCTGTGTCTCTGTGCCTTCCTCTCTTATAAAGACACCTGTCCCCCAGTTAGGACTTATCCTAAACCCAGGATGATCTCATCTCAAGATCCTTGACTGAATTATATCTGCAACGACCCTTTTCCCATCTGAGGTCACATTCACAGACTCTGTTTGAACACGTTTTTTGGGGAAGGGGAATGAAGGGACCACAAGCCAACCCACTACCATGAGTCAGAAAGGCAGTAGAAATATATTTATATATATATAACTATACACGGTCCACCTCTGCTCTGGTCCCTCCATCTCCTGGTGGCAGTTGGATCCCAGGCCTCTGTCCGTTTTCTCCATCTCAGTTTTGGATTGAACACCAATATAGTATACATTACTATACACGGTCCTCCCTCCACGGTGGAAGAACATAGAAATGTAACAGGATGCTAGGATGGGCCTGGAGAACCAAAATCACCAAAAGGACCCTGCTGCTAAGCCCATATGCAGATTTTTCAAAGGGAATGGAGGAGAACTTGTGGCCCATGGCAAGGAGCTCTTGGCAGGACCACAGATATGCCAAGGGGTCAAAGGGAGGGAGGCTTTGGATAACAGACTGTGAAGAGATCTCTGGAGAGAATAGTTTCCTTGCTGTGGAAGCCCACCCTTGGGAAAAAGGAAGGGGATGCTAGTGCTAAGCCATAGCCTTGGAGGGAGCTTCAAGGGGACCATTTGAAGTTAGTGATACCTGGTGTTCAATCCAAAACTGAGATGGAGAAAACGGACAGAGGCCTGGGATCCAACTGGCACCAGGAGGTGAAGGGACCAGAGCAGAGCTGTACAAGGGCTTTGGAGGAAGGGCCAGGAGAGGACTGTGCTTGGAGGACCAGCCTGGCCTCCAGGGTTTATGAGGACAAACGATGCATGGGTGCTTCCTGGGACTACATGTGGGCAAGTGGGGAGCAAGCCAGTGTATTCTCTTCCGGGGGCTGCCATAACACATTATCTCAAATGCAGGCGTTTATACCAACACGTATTAATTTTTTCACAGTGCTGGAGGTCGAAAGTCTGAAATCTGGTTGCTGGCACGGTTGCTTCCTTTGGAAGTTCTGCAGGGCAATCTCTTCCATGCCTCCCTCCTAGCTCTCGGTGGCTCCAACACCCCTTGGCGTTTTCTGGCTTGTGGGCGTGCACCCCCAGTCCTGCCTCCATCATCACATGGCCTTCTTTCCTCTGCCTCGGCATCTCTGTTTTCTCTTCTTATAAGGACACCCATTATTGGATTAGAAATCACTCTAATCTAGTATGATTTCATCTTAAACAAATTTAACTAATTTAAACTTCATTAATTTCATTTACAAAGACCCTATTACCAAATAATGTCACCTTCTGGGGTTCTGCATGCACATGAATTTTGGGGTGACACTATTTAACCTAGGATGAGATGGGGTCACCCTGAGTCAGTTCACATGAGGTGTGGAGGGGTAAGAGACCCAGGGAAGGAGGGCAGGTGTGTTGCAGGTTGGCCTGGGGCTGAGCGAGGAGCTGCAGGTAATATTTGGAATGGAGCTGGGTCCACTCTGAGCCCAGGGGAAAAACCTCCAGGCAGAAGGGAACACAGGGCATTTCTTAGGAGCCCTGAGTGGAAGGACCAGATTACCAATTGCCAGGGCCAGGGCACCAAGCTACCCAGTCCCCTGCAAACTGTCCAGTCCCCAGCCTGTGCTTGCAGGGTGAGGGTGGATAACAGAACCACCTCCTTTTCCCCTTCGCAGGTTCAGCTGCAACTGCAACTGAAAGGAAGAGGCAAGAAATGTGACAGTTGGCTTAGAGTGCTGGCTGTATCGAAGACATATGCTAATACATTTGTACTGATATGCACTATGCCCATGTATCCTGCAACGTGGCATCATCCTAATTAAAGACGTGGGTCTATTTTAGCACTGGAATTGACCACAGAGCTTTTAATTATCTGAGAGTAGCCACAGTCAGCCAGCATTCCCATTCTTGGTCAGGGGAGGATTTCCCCAACAGATTTTAAAGGGAGCACAAAAGACACAAGATGTATGTGGTGGGATTCTTGGTGAATTGATTTTTTGTTGTTGTTGATGTTTTTTGAATCTGAAGGATCCTTTTACAATGCAATGCATTTTCTTGGAAATCTGAGTTTTGCCCCCACAGAAGCAAACCAGTGAAGAGATGAAAATGAAATGTTCCTAATAGCAGGTGTGGTTTGGAATGGAAAACAGTGACCTCACCCATCCTCTGAGACACCAGGGTGGTAGACTGGGTGATGTCCCAGCAGGCCCCAGTCCGAGCGAGCGGAAGCAGGCGAGGGGAGATGGCACGTCAGGAAGAAAGGAGAGGAAGAGCAGGTTGAGAGACACAGGAAAACGTCAGCAGCTGCAGCAGCCTGGAGAGCTCTATTTTGGAAGAAGCTGCGGCAGCTCCTGCAATTCTGTCCACAGAAGGACATGCATGTTCCAATTTAACCGTGATAATTGACTGGAACCTGGAGAAAATACCAAGCCTTGCTCTCGTAGTCACAAGCCTGGGGCCCTGGGAGCCCACGGAGCCACGGTGCTTAGCAAACTCTGCCACCGAGTGCCCCCTAGCTCAACACGCCTGGAGCAGCTGGGGGAACCAACCTTGGAAACCCAGCTTTGTTTCTCTCTCCCTCCTCCTCCAGTTTATTCACAAAGCCATTAACTCCCCCGTATCCTACTTCAGAGAAAAATAAGTCTCAGATTTCCTGTCTGTTCATTAATTTTGTTTTCCCTTTTGAGGTAGGTTTTATTTGGCTTTTCAGGATGCCAATTTTCTGTTGAGTGGAAGCCAAGGGAGTGTCTGTTTGGATGTCAAAAGAAAGAATGCCAGGGTCACGGGCAAAGGGAAACTTGGAATGAACCCCAGCTCCTTGTCTAATTTCATGAGCTGAAAACTTCACGCCTTCGGTCTAGGATTTAGGCAAAAGTGTGAGTGTTTAACAGGGTCCTTTAGGGTAAAATAATTCCACACTCACATCTCCACAGTTTCTGTAGCTGCATCAGACTCAGAGAACCAAGTTCTCTGGATTTCCTTATGAAGCCACTCAATGCACATTTTTCAGAAAGGCAGGCAGGACGGCAAGGGGGGCTTGCAATCGCTGTGTAAGAAGCAAACACTGGCAACATCTGATAGCCAGAGAGGTACATCAGGCCTGCAGTGTGGCTGTCATCCCCTTTGCTTCATATCTATCCAGAGAACTGCAATTCCAATGTTTTTTTTTTTTTTCTTTTAATAGAAGGGAGAAGACAGAAACCAGAGAGCTAAAATGTAAGTCTTGCTTTTGCCTCTTACTAGCAATGCAACAAGTTTTCTCTAAGCTATCTTTTCCTTATTGGTAAAATTGGGATAGTGATGGTAGCTACCCAGTAGGGTTGTTTTAAGAATTAAATACTATAATACATGTAAGGTTCCTGCCTGGCCTGCAACATTCAACACGTGGCAGCCATTTGGACTGGTTTGTGGTGGTTGTGGTAGATTGAAAAATGCCCTCCCCACCCACAAAGATGTTCACATCCTCATCCCCAGAATCTGTGAATATGTTACTTCCGTTTTGTTTGGGCTGCCATAACCAAATACCACCGGCTGGGTGACTTAAACAGTAGAAAATTATTTTCTTACAGTTCTGGAGGCTAGAAGTCTGAGATCAAAGTGTCATCAAGTTTGGATTGTCCTGAGGCCTGTCTTCCTGGCTTGTCGATGGCTGTCTTCTCCCTGTATCTTTGCATCATGTTTCCTCTGTGTGTCTGTGTCCTAATCTCATCTTCTTATAAGGACACTGCTCATGTTGACCCACCTCTGTGAACTCGTTTTATTTTAATTTCCTCTTTAAAGGCCTTCTCTCCAAATACAGCCACATTCTGAGAAACCGGAGATTAGGACTTAAACATACGGGTTTTGGGAGACACAATTCAGTCCATAACAGTTCCGTTACATGGTAAAAGGGAAAGGTGTTATTAGGTTAAGGATCTTGAGATGAGGAGATTATTCTGGATTACCCAGGTGGACCCAATGTAACCACAAGAGCTCTTCTAAAAAGGAGAGAAGAGAGTCAGAGTCTGAGAGAAAGCTGGCCATATGATGATGGAAACCAAGGCTGGAGTTTCACATGAGGAAGACAGAGGAAGAGACCACGAGCCAAGGAATGCAGGTGGCCTCTAGAAGCTGGAAAGAACATGGAAACATTCTCCCCTGGAGCCCCCGCAGGAACCAGCCCTGCCAACACCTTGATTTTAGCCCAATGAGACCCATTGCAGATGTCTGTCTTCCAGGACTGTAAGGTAATACATTTGAATTGTGTTAATCTACTAAGTTCGTGGCAATTTGTTTAGCAGCAATAGGAAACCAATACAAGTATAACTACCAAACCCCCAACCCCAAATGTGTTACATGAATCATGACATTGGGTCAGGCTCCTTCTTTGAAAATTAATAAACTTTAATTTTCAGAGAAGTTTTAGGTTCACGGTCAAACTGAGTAGAAAGGACAGAGTTCCCGTATACTCCCTGCTACCACACATGCTCAGCCTCTCTCATGATCAGCATCCCACACCACAGTGCTGCATTTGTTACAACTGATGAACATGCATTGACACATCGTCACCCCAAATCTATAGTTTCATTAGGGATTACTCTTAATATTGTGCATTTTGTGGGTTTGGACAAATGTATAATGACATTTTCCCACCAATATAGTATCATACAGAATAGTTTCACTGCCCTAAAAATTCCCAGTGCTCCAACTATCCATCCCTTCCTATCCCCAACCCTTCACAACCACCAATCTTTCGACTGTCTCCATAGCTTTGCATTTTCCAAAATGTCATGTAGTTGGAATTGTACAGTGTGTAGTCTTTTCAGATTAGCTTCTTTCGCTTAGTAACATATATTTAAGTTTTTTTCCATGTCTTCATGACTTCATAGTCCATTTCTTTTCAGCACTGAATAATACTCCATTGTCTGGATATGCCACAGTTTATCCATTTATCTACTGAAGGACATCTTGGTTGCTTCCAGGCTTTGGCAATTATAAATAAAGCTGTTGTAAATATCCAAGTGTACATTTTCAAATCATTTGGGTAAACACCATGGAACATGATTGCTTGATCTTAGGGTACAAGTATGTTCAGCTTTGTAAGAAACCACCAAACTGTCTTCCAAAGTGGCTGTACCATTTTGCATTCCCACGGTAATGAATGAGTGTTCTTGTTATTACACATCCTCAGGAGCATTTGGAATTGTCTGTGTTTTGGTTTTTGGCCATCCTAGTAGATGTATAGTTGTATCACATTGTTGTTTTAATTTGCAATTCCTTAATGGCATGTGATGTTTAGCATTTTTTTATATGCAAATGTTTACCATTTGTACACCTTTGCCATTTGTATACCTTCTTTGATGAGTTCTACTTACATCTTAAAGTTGAGTAGTATCACTCTTCTGGCTTTCTTGTTGTTCTTGATTTCTGCATTTGGGGTTTTCAGCATCTTTATATACACTTTAGAATCAGTATTGATATCACAAAATACCTTCCTTGGATCTTTATTGGGATGGTTTTGAATAATTCTGATTATACATTATTATATTTGATGTGTTAATATTTTGTTGAGAATTTTTGCATCTATGATCAAGAGCGATATTGGTCTATATATTTTTTATTTTCTTGTAACCTCTTTGTTTGGTTTTGGTTTTAAGTTAATGTTGGCCTCATAGAATTAGGAAGCATTTTCTTTGCTTCTAACTTCTAGAACAGACTGTAGAGAACTGGTATAATTTCTTCCTTAAATGTTTGGTAGAATTCACCAGTGAACCCGTCTGGGCTTTGAGCATTCTCTTTGGAAGGTTATTCATTACTGATTCTATTTCTTTAAAGGTATAGGCTTATTCCAATTGTCTATTTTTTAATGTGTAAGTTTTGGCAAATTGTATCCTCTAAGGAATTAGTTTGTTTCATCTAGGTTATCAAATTTGTGGACTTAGATTTATTCATAGCATTCCTTTACTGTTCTTTTAGTGTCCATGAGATCTGTAGCGATGTTCCTTCTTTTATTGTGATATTAGTAATTTGTGTTACCTCTTTTCTGTTTTTTTTCTTTTCTTTCTTTTCTTTTTTGTATTCTTTGTTATCCTGGCTAGAGGCTGATAAATTTTATTAATCTTTTCAAAGAACCAGCTTCTGGTTTTATTGGCTTTTCTCTGTTGAGTTCCTATCTTCAGTTTCACTGATTTCTGTGCCAATATTTATTATATTTCTTCTGCTTACTTTGGAATTAATTTTCTCTTCTTTTACTAGTTTCCTAAAGTGTAAACTTAGACTATTGATTTCAGATCTTCTTTCCTCTTTTTCACATGCATTCAATGCTAAAAAAATTCCCCTAAGCACTGCTTTTCTAGCACACCACAAATTAAGTTGTATTTTCATTTTAATTCAGTTCAATTTTTTTTGTAATTTCCCTTAAGATTTTCTTTGACCCATTTGTGACTTTAAAGTATGTTGTTTAATCTCTAAGTATTGGGGAATTTTTCAACTATCTTTCTGTACTAATTTCTAATTTAATTCCCCTGTGGTATGAAAGCAGACATTGTATGATTTCTATCCTTTCAAATTTGTTAAGGTGTGTTATGGCTCACAATGTGCTACATCTTGGTGAATATTCCATATGAGCTTGAGAAGAATGTGTAATATGCTGTTGTTAGATGAAGTAGTCTGTAGATGTGAATTACATCCAGTTGATTGATGGTGCTATTGAGTGCAACTATGTCCTTCGTGATTTTCTGCCTGCTGCATCTGTCATCTCTGATAGAAGAATGTTAAAATCTCCAACTATAATAGTGGATTCATCTATTTCTCCAAGCAGTATTATTGGTTTTTCTCTCACATATTTTGATGCTCTTTTATTAGGCACATACACGTTAATGATTGTTGTTTTCTTGGAGTATTAACTCCTTCATCATTATATAATCATCCTCTTTAACTCTGATAACTTTCCTCGCTCTGAATTCTGCTCTGTCTGAAATGAATACAACTATTCCTCCTTTCTTTTGATTAGTGTTAGTATGATATATCCTTTTCCATAGCTTTACTTTTATGTGTCTTTATATTTCAAGTGGGCTTTTTTAAGACAAGATGTTGGGTCATATTTTGATCCATTGAAACAACCTCTGTCTTTAATCGATGTATTAGGTTGGTGTAAAAGTAATTGCAGTTTTTGCAATTAAAAGTAATAGCAGGCCAGGCGCGGTGGCTCACACCTGTAATCCCAACACTTTGGGAGGCTGAGGTGGGCAGATCACAAGGTCAGGAGATCGAGACCAACCTGGTCAACATGGTGAAACCCCATCTCTACTAAAAATACAAAAATTAGCTGGGCATGGTGGTGCATGCCTATAATCCCAGCTACTCAGGAGGCTGAGGCAGGAGAATTGCTTGAACCCGGGAGTCGGAGGTTGCAGTGAGGTGAGTTGAGATCACGCCACTACACTCCAGCCTGGCGACAGAGTGAGACTCCAGCTCAAAAAAAAAAAAAAAAAAAAAAAAAAGTAACAGCAAAACCCACAATTACTTTTGCATCAATCTAATATTTAGGAAATTGATGTTTAAAGTGATTATTGAGATCATTGGACTAATATCTACCAAACTTGTTACTATTTTGTTTGTTGCACTTGTTCTTTGCTCTTATTTTTGTCTTCTACACTGTTTCTGCCTTTTATTTCAATTGAGCATTTTATATGATGCTATTTTCTCTTCATTGTTAGTATATTATTTTTTTTCTTTCTGTACTCTTTTTAGTGACTACCTCAGAGTTTCCAACACACATTACAACTAATCCAAGTCCACTTTTAAATAACACTTTGCCATTTCATGGGTAGTGCAAGTACCTTACAATAACAAAATATTCCTAATTTCTCCCTCTTCTTCCTTGTATCATTGTTGCCATTTATTTCATTTATGCATAAACATATTATATATATATTAGAACACAATGTAGCTATTGTTATTCTGAACAAACTATTATCTGTTAGATCAAATAAGAATAAGAACAATAACACTTATTCCTTCTTCAATGCTCTTCATTTCTTAATGTTGATACAAGTTTCTGACCTATAACATTTTCCTTCTCATCAAACAACTTCTCTTAACACTTCTTTCAAAGGCAGGCCTACTGGCAACAAATTCTCTCAATTTTTGTCTAAGAATGTTCTTATTTCTCCTTCATGTAAGAAGGATAATTACATGCAGCGCAAAGAAGTGGGTTTCTTCTCTCAACACTGCAGATATTTCACTCCACTCCCTCCCTGCTTGCGTGGTTTCTGAGAAAACGTCACATGTCATTGTTATCTTTGTCTCTCTATAAGTAAGTTGTTTTCTTCTTCTGGCTTCTTTCAGGACATTCTCTTTATCTTTGATTTTTCTGAAGTTTGAATATGATGTGCCTGGCCCAGGTGTATTTCTTTTGGGCGTTTATCCTGCTTGGTGTTTTTTGGGCTTCCTGGATCTGTAGTTTGGGCGTCTGACATTAGTTTGGGGAAACTATCAGTCATTGTTGCTTCAAACATTGCTTTGTTTCTTCCCCTCTTTCTTTGCCTTCTAGTATCCCCATTACACATATGTTATGCTTTTTATAGTCATCTCACAGTTTTGGGATATTCTGCTCTGTTATTTGTTTGGTTTTGTTTTTGGTTGGGGATGGGGGGTGGGATTGGTCATTTTTTCTTTGCTTTCCAGTTTTGGAAATTTCTATTGACATATCCTCAAGCTTGGAGATTCTTTCCTTGTCTATGTCCAGTCTACTAACGAGTCCATCAACAGCATTCTTCATTTCTCTTTCAATATTTTTAATCTCTAGCCTTTCTTTTAAATTTTGTCTTAGAATATGTATCTCTCTGCTTACATTATCCATCTGCTCTTGGATATTGTCTATTTTTTTCATTAAAGCCCTTAGCATATTAATCATAGTTTTGGAGTTCTAAAAATTATTCCTATACTGAAAATTCCAAAATTCCTGCCATATCTGACTCTGGTTCTGATATTTGTTCAGTCTCTTCAAAGTGTAAGGTTTTTTCCCTTTTAGTATGTTTTGTAATTTTTTTATTAAAAGGTAAACATGATTCCTGGGGGTATTTTTCTCCAATGTTCACGGTGAGGATGCTAGAGCATCTCAGGGTGAAACATAAATGTGTGGAGACTTCCTTTGAGTGCATCCCCTGGAGTTTTTCAAACTCAGACCTGTCCATCCTGAGCCTTCAGCAATTCATCAATTACAGCTCAGCTTTCCCTACCCTGGCGTTGTTTCCCCAGAGGCTTATGCTTGTAGATTTCTGCTCTGGAAAGTTGTGACTCTCTGTATTCACCCGTCTATCTCTCCAACTTTAAGATCAGCAGTTTGTCCTGTGACCTAACTTCTCTGACAAGCCTAAGAATGTAAGAATCTAAAAATCTTGATTTTTCAGTTTGTTCAGCTTTTACTTTCTGTTAAGACAGACTGGAGACTTCTAAGCATCTTATGTGATGGATAAGAAAATTCAAGATTTTTATTTTTATGAAAGGGATTTCCTCCCAGTCAATAGTCCAAGGGTTCAGTCAGGGTGAGCCTATTAGCAAGTAAAATATTGATTGAGAAACTGACCATTAAATATATTAATATAGTCACGTTCAAATAGGATGTAGAAATGAGTAGACAGCATTTGAAATAAAGGTCTGCACAACAAATAGCACAAAACAATAATGGACAGTGAAGGGAGATATTCAGCTCATTTTATTACTAACTTAAGAAAGTTAAGAAAATAAATGCTTGACACTTTGCATAAATTGGATCATAAAAGAATAATAGCCAAAGCAATCTACTACCAAGGAAGGAAAACATGGGAATCCATCACAGACATTTGGGACCCAAACCACGTCCTACATTATAAGGGCACAAAAATACCAGGAGGGAGATGTACAGACTTGAGCTGGGCAAGGAAGAGGTCAGCTCTGGGGCCCCACTCAGGGGTGGTACAGAATATCCTGGTGTGGTGGAGGGCACAGGTGAAGGTGGAATCGAAAGAGGGAACAAGAAAAGGTGGGTTTGGGGGTACATATGCAAACTCTTATATGTGCGTTTGAGAAATCTTCAGGTCTCAGACTGTGGCTTCTGTCACTGACCTATTGCTGTTCCGTGGAAATAAACGTGGTTGGAAAATCAATAAGAATGAGCAGGTTGAGGAGGTTTCTCTTTCTCTGCCTGTTGGTACCTCCAGGAAGACTGGTTCTTACCCTGGGGAGTCCTTTGGCGGGGTGATCTTGGGGGGCTGAACTGGGACTGTAGCAACTGTGAGAGTCCAGAGATGCAGCAGACACACTCCTGCTGATCTGGGGAATTGGCTAGCACTGGATCAGGAAAGTGGGGGTGAAGTTGGTCAGCAGCTAAATATGTGACCCCAGCTCTCAGAGCTCCCGTGGTCAGTGGAGTGTGTAACAGCTCTGGTGTGTCTGATGCTCCATGACTGTTATGGACTGAATTTTTGTCTCCCCCTCAAAATTCATATGTTGAAGCTCTAATCCCCGATAGGATGGGGATTATTTGGAGATGAGGTTTAGGTGAAGTCCTGAGGGTGTGGCTCCATGATGGGATTGGCGGGTATCCTTATAAGAAGAGGAAGAGGGGTCAGAGTTCATTCTCTCTCCACTGCGAGTGCACAGTGAGAAGTCAGCCACCAGCCAGAAAGAAGGCACTCACCAGGAACCAAATCTGCTGGCACCTTGGTGCTGGATTTCCTGGCCTCTAGGACTGTGAGAGCCATAAATGTCTGTTGTTTAAGCATCCCAGTCTATAGTATCTTGTGATTGCTGCCCAAGCAGACTAAGACCCTGCCATTGTTCCCTTGTCCCTGTCTAATCCTGGACGCTCCCTACAGCTCACCCCAGTTAGAGATTTCATGTGTTCCTTGGACCAGCGGCCCCAGCTACTCCCATAGCAACTGTAGCTGGGCCCCTAACTATGCAGTGCCACTCGCAGCCTGTGTTTAGACATCAAGCCTCAGCCTGGTCTGCTAAATATCTGGAAGCACCACCTTCTCACTCAAATTCTTCCTCTTGCCAAGCAGTCTGATCTGACAGGGGTCTTGAGCAAGAAAGAAAGATAGAATTTGTCATATTTGCAGTACATAACATTCTATAGAGTAATTCATAACTTGCCCCTTTCCCTCTTCTCTTACATACATCCTTTTGTGTCTACTAACATTCCAAAATCACTGAAGAAATGAAACAACATATTATGAAATGCAATATAAAATTATTCTCATGATCAAAATTAAATCTCTTGTCGCAACCTGGAAAGAAAAATAACATGGATCAGAATAGCCCTAGGAAGCTGCCTCCAAACTTGAGGAGGGCACCAGCTGACTTTCAGGCTGACACATCACCAAAGGTGACAAGAACTGACTGTCCAGCTTCTCATACACGCGGTAACCTGGGCAAGGGAGGAACAATGTGGTGTACGTGTTGGCAACAAGTCAGGCGACACTGAAACATTCCAAGGGTAGAAAACAAGACAGAACATTAAATATTTGAACTCTGGCAATTTTTAATCCCAGCTGTGAAGGGACAGGAGGGTAAACACAGTCCACTTATAAAAGGTGTGCACATTCACAGGGGCTCTAAATAATGCAACATTGTTTTGCTCGTCCGTGCTGCTGATAGTTTCATAGTGAAAAAGTCACTCCAGACAAGTTGGCTCCGGTCACACCCGCCTCTGGAGAGAGGCCAAAATTGTTCTGCTGCAAGCCTTGCAGTGGCACCCAGACATTTTAAAAGAGGGGCTTTCCACTGTTTTGTGCTGGGATTTCTACAGAGGTGAGAGCTGAGAGGGAATCCTGGCAGTGACCACATTCTGCAATCCCACATGTGGGGACAGGTGTGCTCCACTCAAAAAAAGCCACAGTTCTCTTTGTTTAACAGAAAATTAATGACACACATGGATTCCAGTCTGAAGGAAGTAGATCATGTTTGTTTTCAGAAACAGGCTCAGCTGAGTGTGCGGAGTATGTGGGTCCCACAGCCTCCATCTGCATCTTCCATGACGTCTCTGTTGCTGCCGACAGCCATGTTCCCCACTATGTGTATTTCTATTCCTACTGGTCTGCTAATGCCCAAGGAAAGGCAGTGTTCTGAGAAGGCATACACTGAGCTGGGGCCTGGTAGCCAGGTTAATGATGGAATTGCCTGTCACAATCCCAAAGGACACCTTTCTAAAACACATGAGACAGTTCCGATGCCAGTACCCCTTACACACCCCAGCACTCTCCTGGGCCAATGACTGTGGCTAAGCAAGGATCTAACATTCCATGCCTAGTATTTGTTTGCTACTATCCTCTCTCTCCAGAAGAAAGTGAAATAAAAATGAAGAGTATTTTTGCCAACTTTCCAGAAGAAAGTGGAAGAAAAAGACTTGGGAAAGGTTGCTGAATTCAAAGATTGACAGATTACAAAAATATGTAAATTAATATATATTACTTTATATACAGTTAATATTCTATTCAGACCATAAAGAAAAATCACACCTGCCCTCCGTGGATGTTTAAAGATAGGTCCTTTACTAGACCAGAGTGTTGGAGGTTGTTGGGACAGGAGGCGATGCCGTGGAGAGACCATAGAGATGGAACGGACTTCACAACCCGGACACCAAAACCAAACAAAGACAGCATAGAATAAACTACAGTCGGTTCCCACTTAGGGAGCTTAGTATAAACAACCTGAATGAAACAGCGGCGTATTTACAGAGTGGTAAACCATGACCAAGTGAGGTTGTCTCAAGAAAGCAAAGATGGTTCAATAAAGTGATTTGTTAACAATTCATTCTACTTTTTTTTAATCAAGGAAGAACAAAATGAGATTATTTCAAGACATTTAGTAAAGTTAAATATACATTTATGTTGTAAGCTTTTAATAGTGGAAGAACAGATGCAACTTTAATGTGCTTAAAAATATAGACCCTCTTACACCGAAACTGACGTCAGCATTGTCCACGGTGAAACACTAAAGTGCTTTTTAGAACGCTGTCAAAGTAAGGAACGGGACGCAGAGGAGTCTATCATCACTCTGGCATTTAGTCCTGTTGAAATAGACTCATCAAAGAAAATAGGAAAAAGAAAGAACGTTTAAAAAACGAAAAGAAGGCAAAATTAATATGATTTGAAAAAGTTATGGCTGTAATACATGGAATATTCAAGAGTGTCAGCTGAAAATCTATTAGTAACAATATGAAAAGTCAGCAGGAAGAGAGGCCAAAATCTTAATATATGTTAGTCAATTTTATATTATGAAATATGATGACAAAAGATCCCATTTATAACAGCAATGAAAAGAATTATAGCAATAAATAAATCTTAAGGGAAATACGCAGAACACATATGAGAAAATTCTTAATCTCCAGAGGGGCATAAAGGAAGACTTTAGCACATGGAAACGTATATTTTAGTCTTATGGAGCAAAACTCAAAAATCCAAAGATGTCATGTTTTTCTAACTTAATTTGTAAATTTGATGTAATTAATTTGATTTGAAATGCTATCAGAGTTTTCTTCATAACCTGACAAGTTGATCCTACAGTTGAAATAAAATAAGCATATGAAAATATTCAGGAAAGTTCTGGAAAAATTATAGAAGAATTTGGGTGAGATAGGGACTAGCCTTATCAGACATTTAAAAGCTGTAATAAGTAAAGCAGTTTGCTATGGAGCAGAATTAAATAGCCACATCTACACCCAGGCACAAATGACTGATAATGGCTTAGTGTGTCATGCATCCTCCAGGAAATAGTTTTCAAGGGTTCATGATGTTTTCAAGGGTTCAGCCACTGCCCTGGTAACGCACGTGGGCTTCAGTCCTAGCAGGAGACTGTGATTGGTTTGGGGGATTCTCACATCCTCAAATTCTTTCACTGCTCAATCAGCCCCAAAGCAGGCCTAGCTCCAGGAACGGAACCAATTTGGAGCACATTTCTAAGTAAGTGGCTTGGAGAACAAAAGCCCCAGTCCTCTGGACCGCTTCCTGGCAATACCTGCTTTGACAGAAAGCTCACTTTGCTATTGATTCCCTAGACTGAGAAACCTGGAGGAAAAGAAGCAACAAGGGTATTTTCATGGGGACAATGACGACTGTGATACCTCTTATTCCTAAGGCACCAGATAATTCTTTTATTAATAAACTTTATTTTTTAGACCAGAGTTAGGTTTCTTAAAAAGTTGAACAGAAAACACAGTGAGTTCTCAGATACCCCCTTTCCCCACCCTAAACCTCACCCCACAGAATTTCCTCTACCATTAACATCTGGCATGAGTGTGGCGCATTAGGGTATGCACTCTGCATTGCACATCCTCCGGGTTTCCACAGTGCATAATGTCATGCATCTCCCATTTCAGTATCATACAGAGCAGTTTCACTGTCCTGAAAGTCCCCCGAGCTCCATAGATGAATTTTCAAAATTAAAATCAGACACAGGCCGGGCGCGGTGGCTCACGCCTGTAATCCCAGCACTTTGGGAGGCCGAGGCAAGCAGATCACGAGGTCAGATCGAGACCATCCTGGCTAACACGGTGAAATCCCATGTCTACTAAAAATACAAAAAAACTAGCCGGGCACGGTGGCGGCACCTGTAGTCCCATCTACTCGAGAGGCTGAGGCGGGAGAATGGCATGAACCCGGGAGGCAGAGCTTGCCGTGAGCCGAGATCGCGCCGCTGCACTCCAGCCTGGGCGACAGAGCGAGACTCCATTTAAAAAAAAAAAAAATCAAACATAAAGAGAAAGACAGAACTCTTCTGACACTGAGCTGCTTGCCTTTCTAATAACAAGAAATTTACAACCATTGTAAACTGACCTGAAATACACCAGTCACTTCGAGAGTCCTCAACTCCTAAAATCCTTAGCTAATACCAATCTTATTAGTTTCTTTTATTTATCAAGGAAGAACAAAATGAGATAATTCCAAGACATTTAGTAAAGTTCAATATACATTTATGTTGTAAACATAAATCGAAATTGGCTGCCACAACCCCAAAGGACACATTCCTAAAACACAAGAGACAGTTCCGATGCCAGTACCCCTTACACAGCCCAGCACTCTCCTGGGCCAATGACTGTAGCTAAGCAAGGATCTAATATTCCAGGCCTAGTATTTGTTTGCTACTATTCTCTCTCTCCAGAAGAGAGTCCCATCTCTTCGATGGGAAGAGAAAAATTTCATAGTTAATGTTACTTTAAAAAAAAAACAAAAAACAAAAAACAACAACCAGGCAATGAAAGACAAAGTCTTACCAGAAAAATAAAGCATTTATTACAGATTGAAAGTGATCAGAAGAAATATCACAGAATTCACAAAATCATTCTTTGTTGGAGCTTCTCTTCCTTCCAGTGCATTTTGCTGTTAAGAGAAAAGGAGCGTGAGGGTCAGACCACCACGGCATGCATTCACAGTCCAGCTGTGGAGGCCCGGGACCCAGGACTCCTGGGCATTACTTAAAGCCAGATCCGATGATACGAGACACTAGAGCAGCTATGCGAAGCAGCAGCTTCTTGAACAAACCAAAAGGGCGAGAGACACCTACAGGAGGAAGAACAGGTGACTGGGTCTGGGGAGCAGACACACAGCCCCAGAAAGCAAGCTCAAATCTCATCAAGGGAAGAATCGAAGAGACCCCAAGCAGAGGCTGCAGCCAGGTGTTGGGCCCCAGGCTGGTCTGTGAAGGTGTTTGTGGCGTGAGGTCAGAAAGGAAGGAACCAAGCCAAAGCAAAAGAGTAGGCTGTCCACAGCTGCCATCGTGAGCAGGTGTGGGGCTGGAGATCAGGATACTCCCTCCAGCCATTCATCCATTTATCAATTCATCTGTTCGATAAACACGTATGCACTGAGCATTTGCTGGGGGTTACAAAGATCAATGAGGCATAGTTTTGACCTCAAAAACCTCCCACAACCTAGTGAAGGGGGTGGAAGTAGAGTACAGCTTGGTAAATGCCAATTCCAGAGACGCCCGTGTGCAGGAAACCCGCGGAAAAGGGTTCCTGGAGAGGACACGTAAGCTGAACTCGGAGGATGAGCTGGGGTGGGGATACTGTATCCCAGCAGAGGGGGCCTGAGAGTGGAAGGGAGACCCAGACTCGGGCCCCAGGAAAACAGTCAGCTGTGTGAGGCTCTCCCATGTGACTCAGGAGACAGAAGCAGCATGCAAGGCTGGGGACAGACAGGCAGCACACTGCCAGGTGTGTGGACGAGGACTGCTGAGGCGCACACTCTGAGGGAACTCATCCCCATCCTCCAGCAGAGCAAGGTCCCAGACTCGTGATAAAATGACTCTGATGACAATGCACAGCTGCCTTTGAGGGGAACAAGACACAGCCACCAGGAAAATGCTGAACATAGCAGGCTGGAGATGCAGCTGGAACTGGAGCCAACAGTGCGGAGAGGACAGAGCTGTGAAACATTTCGGAGGAAGGATTAGCAGACCTCAGTGACCAACTGGGTGAAGTGGGGAGGAGGTCTGAGATGCATCTGCTTCAGGCCTGGGGGCCCTTGGAAGATGGGCTGGAGACAGGGGGAAGAGTGATTCTCCGAGGGAAGAATTGCATTTTGAAGGTGGTGTGGAATACCCAGACGGAGGTGCCTGGCAGGCTGCCGTTGACTCAAGCTTGGAGTCCAGGCTGGAGGGACAGTGTGGAGGAGAGGGGGAAGAATCCCCAGACAGCTGGGTGTCAAAGCCCTGGGGGTGCTTGGCATCACCCAGGAGAGGGAAGGCCATGAACAGAAGGAGAGCCGAGGCTGGAATCCTGGGGAACATCGTGGTTTCAGAGGCAGCAGGAAGAAGCTGGTCTGTGAAGAGTGAGAAGTCTTGGCCTGAGAGGGGACCAAATCTCAGAGGTCAGAGGGTTTCAAGAAAGGAATGGTCATCCACATCCAACGCGGCTGTGAGGTCCAGGAGGAGAAGGGGTGGACGTGAGGATGGGACAGCAGTGAAGTGGCTACGGAGCAGGGCGGTGTCGGGTGCAGGAGGAGAGACTGCATGAGGCCCTGGGGAACTCATGCAGATGGCGTTTTTAAAAAGACAGGATGAGGAGAGATCAAGGGAGAGTAATGAGAAGTTAGGGATAAACGAGGGGCCCGAACCCGCTCTGCAGTCAATCCTCATTGGTCACAGATGCTGTATTTGTGAATTTGCCTACTCACTGCTAACTAATAGTTATTTGAAACCCCAAAATCAGTGCTCATGGTGCTATCTCATTCCTTCTCAGACAGGCACGGAGCAGCAAAAAATTGGAGTCATCCTACCCACACCTTCCCAGCTGAGGTCAAGCAAGGCAACGCTCTGCCTCCATGTCTCAGCTCTCCTGCTATCAACAAGTGTCCTTTTCGCGGTCTATTTAATGCCCCAATTTTTGCATTTTTGTGCTTTTTGTTGATGATGTCACTGTTTAAAATAGCCCTCAAGTATAGTGCTGTCAAGTGTTTCTAAGTGTAAAAAGGCTGTGATGTGCCTTACAGAGAAAATATATGTGTGTTAGAGAAGCTTCACTCAGGCATGAATTACAGCACTATTGGCCATGAGTTCATTGTTAATGAGTCAACAGTATCTATTAAATATGGATATGGCATCTAAACAGAAACACACATGAAACAAGGTTATATACTAATCGGTTGAGGAAAACATTGGGAACAGAGGCTCAGAGAACTCTAACCCTGGATTGCCTATATGAGTGATAGTTTAGTATTCACTAATTCAATGTTCGAAGCAACTTTATAGATGATAGCTGCCTCAGATAATAAGAAGCAGCTCTACTTGGTGCAGCAATTAATTGAGTGTGCTGTGAATGCGAGTCAGAGAAAGTGTAAATGAATACAACTGCACATCGCCATGTCTCTGCCTCTGGAGTCTCGGCTGGGTCTTTTCTGCCTTCTGTGGGGCATCTGGCTCTCTTCAATAGGGGGACTGTCACAGGAGACCGTGACGAGAAGTTGTCACAAATGAATCTGATACCTGAATGTGGAAATCACTCAGAAAGCTGGCAGAGGTGGTGCGGGTTTTAGGGACCGGTCCTCCCACATAGTTGACGATAAGCAGGTATGTTTCTAACACTTTTGATCAATTAAAGTGTTTGCCATCTAGTTGGTGACTACATTTCTAGTTTCACCCAACACATGACAAATGCTTCTTAAACAAATAAGCCTTGAAGTTTTGCCCTCTCTTCCTATTTTTTTAAAATATGGAGATATGAGAAAAACAGGAAGGAAGAGGGAAGAGGCTTTGGAAACAGACAGACATCAAGAGTTCAATCTCAATCCCAACACTATCTCTAAGGGCAGGGGCCTCTAAATGCCTCTGCTTCCTCCTCTATGAAACAGAGAGAATGATGAGAATAAAACTTCATTTGATTGTTCCAACGTTTATGCAAGGGAATGTATGAATGGGTCCAAACACAGGCCCAGGCATACTTGAGAGCTGTGATATTCATGGGCACAGAGGCCAGGCACAGAGGGGCATTTAATGAACATCTGTTGAATAAATGGATAAAATTATGAGAATGATTCTTTTTACTATGCCCTTATTGACAAAAGGCCTCAATAAAAACTGCCCCATCTGCTGCTCTTGGGCGTAGTTTAGGAACTCCACACTAAAAATCAAGATTGTGACAAAGAAAAATGCATCACTCACACTGCTATGGTTTGGGTGCTGAGGGTCTTCTGGCCACTACATAATTGAAAAGTCAGAACTATTCCAGCTACAAAGATAAGAAAGTCTAAGATTCTCAAAGAGATTTTTTTCAACTTGGGAGTTGGGACCTGATTTTCTACATTTCCTACCTTAGAACAATAAATGAGAAAAAAATTCAGAGTATTTTATTTAAATATTACATTTCACTATCTACTCATATATCAAATCATTTTCTGGCAACATGAAAGAATCCTAGAACAGTGTTGAGGGCTCTGGGGATTTCATAACAAATAGCCAAAGTCTCTACCTTTAAAGAGCTCCCCAGCTGAAAAATGTCACTCACAATTTGAAAAGAGTAATTTTGTTTCTGGTCATGCATTCATTCATTCTTTCCTCCCAGTCTGATTGATTGAATTCTATACACTGTTGTTAGCACTATGAAATTGATGAAGGATATTTTTAATAATTTCATATAGACATATCATTAATATTATTTTTACTTCTTGTAAAACTGAAATAATTAACAAGGAGAATGCATCCTCAAGAAGTTTATGGTCGGCATGGTGCCTCATGCCTGTAATCCCAGCACTTTGGAAAGCCAAAGTGGCTGGATCACTTGAGGTCAGGAGTTTGAGACCAGCCTGGCCAACATGGTGAAACCCCATCTCTACTAAAAATAGAAAAATTAGCTGGGCATGGTGGTGCGTACCTGCAATCCCAGCTACTCAGGAGGCTGAGGCAGGAGAATCGCTTGAACCTGGGAGGCAGAGGTTTCAGTGAACAGAGATTGTGCCACTGCACTCCATTCTGGGCAACAGAGCAAGACTCTGTCTCAGAATGAAAAGGAAGCTTATGGTCTAGTATGGACCAAAAAAAAAAAAAAAAAAAAAACCCAAAAAGTAATAATAAACCCTTGAAGGAATTGCATCCTGAGAGGTTAAGGAACTGGATCACCATCACAGATGGGAGAGCAGGCTCAGAATCAGGCCCATGGATTCCAAATCCTATCAGATTGGCCTCCTCACTAGACCCACTGCGCTGGCCTTACCAGCCTCATTCTGTGATTTCAGGGAACCCAGCACAGTGTAGAAACCTGTCCTGCTAAAGGTCACGGGAGGGCAGAGATATAACTGGGACTTCAGTCAAATCCCATGTTCAGGTCAGGGCTGCAGCTGTCTTTAAAAATAAATGTTTTGAGTGATCAACTTCTTCATAAAAATCAGATGATGAATTTATATTGCAATACACATGTATACACATCCAACGTTATCATGTTACAATAAACAAAATAGAGCCAATCCACTGAGAACTCTATCCTCCCTGCCCCCAACCCATGATATTCTGTAAAGAAAAAGAAAGATATCATTTACATTTATAAAAAAGGAATATGATGTGTCTGTTTCTTCATAATGAGTAGATTCTTGATCTCAGTATGGAGCTGGTTTTTATATTTAGAGTTGTACCATACATTCAAAAGGAAACCTACCATTTGTATCTTTCATCCAAGAAGGCCTCCCTGGTGAATTTCCCTTCTATTTTAGTAAAATGTCAGTTGACTTCTTTCAAATCTCAATATGGTTAAAAATTAATTATACTATGCTTAACTTATGTTTTTGGTAAAAGAATTTCAAGAACCCAAAGTGAAGGATTTCATTCACTTAAAAAATATTTACTGAGTGCTATTTATTGAGTGTGCTGGGCTGTGTGCAGGGCACTGGGGAACAGTGGCAGTTGAAGTTCCTTGAGACCTCCCCTTGGGGAGTCTGGTGGTCAGATGGGTGACAGGAAACAACCAATTGCAGTGCCCTGTGATGAGGACACTACAGTGGCCCAAAAAGGGACATCATCTCTGATTCAGTGGTGGTGGCTTGGGTTGTCAACGTAGACCTCCAAAGGGAAGCGACAACTGAGCTGGGACCTGAACGGTGAGGCAGAGCTAGTCAGGTGGGTGGTCCCAGTAGAGGCAGAAGCTGGAGGAACTGCAAGTACCTCAGTGCCTCAGGAGCTGAGCAGCCAGGTAGGCTAGAGACGTGGGCAGACCCAGGTCATGAAGGCCATTGTGAGCTACACTGGGAGTTTGGACTTTATCCTGAAAGCACGCAGTGTTATGAAGACTGTAAAGCCCGTGAACACTCCAGCTTCATTATTAACTCGTGTGTGCACATGTGCGCATGTAAAATACCTATGCATGGAATTGGTATCTATAATTCCTTCTTGACATTCCTCTTACGTATGCCCTTCATGATAGCTACATTTGCTCCAATCCTGTCCCTAGTAACTGGGAATTTATACACATGTGAAACTCTATGAAGCTCAGTGCCAGTGTGATAAACCAGGACTCCATCTCTAGCTTTCTATAGAACTGGGGCAGATAGGCTGTTCCTCCTTTTGGCCCAGTGTCTGGCTGTTGCCCATCTCTGCTCAGTCCCACAAGTGAAGCAAGCATTAGTTTATATGGGGAACGGATCAGAGTCTCCTCCATGTTTCATGATAAACCTGAAGACAGTAAGCAAGGTAGACAGTGTGGGATCAGAACCTGAGGCAAGAATACAAT
Organism: Rhinopithecus roxellana; assembly: GCF_007565055.1. Classification (NCBI taxonomy): domain Eukaryota; kingdom Metazoa; phylum Chordata; class Mammalia; order Primates; family Cercopithecidae; genus Rhinopithecus; species Rhinopithecus roxellana. The sequence goes on from NC_044562.1 coordinate 64,633,871, forward strand.
CAATAGTTCATTGGTGATGGTAGTGAAGTAATGGACCAATGCCAGAGAAATGTGTGGGGGAAGTAAATAAGACCAGACCCCAATGTACATTCCAAGAAGATGAAGGATGAAGGGGAGTCAGTGATGCCCTCAAGATTTTTAGCTTGAGCAAATTAGGTGGATGGCAATGCCATCAATTAGGAAAGGGAGCTTGAGGAAGCTAGTTGAGTTTCAGGGACACCCAGGATACACAATGGCAATGCCACATAGGCAGTTGATATAAAGGCCTAGATCCGGACATAGAGTGTGGTAAGAGACAAGTGTTTGGAAATAATTATGCATCATTGATGGTTAAAGTCAAGCAAAAAGAAGAGATAAAAGAGTAATCTACAGAATAGGGGAAGAATTAAACTAAGGAGATCATACAAATGCTCACCAGTATTTAAAGTATACATCAGCCAGGCGCAGTGGCTCACACCTGTAATCCTAGCACTTTGGGAGGCTGAGGCAGGCAGATCACCTGAGCTCAGGAGTTTGAGACCAGCCTGGCTAACATGGTGAAACCCTATCTCTACTAAAAATACAAAAATTAGCTGAGCGTGGTGGCAGGAGCCTGTAATCCCAGCTACTAGAGAGGCTGAGGTGGGAGAATCGCTTGAACCCAAGAGGCAGAGGTTGCAGTGAGCTAGTATCATGCCATTGCATTTCAGCATGGGCAACAAGAGCGAAACTCCCTCTCAAAAAATAAATTAATAAATAATAAATAAAGTACACATCAAGAAAAGGAAGCTAGATGATATTTCATAGATGTGAGGTGAGGAGGTTGAGGAAGAAACCAGAGACCAGAGTTGTGTCAAAAAGTTTAGCAGGGAACGAAGGATGGAGGGAAGGTAATTGCTTAGATGGATGAGATGGGCCAAAAGAAGGGGCTGTGCCCTTGTTGTTTGTTTGCTCCTCAAATGAATAGACTTGATCACATCAGTGGCAACAGATACAAATGTCATAGGAGAAAGATTGAGGGTGCATGAGATTGAAGAGGCAATTGAGGAGAAGTCTTGGGAAGGAGGTCATAGAAGCCAAAAGACAAAGATTTGAATAGCACACTGTAGATATTTGGAGGCCGGCAGTTTTAAGGCATTCACTCCACATAGCTTCTATTTCTAAATACACTTGTGTGCACCTGCATTTTCTTACCTCAAGGCTGTTACTCAAAGTCAGCATTTATTCTTGCTCTGTGCTGGTGGTTTGGGTATCTTCTGTTTCCAGGAGGCAAAACCCTTCTCATAATCTCTAAAGATAGAAAAGGGAAGCATAGGCTCTGTCAGTCACATCAAGAGCTGAGACAGTGTGGACAATGTTACTACAAATTAATGAGAAGGACTGTGACAAGCATAACCTGAACCCATCTGCCATGAGAATACCTGAGGGCGTGATAACTTCATCTTCCTTATTCCACTCTCTCTCCTTCTCCCCTGTGTTGTGTTACAGCTGGGTCCAGTGCTCATTTCTCCCCACTCTGTATTACTACATGTGATGTCTCAGCCACCATGGATGCCCTCGAGGGCAGGAACTGCCACCTTTATCTTTCAGTCCTCCATGGGATCTACCCAGTGTTTGGCACACACATTTGTTGAATTAAATTAAATCATCATGTTCAAAGCAGTCTCCAAGACAGCTGCACTTCTGTGTCAATGATGCTCCTCCAGGCCCAATGTGTTTTTAGATTTTGGCTTAGAAATCTCTTCCAAGATATATAAAAGAATTGGTCACATTAATTTATATCCATATAACATTTTTAGTCCCAAATGGCATTTGTCCAATGCAGTAATCAGTTTCCAAGATGGCTTCCTGGTATTCACACTCCTGGGCAGTCCCTTCCCACATTGGGACAGGATTGGCCTGTGTGTTTAATAATAAACTATACAGGAGTGAAGTCATATCACTTCCAAGATTAGTTTATAAAAGACTGTGTCTTCTGCCTTTGGTGCTCTTGCTTGCTCATTCTCTCTCTCTCTCTCTCTCTCTCTCTCTCTCTCTCTCTCTCTTTCTCTCTCTCTCTCTATCAAATAATCATCTCTGGCGGGATCCAGCTGTCATGATTTGAGGACATTCAGAAGTCCTATGGAAAGGTTACATGGTGAGAAACTGAAGCCCTTGGTCCACCAGCCTGTGAAGAACTGAGGCTTCCTAACAACATGTGAGTGGGCTTAGAGGTGGCTCCTTCAACCCCAGTCAAGCTTCAGATGAGATCACAGCCCAGTCAACATCTTGTCTGAAACCTTTTGATAGACTCTGAGCCAGAAACACCCAGCTAAGTTTCTCCTGGGTCTTTGACCCTCAGAAACTGTGAGGTAATAAATGTGTGTTGTTTTAAGCTGCCAAATTTTGCGGTAATTTGATACATAGCAATAGATAACCAACACACCCAAGTTGATTACTAATCTGATTAATCAGATTTATTTCCAAATATCTTTTGAATATTCCCAATATCAAATCCAAGGGCAAATGTTTGCCACCAGGACAGAGATTAAAAAAAAAAAAAAAAAGAAAGCCATGGATTCTGAAGACAATTCCAAAAGAAAAGCTCATAAAAACATGTCAGCAGTGGTCATGCTGTTATAATAACTGTATATTCTCCCAAAGTGACAACTTGGATGAAATATAAAACTGGCATTTAAAAAAAAACAAGCATCAGGTTATAAGCTCTAGCACTTCAAATAAACTGGAGTATGCCTAATGAAGGTCAGACTTTGAGCTCACTGAAATGTTAATATCTGTGTTACTCATTTTAATGGGGAACGCTGAACATCAGGTGGATTTCGCAGCTCTTCTGGGAGGCAGCATGAAACAGGCACAGGTTTTAGATTCTGACAAATCTGATTAAAGTCCTGCATTGGCAATGTAGTCACAAGCAAATTAGGGAAACTCACTAAGCCTCAGTTAGTTCACCCACAAAATGGGAAAGAACACAGTGCTACCTCACAGAAAGGTTGTGACACTGAAGAAAATTGTGTTAAGCAATTAGTACAGGGTAGGCAATTTGCATATGCCAATTAATGCCATGAGTTCTTACTGCTTTCTTCATCTGTATAAGCAGGTAACACACCTGGTTGACAGGGCTATCATGAGGACCAAATGAGAAAACTGATCTGTACAGGAGAGGGACAAAATAACTTTGTTTCATCCATTTGGTGAGAAGTTTGGTTGAGTATGGCAAAAAGAAGATCATTAGACACGTTTTATGCCTGCATCAAAATATCTCATGTATGCCATAAATATATATACCTCCTATGTACCCATAAAAATTAAATTTTTCAAATTTAAAAATAGAAGATTATTAGAGTTCATGCTACTTTTTAAATGCTCCAGAGAGTGTCAGAAAAAAAATGGTGAATTCTTATTTCCTGAGCCAGATTTGATATTTTGATTCTTGGTAACTTTTAAGTCAGTTAGTGCCTCAAGGCTACCTTTTTAATGATTTGCAAAGCAAGTTTATACATTACTATTCTTTTCATTTTTACTTAAAATATTTTGTCTTTCAGAGATTTAACTCCTATGAAACAGGAAACAGCTATGAAATAGGATTTCTCAGGAGTCCAGATTGATCAGAAAAGGGTCTGGTGGCACAGCAGGAAAGAAACCACTTACCAAGTGACCGATCATAAAATTGTTCACTTGTGGACTCATCTGGAATGAGACCTGTAACACAGTAATAATCATAAGACAAGACTCCTCTCACTACTCCAGAATGTTCTATGACTTCATTATTAATGCCACAAATATGCTTCTTAAGCAAAGACACAGTAAGAGATCACCACTGAGTTTTATTGCTATCAGCACTAATAGGAAAAATGCCTCCTAAATCATAGAACACTAACCCAACCCACTTTGTATTAAAAGCCACACAGGAAAAGAAAGAAGGAGAGCCCTTCCTCCCTGAACCAAGACATTCAAAGAGATGATCAGATCTAGTTGTATGGCTGAAAGACGATAGAATTCAGCCTGTTTACTCCTGATCTTCCCAGTTACACATTCTTAAGGGGAAAATCAACACTGGCTCTGTTTACTTGGCAGAGATGTTGGGGCCATCAAATGGAATTATGTATGGAAAAGCTCTGTTGTGAATACAAAGGAATATCTAAATGAATAGTTGTATCATTACTACCTAGTGATAAAAAATAAGCAAAAGCAAAACAAAATGTTAATTTTCTATGACTGTAATTGTTGCAAGATTATATACTACGTATTTCTAGTTTTAAATGACTCACTAGAAAACAACTGCAATATGAAGTTATTTTAAGAAAAAAATTAAAAAGAACAAATCTTAACTTACCAAATAGATAACTGTTTCTCCATTTACGAGATCCCAACATGTCCCCAAATATCATCTAAAGAAATTCAGACATCAGGATGTTTCAACACATGAAAGAAAGAAAAAGAAAAGACACTGAAAAATGTAAATGTCATCTGGAAGACTCTGATATATGTTATAAATCAATTTTTAATGAAATAGGCAATATATTAAATAACTTTATATGGTATCAAATAACTTTATATGGTATCAAACATGTAAGTCTAAGAAAGCACATGGGGAAGAGCAACCTACGTGAAGTTTAAATTGCCCACAGATCTTTCCCCTAGACTGAGAATGTACTCCCAAACATAGTCGACCTCCAGAAAAGCAAAACCCTGTTACATAGACTTGCACATAGGCTAAGTTTAGGTCAAATTTTAGAGTTTTCTCTCTACAAAGTCACCGTAATATGTTCAGTAGGAAAAGGTGTCCACAAGAAGTTTTCATGAAACCACTAAAAGTCCACGCAATCATCGCAAAGGAAAGTGGTTGCTTGGCTCACAGTCTTTCTACCAAGAGTCTTGGTAGGCTGTCCTCCCCATCCTGAACAGTCACAGGTAGTCTCTTGGCCTCCATCACAGTAATAGGACCAGGAAGGGACACATACCAAGACAACTTAAGAGAGAAAGAGCATTCTTTTCAACAGATAGTGCTGATACTACCAGATATGCACATGCAAAAGAATCAGGTCGAACCCCTTCCTCACATCGTATGCAAAAATCAAATCAACATGGAGCATAGACCTAATGTAAGACTACAGAAACAACAAAACAAAAAATTAATAAACTGGACTTCATCAAAATTTAGTTTTGCTCTTCAAAGGGCACCATCAAGAAAGTAAAAGATAATCCACAGAGGGTGAGAAAATGTTTCAAAACAACTCAATAAAAAGACAAATAGTGCAATTAAATCATAGGCAAGGATTTGAGCAGACATTTCTTCAAAGAAGATGTATAATGGCCAATCATTAGTCATTAGAAAAATGTAAATTAAAACCACAATGAGAGCTGGGCACAGTGGCTCATGCCTGTAATCCCAGCACTTTGGGAGGCGAGGCAGGAGCTGAGGCCAGCAGATGGAGACCAGCCAGGCCAACATGGTGAAACCCTGTCTCTACTAAAAATACAAAAATTAGCCATGCATGGTGGCACACACATGTAGTCCCAGTTTCTTGGGAAGCTAAGGCACTACAATTGCTTGAACCCGGGAGACAAAGGTTATAGTGAGCCGAGATTATGCCACTGCACTCCAGACTGAGTGACAGAGTGAGACTCTGTCAACAACAACAAAAAAAACTACAATGAGGTACCATGTCACACTCACTAGAATGGCTAAAATAAAGACAGGCACCAACAAGTATTGACAAAAATGTATAGAAACTGAAATCCTCGTACAGTACTGGTGGGAATGTAAAATGATACAGCTGCTATGGAAATAATGTGGCAGTTCCTCAAAAAGTTAAACATAAAGTCACTATACGGTCATTAAACATCGAGTTACTATATGATCCAGGAATTCTGTTCCCAAGAGAATTAAATATATGTGTATACAAAAACTTGCCCATGAATGCTTCTAGCATCATTATCTATGATAGCCAAAAAGGGAAAAATAAACCAAATGTTGATCAACGAATGAATGGATCAATCAAATGTGGCTCTGTAAAATGGAACAATAAAAAGGAATGAAGCACTGATGCATGCTACAACATGGATAAACCTCCAGAACATTATGCTAAGTGAAACAAGTCAGTCACAAAAAACACAGGCTGTACGATTCCATTTGTATGAAATGATCAGAATGAACAAATCCATAGACACACAAAGTAGATTAGTGGTTGCCAGGTCTTGGGAGGAATGAGGAATAGAGAACAACTGTTATTGGGGTCTCTCTTCCACGTGATGAAAGTGCTCTGGATTTAAATGGTGGTGGCAGTTGTGAATATACTAAAAAGCACTGAACTGTACACATAAAAAGGGTGAATTCTATGGTATGTAAATTACATCTCCACCAAAATGTATTTTAGAAGGGGAGTATCAAAACATCACATTGTACACAGTAAATATATAAAATTTAAAATAAATTAATAATAAAGTTATATGTATAAAAGAACAAAAAAAGGGGACACCTAATCCAGGCCAACAGGGGGAATGCTGAGAGGTTTCTCTAACTGGCAGCAGAGAGAAATGCCTCCTTTCCCTCCTAAGTACAGAGGACATAGTCTGGAGTAGATTGAGGCTTTACTTCCTGCTGCAAGGAGAAAGCCTCTCTGCAGTAACGGTGGGCGTGGAGTGCGGGAGGCACAGTGACAAGAGAGAGAGAGAGAGAGAGAGGAAGGAGGAGAAGATGGAGGAGGCAGAGAAGGAAGGAGAAGGAGAGGGAGAGGGAGGAGGAAAGGGAAGAAGAGAGAGAGAGAGAGAGAGAGAGAGAGGAAGGAGGAGAAGGAGGAACAGGGAGGGGCATAGGGGAGAGGAGGCCGGGAGAGAAGAAGAAGGAGAAAAATTGTGGCACATACAGGACTGAAGGACCCTAAGTCGAGTTGTCTCTCAAGCCAACTGCTCTCCTTCCTTTCTGGGAATGTGATCCAGGGAATTACCTCTTTTTGGCTTAGACTACTTCTGGTTGAATATCTATCTCTTGAAATGAAAGGCAGTAAGTAAGTAAATGCCTGTCACCCCTCTCCTGAGCTCAGAATTCCTGTCATTATTCTTTCTCAGTTTCTCTCTCTTGGACTATTTTGGGTCTCGTGTCGGAAACCCTAGCTGACTTCATCATATCCACTCCAAATCAGAAGGATGTGTCTAAAGTCAAGCTCACTTATTAGAAACTGAAGAAAAAAAAAAAGAGAGCGCCAACCTACAACTGTACTACCTTGTACCCTTTCAGCATTGCACTCCTGATGGCGCCTGCACCAGTATAAGACTGAGTGAGTGCTTATGCACCATATGGAAAGCTTTTCTCCTCTACACATTTCTCTTTCAGGATTGAAAAAGAAATAAAAAATACAGTAATTCACATATCTATTTAGTCAAGGATAAGAGAATATTTGCAAATTTAGAAAATTATTTTCTCAATTTTTTATTGTTACTATACTTTTAAAAATTATGTCATGGAAAGTCCAAAGATTTTATATTCAGGTCTCTCATTATGTCCTTATCAGACTTACTCTAAGTCCTTATTAGTCATAATTTGGATTTTGGGGTTTAATTGCCATGGCTTCCATTTTTCTTTATCTTAAATTCCTTACTCTGGAAATTCTTCTACATTCTCTATGTGTTTTTCAAGTGATCTTTATTTTTATTACTCTGGGAGTTTTTTTCAGTTTTGTTTCTTCTATTTCTTCCTTCCGACAATAATTTGTTTGTTCTATGACTAAATTTATCCTAATCTAATGTCTTTCATATTTACAATATCACCATTTTTTTCATGGAAAATGATTACCAGTTGTTCTCTCATTTCTTCTCTGTTTCATGCAAGAAATTCATTTCAGAGTTTCCAGGAACTACTCAAGTCTCTATCTGCTTTCTTCTTTTCTTTCAAATTGTAGAATTTTTTAATTTGAGAATTTTTAAAAATAAATTTGCTCAAAAATGTTTATGATCACCTAAGCTTTAAGAACAAGCAACCTGGGAGTTTATTTTAAGATCTAATTTTTTACAAGGGCTAACTTAATATCTGAGTCTTCTTAGAAAACTTGAAATTGGAAGAAAAGAGAGTGGTCTTCACTATGCAATTAGAAAGCTGCAACACATTTGTGGGCTTTGCAAACAACCAGAACCCATTTTCCCAATGAGGGGTGGAAGAGGCGTTAACTTAGCTGGCCATTTACTAAATTCATTTTGTGTTAAAGGTCATAAAATGAACCAGAATCCATTTCTCTCAACATTCACTACTAAGCCCTAGACCCAGTTAGTATTCTCTCTCACCTCTTATTTACTTCATATTTACTCCATATTTATTCTTACCTAGTTCCAATCTGTTCATCATCTGATTCGGTTACCCTCTTCCACTCCCAACACACACACATTTAAAACGCTTTCATAACCCCCATGTCTTCAGGATAGAGCCATACATCTTGACAGGACCCTCAAAGTCCATCTTGACTGCTAGCGTTCCTCCAGCTCCACCTTGTGCCTCTCTCCCCATGTTTTTCTCATTCCTGTTGTAATAGAGTTCTGTCCATTTCAACCTACCAGTTTTCCTGGCAATTCAGGGTACTCCACATGATTTCCCCTATGCTTGAAATACCCTTCCCCCTCCACACTCTGCCCTGTTTGTTCTAACGTATACCTGCCTTCCGGATCTTGGCTGGAAGGTCAGTTCCTGGGGAAACCTGTCTGCTCCCCACGTGACCTGAATTCCTCTCACTATGTGGCCCCCAGTGCCTGCCTGACAGGGTAATTCCTGCTTAGTGGACACCTTTCCCCCAGACATGTCTATAAACTCCACAAAGGTTAGCACTGTGCTTGTCTTCCTCCCCACCGTCTTTTTGCTCATATGAACCACAGATCAAGAATAACAAAAGACTTGTGAAGTGATAAGCGTGGTCCTTGTCATTTCTGTGTTAGCTGGGCCACAGTGTATAAGGGTGTTACAACAGAATGTATTTGACTTCCTAAATATTTCAATAGGATCTAAGGAAGGAGGCCCATGGTACTTGCCCCAGCACTAAGAAACGAAGATTCTTCAACTGTGGCTCCAGGACAAGTTCGGAGATCAGCTGGGAGATGACCTTCAGAAGTTGCCAGTGTGAATGGGATCAATCAATAAGACCATGCTCAACTGGACTTTTTGTGGAGAAAGTCCTCATAAACTGTGTAAAGTTCTCTTTGTACCAATAAGGCCATCCTCTGTGATAGGAGTGTCTCAGTCATTAGTTTCATTACTTTCTAATTCTGAAATGTATTCCCAGACAAAATAGTTAAGGCGTGAGTATGTTAATTATATGGGAAAATTAACTTTTATGTGTAATTCTTGAAGTAGAAATTTTATAATATTTTAATGTCATTTTCACTAGAGTTACATCTTGAAAAACTGAACAAAAATATAAAACAAAAAGAATATGTTTGACAGAATCATCCATATAATGTTGGAAATATTTTTAAAATATCTGTCAATAATATTATCCTATTACACATGAACAAATATGTCATGTTTTTATCCCTAAAGTGAAGAGATGGCCTCTTCTTATCATATTCTTGTCCATTTCTTCCCCAGTTTTCTTGCATTTGTACAACAAGTATTTAGAAAGCTGTGTCAAACATTGTGCTGCATCAAACATTGTCCTGGGCTGACAAAAACAAACATTCCCTGCCCTCATGAGACATACAGTCTAGTAAGGAAAGCAGCCAATAATTGAACACATATATAATATAATTTCAAGGAAAAAATGTATATATTATTAATATTACAGTATTATTGCAAATCACTTTCAATGCAATTGAGGAAAAATAAGGGTCCTGCCATCCATTGAGTATCCCAGTGCCAGGCCAGATCCTTCATGTCCATCAACTTATCGGATTCTCTCAACAGCCTATAAGGTGGTCTTTATGACTGCTAGCATTTAACAGATGAAGAAGCCGTGGATCATGAGGGTTAAATGAAAGTCAAGTATCCTGACCTGGACTGCAGAGCTGGGAAATAGTTTTGAACACTGATTCAACAAAAATATCCTTCTTGATTGCACTAAACCACAGTGCCAGCGAGCCACACACTTAGATCTGAAACTTCAAAGGTTTGCTAATTGTTACTTTAAGGCCATTTCTCAGTCCCAGGGAAATCAAGTGTGTGTGTGTGTGTGTGTGTGTGTGTGTGTGTGAGAGAGAGAGAGAGAGAGAGAGAGAGAGAGAGAGAGTACAAGAGTGAAAGAATAGGCTGGGAGAAGCAGGGGATGTGGACAATGAGGCTGTAGGTGTCCAAGAGAGAATGCCACTGTGTCAGCAGAGTTCTGCGTCCCCAAGCCCAGGCAATGACCCAACTACCCAGCAAACCACTCTGTTTATCAGAAACCCACACAGACCCTAAGAGGTGCGGTCTGAGAGAAGACAAGGCCCCGGTCATACCTCTTCACTGCTGTAAGACTCAGACGTGGAGGAGGACCAGCTGCAGCGAGCATGCACGCTCTGCACCTGCTGGGCAGATACCTTCACGGTGCTTCTGCAAACAGCTGTGGGCTGGAAAAGACAAAGTGGTGAGTTCCCTCTTCAGCTGCTTGTGGAAAGGAGTAGCCTCCATCTAGTAAATCAGGAAATAATGTCAGGTTTGGCAAAATGACAAAGAAAGAAAATCTTTACAGAGGCATTTTATTTTTTCAAAATGAAAATTCCTCAAGACCGAAGCAGAAACAAATGGAATATTTAAATATCTCTTTGCTATTTGACCCATTACAAGTCTCTAGAAAAAGCAAACATGTCCCCCATGAGTACTGAGTGGGCTGCCCTGAGTCAATTTTCATTCAGACAAAAAGAAATGATGAAGAACCCCACAGGACTTCACCCTCTTCTTCTTAGACCTCAGATTTCATTAGAAATAGAAGCTTCTGACACTTTGGTATGAGTCCTTTGTAAAACAGAGTCACAGTGAGTTTCATGAAACAAATACCAAATCAAACAATCCTCTTTTAAGTAATAAAACACACGAGCTTGAACCTCGGAAAGCAAACACTTTGGAAAGCAAATTTTGGACTGCTGGAGTTGCCCTGTTCAGATGGGATTACTGCCCATGGATGTTGACTGAGTGTCTGTGGAAACCAAAGCTATTCCACCTTGGATGCCAATCTGCCATGTTGACTTCTGATTAACCCATTTCTGGGAATCCCTCTAAGATTTCCACTTCCACGTACATACTGTAAATCCTGGCCTTAGGTCAAATTCCCTACAGTATGTAAGCCCTGGATCTGGGAGGTAATGGCACAGGGATCCACTGTCTCACCTCCACCTAAGATACGGGTTCTGTTTGTAAGTCTCTATGAAGTGTTTCGTTTTTTTTTTTTTTTTTTTTTCTGGTAAACTGGATTTGGGAGCCTCTTTCTTCAGCCTCTCAGCTCCCTTGGCCTTTGGGGTTAGGTTTGCATGGACCTGCTCACCATGGAACAGTGCTGTACATGTTCTGGTCATGAGAGACACGAAAACGAACATGCTGTGTTCCTGATCTCACTAAGCCTGAAATAGTAGGGAAGACAGGTGTCATTCAACAGTCAACGGCAAAAGAACATGACATGTGCCAGGAACAGTCAGTGTTTCATAATCCTTTGTAAGAGAATTTTAAGTGTGTCTGGGATTTGTCTCTGGTGTTATATTCACTTTACCTGATACAAATACATCCTCATGTTAAAAAGCAGGAAACTGAGGCACCAGGGATTAAGTAATTTGTCAGGATCACTCAGAATCTCAGACTCCACAGCTCAATGATCAGCCACGGAGTAACACGTCCCCCACCAGGGGACACCGTGTTCACACTGTTAGCGGTAGGGCCAGATGCTAGCCAGGCAGCGGCCAAGTTCTTTGTGTGACTCCAGGTCATGGAAGAAGTGAGGCTCTTCCTTTTGTTCATTTCTGGAAGGGGTCTTCTCCCACTTACCACATAGTAGTCCCTCTGGAAGGCACATGTAGCAGGATCTTCTCCAGAATCCCTCCTGCATGTAGTCTCCCGGATGCTGAACTCTAAATTCATGACCAAGCTGTTCTCATCTAGGACCTCAACCTTCACAAAAATAAAGTATCAGAGTGTGATCAATGCATTTCTGAAGTTTACGATGCTATAAACCATTCTTTCTGCCCCCTGAGAAAAAAATTACGGAATCGTCCACCATGAAAGCAATACATTATCTTAGCAATCACCTAGTTCCATGCCTTTCTTCTCCAGCCCAGAGAGGAAAAGTGACTTACCAAAGTCCTACAATAGTTTAGTGACAAAAATGGAACCAGAATGTAGGTGTTCTAACTCCAAGGCCAGTATTGCTTCTAACACTTTACAGTGACAATTGATACTCACTATTTGTGGATTCCATATTGGCGAACTCACCTACTCACTAAAATTTATGTGTAACCCCAAAATCAATACTAGTAGCACTTACTTTGGCAATCATCTATGGACAAATGCCGAACGACAAAAATCTTGAGTCACCCAACGTGCATGTTACCAACAGAAGCTAATGGCAATCATCTATGGACAAATGCCGAACGACAAAAATCTTGAGTCGCCCAACGTGCATGTTACCAACAGAAGCTAATGGCAATCATCTATGGACAAATGCCGAACGACAAAAATCTTGAGTCGCCCAACGTGCATGTTACCAACAGAAGCTAATGGCAATCATCTATGGACAAATGCCGAACGACAAAAATCTTGAGTCGCCCAACGTGCATGTTACCAACAGAAGCTAATGGCAATCATCTATGGACAAATGCCGAACGACAAAAATCTTGAGTCGCCCAACGTGCATGTTACCAACAGAAGCTAATGGCAATCATCTATGGACAAATGCCGAACGACAAAAATCTTGAGTCGCCCAACGTGCATGTTACCAACAGAAGCTAATGGCAATCATCTATGGACAAATGCCGAACGACAAAAATCTTGAGTCGCCCAACGTGCATGTTACCAACAGAAGCTAATGGCAATCATCTATGGACAAATGCCGAACGACAAAAATCTTGAGTCGCCCAACGTGCATGTTACCAACAGAAGCTAAACGAGGAGACATTCTGCCTTCTTGTTTCAACTCTCATGTTGAAAGCAGGTGTGCTTTTTATGGTCTCTTTAGTGGCTTTTGTTTTTTTGGTATTTTTGTGCTTTTTGTTGGTAGCTTTAGTGTTTAAGATGGCCCCCAAGCCTGGTGTGGAAGACCCCACTAGTGTTCCCAAGCACAAGGCTGTGATGCACCTGACACGGAAAATATGTGAGTGAGGTAAGCTTTGTTCAGGGAGGAGTCACAGTGCTATTGGTCATGAGTTCAATATTAATGAATCAACAATATATATTAATTTAAGCATCTTCAAGCAGGAATTCACAAAACAAGGTTAGTATTGATGGGTTGACGAAAATGTTATGACCCGAGGCTCACAGGAACTGCACCTTCTATTTCCCCTAGGAGCAATGATTCTGTGTTTGCTAATTCGGTGTTCATGGTGATTTTATACAATATAACTACTACAAGTAAGAAGAATCCACTGTACGTATTTCTAAGTGTCATTTTCCTAAAAGATTGCTCCATAATTTTTTAAATAATTCCTGAAAGAAATAATTAAGCAACAAGTGCGTCTCTGCAGTACAGACTATTCTGCAGCCCTAGCTTCCTGCTTGAGCAGTTCTGATCTGTGAATGAGTTTAAATGATTTTATTCTCCTTTCCACAAAGGAAAATCATCTAAACTCTATGACAAATCTGGGGAGTTCTGATGTCACAAAGTCCTGTGACTTCTTGAGTACTCACTGTGTGTTCAGTACCAGAGGCAGAGCAGGAAGATGCCAAGTGGCTTAAATTCCAGAGGAAGTGCCACACAGTGGACACATCAAAGAAAACCATACAAGATCCTCCCGGATAGTTATGGGGCTATCAAGAAAAACAACAACATGGCAATGGGGGTGAGGGAAGGAAGCAGCTGTTTTAGAGAAAATGCCAGAAAAATCCTCCCAAGGAAGGCAAATTTAAACCGAGCCTTGAAGGATGGAAAGAAGCTCTTCCTGTGAATAGAAAGCAAAGCCAATGCCCTGGGGCGGACAAGTCCGGCTCTTGTGGCTGGAGCAACCTGACCAAGGCATGAACCACACACTACAACTTTGGAGAGATGGCGCGTGTCAGACAAGGTATGGTCTTGGAGCTCACGGGAAGGTGTTTAGATTTCATTGTCACTGCAGCGAGATGCTATCACAGGGTTTTAAGAGCTGCACCTGAATCACTGTGGCTGCTGCAAGGTAAACAGTTTAGGGCAGGAACGAGGCGGCAGCAGGAAGTCAGTGGGGAGCCCACCATGGTCCAGTACCTGACAACACCCCCAGGATCCAAGTCACTTCTTCCCTCTTAGTTTCTGAACCTACCTTGCAGCAAATTGAAGTCAGCAACACATTGAACATACTACCCAGGAAGGAGAGAGATGGAGGTAGCACTCTTTCTGTGAGAGCGAGAACTATTTTTTTTTAAATTAATTTACATTTATTTTTAATTAATTGATTAACATTAATTAACACAGAATTCATAAATAATTCAAAGTGATAGCTGTCTGCTCATTACTTATGCTTTTTTGTTTATCTTTTTTTTATTATACTTTAAGTTCTAGGGTACATGTGCATAACGTGCAGGTTTGTTACATATGTATACTTGTGCCATGTTGGTGTGCTGCACCCATCAACTTGTCAGCACCCATCAATTCGTCATTTATATCAGGTATAACTCCCAATGCAATCCCTCCCCCCTCCCCCCTCCCCATGATAGGCCCCGATGTGTGATGTTCCCCTTCCCGAGTCCAAGTGATGTCATTGTTCAGTTCCCACCTATGAGTGAGAACATGAGGTGTTTGGTTTTCTGTTCTTGTGATAGTTTGCTAAGAATGATGGTTTCCAGCTGCATCCATGTCCCTACAAAGGACACAAACTCATCCTTTTTTATGGCTGCATAATATTCCATGGTGTATATGTGCCACATTTTCTTAATCCAGTCTGTCACAGATGGACATTTAGGTTGATTCCAAGTCTTTGCTATTGTGAATAGTGCCGCAATAAACATGCGTGTGCATGTGTCTTTATAGCAGCATGATTTATAATCCTTTGGGTATATACCCAGTAGTGGGATGGCTGGGTCATATGGTACATCTAGTTCTAGATCCTTGAGGAATCGCCATACTGTTTTCCATAATGGTTGAACTAGTTTACAATCCCACCAACAGTGTAAAAGTGTTCCTATTTCTCCACATCCTCTCCAGCACCTGTTGTTTCCTGACTTTTGAATGATTGCCATTCTAACTGGTGTGAGATGGTATCTCATTGTGGTTTTGATTTGCATCTCTCTGATGGCCAGTGATGATGAGCATTTTTTCATGTGTCTGTTGGCTGTATGAATGTCTTCTCTTGTTTCAAAGAGAATAAAATACCTAGGAATCCAACTTACAAGGGATGTAAAGGACCTCTTCAAGGAGAACTACAAACCACTGCTCAGTGAAATAAAAGAGGACACTAACAAATGGAAGAACATACCATGCTCATGGATAGGAAGAATCAATATCGTGAAAATGGCCATACTGCCCAAGGTTATTTATAGATTCAATGCCATCCCCATCAAGCTACCAATGAGTTTCTTCACAGAATTGGAAAAAAAGGCTTTAAAGTTCATATGGAACCAAAAAAGAGCCCGCATTGCCAAGACAATCCTAAGTCATAAGAACAAAGCTGGAGGCATCACGCTACCTGACTTCAAACTACACTACAAGGCTACAGTAACCAAAACAGCATGGTACTGGTACCAAAACAGAGATATAGACCAATGGAACAGAACAGAGTCCTCAGAAATGATACCACACATCTACAGCCATCTGATCTTTGACAAACCTGAGAGAAACAAGAAATGGGGAAAGGATTTCCTATTTAATAAGTGGTGCTGGGAAAATTGGCTAGCCATAAGTAGAAAGCTGAAACTGGATCCTTTCCTTACTCCTTATATGAAAATTAATTCAAGATGGATTAGAGACTTAAATGTTAGACCTAATACCATAAAAACCCTAGAAGAAAACCTAGGTAGTACCATTCAGGACATAGGCATGGGCAAGGACTTCATGTCTAAAACACCAAAAGCAACGGCAGCAAAAGCCAAAATTGACAAATGGGATCTCATTAAACTAAAGAGCTTCTGCACAGCAAAAGAAACTACCATCAGAGTGAACAGGCAACCTACAGAATGGGAGAAAATTTTTGCAATCTGTTCATCTGACAAAGGGCTAATATCCAGAATCTACAAAGAACTCAAACAAATTTACAAGAAAAAAACAAACAACCCCATCAAAAAGTGGGCAAAGGATATGAACAGACATTTCTCAAAAGAGCGAGAGCTATTTACAAGTAGGGAATAATAGGCACATGCAGAACATTTTGTTTTGGAAAAAAAGTAGCAAAACTCCAAGCTTAGGATGAGGATCTTTATGTCTTCTAACATAGGACACATAATGAGTGCTGATAAAAGTAGAATTTTCTGAAAACAAGTAGAAATAAAAACTCAACCTCACTGTGAATTACTGCCTCAAATATTTATAATTTTAATATATTGAATGTTAAATCTGAGTCTCATTAAAAAATTAAAAAATAAAAACCTCTCCCATCAACTGAAGTCCATTGTTTGGGGCCCTCCACTGCAGAGCATGCTTCAGCAATTCACCGGAAAGCAATTTCATGGGAGCAAACTGGCAACACGAAAGCTTAGCTGAAAAGATGAAAATGCGGGTTTTTGGGGGGTACAGATCATTTTATTGAGCTGTGAGATAATTTTGCAACCTCTTTTGCATCTTGAAGGGGTCTTTCAAGAATAGGGAGAAACACCTAACATTTTTGCTGTTTCCTTTGAACTCACTTTCTGCCAGTAAATTTCTATTCTGTGTAATTCAAAAAATGTGGGACAGCCTAAATGCTCAACAATAAGGAATCAACTGGAGAAAATTAAAAACCCAGCATTACTGCTGAAATAAACTATGGTAATTTACAATCAGTATTACAATACGGTCCTATTTTTCTTTAAAAATGCATTTTATACCTTCGTATGAATTAAAAAACCTCAAAAGGATATCCTCTCATGGGTTTACAGTGAGTGTTTCTCACAGAAATGGACAATGAATGTTATTTTTCATTTTCCCTTCCTTGTATTTTCTGACTTTTTGTAATAATTACATTTTGGTTTTTATTTTTGAAAGAAATACAAATATATAAAAATAATAGATCCATAGCAATTCCATTTGACAATTGTGACGGTTAATTTTATAGTGTCAACTTGACTGAACCATGGTGCCCAGATATTTGGTCAACATTATTCTGAATGTTTCTGTGAAGTTATTCTTTGAATGGGATTAATATTTACATTAGTGGACTTTGAGTAAAGCAGATGACCCTCCATTATGTGGGTGGGCCTCATCCAATCAGTTGAAGGCCTTAATAGAATAAAGTCAGAAATCTTCCCATCAGAAAGGAACTCTGCCAGCAGACTGCCTTTGGATTCAAACTATAAGTTGTCCCTGAATCTCCAGCCTGCTGGCCTACCTCATCAGATTTTGTTTTTTCCTTTTGGACTTGCCAGCCTTTGAAATTGTATGAGGCAATTCCTTATAATAAATCTCTCTCTCTCTCTCTCTGTCTCTCTCTCCCCCCCCCATATATTCATATGCTTGCATTTATATATGCATACATGTCATATCGGTTCTGTTTCTCTGGAGAACCCTCACTAATAGGGCATCACTGGTCACTTAGGTTATTCAAATGAATCCCTTATTAATGGACAAAAAGGAAAGATCAGAAATGACTAGCTGAGAATAATTTAGAAAGCCAAAAACCAAAAAATGCAAAGAGGTTGAAAGGTAAAATGGACACACACAAAAAGGGCTTGGAGACCTCAGGGATCCCAAACCTCCATGGCTTTGCCTCCAAACGTACCTCAAATTTATCTGCTCCCCGCATCCTCCCTGCCCTGACTTGAGACCCCACACCAGTATCTCACCATGCTCAGTTTCTCCCCCACCCCCACTCCACACGGCAGCTAGAGAGATTGCAATGGACTGTTTGTCCCCCGCCCCAATCCGTATATTGAAACTCTAATCCCTGTTGTGGTATTTGGAGGTTGGGCTTTTGGGAGGTTATTAGGTCTTCAAGATAGAGCTCTTGTAAGTGGGATTAGCATCCTTATAAGAAGAGGCTGGAGAGTTAGCTAGCTCTCTTTCTGCCATGTGAGGATATAACAGGAAATCAGCAGTCTGCAGCCCAGAAGAGGGCCCTCACCAGAATCGGACAGTGCTGGCACCCTTACCCCGGATCTCAGCCTCCTGAACTCTGAGAAATAAGTTGGTGCTGTTTATGCATCACTTAGTCCATGGTTTGTTATGTGTTCTTGGTACTTTGTTACTGTGGCCCAAGCTAAGCAGAGATGGTTTGCAAATGCAGATGTCCCCAGGGGTTACCCATTGCCCTTAAAACAGACCCCAATCTCCTCAAAATCATGACCTAGCCATGTCCTACTCATGCCCACCTCTCTGACCTCTCTCCACTCCCACCTTTCTCTTCCAGGCTCACTTGGCTCTAGCCAGCCTCCCTCTCAAGGCCTTTTGTCCTTCAGGGCTCTCCCACTGACTCTGCCGGCTCACCCCAATATTTCCTCAAAAGGTCTTTCCATGGTGGGAATTTCCTGTCACTGGAGCGAGTCTTAGCTCAAACATGCAGCCTCAGAGGACACCTTTGCCCCATCTGACTGCTGCCCCAGACCGGGCCTGTCATGTTAACCTGCTTACCCTCCTCTATGGTACTCTCCACTATTGGAAATGAATTTGGTTTATTTAACTGTGTCCTCTTCCTCTTCCCCTTTCTTCCCCTTCCCTTCCCTCCCCATCTCCCTTCCCTCTCTTTCCCTGGTAGAAACTGCTCCCTATGAAACCACAGCCTGACTTGTCCTCTTTGCTTACCCCTCCCCAGCACAGGGCCGGTGCCCACCTTTCTTTTCTCTGCTTGTGTCCACTGAGGGAACAGTCCAAGTGAGCCTAATGTCAAGGTTGGAGCAAGAAAACCATCAATGCTAAAGTCATGTGGTTTTATCTTTTCTCATCCTTTTTCAAATTTGGAGCCCAGGAGGTGAGTAACTTGAAATCAATTACAAGAATATTTGATCCAGGTTTGTTGTTAATACCCAGTGGTTCTTCACTCAGACCACACATTAGAATGAGCAGGAGAACATTGAAGAATATGAGCCCTGCCCTCAGAGACTGGGGTTTAAGGAGTCAACCATGCCTCCTGGACATCAGAAATATTTCGATATTTAAACGTCATCCCACGCGATGATGATGTGCAGTCTGAGTAGAGAATCAGTGGGCTTGGTAAGCAAATGTGGGGGCAAAGCAGAAGGGCCCAACCCTTCTCCCTACAACCATCGAACCGTACCCCCAAATACTCATGACTAAACCACTTACTTGCTTTGAACATATTCTTAGAAGTGAAACTATGCAATTGAAAGTTTTAAATATTTACTAATTTTAACGTTTAACATGCTAGTGAATATGTTTAACACATATTTCCAACTTGCTTTTCAAATATAATTTTACCAAATTACAAACTCTCCAGCAGTAGTTGTGTTTTTTTCACCCTGTTATTCTTCTACCTCGTTATTCTTCTTTTTCACATTGCTATTTTCATTCTGCACTTTTCTTCTGTTAGAGAGGTTGAATACTTTTCCAGATCTTTCTTAGTCTTTTGTATTTCGTCTTTTGAGAATTGTTTGTAGCCCTAGTGCTAGTGATCTATTCACTCAACTCTCTCCTGAGGGCTTTGCCTCTTAGTGTATCTCTCGTGTCTGCTAGTGTAGAGAGAATTGGTATGTTTGGAGCCATCTATAGGGTGTTTATAGAAGACGTCGTTAATACACACAACATAAATCAAAATATGAAACACTCCCAATAGGAAAAAATATCACCAGGAGAGATGAAAGGAAGAGAATCTCCTTTCCAGTGGGAGAAGAAATAGAGTTCTCAACAAGAGGGCACAGGTGACTGTAGCTTGACCAATGAATTTGAATAATCAGAAAAGGGTAGGGAGAGACAAGAACAGGCAGACCTCCAGGTAAAGGAGCAGTTTACTTGAGGTGGAGAGGCAACATTTTTCGTGTGCTCATCAAGGGTCACACACATCACATATAAGTGTGTCTATTTTTAGGTGCATGTGTGTCTGGGCTCAAGTCTGGGTGACCATACCAAGATGGTGCATGAGCCAGAACACGCTCTGGTGGCTGTATCTTACAATAGCTCATCCCCACAGGCCAGATTTCCATGGTGTAAGTAATTGGTTCTCTTGGGATCTGTCTTCATGCTCTTATTCATCTAATACACTGCTAACTTTCTTCTGTAGTAAGCAATAGCTAAATCAAAAGTAAATTTAAACTGTTCATCTGCAAGGTTGGTAACAAGATCCCGATTCCACACCACCACAAGTGGATTTCATTAAGTGCCCATGGAAACTGGCATTTGAAAGACAATACAAGCAAGGAAGAGGGTTCTGTATTCTGATCCAGGAGCAACTCAACCTTTGGTGTGGCAGCTGACCAGTGCCTTCACACAACATCTCTGGATATTGCAAGTGACCCCCACTCTGGCCATGATTCTGGAATGGCACCTAAAAAAACACAGCTCATAGTCTTCATGAACTATAACCAAACTAGAAAAGAAAACTGGGTCCATTTGATTCATTTCCTTGAAATTTGGAAAAGAGAAACTGGGATCCAGGCTCTGAAGAAGATCAAGCTGAATATGTTGTATTTGGAGACTAGAACTAGGAAACCATGAGCCATGTGCTCTACAGAGTAGCAGAGGGAACAAGCTAAGAGGCAGTCCAGGAGGGATGGGGGAAGGCAGCAGGCAGACAGAGAGAAATCAACGCCCATCTGATCCCTGCTGCCTGGACCTTCGGCCGTGTCTTCATTCTCATTCCCATGCTGCCTGGCTGCACAGAGCCGTCATTCCTAAGACGTGCAACGTTATAGAACCTCTCTACCTCCCGCCTTAACCTAAATTTGCTTGAAAATATGTTCATTCCTACCTCCAAATGAGCTCCATGAAGATGATAATAAGGCCGTGAAATTACCTGGGGAACAGGAAGACGGCAGATGACTTGCTGCTCATGTTTCTCATTTCCTTTGAAGGATATTTTTACATTTCTTTCCTTGCATATCACAGACTTAGTCACTGGAAGCCCAAGTGATTACTCTTTCTCTAGCTCCCAAGGCTAAGAGGAAACAGAACTGCTGAATTTGAAAGGAGGCTCATTTCCAATAAATGAGAAGTTCTTAATAAAACACCTCAGAAAGAACCACGAGGACTTCAAGTACAAAAGCAAGATGCAGGAAACCAGAAGACAAGGTTAGAGAGGAGAATACATCAGAAGAATCAGTTATCAAGAGTGGCTTGGAGAGCCTCATGACAAAAATTGTAATTAAATCCTTTCTCTGTCAAAGAAAAGAGACAGTATGAAAGACATGACTAGCTACTATCATTTTTAAACTGGAGAACATTTCTTAAAAGTATATCCAATGAACAGACAAAAGGCAGACAGCATTGGAAGGAGGAGTAGAGAAGACTTCATTGTGCACTTACTCTTTTTAATGAGCTTCTGAATGCCCGAAACAGATACGAACTCAGTGACTGGGAATTCACTTTTGCCACAGAGGCACTGAGGGCGTCCCTCAAGGAGGATGGATCGTAGTCGTACACTGGGAAACCTGGACATACAAGCACATGGGGCACAGTGAGACAAGACACAGGCACCAGCGTGGCTCTGCATCATCCAGAGCAGGTGGCCAGGTTGGTGAATACCTTACCTGAGCAAGACCAGTAGTTCGTTCCAAGAGCAAACATAATCAATATCTTCATCATCATCATCATCTTCTCCATTCTGGAAATAATGATTGTAATCGAAAGACAGCGAGAGTGTCTCTCTATGTGTTTGGAGATGACAGTTCTTTCTAAGAGGAGCTGTCTTTATCAAACACTGGCTGCTGATTTTGACTGCAGCAATCTGTAACTTAAACAGAAACAATTGATCCTGGGGTCAATATTTTCTGCTGACTTTTCCTATGGAAATGTTCCAGTTTGAGGACACTTTTGAAGTTTGCAACTCACCAGGGAACTTTAGCCCAAAGCAAAAGGCATCAAGAGGCTCAGGATTCCACGTGTGCTGTTTATTTTGCTCTATTTTAATTTCATTCTTTTGGGGGAGGGGATATAATCTTATATTCAACAAAATGGTTAATCTTAAATTGTTGTGTATTGAGATCCCCTCATGGTTCTAAAGATTTTGCAGTTGACTGCTTATGAAAATTGTGTGTGTATAAGATCTTCTTGGAAATTATAACCTTGGAGAAGATAATTTTATGTAGGGTTCCTAAATACTCAGAGCAAGTACAAGTGCGGTAAAAAACTGGGACACACCATCCTATTAACCAACCTTCTGTGCTACTGGACACTTTTGCACATCACCTGGATAATAAGGTATTTACATGTTGATGATTTCCATGCACTGTAAGATCCTGAGGTAGTTTTTGAATGATTAAAAAGGAGAGCTACTTTATTGGAAGTACAGTTTGTGTTGTATGTAGGTCATTATGTTCTTATTTGTGGATTTCATGCATAAGAAGCTGTGTTTTGGCTCAGAAAGACCTGGACTGAGATCTTGGCTCTACCATGTACCAGGTGTATACCCTTGGGCATGGCACTCAACACCTCTGAACCTCAATTTTCTCATCTATAAAATGGGCGTAAATGGTTAGATGTCAGGTGTGTTATTAGTCAGGGTTCTCCAGATAGGAGAACCAAAATATACAGGGAGAGAGAAAGAGAGATTTTTTTATACATATACTTTAAGTTCTGGGGTACATGTACAGAACCTTCAGGTTTGTTACATAGGTATACATGTGCCATGGTTGTTTGCTGCACCCATTAACCCATCATCTACGTTAGGTATTTCTGCTAATGCTATCCCTCCCCCTAGTTCCCCACCCCCCAACAGGCCCCAGTGGGTGATGTTCTCCTCCCTGTGTCCATTTGTTCTCATTGTTCAACTCCCACTTACGAGTGAGAACATATGGTGTTTGGTTTTCTTTTCTTGTGTTAGTTTGCTGAGAATGATGGTTTCCAGCTTCATCCATGTCCCTACAAAGGATATGAACTCATCCTTTTTTATGGCTGCATAGTATTCCATGGTGTATATGTGCCACATTTTCTTTATCCAGTCTATCATTGATGGGCATTTGGGTTGGCTTCAAGTCTTTGCTATTGTGAACAGTACTGCAATAAACATACGTGTGCATGTGTCTTTATAGTGAAATGATTTATAATCCTTTGGGTATATATCCAGTAATGGGATGGCTGGGTCAAATGGTATTTTGTAGTTCTAGATCCTTGAGGAATCACCACACTGTCTTCCACAATGGTTGAACTAATTTACACTCCCATCAACAGTGTAAAAGTGTTTCTATTTCTCCACATCCTCTCCAGCATCTGTTGTTTCCTGACTTTTTAAGGATCGCCATTCTAACTGGCATGAGATGGTATCTCATGGTGGTTTTGATTTGCATTTATCTAATGACCAGTCATGATGAGCATTTTTTCGTATGTGTGTTGGCTGCATAAATGTCTTCTTTTGAGAAGTGTCTGTTCATATCCCTTGCCCACTTTTTGATGGGGTTGGTTTTTTCTTATGGCTAGCCATATGCAGAAAGCTGAAACTAGATCCCTTCTTTATACCTTATACAAAAATTAACTCAAGATGGTTTAAAGACTTAAACGTAAAACCTAAAACCATAAAAACCCTAGAAGAAAACCTAGGCAACACCATTCAGTACCTAGGCATGGGCAAAGACTTTGTGACTAAAACAACAAAAACAATGGCAACAAAAGCCAAAATAGACAAATGGGCTCTAATTAAACTAAAGAACTTCTGCACAGCAAAAGAAACTGTCATCAGAGAGAACAAGCAACCTACAGAATGGGAGAAAAGTTTTGCAATCTATCCGTCTGACAAAGGGCTAATACCTAGAATCTGTAAAGAACTTAAACAAATTTACAAGAAAGAGAGATTTTAAGGAGTTTGCTCACACGATTGTGGAAGCTGGCAAGCCCAAAGTGTGTGGTGTAGGCTGGGAGGCTGGAGCCCCAGTGAAGAGTTGCTGTTTCAGCCAATGGCAATTGACTGGCAGAATGTCTGCCTGCTCAGGTGACATCAGTCTTTTTCTATTCAGGCCTTTGACTGATTGGATGAGGCCCACCCACATAAGGAACAGTAACCTACTTTACATGAAGTCTGTCAATTTAAACGTTAATCTCATTTTTAAAAATACCTTCTCAGAAACGTCTAAAATAGTGTTTGACAAAATGTCTGAGTACCGTGGCCTAACCAAGTTGACACATTAAATTAGTCATCATAAACAGATTAAATAACAACCTCTCAGAAGAGTACTTGGCAATTAATTGCTCAACAAAAGGTAACCACTAGTAAGAATTCAATTCAATAGATACTTTTAGTATCTGCTATGTGTAAGGCAACAGGTCCAGAGAATATCTGAAATGAACTAATAATCCAGCCTATCCTTCATAAACAGTGCAAATGTGGGTGCCATCACAGGAAGTACAAATCCTTGGAGGAATTCAGAGAGAAGCTGAAGAAAGACTTCTTGGAGATGGTGGAAACATTGGCAGTTTGTGTTCTTCTCTCAAGCTAAGTGCCCAGGAGATCATTTGTCTCTTTGACCTTGGCCTTGATGGATGCAAACTCATTTAACAGGAGAGAAGGAGCCTCAGCCCAGGACAAAAGACCAGAAAAGGGAACAGTGGGAATGAGACAGCAGGCATTTGCCAAGAGATGTGGTGGGGAGCAGGGATGTTCTTTAAAGGCAGGCCAGGCACAGTTACCAACCAGGAGGATGAGGAGACCTAAACACAATAGATGTGCCCTGTAGGAAGGCAGGGATACAAAGTTTAAATTACTGCTACCATTATATAAAGCAACTTTATGAATCAAAGTATTGCCTCAGTTTTGCCTGCACTCTTCACCAAGGGACAAAAGTATGCTTCTGATGAGTTTACATACTGACCAGGTCATGATGCTCTCATGAGTATTTACTGCCCTGACCCAAAAGACGTTCTTGCTACAAGTCTTACTCATCAGCACTTTGGCACAAAGGCATGTTTAAAATCCCTGGATAATCTCAGGTTCTAAGTGCTCATTCATCTCACTCACGCACAACTCTGGATCCAACAGGTTCTGGCCACTCTCCAGCCTTATCTCGAGCCATCCTCCGTTCCCCACTAGGTGTCCTTGAGTTCCTTGGGGACACCAAATGACTTCCATCCCAAGGCCTTTCTACATGCTATTCACTGCATCAGACAATAATGACATTCCTCTTACATGCCCCCAAATCAGCTTCTCTCTACTGCTCAAGTCTCAGCTTAAAGAGCACTTCCTCAGAGAGCTTCCCTTGATCAAGCCCTGACCTAAACCAGTCTACCGTCTACTCCTCCATGCCAGTTCCATGCTTCCCTCGTTCCTAGCACTTACTGCAAATGCATAATGATCTTGCTGGTTTGCTTGATGTTGTCTTTCTCCTCTAGTAGACTCTAAGCTCCATGACACAGAAACTATGATTGTCTTATTTATGGTATCCTGAAGCACCCAGATAGGAATACGATTAAATATTTGCTGAATGAATGAGTGAGTGAATGAGCACACTTGGTCTCTCCGAACTTTAACCCAAGTCTTTCTGTTTGAAACCAGCACTAATTTCTGGTATGTAACAGGTACACAGAGCAGTGTGCTGTGAAGTGATGACCATTAAAATTTGTAATTCTATTACTTTTAACCTGCTTTGAACTCAATTCCATTAGAGTCTTCCAGATTTAACTAATGGCACCATCTGGCACCAAACTCCATGGTCTCATTAAATGAGCAGTAGTAATAAAACTAATTGCAGAAGAGTAGAGGAGATTAAGGAGACAACAATAAAATAATGTTTCCAGCACAGGGCTATTGATTTTGTTTGTAGCTTGCTGGTGTGGAGAGAGATTCTTTCATTTCTCAGATTCTCTTGGCTACAATTAAACGTTGGCACCACACATGCGGGGCAGGCACTGATTAGTGCTGAAAAGTGATGATCTAAAAATGCCTCTGCAGACTTCTGTCATGTCTAGTAAACCTAGAAGATTAAATACAAGACATCTAGTACATTTCAGGCCATAATGATCTATTTTATTCGTCTTTTTCCCATCTGCAGAAATGTGTACAGCATTAATGCCTCCCCAGTTTTGTGCTGCTCCAACACAAATTATTTAGGTAAGGTATTACAAATTATGTGGCACTAAGTGAAAAGAGTTGTGTACAATAGCTTTTTTTTTAACATAGCCTCTGGAAATTTATATAAAATTTACCTCAGAAAGCTTGACAAGAGCCATTGGAAGCCTATCAAATAAAGACGGGTGGGCATGCACATTATAGACTAATAGGTTTCATCACTATCATCTTTATTCATCTTGGTCATCTCTGTTATTTGAGAAAAATCACCTCATTTAGAGCAAATGTAAACCAAATCTTCATCTAATGCATAAACCATAGTTTTTGGAGCTGCCTTCCAATTTCATGTAATGGCATGATTTCTAAATTCCTGAACTCCACTGTCAAGATTTACCTTGATGGCCTGTAGTTCACAACCCTTCCATGTTCAATGCTATTGTTACATTTATTTGGTAGGAACCACAGGTTTATCTGCTAAGGAAAGTAGTACAGATCAGCAGGTCTCACAGTGTAGGCCCCAGACCAGCAGCTTCAGCACCTCCTAGGAACTTGCAAACTCCCAAGCCTTATCCCAGACCTGCTAAATCAGGAACTCTAGGGAGAAGATCCAGCCATCTATGCGTGTACAGGTCTCCCCATTATTCTGACTTACACTCAAGTCTGAGATGCACTGGTACAGAGCAATGGTTCTCAAAAGGGATGATTTTTGCCCATTAGGGACCCTTCGCAATGTCTGAAGTCACTACCAATCGCCACAACCAGAGGAGAGGGTTCTACTGACATCTAGTCGGTAGTAGATGGAGATACTACTGAACATGATTAATAGAGTTCACGGGACATATGCCCACAAGAAAGAAATATCTGGTTCAGAATATGAATAGTGCCAAAGTTGAAAAACCCTGGTATAGGAAAGGACAAAGAAGAGTGAGCCCCATCCCTTTAAGGACACTTCCCAAAGCTCACACACATTGATGTTTGCATCTCATTGGCCAGAAATAAGTTACAGAGCTAACCTACTGTGAGGGACAGTAGGAAATGTAATCCACTCACTGAGAGGATAGATGTTGGAATAGTACGCAAGACTTTGCCAACTTGAGTTGCAGAAACCAGGGAATTTATGCTGCATAGTATAGAGATGAAGGGCATTTCCAGGAAGACAGTTGTGCAAGAGGCTAGAGAGCAATCCTTGGTTGGAAAGTCCTCAAGAAAAGATGAAATTAATAGAGTCCTTGATAAACAATATTCAGAAGAGATTTATATGTCTGATGGAGGGTTTTAGAGTTTAATTTCTGATAAGTACAGAGAAAATCAAGTTTTTTCAATGAGGTGCTGTTATTTTCAGGAAAAAAATAAACATTTATTCAAGAAATGTTTACCAGTTGGGAATGTCTTGGTTATAGTGTGGTAACAAACATTTCCAAAGTTGCAGTAGCTGGAAACAATAAGGTTTCATTTTTTGCTTATACTACATATCCACCACGGGTTGAATGAGGCGTTTTGTTCATCATAGTTACAAATGGATGCAAGGTAATGAAGCAACTATTTATTATTATGATGATGATAAATAACACATAGCAGAAAATCTGCTCTCTTAACAAACGTTAAGTGTACAATACAATATTGTCAACTACAAGTACAATGTCACAAAGCAGATCCCTTGAACCTTTACATCTTGCACAAATGAAACTACACCCATTGAACAACTCCCTTTCCTCCTTCCCCAAACCCCTATTCTCTAGCAACCACCATTATATTTTCTATTTCTGTGAGTTTGGTTACTTGAGAAACCTCATATAAATGGAATCATGCAGTATTTGTCCTTTTGTGATTGGCTTATTTAACTTAGTGTAATGTCCTAGCACAATGTTCATCCATGACATAGCATATGACAGGCTTATTTTTATAGCTAAATCGTATTCCATTCTATGTACATACCACATTTTCCTTATCCACTCATCCATCAATGAACATTTAGGCTATTTCCACCTCTTGGCCCTTGTGAACAATGCTACAATAACCATGGGAGTGCATATATCTCTTCAAAAACATGATTTCAGTTCTTTTGGATAAATTCCCAGAAGTGGGATTGTGAATCACAAGGTAGTTATTTTTAAGTTTTTGAAGAATCACCATAGAGTTTTCTATAGCAGCTGCACCATTTTGCACTCACGTAAACAGTGTTCAAGACTTCCAACTGCTACACATGTTCACCAACACTTGTTATTTTCTGATTTTTGGATAATAACCATTCTAACAAGTGTGAGGTGACATATCATTGTGATTTTGATTTGCTTTTCTCTGATGACTAGTGATGTTGAAAATCTTTTCACATACCCATTGGCCATTTATATGTCTTCTTTGGAGAAATGTCTATTCAATCTTTTGCCCATTTTTTCATTGGGTTATTTGTGGCTTTTGGCCATTAGGTTGTAGAAGTTTCTTATATATTTCACACATTAATCTCTTATCAGATGTACAATTTGCAAATATTTTCTGCCGTTTTGGAGGTTTTCTGTTCACCCTATTGGTTGTTTACTTCACTGTGCAGAAGTCTTTTCGTTTGATTAATCCTACTTGTCTATTTTTGTTTTAGTTGCCTGGCTTTTGGTATCATGTCCAAGAAGCCTGGCTTTTGGTATCAATGTCCAAGAAGTCATTGCCAAGACCAATATCATGAAGATTTTCCCTTATGTTTTCTTCTAGGAGTTCTACAGTTTTAAGTCTTCTGTTTAACTTTTTAATCCATTTTGAGTTGATTTTTGTGTATGGAGCAAGATTAGGATCCAATCTCTTTTACACATGGATATCCAGCTTTTCCAATACCATTCATTGAAGACACTAATGTTTCCCCACTGTTTACTCTGGGGTCCCTTGGCAAAGAGCAATTGATCAGTTTTTGTACAGATTAATTTCTGGACTCTCTATTCTGTTCTATTGGTCTATATGCCTATCTTTAGGCAAGAACCACAGTGTTTTCATTACTATAGCTATATTTTGAAATCAAATAGTATAACACCTCCAGTTTTGTTCTTTCTGAAGATTGGTCTGTAGTCTTTTGTGGTTCCATATAAATTATAGAATCGCTTTCTTTTCTATTTCAATTAAAATGCCGTTAGAATTTTGATAGAACTTGCAATGAATCTTTAGATTTCTTTGGGTAGCATGAACATTTTCAGAATAGTATTTCTTGCAATTCATAAAACATAAGTTGCCTTTCTATTTATCTGTGTCTTCTTTGACTTCTTTCCACAATGTTTCGTAGTTTTCAATGTAAAAGTCTTTTGCATCTTTGGTTAAATTTATTTCTAGGTATTTAATTCACCTTGATGCTATTGTACATAAATTGTTTTCTTAATTTCTTTTTTGGATTGTTTGTTGTTAGTATATAGAAATGCAACTGATTTTTGTGTGTTGATTTTGTATTCTGCAACTTTGCTGAATTCATTTATTAGTTCTAACAGAATTTTGTGAAATCTTTAGGATTTTCCACATATAACATCATATCATCTGTGAACAGAGATACTTTTACTGCTTCTTTTTCAATTCGGATGCCTGTTATTTATTTTTCTTGCCTATTAACCTGACTAGAACTTCTAGTACAATGCTGAATAGAAGTGGGAACGTGGACATCCTTGCCTTCTTCTTGATCTTAGAGGAAAAGCTTTCAGTTTTTCACCATTGAGTATGATGTATAGCTAACAGTATGATGTTAGCTATGGGCTTTATATATATGGCCTTTATTATGTTGAGGTAATTTCCTTCTCTTCCTACTTTGCTGAATGTTTTTATCATGAAAGGGTGATAATTTTCTTAAATGCTTTTCCTGCATATATGGAGATAATTGTGTGATTCTTACACTCTGTTCTGTTAATGTGCTGTGTCACATTGATGGATTTCTGTATGTTCAACCATTCTTGAATCCCAGAAATGAATCCACTTAGTCATGGTGTATGATTCTGCTAATGTGCTGTTGGATTTATTTGGCTAGTATTTTGTTAAGGATGTTTGCACCTATATTCATCAGGGACGTTAGCCCATAATTTCTTTTCTTATAGTTTCTATTTGTGTGTAACTCTGGTCTTATATAATGAGTTTGAAAATGTTCCTTCTTTTCAATTTTTTTTTTTGAAGAGTTTAAGGATTGGCATCAATTCTTTAAATGTTTGGTAGAATTCACCAGCGACATCATCTGGTCCTGGGCTCTTCTCTGTTGGGAAGCTTTTGATTACTATTTAATCTCCTTACTTATACATGTGTTGAGATTTTCTATTTCTTCATTATTAGGTCTTTATGGGTTGTGTGTATACTTAAAATGTAAGAGAGAAGATCTCTCGTTATATGTTATTTACCAGAAAAACCTGGGTTTTCCAATGCATTGGTGTGTAATTGTTCATAGTAGTCTCTTAGAATTCTTCTTATTTCTTTGGCATTAGTTGTAATGCCTCCTCTTTTATTTCTTATTTTATTTATTTGGATCTTTTTAGTCTAGTTAAAAATTGTCAATTTTATTGATCTTTTTCAAAAATAAACTCTTAGTTTGGCTTTTTTTAATTGTTTGTCTATCCTCTATTTTACTTCTGTTAGAATCTATATAGTTTTATTCATTCTGCTAACTGTGGGTTTAGTTTATTGTTCTTTATTCTAGTTCCTTGAGGTGTACATTTAGGCTGTTTATTTGGCATCTTTCTTTTTTTTAGTGTAAGCATTTATCACTTCCCTCTTAGTACTGTGATTTTTGTATCAAGTAAGTTTTAGTATGTTATTTGTTCTCACTTGTATCAATATTTTCTGATTTCCCTTTTACTTCCTCTTTGTCCCATTAGGTATTTAGGAAAATGTCATTTAATTTCTACATATTTGCAAATATTAGTTTTCCTTCTGCTATTGATTTCTAGTTTTATTCCATTGTGGTTGAAAAAGACTTGGTGTGATTTCAATCATTTTAAATCTATTAAGACTTGTTTTGTGACCTAACATGTGTTCTGTCTTAAAGAATCTTCTGTGTGCTTGAGAAAAACATGTATTCTTCTGCTCTTGGGTGGGATGTTCTGTGTATGTCCATTAGGTCCATTCAGTCTGTAGTGTTGTCCAAGTCCGCTGCTTCCTTATTGATCTGTTATCTGGATTTTCTATCCGTTATTGAAAGTAGAGTATTGAAATATCTTACTATTATTGTGTTGCTGGCTATTTCCCCCTTTCGGTTCTATCAATATTTGCTTTACATATTTTGGTGCTCTGATGTTGTGTGCATATATATTTATATTTATCTTCCTAGTGAATTGACTCTTTTATCACGATACGATGTCCTTCCTTGTCTCTTGTGACAGTTTTGACTTCATATCTATTTTCATTGATATAAGAATGGTCACCCATGCTCTCTTTTCGTTACCATTTTCATGGAATATGTTTCCATTCTTTAACTTTCAGCCTATGTGTGTCCTTAATTCTAAAGACAGTATTTTGTATGCAGTGTACAGTTGGATCTTGTTTTTTTAAGTATATTCCCCACTCAATAGCTTTTGATTGAGATGTTTAATCCATTTACATTTAAAGTAATTATTGATAAAGGAGTTACTATAGCCAATTTTTAATTGATTTTTGTCTTTTTTTGTAGTTATTTCATCCCTTTTTTCTTGTTGTCTTTCTTTGTGTTTTACGGATTTTTTTGTAGTGACATGTTTTGATTTTTTAAAATATTTTTGTATATCTTCTGTCGGTATTTTCTTTGTATTTATCACAAGGCTTTCATAAGACATCTTGTAACAATCTATTTTAAGTTCATTGCAACTTAATTTCAATTGCACACAAAAGCTCTACACTTTAATTTCTCCATGAAATACTTTATATTATTTATTAAAGAAGGATGCTTAGATTCATTTTTAATTTTTATTGATATACAATATTTGTACATTTTTATGAGGGTACATGTGTCATTTTGATACATGCATAGAATGTCTAATGATCAAGTCAGGGTATTCAAGGGATCCAGCTGAAGGTACTTATCATTTATAAGTGTTAGGGACTTTTTAAGCCAGTTTCTTCTTGCTATTTTGAAATACACAATATATTGTTGTTAACTGTAGTCACCTTACTCTGTTGTCTAATGATGGAACTTATTTCTTCTATCTAACTGTATGTTTGTACCCATTAAACAACCTCATTTCATTTCACCCCTCACACACACAAGCCCTTCCCATCCTCTGGTAACTGTCATTCTATTATCTACCTCCATGAGATCAATTCTTTTAGCTCCCACATATGAGTGAGAACATATAATATTTGTCCTTCTATGCTTGGCTTGTTCTACCTAACATAATGACCTCCAGTTCCACATATGTTGTTGCAAATGAGAGAATTTCATTCTGTTTTTAATGGCCAAGTAGTATTC
Source organism: Rhinopithecus roxellana (assembly GCF_007565055.1). NCBI lineage: Eukaryota > Metazoa > Chordata > Mammalia > Primates > Cercopithecidae > Rhinopithecus > Rhinopithecus roxellana. The sequence goes on from NC_044562.1 coordinate 64,666,590, forward strand.
CTTTGGTTATGTGTACCACGTTTTCTCTATTCACTCAAATCTCGATGTACACTTAGGCTGATTTCATATCTTTGGTATTGTGAATAGTGCCGTAAGAAACATGGGGGTCCAGGTTTCCCTTGGATGTACTGATTTTCTTTCCTTTGAATAAATACCCAGTAGTGGGATTGCTGGATTTTATGGTAGTACTATTATTAGTTTTTTGAGAAATTTTCATGCTGTTTTCCATAATGGCTATACTAATTTACATTCTCACCAACGATGGATAACAGTTCTCCTTTCTCCACATCCTTGCCAGCATTGGCTACTTTTTTGTCTTTTAAATAATAGTTATTCAAACTGAAATAAAAGGATAACTCGCTATAACCTCAAACTCCTGGGCTCAAGTGATCCTTCTTTTTTTTTTTCTCTTTTTTTAATTATACTTTAAGTTCTATGGTACATGTGCACAACGTGCAGGTTTGTTACATATGTATACATGTGCCGTGTTCGTGTGCTGCACCCATTAACTCATCATTTACATTAGGTATATCTCCTAATGCTATCCTTCCCCCCTCCCCTCACCCCACGACAGGCCCTGGTGTGTGATGTTCCCCTTCCTGTGTCCAGTTGTTCTCATTATTCAATTCCCACCTATGAGTGAGAACATGCGGTGTCTGGCTTTTTTGTCCCTGCAATAGTTTGCTGAGAATGATAGTTTCCAGCTTCATCCATGTCCCTACAAAGGACATGAACTCATCCTTCTTTATGACTGCATAGTATTCCATGGTGTATATGTGCCACATTTTCTTAATCCAGTCTATCATTGATGGACATTTGGGTTGGTTCCAAGTCTTTGCTATTGTGAATAGTGCTGCAATAAATATACATGTGCACGTGTCTTTATAGCAGCATGATTTATAATCCTTTGGGTATATACCCAGTAATGGGATGGCTGGGTCAAGTGGTATTTCTAGTTCTAGATCCTTGAGGAATCGCCACTCAAGTGATCCTTCTTAAGAGACTTATTATTACTGATTCAATTGTGTTACTTGCTATTGGTCTGTTCAGGTTTTATATTTATTTATGGTTCAATATTGGCAGAGTTTATGTGTCCAGCAACTTACCCATTTCCCATAGGCTTTCCAGTTTGTTAGTGCATGGTTGTTCATAACAGTCTCTGATGATCTTTTGAATTTCTGTGGCATCAGTTGTTATGTCTGTTTTTTTATTTCAGATTAGGTTTATTAGGATCTTCTCTTTTTTTCTTGCTTAGTCTAGTTAGTGATTTATCAATTCTATCTTTTCAGATAAGCAATTTTTCATTTTGTTGGTCCTTTGTATTTTTATAGTCTCCATTTTATATAGTTCTGCTCTGATCTTTATAATTTATTTCCTTCTACTACTTTTTGGTTTGGTTTGTTCTTACTTTTGTAGTTCTTTGAGGTGCATCATCAGATCATTTATTTGAAATCTTTCTCTTTTTTGATGTAAGCACTTATTGGTATAAACTTCCCTTGTAGCACTCCTTTTGCTGTATCCCATGGGTTTTTGGTATGCTGTGTTTCTATCTTTGTTTGTTTCAAGGATTTTTTTTAATTTTCTCCTAAATTTCTTCATTGATCCAGTGGTCTTTCAGGAGCACATTGTATAATTTCCATGTATTTGAACAGTTTCCAAAGTTCCTCTTGTTATTAATTTTCCATTTTATTCTACTGTGCTCTGAGAAGATACTTGGTATGATTTCATTTTTTAAAAATTGTGGAGATATTTTGTGGTCTAACATATGATCTATCCTGGACAATGTTCCATGTGCTGACTAGAAGAATGTGTATTTTGCAGCTGTTGGATAAATGTTCTGTAGATGTCTGTTAGGTGAATTTTGTCTAAAGCACAGTTTGAATTCAATGTTTCTTTGTTGATTAGATGTCTACATGATCTGTATAATGCTAAGAGTGGGGTGTTGAAGTCCTTAACTATTTAATATTATCATATTGGAATCTATCTTTTCCTCTAGCTCTAATAATAATTACTTTATATATCTGGATACTCAGGTGTTGGATGCTTATACATTTAGAATTGTTATATCTTCTTGCTGAATTGATCCCTTTATCATTATATGACTTTCTGTGTCTCTCATTACTGTTTTGGACTTGAAGTCCATTTTATCTGACTTAAGTATAACTAGTCCTGCTTGCTTTTCATTTCTGTTTTTGTGAAATTTATCTTGCTATCTCTTCGTTTTCAGTCCATGAGTGTCTTTACTGATGAAACAAGTTTCTTACAGACAGCATACAGTTAGGTCATTTTTAAAAATTCATTCAGCCAGTCTATCTCTTTTAAGTGGAAAATGTAACTCATTTATATTCAAGTTTATTACTGATATGTGAGGATTTATTCCCGTCATTTTGTTTACTGTTTTCCGGTTGCTTTGTATATCTTTTGATCCTTTCTTTCTCTCTTATTGTTTATCATTGCAGTTTTGTGGCTTCTACAGTGGTAACATTTGAGTCTTTTCTCTTCCTCATATGTGTATTTGCTCTCCCAGTGAGCTTTATGCTTTCATGTGTTTTCATGAATGTCGATATTATCCTTTGTATTCCAGGTTTGGGACTCCCTTAAGCATTTCTTGTAGAACCAGTCTGTTGGTGATGAGTTCCTTCAGTTTTTGCTTTATTAGGACTTTATTTCTCCCTCATTTATGAAAGATTTTTTTTTTTAGGTATACTATTCTTGGATGATGATTTTTTTTCTTTCTTTTTTTTTTTTTTTTTTTTGAGACAGAGTCTCACTCTGTCGCCCAGGCTGGAGTGCAGTGGCCGGATCTCAGCTCACTGCAAGCTCCACCTCCCGGGTTCATGCCATTCTCCTGCCTCAGCCTCCCGAGTAGCTGGGACTACAGGCGCCCGCCACCTCGCCCGGCTAGTTTTTTGTATTTTTTAGTAGAGACGGGGTTTCACCAGGTTAGCCAGGATGGTCTCGATCTCCTGACCTCGTGATCCGCCCGTCTCGGCCTCCCAAAGTGCTGGGATTACAGGCTTGAGCCACCGCGCCCGGCCGATTTTTTTCTTTTAGCACTTTGAATATATCATCCCGTTCTGTCCTGGGCTGTAAGGTTTCTACTGAGAAATCCTCTTTTAGTCCAGTGGGGATTCCCTTATATGTGGCCAGACTCCTTTACTGTTTCTACAATTCTCTGTCTTTGACTTTACACAGTTTGATGTAACATGCTGTGGAGACTTTTTGGATTGTATCCATTTGGGGATCCCTGAGTTTCCTGGACCTGGATATCTAAACCTCTTGCTAGACTTAGGAAGTTTTCAGCTACTGTTTTGTTAAGGAAGTTTTCTATGCCTTTGGCCATCTCTTCACCTTCTGGAACACCCAGAATTCATATATTGGGTCTCTTTGTGGTGTCCATATGCCACATCTGCTTTATTCATTCTTTTTTCTTTTCTTCTTCTTCCTCTTCTTTTTCTTTTTGGCCTGACTGGGTTATCTTTAAAGGCCTGTCTTCAAGTTCTGAGACTCTTCTACTCACTTTCGTCTATTATTAATGCTCTTGAACAAATATTTTATCTTTTTCATTTAATTATTTAGTTCCAAAATTTCCGGGTGTTTTTTGTTGTTTTGTTTATGATATTGATATCATTGGTGAATTTCTTGTTGATATCCTGAATGGTTTTCCTGATTTCTTTGCCTTGTCATCTATGTTCTCTTTTATCTCACTCAGCTTTTTTAATGTCATTTTTTGAACACTTTTCCTGGCATTTTATACATTTTTTTTCATTGGAATATATTGCTAAATAATTATTGTATTCCTTTAGAGGCTTCCCATTTCCATGTTTGTTCCTGTTTCTTATATTTTTAAGTTGATATTTGTGCGTCTAGTACCATGGTCACTTCTTCTAATTTTTAGAAATGGCTTTTATGGGGAAAGACCTTCTCCTGAAGATGAATCTACGGTGTTCGTTGGATAGGACGTTTCAGCTTTTATTCTGGATGTGTGCAGAAGTATCGTCTTGTATTATTTATTTGGCTGTAACCAGCAATAGTGGTGTCTGATTTCTTCAGTGGCTTGGGCTGCAGTTATTAGTGGAGGCTATTGTGAGGTTTTGCTGGTAGCAGGGACACCAAGTGAACCAGTCTTTGGGCCCCATTGGTGGCAGTGGTTAGCTGGATGGGTCTTTCCTCAGGCCCCCAGGAGAAGTGCACAGAAACTAGAGGTGATGGACAGGGCAGGGTAATTCCAGGGCCCCCGGGGATGTGCTTGGGTACTGGGATGTTGGGGGGTACATGTGCATTGCCAGGCCAGGTAGGTCTGGCCTAAGGGCTCCTGGTGGTGTGCTTGGGTGCTGGCTATGGAAGGCAAAGAGAGCTGATCCCCAGGCCCTCCTCAGCAGAGTGCTTGGCTGCCTACAGCAGTGAGAGCAGTGGTTGCAGGGAGCCTGTCCTAGGGGCATGTGCAAGTGCATTATGACCCTGTTGCTGGAGGAAGCGTGGCTGCTGACAGTGGCTGCAGCTGCAGGTAAGCAGTTCTCAGGCCCCAGGGAACACATGCTGCAGCTCTGCTGCTGAGGAGGCAGGGTTAATGTCAGTGGCATGCACTTCAGCCTCCACGGGCAACAGAAGTGGCTACAATGGATGGTGGCTGAGTCTGTTCTCAGGGTGTATGTACAGCAGCCCTAATGCTAGAGGAGGCTGGAGTTGCTCTCTGTGGTAGCCACCCCATGTAGGCAGTTCTCAGGCTTTAGGAAGCACAAGCTTTGGCTCTCTTTGTCCCATGGGCAGCCTCCATAGTGTCCTCCACTGTCTATTCCCTCAGGTGCGAGATACTGCGTGTGCTAGAATGCTGGGGACCCTGCTGCTCCACTGAGTCCAGCTGGCATTGTGCTGATGCAGTCCTCTTCGTGCATGCAGTGGAATGTTAGTGTGCCCTCAGAAATGTGTAAATGTAGGGGCTGCTGCATCCCAGGGCAGGATGCAGTCTGGCAAGGGCTGAGCTCTCAAAATGGTGCCTTGTTACAGCTGCTTAGGATTGGGGAAAGGGGGCTGGTTGTGGAACCCAGTGTGAGGCTCCTTTCTGGAATGGTCTTCAGGCAGCTCCCTATGCTATCGTAGGTCCCACAAGGGTTGAAAGGTTCTCCCATGGCTAGGGTTGCAGGAGTTCATGGTGGGAATGTGCACAGCTGGGGATCTTTTACCCTTTCTTTAGACTGGGGAGCTTCTCCAGACTCCCAGCCAATCCCAGTGAACTGCCTGCCTTGCTTCTCTCTCCTTCCATGCCTGTGGTGTTTTCTGTCACTTCTCTGTTAAATTCCAGTGTTCTCTCTCAGATGCTCTATTCAAAGTGTGATTATCTACTTGCTATTTTGATTTTTCGTGGAGGAGGCAAGCGTCAGATGCCAGCTAGTTGGCTATCTTGAAGGTCCTCCTTGCACTCTATGTTGATGATGTCACATTTCTTTATACTTTGTATCCATTAACATATTTTTATAGTTATAGTTATTTTTAATACTTTGTGTTTTAACTTCTATACCTGCATTTATACACCACCATTGCAGTATTATAGTATTCTGTATTTATCTATATACTCAATTTTATCAGCAAACTTCATACTTTCATATGCTTTTGTGTTGCCATTCCATCTTTCGTTTTAATTTGAAGAACCTGTTTTATCATTTCTTATAAGGCTGGTCTAGTTATGATGGCCTCCCTCAGGCTTTTGTTTATCTGGAAAAGTCTTCTTTCCTTCATTTTTGAAGAACCATGAAGCCAGATATAGTATTTTTAGTTGGCAAATGTTTACTTTCAGCACTTTGAATATATCATCCCAATTCCCTGATATCTTAAGGAGTTTTCTTCTATGCCTTTCTCTTGATGTCTTCAGAACTCTCTCTTTGTCTCTGACTTTTGATCATTTGATTGTTATGGTCCTCTGTATGGACTTCTTTCGATTCATCCTATTTGGAGACCATTGGGCTTCTTGAATCTGGATGTGCATTTTCCTTCCCAATTTTTAGAAAGTTATAACCATTGTTTTCTTAAATAAGCCTTGTGCTCATTTTCCTTCTCTTCTGAAACTCACATGATCATGACCTTGCTTACTTGATGACGTTCCGTAAGCCCCTTAGACTTTCTTTACTCTTTTGTATTCTTTTATTTCTTTTTGCTCCTCTGACAGGGTAATTTCAAATGATCTGTCTTTGAGTTAGCTGATTCTTCTGCTTAATAAAGTCTACTGTTGAACTTCTCGAATGAATTTTTTAGTTCACTTATATTCTTTAGTTTCAAAATTTCTCTTTGTTTTCATATTTTTTATTTATTGAAATTCACATTTCATTCAGACACTGTTTTCTTGAGCTCACTGAATACTGTTATGATGGTTACTTTGAATTCTTTATTGGGTGTTTTGTATACCTACACTTACTTTGGGTCAATTTCTGTACATTTATTCTGTTTCTTTGATTAGGCTTTATTTTCCAGTTTCTTTATGTTTCTGTAGCTTGGAGTGGATATCTGCAAATTCGAAGGAACAGGCACCTTTCTCATTCTTCACAGACTGGCTTCATACAGGGAAAGACCTTTGCCAGTCAGCACAGGTAGAAAATCTGGGGGTCTCTCAAACCTTTTCTATGGGTGTATTTTCTCTTGGCGAGTGTGTGTAAATTTCTAATTAGAAGAATTTGCTTGTTTCTCTCTTCATATGCTCATAATCTCTTACTTCCTCTGGTGTCTACCTGCTGTACTCTGGGTCCTCTGTAGCAGCAGCATGTGCTCCAGCTTTTTTTTTTTTTTTTTTTTTTTTCAGTAGTTACCAGGAATCTAGAGTATGTTAGGTCCCTTCAGCACCCTGCATTGGGTGAGACAGAAATTAGTACTTCAGGCAGCTCTGCAAAATGCCATGCTCCAACAATTTCTTTCGCCAGGGAGAAATTACCACTTGAGAGTTTTCACCCACTCATTCTATGCTGAGCCAGGAGGAGGGGCTATTGTAAATGAGTATATACTAGTCCAAACTATTACTTTTATTTTCAGTGTCCCTACCAACCTGGTACTTCTTCCTGCCAGTGCTTATATTCAGTCAGACAGAAACCAGTCCTTCAGGCAGCCACTCAGAAAGCTGGACCATTAGACACATGCTTCAATTCTTCACTTCCTAAGGAAGAAGCCAGGAGTTGTGTTTTTTTTACCCATTTGTTTGTGCTGTACTGAAGGGAAGAACAAGGCCAGGAAAAGTGCCCTTAATTTTCCTACTGACTTTCATGCAGCTGGTCTCAAGCTCATCTCAGATGCAGGAACTTCTTATCTGTTTCTGGGTTTCTCAAAAAGGAAGTTGCCCCACGTATTACTATTAAATCAGCATGTACATGGGTAAAAGGAGGGTCTAGATCTTCCGATCCACCATTATGCTAGCATCACTCATAAACTGCTTCTTGAATATTGGTGGTTAGCAATGCCAGACAGAAGGAGAGATCTGGAAAGTTTCACACCAGTAATTACATGCTCTGGCCTGGAGTTCATTGGCTAGACCTAGTCACATGACTTTACCCAATTCAAAGGGAGCAGGAAAGCAAGTCCTGCTATGTACCTTAAAAGTTGAGAACAAAATATTTATCACTGAGCACTAATGACGACCGCAAAAGGAAATACGGTGTTGCTGTGAACAATACTTACGGTCATGATAATACAAACACTGAACAATAACAAAAATTATAATATGACTCTCTTGGGAGGATGAAGGTGGGGTCGGGAACAGGGCATGAAATGACTGAGTCTTCATTCTTTCACCATAGGAAGTCACAAACACTAAACAATCAAAACTTGCAGTATAAGTCTATTACTTAGACATAGGAAAAGAAAGAAGAAAAACAAACCAGCGAAAGACTTTTAAGTGGTTGCTTCAGCTCTTAGAGTGAAGTGGGGCAAGGATTTAAATGCACATTAATACATGTCATCCATCCAGGAAGAAAAGGGAAGAATGAAGTGAGATGCCTTATTAGCTTTCCTGCCACTAAACTCCAGATGCTCAAACTTGGAGCAAATCCTGGGTCTGTTTCCATTTTCACAACCAGCAAATAAGCACCATTCAAAAGCAAAAAACCTGAAGAACTGAATACCTTTCATTTGAAGGATAATTTGCAAATTTCGATATTTCCAATAACCAAGTCGAATCCTGTGCTAATCCCTGGAAGCACAATAGCATTACTATGTGACCAGAATCCAAATATTTTAAAACAACACTCTTTCATTATTAAAATGTAAATCAGTGGACACGTTTATGGGCTCAACCATTGAAGGCACTCTGAAAACTTCTCTAAAAGATTCTGTGATGCTTTCAAATTCTTGGGATTGCTTTGTACCTCTCCAAAGTTAGTAAGAAGCATGAAGTTATTTTCAACCTGGTAGGATATACACATTTTTATTTTTTATTTTTTTCTTTTTTATTATACTTTAAGTTCTAGGGTACATGTGCACAGCGTGCAGGTTTGTTACATATGTATACACGTTCCATGTTCGTGTGCTGCACCCATTAACTCGTCATTTACATTAGGTGTATCTCCTAATGCCATCCCTCCCCCATTCCCCCTCCCCGCAACAGGCCCCAGTATGTGATGTTCCCCTTCCTGTGTCCAAGTGTTCTCATTGTTCAATTCCCACCTATGAGTGAGAACATGCGGTGTATGGTTTTCTGTTCTTGCAATAGTTTGCTGATGATGATGGTTTCCAGCTACATCCATGTCCCTACAAAGGACATGAACTCATCCTTTTTTATGGCTGCATAGTATTCCATGGGATATACACATTTTTATTTATTTATTTTTTTATTATACTTTAAGTTCTAGGGTACATGTGCACAGCGTGCAGGTTTGTTACATATGTATACATGTTCCATGTTGGTGTGCTGCACCCATTAACTCGTCATTTACATTAGGTGTATCTCCTAATGCTATCCCTCCCCCATTCCCCCAACCCGCAACAGGCCCCAGTATGTGATGTTCCCCTTCCTGTGTCCAAGTGTTCTCATTGTTCAATTCCCACTTATGAGTGAGAACATGCGGTGTATGGTTTTCTGTTCTTGCAATAGTTTGCTGATGATGATGGTTTCCAGCTACATCCATGTCCCTACAAAGGACATGAACTCATCCTTTTTTATGGCTGCATAGTATTCCATGGGATATACACATTTTTAAAGCAGTCATTTTCCAAACATGTGCCATGGAAAAATATAGTGACAAGGGCATGACTTGGGGTTGAAAACCCCTGTCTTCTGAATGAGGCACCTAGCCCTTAGTGACTGAAATCACTAAACTCTTTTCATTTGTCTCACATGGATATAAATAATGATGCTGAAATCATTAAACTCTTTTCATTTGTCTCACATGGATATAAATAATGATGACTGCCTTGATTCTTCTCATCACATGCACTGAATTGCCTTCATCTTTCTTCTGAAGAGTGTCATGAAAGTGTTGGTGGGAGAATACTCAAAACAGGGAAATAAAAAGCTTGTAATTTCGCCTCAAGGCAATATTCTGCATTTCAAAGCTAACCTCCCACTGCCTAATCCTATTTTGCACATTAGAAACTGAAACTTACATAGGCTTCCCTGTGTGACTTTGAGACACTTCTAATCTCTGCTCCATTCTCCCACCCTCAGGCAGATGGAGGTCCTGGGCCAACTAGAGGTGATGTCGTGTTCTCAAAGAGACAAAAAAGAAATGAGATGAATAATTTCCAAAGTATTCCCCAATTTTGATGCAACCACTTGGATAGTTTTCACGTGCTAAGGACTATGCTGAGCACTCATATCCCCACGATAACCCAGCAGGAGAAACAAAATGTGACTGCCTTTTCACAGACAGGAATGTGGTGCCCAGATTGTAGGGTTAGTGGTAGAGACAGGTGCCTGAGCTCTCCGCTGGGTTGTTATACACTAGGCCACTTGCCATGGCCATGGGGGTGATAAGACTCTCCCTTAGGGACACCACTGTAGGTTTGGAGGGATTGGGAGCCAAGGCAAAGCCTAAGTAGGGAGAAGAGGGAAAAGGTTCAACAAGCATTGCAGGGGACTTTCTCTTGCCTTCAGCTACAACTCCCTACCCCACCTTCTTCATGGCCAAGTTACTTTGCCCTACCAGACTCAGCTCAGATCCCACCTCCCTTGCACAGTTTAATCCCATGCTGTCTGTCTCCGCTCCAACCCCATGGGTCCTACAGCAGCTCCCTGGGATTTCCTCTATTATCATGCCCTTCACACCGTGTTAATATCTTGAGTTTGTATTTCTTTCTCATTAGACTGTGGGTTTTTTGAAGGCAGCAGTTATGTCATTTATTGCAAATAATTCAATAAATATTTGTTGAATGAATAAATAAATGTATAAAGGAATGACTGAGTTCAGATGAGGAAACTGGAGCTTTGTGACTTGCCCAACTTCACATAACTAGTTATGCCTGTACATATGTAAAAGTTATGTCTCCTAATTTCTGATCCAGGGCTTTTTCTACTATACTACTATACTTCACTGAACTCTGAATGTTTTTCCTCTTTAAGAGTCCCCATAAAGATCAGCTAACACTCTGGGAGAAATTAATGTACCCATTTGAAAGGAAATAGAACATAGATTAAGAACATAGGAGGAAAAAAATGACAAAATTAGGAGAAAAAGAGAACATTAAAACTTGAGTAAATAAGCGACATGGTCAATAAAACCTTTGCTTATTTCAGATTATCACGTAGGAGTGATCTCAGGAACGTAGTTTGTCTATGAGTAAGGAAAACAGGGACTTACACTCAAGACATTCACGTGTTTTATTTCTGCACATCTTGATACTAAAGTCTAAGAAACATACAGAATGAATAGAATATAATTAATTAATTAATGTCAAAAACTGTGAAGGGTCTGAGATTTCACCAAACATGCAACTAGCATGAGTGCTGAAAGAAGACACAGGATTATTTGTTAGAGATGAAAGACAGTTTATTACTTACAGCAGGTTCCAGAGTTTCAATGTTTTTTGCATTGGTTACTTGAGCTACAATTCCCACAGAACAATACAAAAATAGCCATATTGTTCCTGCATATGCAGTCAATTATGTTTCCAGCAGAAGAACACCGATCTGAGAGAAATGAAATCACTTACTATGGGCAGGAAGCACACCTGCCCTTTTCTTTAGAGGAAAACATTATCTTTATTATATTGGGAAGCTAGTATGTCTGTCCTCTGTTCTGAAGGGGGACTTCATCTGTATCTTCCAAGGCTGTTCATTATTCAAAATGCTTGAATAGACAGATAGTCAGAAACAAAGGTAGTCAGTATCTCTATTCATAAGATGTGCAGAAACATAAGAAACCAATGGATAGTTACCCCTCAATAATGAGCTGATTTCTTTGTTGACTCACCTATTGAATAATATTTGGTAATTATGTGTCAGATACTGAGTTGCATGTGGTGGATACAATAATGAGTGGACCTCGATATGATTCCTGGCTTCAGGGAACTTACCCGTTAGTGGGGAAGATTAAATATTAATCAAATAATCTCATAAATGCCCACGAAGTGGCAACAGTGATGAGGATTCTCAAAAGAGGTCAAAGGCACTCAGGAGGGGCTCCATAGAAAGTGTTGCAAAAGTGCATCACAGAAGCATTGGAGGTAGGGAGTCAAGAAAGGCTTTCCTGAAAAAGTAGATCTTGAGATGAGTCCTGAAAGGTGAGTCAGAATTAATGAGGTAAAGAAGAGAGGCCAGAGGTTTCAAGGCAGATGGAATAGAGCAAGAAAAGGGCCTGCAGCAGGAAGGAGAATGTCATTCCTGAGTAAAGGCATCATACAGTTTGCCCAGCGTGGTCATATTTTATGCCTGTTGTCCAAGACTAATTATTAACAGCATCTCTTTCCCTCTCCATAGTGTTCTTGAGAAACTAAGACAGTCCAGAGATCAGAGAGGGAGAATATGTATCAGGTAAGGCTAGAAAGGTAAGTAGGACTAGAGACTCTTTTTTTTTTTTGAGATGGAGTCTCACTCTGTCACCCAGGCTGGAGTGCAGTGGCACAATCTCGGCTCACCACAAGCTCCACTTTCCGAGTTCGAGAGATTCTCCTACCTCAGCCTCCTGAGTAGCTGGGACTACAGGCGCCTGCCACCACACCCAGCTAACTTTTTTTTTTTTTTTTTTTTTTTTTGAAGTATCTTTAGTAGAGACGGAGTTTCACCATGTTGGCCAGGATGGTCTCGATTTCCTGACCTCATGATCTGCCCGCCTCGGCCTCCCAAATTGCTGGGATTACAGGCGTGAGCCACTGCGCCCGACCAGACCAGAACATTTTGAGCCTTATAGCCTCTGGTAACAATCTTGTTCTTTAATCCAAGAGCAAGGGGAAGCTATGTAAGGGTTTTAAATCCTACATGATCAGAGTTTAATTTTGAAGAGATCACTTTGGTCTAGAGCTGGAGAAGAGTTAGAGGAAGGCAGGAATAAGTAGATAAACAAGGAAGTGTCGAAGTTTATCACTGTGCTTCAGGCAAAGATAACAGTCCAAGCTGGACAAAGATGTAGCAGTAGGGAAGGAGAGAAGTATTTAGACTGAAGAGATACTTAGAGGATACAATTAACAGGATACAAAAAGAAAAGTTAGAGGGTACCAAAAATGACTCCAAGATTTCTGTCTGGTAGAAACATTAAAGAGTGGCAGGGCACGGTGGCTCATGCCTGTAATCCCAGCACTTTGGGAAGCTGAGGCGGGTGGATCTTTTGAGGTCAGGAGTTCAAAACCAGCCTGACCAACATGGTGAAACCCTGAATCTACTACAAATACAAAAATTAGCTTGGCAGCAGTGGTGCATACCTGTAGTCTCAGCTACTTGGGAGGCTAAGGCAAGAGACTCTCTTGAGCCTAGGAGGAGGAGGTTGCAGTGAGCCTACATCGCACCACTGAATTCTGGTCTGGGTAACAGAGTGAGACCCTGTCTCAAAAAAAAAAAAAAAAAAAAAGAATAAATAAATAAATAAATAAACTTTTTAAAAACCTTAAAAAATAAAAAACTGTTAAAGATTGTATGTCGAGATGTCACTTGGCAGTTGGATAAGCAGAAAGGGGCTCAGATAGGAAACCTGGGCTGGAGTTATAAATCCAGGAATCAACAGAATCTAGACCATAACTGAAGCAATAGGTGTGAATGAGCTGACCCAGGCTGGTCCAGGAGAGAGCCTAGGACAGAGCAGGAAGGAAAGCCAAGATTCAGTGGTCAGAGTAGAATGAATTGCAATCAGAGGGGACTGAGAAATAGCAGTCAATGGTATGAAGAAAACCTGCAGACTGGATTCCAGAAGATCAACAGAAGAGAGGGTTCAGGAAGAAAGAAGTTGTCAACAATGTCAAATCTGCTGGGCAATGAGGTAAGAGGAAAACTGAAAAATGTCATTGGGTATAAAGGTATTGAGATCACTGGCCAGCTTAGAAGGAGGAGCTTCGTGGGGGAATGAAGCTGCAGCAGATCAGAGAAGGCTAAGCAGGGACAGAGAGGGAAAGCAATGGAGACGATGAGTATAGGGACAACATTTCTGAAAACTCAGACTACGAAACAAAGGAGACAGAAAGGGCAATGGGAAGAGGGGGGGCATAGGCTTTATATTGTGAAAATGGGAAAGGCTTGAGCAAATTGAAATACTTCTGATGGAAGTTTCCAGTTGAGAAAGGAAGAGTTTAGAGAAGGTGAGAGGAGGGGGTAATCACTACTACAAGGTTCCTGACAAGAATGAAGGGGATGGCGTCCTAAGCACGGGAGGAGAGAGTTTATCTTAGAGAAAACAAAAGAATGCTCCTCCACTGCAGTAGAAAGGAACCCCAACGTTCTGGTCCAGGTGTAGGAAGCTCTGTACCTTGGAAGAGAGAGACTGAGAGAATTCCCGTTGGAATAGAGAAGTAGAAAGTCCAACTATTTGCCAAGACTACAGAAGGAGATTGGGGAAGAGGAGGAACCAAAGGCTCTGAGGATAACGGAGGTCTGAAATGGCCATGACAGAGAGCAGGGAGTGGGTGGAAGGAGAGCTTCAGACAGAGCACATGCTTACGTGCACACACACGCATGCAAGCAAGGCAGGGCCCAAAGTCCTGCTACTCCTCCTCTCCACACTCGGTAAGTTCTCTCGAATGCAACCAGGCAGGCCCCCTTCCTTCTTTCCACTTGCCTGCCTGGAACCTTCCTGTTCCCTCATTTTTCTACCACCAGGTTCATTCCCACAACCAAACACAGCCTGGTGAACCAAGCAGGAAACTCCACCTTTCCAAAGACTGTGAGAGGAGAGGGAAGTTGCCAACACTCATCATTTGACACCTGTCCTTTCCTCCCTGCCACATGTACAGAAATCACGTAAAAGGAACCCAAATGGTCAAGAAGATCTGTTGCTGTTTGTTTTGACCAAAGCCATGTGCTCTCCTTCCATTTATTCTGGTAGTGACAAACTGTCAGTATTTCAAAGCAGGGAGAGCCTGCATAATTATTTGGTTCAAATCGTTCCTTTTTCTGATGAGAGAACTGAAGCCCAAGGAAGCTTCATGATCCGTCTCATCAGTGGGGTTTTCACATTCTTTGAGAATGTGAAATACTGGAGAATTAATCTGAGCACATCGGATGAAGAGGTGAGCCGTGGTGCTCAATGAAAATGAACTTATCTTCCTTCTCTGAACTCAAAAGTGCTTCCATTCAAGTCAAATGCTCTTCAAGTCTGAAAATGAAAGCCTCCTTCTCTTTTAATGGGGAGAGAAATCGTGTCACTTAATTACGGAAGGATCAGCAGAGGAAACCTCATAACCAAGGAACCTAAATCCAGGATTCTGGAGCTCTCAGCAGTGGAAGGAAAATGATTCTCCTGACCTGGAAATGACCCTCCCTTGGAATGAGAGTTTTGTGGTTTCCTGACACTCCGAAGGATAACAGGGCTCAGAGTCCTGTGGCTTTGATGGGTTTTGAAGGGGCTGGGTGGGGGGGCTGTGGGGGGAGAAGGATGGGAGGTTCTGCAGGGGACAGAGCTACTGCTTGGTGTTAGTGTCCTCAGGCTGTCCCTGGGGAGGGGGCTGCTAGGGAATGGACTGGGGAGAAACCTGCAGGGGGCCAGGAACTCGAGTCTTGTCAGTTCTGGGTCACTGAAGGCACATTGCTTAGAATAAAGCATCCATAAATCGCCTTATGCATCAGAAAGAAACTGACAGCGAGGCTTGAAAGGACATCCATTTCTGGAATAATCCGAGAGTGCTGCAGCTTCAGCTGAGCAGATTCAATGGGGAGGAGGGGATTTTCATTTTGCAGTGGTTTTGCCTCCATTGGGAGGTTTATCCAGAGGACATGAGAGGTGAAGTTGAAGGCAAAAGCCCTCACCATCAACCCTGAGGGCAGTTTCTCTTGAATTCTTCACTCATCTCTGAAAAAAGGGAACCAGACATCATAGCCATTTGCCAGTGCAGAAATGAAAGCAAGAGACAAAGAGGAAAAAAAAAAGGAGAAAGCTCGAAGGTAGGGTGAAAGGCACAGAAAACAGGGACAGAAACCCCGCACTATTTACAGTCAAGTGATTGGGAGTTACCATAGTCATAATAGGGACAGCGTGCACTTGGAAGCATTATCTGTCCCTTTGTACTTACTTAAAAGCAATAAGGCAAAACGCGCACATGGAATTTCAGTTATAGCCACACAAAATTATTGCAAATGCTATTTTCCCATCTCATAATTTAAGAGGAAAAAAACAAAACAATGCTAAAGCTCTTCATTTGGGGACTGCAGCTTTGTTGTTGGTTTGTTGTTCTGGGTGTGTGTGTCGGGGGGAAGCACTCTACTGGGTGGAAAATCCACTTTGGGGTTGAGAGTGGGCAGATGTGCTTTAATACCCACACCCTGTGCAGAGGTCTCCTGTGCCCCTGTAGGAAGCCTCCCTGGGGTCTTTACCCCACAGGCGCAGCTCCTGGAAGGCAATAGGCTTGTTTTCATTTTTCTCAGGCAAAATCATTCCTGACATGTGAAGGCAAATTTCACAGGATAACTGTGAAACATTTTGCCCAAAACACAGATTTTAAAAGAAGTTGGTAAGTGACATGTAACTACAACAGCTAACACTTTATGAGTACAGACCGCATGCCAGGCAAGGGTCCCAGCATGTTTCAGAGGCGGGATTTGAACCCAGGCGAACCAGTTCAAACCTGTGCTCTCCACCACTAGCCCATATGTGTTCCATTTGCTTCAAACACTCCTCCATGATAAGTGCTATTTATCCCTTACTGGGTCCTGGGAAGCCTTCCTGCCTTCTCCCCCATAGCTAGGCTGTGACTCCCTCCTACCTGCTCCCCTGAAGCCTTGCACTAAAGCCCCCATCATAGTTCATGACTCATGACTGCAACTAGCTTGGACCTGGCTTTCCATGTGGATTGTAATTCCATGAGAACAGATTTAGGTTATATCTAAGCACATTGTGGCACACAATTTATGTGTCTAAATGCATGCATGTGTGAACTGGTACAAATGTCCAGGGCTTTGTCCCACAAGAACTCCTAATCCAGGGAGTTGGGGAGACAGAGTTGTGATGGTTAACTTCATGTTTCAGCTTGACTGGGTCATGGGGTGCCCAGATATGTGGTTAAGCATTATTTCTGGATGTGTCTGTGCGGATGTTTCAGGGTGAGATTTGCACTTGGATTGGTGGTCTCAGTAAAGCAGATTTCCCTCCCCAGTGTGGATGGGTATCAGTCAATCCGCTGAGGACCTGAATAGGACAAAGAGGCTGAGGAAAGCTGAATTCTCTACCTCTGCCTGACTGTTTGAGCTGAGACATTGATCTTCTGCCCTTGGACTGGGACTTATACCATCAATACTCATGGTTCTCAGGCCTTTGGACTCAGATTGGAATTACACACCACCAGCTTTTCCGGGTCTCCAGTTTGCAGATGACAGACTGTGGGACTTCGCAGCCTCCATCATCATGTGAGCCAGTTCCTCATAGTAAATCTCCTATTGTTTCTGTTTATCTGGAGTCCCCTATACAATGACCATCATACCTTGTAGACAGGCTACAAGAGCTGCAGTCAAGTTTACAAGTAGGGTTCTGACCTCACATGGGGCAGGACTGGTGGCCTCTGCCTGGGATTGCAAGGAAAGGATGCAATGGTGCTAGATTACGAATGAGCAATATTTCAACCAGGCAAAAAAGAAGAAGGAGCATAAATAAAGAAATTATACAGCACTTTGGAGAATGGTGAAGAAGAGCTCAATTCAACCACATAAATATCCCATCCAACTCCTGCAACAGGCCAGGCACGGTCTGGGTGTAATGAGTTAAACAAATCGGTAGAAGTCTCTTCCCTCAAGAAATTCCCAGTCCAGCGAGGGAGGGAGACACATAAACAGATCATGATGGAACTTGATAACCACAGCGGCCTGACCTTGAATTGGCCACAGGGGTGTCAAGGCACTGAGCCACTAAGTAGGGTACGGCCAGGGCCTGTGACCAACAGAAGTCCTTGTCCAGCACCAGGTGACCTACAGGTTCTTCTATTTTCTACATGTACCATGAGTGGAAGAGTCAGGAAGCCCTCAGAGGACAATGCTAGCAGAGATCGCTCTGGGAGCAGAGGGTCAAGGCAGGCTTTCAGGAAGAGGTGACTCCCAAGTTGGACCCTGATGGTAAAATAACAGTTTGCCAGAGAGACAGGTGGAAGAGACATTAGCCAGAGAGAACAGCTGAAAATGGTGCTGATGGGGACAGCTAACATTCACTGAGCAGTTACAAAGGGCCAGCCCTGGATCTAGGGACTTCTCAAGTCATCTCATGGAATCCTCTCAGCCCTCTGAGGAAGGGGGGGTCATTTTACAGATGCAAAATCAAGGCACAGCAAACTCATAAAACCTTTTCAAAGTCGCAGAGCTTTTGAACAATGATGCAAACTTGTCCTACAGTTCTGAATTAGAGCACTACGCTGCCTCCTTTTAGGAAACTCCTAGAGGAATAAAACAAAGGAGGGGGAAAGCCATGGGGAAGAGTGGTCAACACAAGCGGTTTGGTTTTCCCCCTGGCATAGAGTGCTGGGCAGTAGGTGGTGGGAAGTGTCAAAGGGGGACACGCCACTCAGCTCAGGACAGGAGGGCCACAAGGGCAGTTGGCATGAGGTCTGTGCCCAGACGGCTGTCCTTGACGTTTGGGAACTAGGCAGGGAGGACTCTAGAATGCATCTGCCGAGGTCAGTAAGGGCCAGGCCACCGATGTCCATGAGCCCCATATTAGGAGTTAGGCAGGGGTTAGTACATAGGGAATCTCTGAAGACTTGTGAGCAGGGAATGGTTGGCTCCATCCTGCATTTCAAAAAGATACCCCCAGAGCAGTGTTGAGAATCAATGGGAGAGGTGAGAACTTGGATGGGAAGGTGTTTGAAGGATCTTGCTGCAATCTGGCGTGACGGGAGGCTGGGGGATTCACAGGCCTGCCATGCTCCATGTTCTAGAAGGTCACAGGTGTTCTGAAGGTACTAGTGTTTTGATTTGTGTATTTATTTTCTGGAGATTTGTACCATCCCAGGGAAAGGGTCTTCAAAACACATTCCCCCTAACACATTCCTCTACCTTGCCCCCTTTCGCTGCTCTTATACTCCCTGAATCCTCCTCAGTATTTTCCCAGCAACTTCAAATGCCTCCCCCTTGCCTAATGCAGCGCAGTTAGTGACCACGTGCAGCCACCTGTGTCTTGCCCTCTACCTTGAGGAGTTTCTTGGGGCATTTCTGCTCTACAAATACAAGACTGGTCTCCTAGGGAGGAATTCAGGAGAATCCAATGTTCTCCGTCTTGTTGCACAAGCCAAGATGAGTGCCTCCAGGCACTTCTCTCATCCTGTACCCCACACAGGAGAATCTCCTTATTCTGCATGTGAATCTGCAGAATAAGGGGATACACACCCACTTGGAATTCTGCCTTGTAGTGTTAATTTCATTTCTTAAATTAACCTCAACTACTAAAACAGATTGTAAAATGATGGAAGGCACAGGCTACCAATCCCTTTCATTTATTTTGAACCATTCTCATCACCAAAGAAGTGCCCAAAGTCGACATTTAGTGACAACATGTTACACATATAAAGGAAGAAGGGAAATTTCTTCTGGTCAGATAAGACTTTTGTAGGGGAAAAACTGATTTTAAAAATTTGATGCTATAAATGTGTACGTGCAGTACCCTAAGCTCCAACTGACTCCCACTAAATTAATTGTGGTTCAGAGATGCCTGTTTGGGTCTGATAAACAAATGAAGTAGGCCAGCTACTGTCACTTTTCCCATAAAGATTTCTATCTTCAGGGGAATAAAGGCTCGCCTGCTCGTGTCCGGGTTTGAGTTGGGAAGGTCAGTGGGATATGTGCTCCCCGTATCCAGCACAAGCTCAATCCTGACTTCCAAGCCTTTTATTTGAGACCGAGGCTGCAACAAGCAACTGTATCCATGACAACAACACACTTCAGTCCGCAGGTGGACCAAGAAGCAGCAGCGTGGGAAAAGAGACATTTCCCAGATTCTTCCTGGAACGAATGTGTGTCTGGAGCAGGAGGACCCAGGAACACTCTGGGAACAATGTCTACAACAAGGAAATCATGTCCTTTGCTGGGCCCAAAGCTCCATTGTCACGTGGTTTGTGGACAATTGACATTCATGTTGTCCCCAATACAGAGCAGGAGCACCTGTGTGTGAGCCCACATGAGGCCTCAGAAAAGATCCATGACACATTGGGGTGTCTCTGAGTCAATGCATCTGGAACCCCCGGGGCTACAGATGGGTGCCTCACTGGGGGGAGACGAAAAAGTGGGCCACAGAATTCAGATCTGGATATGCTGACAAGAACTGGAACCAGAGCTGGGAATTCATCTGCTTGCATTTAATCAGAATGCTCTAGTCATCTGCTTAGAGGAGTCAGCTCATGTAACTCGCGGAACCAAATCCCTGTAGAAGTGAATCTCACCGAATTATGGAATTTTATTTTTTCACTCTCAATAGAATGACAAAAGCAACACATGACAATTCCTCCATTATTTATTTCATGAACACACTCATTAAACCAAGCTGCAGGATTCTCAGTTGTGCAAAAGTACACAGGACACATTCAGTACCATACACAAGAACGTAGCACCTTTGATTAGAGGTATGTTCAATACGTTATTGTGAACTACACTAAAAATAATGATTTTTCATAAGCAAAATTCTCAGAGTAACCTGCAAAAACATCCACCAGATGAACTGGGTTGAAAACACTTAACAGGTTCCCTCTCTAATGCAAGTTGCTTCTCAGTATTGGGCAAGTTTTCTGTCTTTAGTGTCAATGGGAGGATTTCTTTTGCAGCTGATACTGACGTAATCACAGGCCTATTTCTGAAGCTAACAGAAACAGTCAGTGGAAATATGAATATAAGGACAAATTCATTCAAATGGGATCATCAAATAGGTCCTGCCAAATGTGACTTCTGGGAAGTTTTAAATTTAATTTACTGGTCTTATTCAAATTTCCTACTTGAATTGAGGGTAAGAGGTTGAGGCTGTTGTTTCTGCACAATCTTACGTACTGCCATAGACTTTATTTTTCCAGTCAGCATGGAGATGACATTACCCTCTTCTGGTTTCAGAAAAGGCAGACATTTTAGTTGCCATGGTGAAGTGAAAGTGACATTCTTTCACTAATAGAGAAATTTTGAATATTTCATTCATTGATGATTTTTGTCATGTAAATCTGGCCCATCTACTGTCAGCATCTGAAACCAGGAATTGATTGGCCCTATGAACAAGATTCCCTTTTAGGTCATTATTGGCGTTTAAGTAAAAAGGCATCTTTTATTTGTGTTAATTCCTTGCAAACATAGTGAATGTTGTGAGTAGTCATTTTCACTGTTGCCCAGACAAAAGAAAAATAAACGTTTTAAATTAATGCTTTTGTAGTTTTTCTAATAGATCTTTTAGTAGCTTCTTTCTAAAATTTCCTCCTTCAGCCATTGAGTTTATAGTGTATTCACAGCTGAAAAACTAATTATGGGCATTTCAATTGCTTTGTGCACATCCTGCTCAAAGACCACCACTTCCAGAGAAAGCTGGGACTACAAGTGTTCAGTAAGATAATCTCTCCAATTCTGTACTAGTCTCTTCACCATCCATAATGTTTATTTATTTAGTTTGAGTCAGAGTCTCACTCTGTCACCCAGGCTGGACTGCAGTGGTGCAATCTCGGTTCACTGCACCCTCCGCCTCCCGGGTTCAAGCAATTCTAGTACCTCAGCCTTCTGAGTAGCTGGGATTACAGGAGTGCACCACCACATCCAGCTAATTTTTGTATTTTTAGTAGAGATGTGGTTTCGCCATGTTGGCCAGGCTGGTCTCGAACTCCTGACCTCAAGTGATCTGCCCACTATCCATATTATTTAAATAAGCCTATTGACTTCTTCTTAAACTAAGGGTTAAATATAATATTTTATTTTAATAGTTTAGGTTCATGTATCTCATATCTTATGCTCAAGTTAATAATTCCTATTTGCTATACATTTACGAAAAAGCCTTATAAATGGTTTAATAATAAATATTTCTTGGAATCTAACCTTGGAAAATTTCCCCAAATACAGCAAAAAGATTCATGCACAAAGATGCTCATCCAATTATCAATTGGAAACAGTCTTCAATGAGCAAAATTATGGAAATCACTAGAGGTTGCCTCTTATGCAATTACTGATATAATGTTTAAGAAGGCTATGAATATAATAAAAACATCTTTGATAAAATATTAAGTGAAAAAGCTTACATAAAAGTATATATGTAGTATGATAACATTCTGTAAAATTTTATAAGAGAATTGAGACATACATAGAAAAAAAAAATAGACTGGAAAAACCATCCAGAAATTGTTAGCAGTGATTACCTTAAGGTAATGGGGGACAATGTATGTTCTTTCTACATCTCTACATGGTCTAAATTTTCTATAATAGCCAGCTATTATTTTTAATGAAAAAATAATAAATAAGAGTAGTATCCAATAAGAACAAAGTCAGTAGTGCCTTTCAAGGTTGATTTTTGGGTGACTTTTCACATATTTAGGAATGGGGATGGTTCCTTCAATAGGAGCCTGGTGAGTCCAAGAGAGCAAGAGACTGCCTCGTTACTCCTCTGACAGGTAAGAAGCATCCTGAGAAATGAACACACTTTTCCTGAAGAGAGCAGGGTCCTCTTGCTGCAGCATGTTTTAGAATCTGGCCTAATTTGGGAGACTTTTAACAATATGCCAACTAATCAGTCACATAATACAAAAAAGGGAAAAGTAGACAATCAATTGGAAATAAACAAAGACACAGTACAGGAGTAGAGCATGACCAGGTTCTTATTCATAGGAGAGATGTTCTCCTATAGACGTGTTCATCAAAAATAAGATTGAAGGAAAAAGGAGGTGGTAAGAACACACTCAAACTATCAACCTCCAGTCCCAGGCACTGAGACACAGAGAGAATCAAGGCACCATTCTGGAGAAACACGTGAAGGAAATGTTCTTCCTTTACATCTTCACATGTGAAACCAATCACACACCTTCTCAAGGTTTCAGCACACTAGGGTGATTAAAAATCATCCATCCTATACCCAGGGGCCTGAAAATCTCTCATTTAGTAGTCGATAGCAAAATTGTTCATCAGCATTCCTTAATATGATCTGTGAAAACAAAGAAAGAACACTGTGTTAAGAATAGATTTCCCACTTCCATTCTCAGGCAGGATATGGTTTGCTTCAAAATATACTGGGAATATACTGGGAATAGATCCAAATATACCACCAAAGTTGAGAGATGTTTTTTTTAAATAGAAGCAGCTCTGAGAACGTTTTTTTCTCTTAAAGATGTGTATTCTGACCAGTTTGTCGGTGTGAGCTGCGTGACTCAGGTTGAATGATCAAGCCTCAACGCATTCAATCTAGGTTAAATTCCAGAATGTTTCTGAGCACTTTATTTGCTCAGTGGTTTCTGCATAAATTTAAAAAAATGAATTAAAACTGAAATAACTTAGAAAAATGTGGGTTTATGATGAGCCCCCCCAAAGAACAACCTAGATTCTTTTAATGAACTAGAACGTAAGTGCAGCAAATGCAAGAATCAATGGATTGTTATGCAGGAAATGAACAATTTCCAGGGGCCTTCCTTAAGGTAAGGTCTGTTCCCATAGTCTTCGGGGAGGGTGCCCACTCCTTAGGTATGAAGATAGGAGAAAACAAATGACTTGCTCTCACCCTGGATTCTTACTTCCTTTCAACTTTGGTGTAAGAGAAGGAAAACAATAGACAATTACCTGTGTATTTCATCCCAACTTCCTGGATCAAAGGCTGATTCAGAGATGGAGACGGAGGAATTGGTAAAGGCTTGCCCCCAGGGTCAGCTCCTCGCCCACATCAAATGGTTACCAGTTCACTCCCACAAGAGGCTGACACTGTCTTCCCTGACCACTACCGCAGGGAAAAGATTACCCTCACCCCTCTAGAGAAAGAAGCCTCAGGAGGCACTGGCAGAGTATACCTAGCTGGTTGCCTATAAAGTTATATTTTCAGCAACGTTAAGGATATGACAAACACACCATTCAAAACAATGATCTTATATCTGGAATTAAAAAGCATATGAAAAATTGGACATGCCAAATTTGTTGTCTCTAAGGCCACCAGTGGTTCTGAATTTGGGGGGCACCTGTTTTCTCACGGCCTCTTTTGCTCCTCTTTTTTTCTGTGTAGACACAAATATCTACACCTGCACACACATAAAAAGTAGGTGATGTCCTTCTCTTAGTTCCTTTCACTCACCAATTACTTAATTCTCAATATGTTAATGAAAGTTTAAAGTTAAACAAAGGGCAAGTTGATAGGAAATCAGTCTGCCTGCCCATTTTACTCACAGCACATTTGAGAAAGATTGAGAGACAGAAGATTGGAGATTTAAGAGGGGGATGTGCGTGTCTGAATCTGACTCTTTTCTGATGATTACAACTTTTTAATCACCTTTAGATTTGCATCATTTTAGTTGTTTTACGTTCCTCATTGTTTTTTTTCCTACATTTCAGCTGACAAACAAAATGGCATGTGCTTCAAAATCCAAATTGTAATTTATTATAAGGTTTAATAGTGTTTTCATTAAACACAATTATGAAAGAGTTGAAATAAGTTCTCCCTTAATACGCAAGGCTTATTTTCTTGAGCACATCAGGAGGCTGTACCTCCCTTTCAGATTACATCAAATATGCATCAATCTTACTCTAACAAAGCCCTCCATAATACAGTGCTTTTTGATATGAGCTACAACTGTCAGAACCCAAGGAAAAGAACTCTGAGACCAGAAAGATTGAAAGGAACCTGATGCAACATGATTTCCCGTATAGCACAATCATCCCATGAATAGAAATTTCTGCAGCTTAAGTACTTAATGCATAGACTGGTCAGTGTATGAGGTCAGTGCCAGGGTCAGCACAGTTCTGAGCACTGAGCAGGTACTCAATAAATACTCATGGAAGGAAGGGAAGAGAGGAAGGAGAAAGAAGAGAATTCTTAATTATGTTTCCATTCCTTACAATTTGCTTTCTCAAAAAATATTCTAATCCAGTGGAATGCCCGTTGCTGTTTTTTTCCTAACTTGACATGTCCCTAAAAACATTCTTAACATTTGGTTTTAAGATTTGGACAGGTAATGAGAAAACATAACAAAAGCAAATGGTAAGACCATGGAGCAAAGTCTTGGGTTAAATTTTGCCAGTAAATTGAATTGCATTTTAATTGTGCAAAAGAGCTATTGTTAAAAACCTTGAATGCCTCACCAAAACATTTTTGTTAGCAAAAAGATGATTAACATATTTGTATATTCATCGTAATAAATATACTATGAGAATAAGACATTTTTGGGTGCTGATCTGTAAATACTTCATGATACAGAATTAAGGAAGATTAAAAAATAGCAGATCTTGGAACAGTGCGGCCTTGTTTCAATTCATGCCAAAATAGCTATATAGGTTACAAGTGTTTTAAAAGGTCCTACAGGACAAGATACTTAAACCCTGTCCCTAACAATGCTAACCCCTGGTGTGGGGACCAAAATTGGTAGGGAAGGTAATGTGAGAAGGAACTTCAACTTGCTTCCTTCTGTACCTCTATAATTTTTTTTTTTTTTTTTTTTGCACAATGCATTATTTTCAAATTTGGTAATTTATGGAAATAACTGAGAAAAAATCATGATTTTAAATTAGTCTTAAAAGATGCAAATTTTCAGAGCAAAGTAAAAAGCCATTAGAATGACTCACCTTGCTATAATTAGATTTTCTCCATTAGAGTTCATACAGTTTTATTTGATTTTATTAGCAATTTCTTTCAGAAGACCCTTGAGATCATTAAGCTTGGAAAGAGAAAAAAATAGAACTGGTCTTAAGATAAATTTTCCAACTTTCATTTTTAAATTATTGCTCTGTGCCTTTTCTAAGAAACAGACATGTCTACTAAATAGCAAGTACAGCACATCTAAAATAAGGCAGAATGAGAGTGGCATGTGGCATTTCAGATCCTGATCATTGCTTACTTTCTGAAATCATATCACTAACAATTAGTAACCAGTTAGTAAACCAATTAATATTAACTTTATTCAGAGGCAAATCATTAGTGGCTCCCAAATAGAGATAATAGATTTCAATAATAAGAACAAGTAATATGTAAAAAGAATATGTTCTATGTAACTAACATCAATAAAAGTATAAGATATTAAGTTTTGCTTTGGTAAAAGTATAATACTAATAAAAATAATGTGATACTAATAAAATTTTTGCAAATAAAAGATCTCCCCCCCCACACAAAAACAGCACACAATTTAAATAAAAGGCATAATGAAATGAATCTTGATCCATGCATGTTTCACTAATTTATTACAAAAGATACACGAAGTCATTTTAAATTACACGTCATATTAGTACACTTGATAAAAGCAATTTCTGTACAGTTTGGTTTCCAATTTGCTATATCACTCACTCAAGAAACAAAAAATCTGTATTGAAGTTGGGCTTAATTTCAGTAGTAACCTTTTTCTTTAACTGTTTAAAAATAAAAGAACAAAATGAAACTAGAAGTGCTAATGGCTTCCTAAAATAAATAAGGCATAGTAAGATCCATACTTACAGACTTAAGATGAATTGTATTGTTTTCTGGTATAATGAGATGGGGAAATTTTGTATTCCCTATAGGAGCTTTTGAGATACCCTTGTATTTGTTAATAGTAAAATGACTTTAGTAAGCTGTTTAAAGTAGAGCAAAAACTCCAAGACCAAAATACATTTAAAAAAAAAAAAAGAGTCAAAAAACAATGGGAAAAAAAAAATCATTGAAAGTAAGAGTTGGTTTTTTGAAAAGATAAACAAAATCAACAAACCTTTTTTAAAAAAGGAAGAAGACACAAATAAATACAATCAGAAATGAGAAAGACAACCTTACAGAGAGGGCATAGTAACAAAAGGAATCCGAAGGGGCTAATATAAACAATTCTATGCAAAAAGGTAGATAAACCTAGAAGAAATGGAAATATCCCAGAAATGTACAACTTACAAAGACCTGGATCAAGAAGAAATACAAAGCCTGAACAGACAAACAACAAATGAAGAAAAACAAAATCAGCAATCAAAAAGCTTTCAACAAAGAAAAGCCCAGGATGGCTTACTGGGAAATCAGATGGCTTACTGGGAAATTCTGGCAGACAGTCAAAGAAGAACAAATACCAAACCTTAGACTCTTCCAAAAATTAGAAAAGGGAACAAGTACAAATTCATTGTGTGAGGCCAGCATTATTCTTTTACCAAAGCCAGAAAAAGAAACACAAGAAAAGAAAACTATAGGCCAAAGTTCCTGAGGAACATAGATACAGAAATCTCAATAAATTACTAGCAAACTGAATTTCAGAGCACATTAAAAGGCTCCGTGGAGACACCACCACCCAGTGGTGGTGATGCATACCCAGTGCATCACTGGTATGCAAGGGTGGTTCAACATATGAAGATTCATCAGTGTGATACACCACATTAACAGAATGAAAGATGAAAACCACATGATCATCTCAACAGATGCAGAAAAAGCAGTTGACAAAATTCAAGGTCTTTTCATGATTTAAAAAAAAATAAAATAAAAAAGACTCTCAACAAAATAGGTATAGAAGGAACTTACCACAACACAATAAAGGCCATATATGAAAAACCCACAACTAACATCATACTTCATGGGGTAAAACTGAAAGCTTTTTCTCTAAGATCTAGAATAAGGCAAGGATGCCCATTCTCACTACTGCTATTTAACAGCATAAGAAGTTCTAGCCAGAGAAATCAGACAAGAAAAAAAGAAAAGAAAAGGCATCTAAATAAAAAAGAAAAAAGTAAAATTATCTCTGTTTGCAGATAACATAATCTTATATGAAGAAAACCCTAAAGACTACACACACACACACACACACACATACACACAAACTGTTAGAACTGCTGGGCGCGGTGGCTCACGCCTGTAATCCCAGCACGTTGGGAGGCCAAGGCGGGCAGATCACGAAATCAGGAGATGGAGACCATCCTGCCCAACATGTGAAACCCCATCTCAACTAAAAACACAAAAATTAGCTGGGCATGGTGGTGCGCACCTGTAATCCCAGCTACTCAGGAGGATGAGGCAGGAGAATCACTTGAACCCAGGAGGCGGAACTTGCAGTGAGCTGAGATTGCACCACTGCACTCCAGCCTGGGTGACAGAGTGAGACTCCATCTCAAAAACAACAACAACAACAACAACAACAACAAACTGTTAGAACTAATAAATAAATTCAGTATATTTGCAGGATACAAAGTCAACATACAAAAATTAATGGCATTTCTATACATCAGCAAAGAGCTATCTAGAAGGGAAATTATGAAAACAATCCATTAATATAAGTAACAAAAAGAATAAAATTCTTAGAAATTTAACAGAGAAGTAAAAGACTGGTACACTGAAAATTATAAAACATTGATAAAGGAAAGTTTAAAAGACACAAATAAATGGAAAAACATCCCATGTTCATGGATTGAAAAAATGAATATAGTTAAAATATCCATTCTACTTAAAGAAGTCTACAGATTCAATGCAATCCCTATCAAAATACCATGGGCTTTTTTTTTTTTTTTTTTTTGACAGAAATAGAAATAACAATCCTAAAATGTATATAATACCACAGAAGATTCTGAATAGCCAAAGCAATCTTGAGCAAAAAGAACTAAGCTGGAAGCATCACACATCCTGACTTCAAATTATATTACAAAGCTAAAGTAATCAAAACAGTATGGTACTGGCATAAAAAAGACATATAGACCAACGGAATAGAATAAAAAGCCCAGAAATAAATCCACATATTTATAGCCAACTGATTTATCTAAAGGCATCAGTGGGGAAAGGAAAGTCTCTTCAATAAATGGTTTTGAAAAAACTGAATACCCACAGGTAAAAGAATAACATTGGACCCCTATCTCACACTATACACAAAAATCAACTCAAAATGGATCAAAGTCTTAAACATAAGACTTGAAACTGCAAAACTCCTAGAAGAAAGCATAGGGAAAAACTTTCTTGACTTTGGTCTTGGCAATGAATTTTTGGATATGACTCCAAAAACAAGGACAACAAAAGCAAAAATAATCAAGTGGGATTATAGAAAAGAAAATCTTCTTCACAACAAAGGAAGCAATAAATAAAAGAAAAGGGCAACCTATGAAGTGGGAAAAAGAGATTTACAAACCATTTATCAGTAAGCACCTAATATCCACAATACATAAGGAACTCACACAACTCAATCCCAAAAATACAAATAAACTGACTAAAAAGTGGGCAAAAACTTAAATAGACACTTCTCAGAAGAAGAAATTCAGATGTCAAACAGGTAAAAAGGTGCTCGGCACTTAATCATAGGGAAATGCAAATCAAAACCACAATAAGACCATACCTCACATCTGTTATGATGGTTATTATCAAAAAGGCAGATGGTAAGTGTTGGCAAGGAGGTGGGAAAGGGGGAACTCTTGTACACTATTGGGAAGGTAAGTTGATATAGCTATTACGGAAAACAGTATGGAAGCTCCTCACAAAAATAAAAATACAGTTATCATATGATCCAGCAATCCCACCTCTGGGTTTAGATCCAAAAGAATTGAAATCAGGATCACAAAGAGATATCTGCCTTCTCACATTCACTGCTGCATGATTCACAATAGCCAAAATATGGAAACTACCTAATGTCCATCAAGAGATCAATGGATGAAGAAAACGTGGTACATACCTATAATGGGATATTTTTCAGCCTTAAAATAAGGAAAGAAATCCTGCCATTTTCCACAGCATAAGTGGAGCTGAAGGACATTATGCTAAACAAAATAAGCCAGACACAGAAAGAGAAATACTGTGCTATCTCACTTATATGTGAAATCTAAAAGAGTCAAACTCATCGAGTCAGAGAGTAGCATGGTGGTTGCCGGGGGCTAAGAAGAGGGGGCAAATAAGGTGATATTGGTCAAAGGGCAGAAAATTTCTGTTATGCAAGATAAATAAATTCTAGAGATCGACTGTACAGCATGGTGACAACAGTTAACAATATTGGACCCATGAAATTTGCCAGGAGGAGAGATTTTAAATTAATCTCATTCCCTCACACATACATACAACACTCACAGATGGTAAATATGTAGAAGTAATACGATGTTAATTAGCTGGGCTGGGTTGTGGTGATCATTTTGCAATGTATACATGCATCAAAACATCAAATTGTACATTTTAAATATATGTAATTTTGTATGTCAGTGATCTCTCAATAAAGTTGTTTTAAAATAAATTTAAAAGATTCCAAAAGCTTTCTTGAGAAACCTCCAAAAGATTATCCCTAAAATTCTGTGTGAGTAAAAAGAAGGAGGGTTTTTTGGTTGTTCAGAAGGGGAGGTAAGAGGACAGAGGGGAAATTTTTAAAGAGACAGAGAGCAAGGGGAAAGGGAGGAGGGGAGGGAGGCGGTGGGACCACCTGAGTGATGGCCGAGGCTCTGCGCTGTGCAGTGAGGGTCCAGGCTGACGAACAGCCTGGACCCTGGGAGTCAGATCAGCTGGTCCTGTATCCACAATTCTACTGCTTCTCCTCTGACCCAGGGCCCAGGCTGGGGCCAAGTCTCCCACCCTGTCCCTCTCTTCCTGCATCCACTGTTGCTCCCTCCTCTGTCCACTCTCTGCACGTTCCACAGCAGAGTCAGAACCAAGGTGTGGCTTGGGGAAGCTTTTGCCCAAACCCTAAGATGGCTTTCCATTAGCTTCCTCCGAAGTCACCCCAAATAAACTCTCAAATAAAAAACAAAACAACAAAACAAACTAAAATACTGTTTTCTCTACAAACACGCTATGTAGAAGAGTTCCTACCGCATCCAACTCCCCAACCAGATTGCTGGAGCCTCTCCTCCACGATCATTCTGATCACTCAGAGAGCACTTTGAAAGGAGGATTCCAGATAGGTCCCTCTTGGGTTTTAAAACTCCCTGAGCCTTCCCTTGCGTGGGAATAAAATCCAACTCTATAAAGAGGCAAGCAAGTTCCCAGGCAGAATGACCCAGACTCCCCTCCTTCTTCCCACTCGGCTCTCTTCTGGTTCATGCTGTCCCTCATTGCAGCTGCTTAGAACAACCCACGGTTCTCTAGATTTAGGACCTTCACAGCTGACAACTACTACCTAGATTTTTTAAATGTTGGGGATAAATAACACAAATAAATAAACAAGAAACTGTAAACAGATATGTTCTCATATATGAGAGCTCTGCAAAGGACCCCTTTTGTTCATTTATTCATTCAATAAACATTTATTAAGGCGCTATACTATGGACAAGGTACGGGTTGGTGTAGATTTTGCCAAACCAGATGCGTCTTGTCTACCCACCGAACAGCCACAATACTGGAAGGTCTATGAATGTCATCATCCAGGATGCCATTCTCAAAATAACGTGATAGAATACCAAATATCATCTCCTCTTCAGAGCCTGGCAGGAATCTAGCATATAGGAATCGATTGTGATTTCTGATTGTGATTTGAACCTGATTATAATTTCAGCTACCCAGCTCAGAGTGAGGGCAGACACACTCTGTCTGTGCCTGGTGTTCATATGCGTACTCACGCATTTCCAATGCCCTCCAAATAAAACAAGCAACAAATCAGAGTGGCAGCGAAGACGAGCATCAAGGCACACAGGCCCCCAGAAAGCTCTTTTGAGCCTTCCTTATGTTCCCTATAATTGTAAGCATCTTCACCTGCCTCTACAGCTGAAAGAAAGAGAAGAGGGGTCCCTGAGTCAGATAAGACAGAAAAGATTTTAGACATCATGGAATTGGGACTTCAAGATGCTTACCTGGGTGATGCTTAGAGCATAAGAAGCAATTCCATTCCAGCACCCAGCTCTTAGACAGTGAATTCAGAAAGCTGAATATAACTTCTTTTATTTTCTGACCATAACTACTGGCCTCCAGTTGAAAGCTCAAAGATATTAGTGACCAAAAAAAAAAAAAAAAAAATACAAACTATTAACAGATCCATACCTTTGTATCCAGTTGTCTAAATCGATGCCTCATTCTGCAAAGAAATTAATGAAAAACAAAGTGAACAAGAGAAAAAGAGATTGAGAGAGGGCTATTAAGCTCCATTTTGCAGTCTTTTAAATTAAAGTACAGAATACAAGTCATTTTCACTCTCAGCTAGATCAAGGATCCGCTGCATTTACCCTTCTTTCTGATTGTCTTCCTAGTACGCAAACAAAGCAGAATTTTGTATCATCACAATTAGAAGCACAGCACATAAAACAACTATCTCTGTTGATAGGGTGTTGAAAAATGACTTGTAAGTCTGTCTCTGCCTTGCAAAACCCAGATCTCAGAGTCTAGGGACAGAGGAGAGCTTATGGCATGGTCTCTGCTGTTAAAAGAGAATGAGCACCACATGCTTCTTTCAATAGCTGTATTGAACCCAGCAAAGGTATTAGTTGTGCTTATGTATACTCATATTTTGTTAGAGTGAAACTTGAGGTGTTTTGAGCTCTCAGGAAGAGTGACAGCTGTCAGTGAAGAACGTTAACCTTTACAATAAGAGCACACTCTATACACTTCACAGCATATTACTTGTGGGCCACCTACAGACTTAGCTATGACTTATCTATTTCTATAAGCTGTTTTATCAATGTATTTCTTAATCACATGGATTTTATAACAGCTTCAGGCGATTCATAAATGAATTCAGGATTTTTCAGGGGCAGCCTGTAACAGATCAACAAAATGGTTTGTCTATCTTCTCATCTCTGTACTTCTTCACCACAAAGATAAATAGGTGTGTGGCACTTGCAAGATAATGCCAATGGCCCATGACCTGTGAGTCTTGCCAGAACCCACCTCTGCAGCTGCAGCAGGGGACCCACCCTCTCGTTACCTAGTTTCATGGCCCTGCACTGCAGGCTCCAAATACCTCTTTCTCTCCCAGGGCCTTGAAGGGCAATTGGGATAGTAGATGGGTGGTTTTTCCCCTTCTCCAAAGGCTGGCACACACTTATGTGTTTGTCATCTTCAATTGCCCGGGTAATATCTTTGTGGCGGTACTGCTCTCCGTTGAAAATGCTCTTTACTGAGTTTGCTCAGATAAGCTGCCTACATTCTGTGGGCTTATGTCTACAGAGGGAGCCTTGCAAAGTAGAAAGGGATGTCTGACATACTCCTCTGAGGTGTCGTTGGCTTTCGTGTTGATCTTGACAAGGTAATTTTCCTTCATCACACCCTCCCATGCCAAAGTCTCGTTGTCCTCATTTTTGAAACCTTGAATAATGAGAAAAAGAAAACATTCAAACTGTTTCATTTGCCCCTTGCTTCCTAAATTAAGATCTTCTAGGCATTTTGTGAGACTCTGGAACTAAGAATGAGATTCGTCCTGCACAGGCTGGTCTGACTAATGTTACCTCCTAGTGACAGCATCAGAGTGATGGAATAGTAATGGCTTTCTCCGTAACAATGAGGAATTGAAGCTGCCTGTGTGAAATAGGAATGCAATCTTTATTTAAACAGACATCGATCCAAATCCTATCTGTGTGTTTTGTGACTTAGCAAAATCATTCCACTAATGAATTTAGTCCTCCCATTTGATATGTGCTCTTCTTCCATTTTGATGACATAAAAATGCTAAACCATTCAGCTGGATAACTGCTGATGAATTGTGTACCTACTCTCAACCTAAAACTGGGGTAGGAGCTCTGGAGGAGAGGAAAATAAGCCAAGGCATTGTTCCTGTCCTTCTGAAACATGAGACGTGGACCTCAAAGAAAATTCACCTAAGATAGAGCATGCCCTAAGATTGTTCTGGGACATATTCAAGTAAGATTCTTCGTTCAATTTATTATGGTGCCTGAGCCTTTCAGATGACAGGACAACAAAAGAACAGATCCACATGTCACCTATATTCCAAGTACAAATGCAATGGATGTCAAACCTCCACACGAATTCCCGGGGACAGGAGAGCACATATGCTCACACACACGTCTGCTTGAAATAAATTTATGTAGTTTTTAACTTTTGAGTTACCATTTAAATGTATTCATCAACATGTTAGAGTTTAGGAATAATTATAAGATTTCTCTAGATTTAAAAATAATTAATTGGGGGTCAAAGACAGAACCAATATGCACGTGGCTGGATTTAAGCAAATTCTTTATGGGTGTGTGTGTGTAGATGAAGTTTCACTCTGGTAGTCCAGGCTGGAGTGCAGTGGTGCAATCTCAGCTCAGTGCAACCTCCGCCTCCTGGTTCAAGCGAATCTCCAGCCTCATCCTCCCAAGTAGCTGGGGCTACAGGTGCATACCACCAAACCCAGCTAATTTTTATATTTTTAGTAGAGACGGGGTTTCATCATGTTGGCCCAGGCTGGTCTCAAACTCCTGACCTCAAGTGGTCTACCCGCCTCAGCCTCCCAAAGTTCTGGGTTTATAGGCTTCAGCCAACGTGTGCAGCCTCGATTTAAGCAAATTCTACATAGCAAATATGGATTTATTTTTAAGTGTGGTTACTCATTTTACAAAATAATTCTTAACTGATTTTTTGAATTGTATTTTTCCCAACAAAGAAGTTTCAATGTCTTTTCTTCAAACAAAATCAATGAGGAAGTCCAAGAGGAGTGCTTAAAAATCAGCACGGAAAGGGTAGACACTCCTGGACACAGACAGCCAGAGAGCAAGGATGACAAATTACCAAAAGATAAAAATAAAAAATGACCAACATCTGTAACACTCAAAGAAATGCTGATAGAAATGATGACATAGCATTTTCACTAACCATACCGGAAAATTAGCAGTAAAATAATGACTATATCCCATATTGGCAAGAACGTGGATAAATAGTCCTTCCATATGAGGAGAAAATCTGTCAATTGTTACTGCCTTAGGGTAATGGGGGACCAGAAGGTGGAGGAGGGGGGACAGGCAATATACAAAGACTTAAAAGGTGCATACCCTTTATTTAGAAATTTCTCTTTAGAAATAACTCAAAGGAAAAAAGTATTCATGTGCTCAGAAACGAATGCATAGAACTCTTTAACATAGCATTGTATGCTAGCAAAAGCATTGAAACAATCTACATGTTTAACAAGGAACTGATTAATTATGGTGCATCCATAGGCTGGAATACTACTCCACGGCTGAAGATTGTCATATAGATTAGATTGTTATTTGTGGACATGGAAAAAGTTGGCAATGTGCTATTAGTTAAATGAGCAAGTTAGATTATGGATGTGTGTACATAGAACGATCCAATTACTATACACCCACACAAGAATAATAGAATAAACACCAGTGTGTTGACAGTATTTACCTCTGGATGGTGGGTTACATGTGCTCTTCATCTCTATTTGTGCTTTCCTATATTTTTCAAATGTCCTATAATGAATATGGATTGCTTTCTGAATCATGAAAAATAATATATTT